>NC_056733.1:817242082-817929253 GCF_019279795.1 Protopterus annectens
GCTCATGCATGAGTTAAAGCCTTTTAGGCTGCTGTGGTCATGTATCAGAGCCTTTTTGACTGCAGTGGTCATGTATCAGTTAGAGCCTTTTTGACTGCAGTGGTCATGTATCAGTTAAAGCCTTTTTGACTGCAGTGGTCATGTATCAGTTAGAGCCTTTTTGACTGCAGTGGTCATGTATCAGTTAAAGCCATTTTGACTGCAATGGTCATGTATCAGAGCCTTTTTGACTGCAGTGGTCATGTATCAGTTAGAGCCTTTTTGACTACAGTGGTCATGTATCATTTAAAGTCTTTTTGACTGCAGTATTCATGCATCAGTTAAAACCTTTTTGACTGCAGGTCATGTATCATTTAAAGCCTTTATGACTGCAGTGGTCTTGTATCAGTTAGAGCCTTTTTGACTGCAGTGGTCATGTATCAGTTAAAGCCATTTTGACTGCAGTGGTCATGTATCAGTTAAAGCCTTTTTGACTGCAAGTGGTCATGTATCAGTTAAAGCCTTTTTAACTGCAGTGGTTGTGTATCAGTTACAGTGGTTGTTTATCAGAGCCTTTCTGACTGTAGTGGTCATGTATCAGTTAGAGCTTTTTTGGCTGCAGTAGTCATGTATCAGTTAAAGCCTTTCTGACTGCAGTGGTTATGTATCATTTAAAGCCTTTTTGACTACAGTGCTCGTGTATCAGTTAGAGCCTTTTTGACTGCAGTGGTCATGTATCACTTAAAGCCGTTTTGACTGCCATGGTCATGTATCAGTCAGACCCTTTTTGACTGCAGTGGTCATGTATCAGTTAAAACGTTATCTTTTAATACCCCAGGGTATCTAACATGGCAGTTATTTTTTAGGAGTAGTAACATGAAATAAATAAGAGATGTAGGAGCATAACCCCAACATAGTTGAGATATAACTGACTTTGCTACTTAACCAGAAGTTTTAATATTTTTGTGTTGCTAATCTAGAAAATTCTGTTTCTGACATTTAAATATGATTGCTTCTGTTTTGCTAACATCTGTTGCTTACATTTGGCTATACTCCATTTCTTAATACTGAAGGAGAAGTTATTGCTAATGTAACACTTTTGCATTTTGCATACCCTTTTTTCAAGTATGCCACAATTAAAGGAGATGATATTATATTTCTAGTCTTGCCATCATCTGTGTATTTCACAATCCAAAGTATGTTTCTTACCCTGAAATCAGGAAAAAACAGAAAAAAAAACACTAGACCAAATACAGAGCCCAGTCTTACAGCAGCTTCCATTAGGTGTAGGCAAGTCACAGTCCCTTAAGCCTCTACTCCCCAAAGGACAACCCACAGAAAATAACCTCCCAAAACACTGCTTTCAGTGTTTTTTAGCGGTGGGCAACTTCCACTGTACCCCCTAATATGGGAAGCTGCACTCTCACACTCCTCTAGCAAATATAATCAACTTCACAGTCACATTGCAAGGGGAAAAGGGGACAGCCATCCAGAAATGGCACATAGTGTCTCACCAATCCCCTGACAATGCCTTTCAGTGTCTGCACAATCCTCTGACAATGCCTTTTAGTGTCTGCACAATCCCCGGACAATGCCTTTCAGTGTCTGCACAATCCCCTGACAATGCCTTTCAGTGTCTGCACAATCCCCTGATAATGCCTTTCAGTGTCTGCACAATCCCCTGACAATGCCTTTCAGTGTCTGCACAATCCCCTGACAATGCCTTTTAGTGTCTGCACAATCCCCTGAAAATGCCTTTCAGTGTCTGCACAATCCCCTGACAATGCCTTTCAGTGCCTGCACAATCCCCTGACAATGCCTTTCAGTGTCTGCACAATCCCCTGACAATGCCTTTCAGTGCCTGCACAATCCCCTGGCAATGCCTTTCAGTGTCAGCACAATCCCCTGACAATGCCTTTCAGTGCCTGCACAATCCCGTGATAATGCCTTTCAGTGTCTGCACAATCCCCTGGCAATGCCTTTCAGTGTCTGCACAATCCCCTGACGATGCCTTTCAGTGTTTACACAATCCCCTGACAATGCCTTTCAGCGCCTGCACAATCCCCTGATAATGCCTTTCGGTGTTTCAACAATCCCCTGGCAATGCCTTTCAGTGTCTGCACAATCCCCTGACAATGCCTTTCAATGTCTGCACAATCCCCTGACAATGCCTTTCAGTGTCTGCACAATCCCCTGACAATGCCTTTCAGTGTCTGCACAATCCCCTGACAATGCCTTTCAGTGTCTGCACAATCCCCTGACAATGCCTTTCAGTGTCTGCACAATCCCCTGACAATGCCTTTCGGTGTCTGCACAATCCCCTGACAATGCCTTTCAGTGTCTGCACAATCCCCTGACAATGCCTTTCAGTGTCTGCACAATCCCCTGACGATGCCTTTCAGTGTTTACACAATCCCCTGACAATGCCTTTCAGCGCCTGCACAATCCCCTGATAATGCCTTTCGGTGTTTGCACAATCCCCTGGCAATGCCTTTCAGTGTCTGCACAATCCCCTGACAATGCCTTTCAATGTCTGCACAATCCCCTGACAATGCCTTTCAGTGTCTGCACAATCCCCTGACAATGCCTTTCAGTGTCTGCACAATCCCCTGACAATGCCTTTCAGTGTCTGCACAATCCCCTGACAATGCCTTTCAGTGTCTGCACAATCCCCTGACAATGCCTTTCAGTGTCTGCACAATCCCCTGATGATGCCTTTCAGTGTTCACACAATCCCCTGACAATGCCTTTCAGCGCCTGCACAATCCCCTGATAATGCCTTTCAGTGTTTGCACAATCCCCTGGCAATGCCTTTCAGTGTCTGCACAATCCCCTGACAATGCCTTTCAGTGTCTGCACAATCCCCTGACAATGCCTTTCAATGTCTGCACAATCCCCTGACAATGCCTTTCTGTGTCTGCACAATCCCCTGGCAATGCCTTTCAGTGTCTGCACAATCCCCTGACAATGCCTTTCAATGTCTGCACAATCCCCTGACAATGCCTTTCAATGTCTGCACAATCCCCTGACAATGCCTTTCAGTGTCTGCACAATCCCCTGATAATGCCTTTCAGTGTCTGCACAATCCCCTGACAATGCCTTTCAGTGTCTGCACAATCCCCTGACAATGCCTTTCAGTGTCTGCACAATCCCCTGACAACGCCTTTCAGTGTCTGCACAATCCCCTGACAATGCCTTTCATTGTCTGCACAATCCCCTGACAATGCCTTTCAGCGCCTGCACAATCCCCTGATAATGCCTTTCAGTGTCTGCACAATCCCCTGACAATGCCTTTCAGTGCCTGCACAATCCCCTGACAATGTCTTTCAGTGTCTGCACAATCCCCTGACAATGCCTTTCAGTGCCTGCACAATCCCCTGGCAATGCCTTTCAGTGTCTACACAATCCCCTGATAATGCCTTTTGATGTTTGCACAATCCCCTGATAATGCCTTTCAGTGTTTGCACAATCCCCTGGCAATGCCTTTCAGTGTCTGCACAATCCCCTGACAATGCCTTTCAGTGTCTGCACAATCCCCTGACAATGCCTTTCAATGTCTGCACAATCCCCTGACAATGCCTTTCAGTGTCTGCACAATCCCCTGACAATGCCTTTCAGTGTCTGCACAATCCCCTGACAATGCCTTTCAATGTCTGCACAATCCCCTGACAATGCCTTTCAATGTCTGCACAATCCCTGACAATGCCTTTCAGTGTCTGCACAATCCCCTGACAATGCCTTTCAGTGTCTGCACAATCCTCTGACAATGCCTTTCAATGTCTGCACAATCCCCTGACAATGCCTTTCAGTGTCTGCACAATCCCCTGACAATGCCTTTCAGTGTCTGCACAATCCCCTGGCAATGCCTTTCAGTGTCTGCACAATCCCCTGACAATGCCTTTCAGTGCCTGCACAATCCCCTGACAATGCCTTTCAGTGCCTGCACAATCCCCTGACAATGCCTTTCAGTGTCTGCACAATCCCCTGACAATGCCTTTCAGTGCCTGCACAATCCCCTGACAATGCCTTTCAGTGTCTGCACAATCCCTGACAATGCCTTTCAGTGCCTGCACAATCCCCTGACAATGCCTTTCAGTGTCTGCACAATCCCCTGACAATGCCTTTCAGTGTCTGCACAATCCCCTGACAATGCCTTTCAGTGTCTGCACAATCCCCTGACAATGCCTTTCAATGTCTGCACAATCCCCTGACAATGCCTTTCAATGTCTGCACAATCCCCTGACAATGCCTTTCAGTGTCTGCACAATCCCCTGATAATGCCTTTCAGTGTCTGCACAATCCCCTGACAATGCCTTTCAGTGTCTGCACAATCCCCTGACAATGCCTTTCAGTGTCTGCACAATCCCCTGACAACGCCTTTCAGTGTCTGCACAATCCCCTGACAATGCCTTTCATTGTCTGCACAATCCCCTGACAATGCCTTTCAGCGCCTGCACAATCCCCTGATAATGCCTTTCAGTGTCTGCACAATCCCCTGACAATGCCTTTCAGTGCCTGCACAATCCCCTGACAATGTCTTTCAGTGTCTGCACAATCCCCTGACAATGCCTTTCAGTGCCTGCACAATCCCCTGGCAATGCCTTTCAGTGTCTACACAATCCCCTGATAATGCCTTTTGATGTTTGCACAATCCCCTGATAATGCCTTTCAGTGTTTGCACAATCCCCTGGCAATGCCTTTCAGTGTCTGCACAATCCCCTGACAATGCCTTTCAGTGTCTGCACAATCCCCTGACAATGCCTTTCAATGTCTGCACAATCCCCTGACAATGCCTTTCAGTGTCTGCACAATCCCCTGACAATGCCTTTCAGTGTCTGCACAATCCCCTGACAATGCCTTTCAATGTCTGCACAATCCCCTGACAATGCCTTTCAATGTCTGCACAATCCCCTGACAATGCCTTTCAGTGTCTGCACAATCCCCTGACAATGCCTTTCAGTGTCTGCACAATCCTCTGACAATGCCTTTCAATGTCTGCACAATCCCCTGACAATGCCTTTCAGTGTCTGCACAATCCCCTGACAATGCCTTTCAGTGTCTGCACAATCCCCTGGCAATGCCTTTCAGTGTCTGCACAATCCCCTGACAATGCCTTTCAGTGCCTGCACAATCCCCTGACAATGCCTTTCAGTGCCTGCACAATCCCCTGACAATGCCTTTCAGTGTCTGCACAATCCCCTGACAATGCCTTTCAGTGCCTGCACAATCCCCTGACAATGCCTTTCAGTGTCTGCACAATCCCCTGACAATGCCTTTCAGTGCCTGCACAATCCCCTGACAATGCCTTTCAGTGCCTGCACAATCCCCTGACAATGCCTTTCAGTGTCTGCACAATCCCCTGACAATGCCTTTCAGTGTCTGCACAATCCCCTGACAATGCCTTTCAGTGTCTGCACAATCCCCTGACAATGCCTTTCAGTGTCTGCACAATCCCCTGACAATGCCTTTCAGTGTCTGCACAATCCCCTGGCAATGCCTTTCAGTGTCTGCACAATCCCCTGACGATGCCTTTCAGTGTCTGCACAATCCCCTGACAATGCCTTTCAGTGTCTGCACAATCCCCTGACGATGCCTTTCACTGTCTGCACAATCCCCTGACAATGCCTTTCAGTGCCTGCACAATCCCCTGACAATGCCTTTCAGTGTCTGCACAATCCCCTGACAATGCCTTTCAGTGCCTGCACAATCCCCTGACAATGCCTTTCAGTGCCTGCACAATCCCCTGACAATGCCTTTCAGTGTCTGCACAATCCCCTGACAATGCCTTTCAGTGCCTGCACAATCCCCTGACAACGCCTTTCAGTGTCTGCACAATCACCTGACAATGCCTTTCAGTGTCTGCACAATCCCCTGACAATGCCTTTCAGTGCCTGCACAATCCCGTGATAATGCCTTTCAGTGTCTGCACAATCCCGTGATAATGCCTTTCAGTGTCTGCACAATCCCCTGGCAATGCCTTTCAGTGTCAGCACAATCCCCTGACAATGCCTTTCAGTGCCTGCACAATCCCCTGACAATGCCTTTCAGTGTCTGCACAATCCCCTGACAATGCCTTTCAGTGCCTGCACAATCCCCTGACAACGCCTTTCAGTGTCTGCACAATCCCCTGACAATGCCTTTTAGTGTCTGCACAATCCCCTGACAATGCCTTTCAGTGTCTGCACAATCCCTGGACAATGCCTTTCAGTGTCTGCACAATCCCCTGACAACGCCTTTCAGTGCCTGCACAATCCCCTGACAATGCCTTTCAGTGTCAGCACAATCCCCTGACAATGCCTTTCAGTGTCTGCACAATCCCCTGACAATGCCTTTCAGTGTCTGCACAATCCCCTGGCAATGCCTTTCAGTGTCTGCACAATCCCCTGACAACGCCTTTCAGTGTCTGCACAATCCCCTGACAACGCCTTTCAGTGTCTGCATAATCCCCTGACAATGCCTTTCAGTGTCTGCACAGTCCCCTGACAATGCCTTTCAATGTCTGCACAATCCCCTGACAATGCCTTTCAATGGAAACAACGGCATTGTCAGGAAATCAAGTCTTGGGGAGTTGAGGCCTGGAGAGCCTCCTTTTGTACAGTAGTAGTATTACCCTTAGTGCACTGGTCCCCTGAGCAGCATCCAATAAAATGTCCTTTGTGAACTTGCTCTGCTTTGCTCTGCTCTGATCTGTTGGATAACAACAGATTTATGTAACAGAAATCCTCAAATGTATGAGCTCAAAATGACTTTCACTGAATGGAAGAGTATACTTTGGACCATGTTACTTATTTATTCTGAAAGTCTGTTCAACCTAGGACATGAAGGATCTTTGATTTACATATTCCTAAAACAATATAACCTTAGACATGGCATAAATAAGTAAGAGATGTAGGGCCAACAGACTTTGCTATTTACCAGAAGTTTTAATGTGTTTGTGTTGTTAATTTAGAAAATTCTGTTTTTTGCATTTAAATTTGATTGCTTCTGTTTTGCTAACATTTATTTTGATTACCACAACTAGATGCATTGGAATCATTAAGTAATATGTCCATTTACATATAGAACACTATATCTACCAGCAATATTTTTGTGTGATATAGTATTACAGGCCTTAGCAAATTCCAGGTTGGCCTGTGCATGGCAAGGTTTTCATCTAATGCAGCTGTAACCTCAGAAAATGATACCAGAATTACTAATTATGATATTCCTTTAACAAAATGATATTATTGAAGGCTGAGGAAAAGCAAATCCTAACTATTGCTTGGAATTAACTCACTTAGTGGTTACTCATGACAATTATGCAACTACAGATACCAGGGTTTGAGGTGTCACCCCACCACACCCTTTAGCTACTAGGATTGCTTTACCTGTTGCCTTAAGTACTATCATCAGGAACTAATAATGACTTAACAAGGTGAATATAGACCATATGTAGAAAAGTGCCAGGAGTGTTGCCAGGACATGTAGCTCTACTTTATTGATTGTTTTAAAGCTGTTATGATCAAATCCTTCAAAAGTGTTATGGTGTGATCACTATACCCCCATGTATCTTCTATATTTTGTATAAATTATTACAGAACTTACCTGCAGAATATTTCATATCGCCGTAAAGCTGAATAATGCTTTGTTGTTTATTGTTACATTGTTGCATTCCTAACTAGTTTCTTTGAGTTTTTAATATACTTCTAGAAATATGGGCCTTTAGCCTTGGTAATTCGACTACTTTTTAATGGAATCTTATTTTTTACAAAATGTATGAACCACTGTTGAATTATGGTTAGCCTACATTTATAGTCAGAATTTAAATTATTTTTGGAATTTGTGTGGTACCTCTTTTTTTCTGTTATTGTATGACTCAGAAGTAAACTTAGGTGAATGGATGACAATGGTTGCTCAAAGATTAAATGAAGAAAGGGAAGAGAAAGTATGGGATACAGAGAATACCAGAGCCATTCTAATCACTACTTAAGTTACATTAAAAATGATTTGAGTATAAACCCAGTTTTTGCTCCCTTATGGCTCCTGCTTCCATCAGCAATGGCATTAACGCCCCTCACATTCTGAGTTCAACATGACAATTCTGTGAATGTTCCATGAAAAATTAATCTCCTTGATGTTTTGTTACTACCTGCCCATGAAACCAACATTTTCTACATTCTGTCTGGTCTGAAGTGAATCTTCAGTTTCCTGATCTTTCACCACTTCTAACTTCATTGTGTAACTCCAGCAACACCTTATATTTTCTTTATATCACAACTGAGGCATTTCTTTAGAAGTAACCCAGCTGTGTCTATAGTGACAGCTAATGGACAATGTTAAGATCTCTTTTTTGCTTAATAATCTTAAATTCTCTTTCTGCTAATTTGCTTATTGTGATCAATGTCTTGTTGCGTCTTGTTTTATACACATTGTAATATCATTAGCTATCCTGGTTGTTTCACTATGGATATACATTTGGTATGGTAGGTTTTATTTCCCCTCTCTAGTTTGTATCCATTGCATTATTCCATCGCTGCATTTCAATTGCTGGTGTTTCCTCATTTCACACTTGTTTGTAATGGGGTTATTTTTTTTCAGCCCAGCCCACCACAGAAAGTCTACTCCAGGGGGATGTTGCCAGATAATAAATAACGATTAATTAATTAATTAATTCATTCATTCATTCATTAATTACAAAAACTGTGTCAGTCAAGTTTGGAAAGCTGCTGTAATAAGAATTATGACAATAACTATGTTATAATGAACTATAAAGTTGCTGCCCAACTCAAATGAAAGTCCTAGATTAACACTTGCAAACAGAGATGACATGGTCCTCCCTGGCAGAAGCAGTTGTCAGAAGGAAGTAGAACAGAAGCAGCAGCCAGTACTAAGGGTATTACCTGATAAAGGTAGGTGTGGGAGGTTTTAGCATTCTGCTGCAGTCACTTCTTGTAGTTTGCACACATGAATATCGGCTAAAGGATGTTGGATGATCTGGGCCAACATGCTTATATTTTTTGACCAACAGTGGTCATGTGCTGCATTAGTCAATCAGTTTTGGTTCACATTAAATGAAACCTGCCACACCATAGCAGAATGCAGAGTAAGATATAGAATGTCTGAATAAATACCGGGCTGAAGTAATGCCCTTAATAAAGAGCAAGTGACCTCTCTTTTGTGATATACCTGTGGTTAGAAGGTGGGATATCCGAAATTAATATGTCTGTATTAGACAGGCGCACTACTTTCTTGAGTCAATGTAACACATTTAACTTGATTTGATCCTTTCCTATGAGCCGCTGAAAATAAATATTCTGACAGACCAAAGTAAAAGAGGTGATTTTGAGGGAAAGGTCTTCAAAAGAAACAATGTTGCTAAACATTCATAGGTTTCTGACAGTGACAGAGATGTTGATTTACTATGTTTCAGTTTTTCCAACTTGAATGATTAATGTAAGTAAGCACTGCCACCATATTCACATTCTTTGCTATGAAATATTTCCATTGACTATTCAACAGTATTATTGATTACTTACTTGTGACTGAATTATGTAGCACTTGAAAATGGGCCTAGATTGCTCAGAATTGCAGTTCTGAAAATGTTAACCCAAAGCTTGTAATGTTTTCTCTCCATTTCAATTCTGTCATGACTAATTTATTTTTTTAATAAAAATCCATTTGCTGGTATATAGTATCTTCTGAAAACTCCTTCTGAAAATAGTAAAAGCCTGTTCTGTTTTTATGATCTGAAATCTATTTCAACTGCTTTTATTAAAAATTCAGGTTATCTGCGCAAAGATTTTTACTTAAGCTGAAATTCTATCAGTGATGCCTACTTTTTTCCAGTGATGACTATTTTGAGGCTTTATTAGCTTATTCCCTTCCTGCCTTTAGAGCATTACCATGCCAGCAGGCAATACAGATCAACATGAAGTCAATAACTGAAAGTTGACTCCAATTTATTCAAGCAGTTTCTTTTTTGAAAATATCATATATATTATACTTTTAGACTAGCTGAGAAGATAAGCTTTTTATAATGTCTTCATTCCTTCAGCATAAAAATTAGCATTTCAGCAATTTGCTGAGAAGCAACAGTGAATTAGACATTTTATTTTTTGTTTGCCTTTGAATCCATCATTAAAGATTAAATAAGCATGAGTTATGCATTGCATCTAGCATGCTTTTGTACAAAATACATGAAAATCATGGTGTGCGCTTTCATATAAACTAATTTTTAGCCACCCACACATGCACACAGCCTTTTAATTTACCTTACATGATACAGAGTTTGGCAACTTTTGAGTTTTTTAAGATTTGACAATGATTAAAAGACATTTTATTAGATGTAACATATTTAGTTTAGTCATAGGTTAGTACTAGGCTAACTTCCTTTAATGGCCATTTTAAACCTAGCCATTTACCCCATCTGAGAATCACTCCCTGGACCTTGTGTTTGTAAGGTAAGCACTTTAACCATTATGCCAACCTCCCACCCCAAATAAACAGCCATGCAGGTCTTGAACCCAGGACCCTATACACCATAGTCACAGTAGTTAACCACCAAGCCATCACAGAAGTATGTTTAATTCACATAACTAGGTCATACTCCAGGATGTGTTCTTTTGGTTCATGGGTACTGAATTTATTTTGAGTTTTACAAGACTTATGTAGATAGAATAAAGTAGTTTTAGGAAATGTTAAATCTGTTCAACTAGATGGCTTGCTCATTGCAGTTTGCACAAGTTCAAACAACAACACTGGTATAACAATAATCTTTGAGAGTTATGTCATGTTTACTGATTGGATAACAGTGTTGGAGAGACAGAATAGTATCCAATAAATCAGCAATCAGGCTAAGATAAATAAGGTTGGTGGGGCACCATCTGCAGAAATTAAAAGATAATACTGAGCCTGTGGTGAAGTTTCATGGAGTTTTCTGTGCTTTTATATTCCTAAAGAGTACTCAAAGATCTGACTGCATAAAATATGTTTGGCTGTGTGTAAATATATGCTCAGGTTAGCTGCATATTGGGTATAACCTGATATTTGCTTGAAATGATACATTTAGATCAGCACACTTACTCTTCTGAAAAACATTGCATATCTACCCAGATTGAGCCCTATCGACTAGGACCAAATTCATGTACTGTGACCCAGTGATAATGAAACCTGTCCATTGGTATCTACTCATGGCAACCCCAACTCAACTATACATGTCACAACAAACTCATTATCCTATATCATTAGTGGACACACACACACACACACACACACACACACACACACACACACACACACACACAGACACACAGACTCACACATACACACACACACACACACACACACACACACAGACACACATATACACTCATACACACACACACACACACACACACACACACACACACACACACACACACACACACACACACACACACACACACACACACACACACACACACACACGCACACACACACACAAATACACACAGACGCACCCACACAGACACACACATACACATATACACAGACACACACACATACACACACATATACACATATACACAGACACACACACACATGCATACACTAACACACAGACATACACACACACAGAATGGCTGACAGTCAGTCCAAGTTAACCCTTTAAGGTGTTTCCCAGTTAAAATAATGGCAGTCAGATTTGCGTGTACTTTTATAAACAGCAACTGGTATTATAAAGCATCCGTTATAAGGATCCTTACTACAGGAATTTGTATAATGACTGGAGTAAGTTGCAGCAAGTTATCAGTCCCCTGGCACTCTCTTCCCAAAAAGTTGGGTGTCTCTAGGGGGTACAAGTTTGCATCCTCACACCAAGGTGATAAAGGAAACAGTAGCTATAAAACAGAATGTACTACCCTGCACATCACACTAGTTCCCAAATATGATTTCCACTCCCATACATTTCATTCTTTGTATTGTTTTTTGTTTTTGTTTTGTTTTGATTGTTTTTTGTGGCAGTGCCTATTTAAATATTGTTATACTCCTGTGAAGTAAAGCAGAATTTTCCCAGGTGTTTCTCCTCTGTGTGTTGGCATTGCAACTCAGGAGACATTGAGGACTGTGTACACATTTTTTGTGGAATACCCTCTACTGAGTGTCTTTAAGGAAAGTATTTGGCATATTTGTCCAATAATGTGGTCTGAGAAGGTTTCTATTGCAATGAAAGATTTCCTTTTAGAGTTTTAAAAGTATGATAATCATATGCCTCCTGGACACAGTCTGTTATTTATAATGGTTCTTGGCCCCAAAAAAATCTATTACTGAAACATATGTGTTCCCTCTTGCACAGATTTGTGTCAAATACTGGATGAACAAGCCTCACTCAGATTTAACTCAGGCAACCAATTCCTGAGGGAGAAAAGCTAAAGCAAAATGGACTTGTTTGGTTTCCTTTGCTCATATACATTATGTCGTATTTCACTTGTAACAAAACACAGATTTAGTGCCTGATTTACTATGGTTTGATGCTGTTTTTATCTGATGTTCTTGTTATCTTAATCTCCTGACCTTATTTACTTGGTCATAAATGGCCTGGCCTTTGATTTAACTTCTAGTAAGAACAATTCACTGTTGTCGTGTTTTCATGGTAACCCGTTTATTTAAAGTTGTTGTTAAATTGGTTGAATTTTGTTGACCTTCACAGTTCTTTGTTAGTCTACTGTTGTTATGTCACATTTAGTAAATTCAATTTTTTAAGATAAAAAATAATAGAGTGCATCAGTGCCACGGTTATATTTTTTTTGTCAACTCAACTGAATGGTTGAGCTGCTTTGCTTCATGAGTTCACCATTCATTTGCCATGTCTTACTTTTATGCAGTGTTAAGTACAGACCTCTTCTTCATTTATAGAAAAACATTTTATTTTTATGTTTTTTTTACTATTTTGATGATGCCACAAGAGAAATTTACCAGCAACCACTCTTATAAGTATCAAATTCCTCCAACATATTTCCAGTTACAGTGACTTTTGCTAAGGGAAAGAATCATAATATTCATAATTGTTAACACCCTACTTCTTTTAATACAAAAACCTTAACCTGGAGAATTAGAAGCTTACAGGCCTTTGTAAAACATTACACAGAAAACCCTCTCCTCCTCCCATCAAATTCCAACACTTGTGAGAGATGCAACCATATAGCCAAACTGGAGGCTAAGCTCTCTCAACTCAGTACTGGCATAACCAGTCAGGAGGAGAAGGAAACCACACTCACTACAATTCCAGTCTCACATAGACCTACCATGACAGCAAACCAAACACATAATCACACAAAAACATACTCAGAGGCTCTAAATAAAGATCTGCCTAAGCAGCAGAGACCTCCAAAGCAGACACCCAAGCAACCGCTACCCCAAAACAAAACATGTGCAACACATATCTCACAAAGCCAGGGTGCCGAACAGTCACAGCCCTTAAGACTAAACAACACACCTGATACACTTGTAATAGGTGACTCTATCGTCAGGCACACTGACATCCCGCTCACCAGGCTGAACAAGGAGAGGGTCATGGTGAGCAGCCTGTCGGGCTAGGATCCGCCACATAACACAAGCACTCAGGTCACTCCAAGGCAAGTACAAATATGACTCAGTCATTGTCCATGCTGGTGTGAATGACCTGAGACGTACCTCCCTGGACTACATGAAAAGAGACATAAAGGAGCTCTCTGAGCATGTAGCCCAGGCCGGTATGACCCTGACCTTGAGTAGCATCTTACCCTCACCAAGAATGATACCACAATATGAAGACAAGATGATCAATTTCAACAATTGGCTTAAGTACTGGTGTCATTCAAAGGGGATCCAATGCCTGTCAGCTTGGGATGATATGCTCGACAAGCCACGATGCTTCGCTAGGGACGGCTTGCACCTGTCACCTCTGGGCTTTCGGATATTGGCAAAGGCTCTTGCTACCCCCATAGTGCCTTTTTTAGGCAAGGCTCAAAAGACAAACCCACCTCCATAGGTATCACAAAGGATAAGAAACTAAGAGTAATGCTACTCAATGCCAGAAGTCTAAACCTCAAGATGCACGCACTCGAAACTCTCCTTAGCATGGAGAACATCGATATCTGTGCAGTAACAGAAACCTGGTTCAGGGCTCCCAAGAGCACTCCAGCACTACCAGGTTATACCTCATACCATGCTTTTCGGCCCCAAAACTTGGACCGAACCACAAAAGGAGGGGGAGTATCGATATTCATCAAAGATACCCACACCTCCAGGTTGGTGGCAAAGCACGAAGCATCAGAGACTATCCATGTGCAACTAACAGTGGGTAAAACTGCCTTCCAGTTTATAGCCTGCTACAGACCACCCTCCCAAACCCAGGAACCCCACTCGGCCTTTCTGAGAACACTGGAAAATATGAAGGTCTCTCCAAACACCATTATATTGGGCGACTTCAACTACCCAAACATAGACTGGGAGCATTACTCTAGCTCCAACACCCTAGCCCAAAGGTTCCTAGAATTTATAAACTCAAATGCTATGGAACAACTTGTTGCCACTCCCACAAGAGGGAAAACATACTGGACCTGATCATCACCAACATGGGGACTCTATGCTCCAGACCAGAAGTGTATCCCTCACTGGTAAGATCAGACCATAAACTAATTTCACTGGATATTCACATCCCGACCCCACCCCTGCCCAGAAAACCACAGTGAAAAACTTCTCTAAAGCAAATTTCACACTCCTCAAAACCGAGGTGGAATCCTTCAAAGCCCCTGGGCCTGTGGAAAATACGGCCCAGACCGCAGAATCCTTTATAAACGCATTCTATGAACACCTTCAGGAATGCATGGATCATGCGATCCCAAATAAAACCAAGACCCAATCCTCCAAAGGCAGACGTCCTGTCTGGTGGACTCCAGCCATAAACAAACTATACAATAGAAGGAGGAAGCTACTAAATGATAGAGCAAAATCCCAAAAAGGGAAGGCATCACTGATCAGTATTAGCAAAAAACTATGGGCACTCATAAAATTGTCTAAGGCCAGCTTCGAGAGAAAAATTGCACAGGACACTAAGGATAATCACAAGGCTTTCTTTAGTTATGTTAGGAACCTGGGTGGTAATGCCCAGATATGCTCAGAATTAGTCCAAAATGACAAAAAATACACTGAACCCACAGACATTGCCAACATCCTAGCTGACAGGTTCAGCGCAAACTTCTCCCCCTCCTCCCCACCAAAAGGGCAAATATCTATCCCAGCAGAGTGCTGCCCCCCTGACATATCAGATGTTCAGGTAAGAGCCGCCCTCTCCAAAGCAAAAAACACAGCATCAATGGGACCAGACGGTGTCCCGGGCTGTGTCCTACATGAACTCCAAGAAGAGCTAAACCCAAAATTAAAACTACTGTTCAATCTCAGCCTCACTACAGGATATGTGCCCAAAGAGTGGCGTGCAGCAACAGTGGTCCCTCTCCATAAAGGTGGTGCCTCAACGGATCCTGGAAACTATTGCCCCATAAGCCTGACTAGCTTGGTCTGCAAAGCTATGGAAAGGATCATCATGGACCTCATAAATAAAGATATTGGGGACCTACAGACACTGGATCCTACCCAGTTTGGCTTTGTTAAGGGCAGATCCTGCCTCTTAAACCTGGTTGATTTCTTTGAAACAGTCACCAAGGCCATTGACGAGGGGAAGGTGGTCCACACAGCCTACCTGGACCTCGCAAAAGCCCTCGATACAATACCCCACTCTGACATTATAGATAAGCTCACCAGCTTAAATATAAACCCCTATGTCACTAGATGGATTGCAAACTGGCTCAAGGACAGAACCCACATGGTTAGAATTGCTGGAGCCATGTCAGACTCCAAACCAGTTACAAGTGGTGTCCCACAAGGCTCAGTCCTGGGACCTCTCTTGTTCGGTATATATTTCTCGGAGGTACAGGCCAACACGGAAGGACTGTGGCTGACCAAGTTCGCAGATGACTGCAAACTGGGCGCCATAATCGACTCTCCAGCCGACACAAGCATCCTCCAAAAGGGCCTCATAGAAACAGACAACTGGTGCCAGAGCCATGGCCTCAAGCTAAATCCCAAAAAGTGTATAGTCATCCCTTTGGCAAAAACAAAGTGCCCACAAATGACCACATAGGTGGTAATCCATTAAGTACAGAAGAAGTAATTAGGGACCTGGGGACCCAAGTTGATAGCATTCTCTCATTTGACAATCACGTGGCCAAAGTGGTTAGAAAAACATTTTATATAGCCCACCTAATCATGAAGGGATTCACATCTAGATCAGGGGAGGTCATCATGCCTCCTTACTCATCCCTCATCAGGCCCATAACTGAGTACAATGCCCCTTTTGGGATGTACCTTACCAGACACCTGCAGCAACTGGGAAGACCCCAAAAGTACCTCACCAAGAGGATCAAAGGGCACAAACAGATGCCATATGCTGCCCGGTTAGAGAAACTCCAGCTCTACTCAGTGGCATACCGCCTGTTCAGAGGCGATCTGTGCCTGACGTATAAAGCCATGTCCAACCCGGAATTAATGGACATGCTGCACCTCAGAAAATCCAAATCCCATCGAGCTACGCGCTTGAGAGACTTGAACCTCAGTACTGAAATAAATAGGACATGCTGGAGGGACAGATTCATAACCCAGAGGCTCCCTTCACTCTGGAATAAAATCCCAGTCAAGGTTAGGCAGAGTCCCTCATTGACTCTCTTCAAGAGGAATCTTGATGAGTGGATGGGAGATCGTAGGTTTACCCCGGGTATCACTTCTGTGTCACTGTTAGACAGAGGCACAGTATACTAACCTCGAAAAAGGGCATAGCAAAATAAATTTAAAATGGGTGGCGAAAACCAAACACATTCTGGCTAGGCTTATAAATGCCCTAGGGCAGATAGCCTAGTATGAACCTATGCCCCTATGAGCCTATGAACCTATAAGAGATTAGTAGTTCCTAGTCATGTTATTTCTCCATTTTATACTAAAAAAAGTTGTGAAAAATGCTTAGGCATTTGGTTATGGAAAATGTCTTCTAAATAAAAGAAGAAAAGCAGGGAGTCTCCACCAAAAAAGTTAAGTTAATAAATCCTTCACCAGTTAATATTTATAAACAGGTTTATTGGAAGACAGAACCAAGCCTCCTGCATGAACTAAGACCATTCCCTCAGCAGTTGCTGAGACACAGACTCCTTACTTCTCATCACAAGCTGAAGTACATTTTTTCCCACAGTCTTCAAAGCCATGTAACTGTGTTAAGGTGAGGTCCTGGGAAGGGAAACAGTATTGGAACATACAAATTCCTTACAGATAATGGTTTTGAAAATGGCACCCACAGCTGGAAGTTTCCAGATTACAGATAATATACTTTCCATCCTGTACTTCAGTTTCAGGGAGTCTAGTGGAGGACATGGACTGATCTTGTTTCTGATGACTGCCCTGATGAATGATATCCTAGCTATTGCAGTAAGGAAATCTTGGTGGTAAGTGTTAATGTTGTAGACATAGGTTCATAGGTTCATAGGTAGGTGCTAGGCTATCTGCTCGAAGGCATTTATAAGCCTAGCCAGAATGTGTTGCCTTTTGCCACCCCCTTAGATTAGTTCCCTGTGCCTCTGTCCAGCAGAGCCACTGAAATGAGCCCCAGGGCAAAATTTCTGTTTCCCATCCACTCGTCAAGGTTTCTCTTGAAGAGTGTTAGTGAGGACCTCTGCGTAATGTAGATTGGAATTTTTTTCCAAAGCATGGGAAGTCTCTGGGACAGGAATCTATCCCTCCAGCACGTCCTACTTATTGTTGTGGTGAGGTTTAGATCCCTAGAGCATGTGGCTCGAGGGGATAAGGTTTTCTTTAGGTTGAGCATGTCTATCAATTCTGGGTTGGACATGGCCTTGTATGTGATGCAGAGATCACCTCTGAGTAGGCGGTATGCAACCGAGTAGAGCTGGAGTTTCTTCAGTCGAGCTGCATAGGGCATCTGTTTGAGGCCAGTGATCCTCTTGGTGAGGTACTTCTGTGGTCTTTCCAGCTGTTGCAGGTGTCTTGTAAGGTACATCCCAAATGGGACTTTGAACTCTATGATGGGTCTGATGAGTGATGAGAAGAGGGGCACAATGACTGACCTCTTTTGATCTGGATGCAAATCTTTTTGTGATTAGGTGGGCTACACAGAAGGATTTTCTAACCACTTTGGCAATGTGATTATCAAAGGAGAGATTACTATCTACTTGGATCCCCAGATCCCTTATTACGTTTTCCATATTTAGGGGACTGCCACCTATGTGGTAGTTTATGGGTACTTTGCTTTTTCCAATAGGGATGACTATGCAATTTTTGGCATTTAGCTTGAGGCCATGATTTTGACACCAGGTATCCGTCTCAGTGAGACCCTTTTGGAGGATGTCTATGTCAGCTGGAGAGTCAATTATAGCCCCTAGTTTGCAGTCATCTGCTAACTTGGTCAGCCATAGTCCTCCTGTGCTTGCCTGTACCTCTGAGAAGTATATGCCGAACAGGAGGGGTTCTAGGACTGAGCCCTGGGGAATGCCACTTGTAACTGGTTTAGAGTCAGACCTAGCTCCTGCAACTCACCATGTGGGTTCTGTCCGTGAGCCAATTGGCAACCCATCTTGTGACATAGGGGTTTATGTTCAGGCTGGTGAGCTTGTCTATAATACCAGAATGGGGAATGGTGTTGAAGGCCTTTGCGAGGTCTAGGTAGGCTGTGTGTACCACCTTTCCCTCAACTATAGCCTTGGTAAATGTCTCAAAGAAGTCCAACAGGTTTAGGAAGCATGATCTGTCCTTAACAAAGCCGAAGTGGGTTTGCATGCCTAAACTGATTTTTATGCATTGGGAGTGGATGTCGGAGATACAGATACCTGATAAAAGGGCATTTGGGAATTATACATCAATCACCTGTACCTGCTCCTTTTGAGGTAACTGCTGTGATTTTATTTGATTCTAAAACATTTGTGAAGGAATATTTTGCTTTACTTCAAAATGCTATTGAACCTTCATCACTCCTGCTAATCCTTCTATTTATAGAACTATGCCTTTTAAAAAAAATTAAACTTATCAACCATATTCTTCTCCTATTGTCTTATATACTGATTTTCATAATTTCAGGATGTGCATAATGCTCTATCCATAGAGCCTGACATCTAACTACCTGTTCCACAGAAGCCTGAATAGTTCTACAGAGGGCTGAATGAGTTTAAATTCTCCTATTAGTACCCTGTGGCTAACCCAGCAGTTATAGACCCAGCTTATTGAAAGAGGTTGAAAAAAACTCAGGCTCTAAATCTTTTGCCATATAACACAGATAGTAGGAGTTAAGATAGACTTAAAAATAAAAAAAATATATGTTCTTCTGCCACCTTGAGTACTATGGCTATTAATTATCAAACCACACTGTGCATTGCCAGGGATTTTAAAACAAAGAACTGATATACCTCAGGACATCCTTAATATTTCACTGAGAAAAAAAACAACATATAAGTTGACCAAGACTCCTGAAAAGCTTTGAGTCCACATGAGTAACAGTAGCCATGATACAGCATAAGTCAGTATTAAAACTGTTGCAGATTACGTCAGAGGCCACTTTTTAAATGCTCCCCTGGATAAATGATTTTTGTTTGGTGCTCTGTCTATCTCAGAAAGTTCAGAAATAACTTGAAGATGAAACTAATGAGACTGTTGAATAAATGGACAGTATTTCAATTTATATATATATATATATATATATATATATATATATATATATATATATATATACACACACTTAATAAATATGTTCTATGCATACATCTCAACTGTACAGATTTTTGCAGAATGTCCAGATTTTTGCCTCATATTGTTGGTGCATATTTCAAAAAATCATGGTTTTCTGCAAAATTAGTGGCAAATCATTGAAGACTGAAGTTAGAAAATAATGATAGACATTTGAGTTATTAACTTCATACCCTTCAGGAAAAATTCAAAACCTATTATTCTATCAACTTTTTAAGTTTGTAAGAGCAATATTTAAAAAGTGTCCCTATTTTTGGGCCTTTGTCCCACTTTTATTTATGGCGTGGTCCAGATTTTTTGTTCTAAGAGGTTGAGAGGTAAGGCTCTATGCTTTCATAAAAGTTTTAGTAGACACCTTGTACATAGTTAGTTCTTTGTTTGTTTTGTTCTTTATGGTTATTTGTTCATAATTGTTTTTTTTTTTCTCTTGTACAAATGCAAGTTCTACATACTTATTTATGTAATAATTTTGTCATTTATTTGAATTTAATAAAAATAATTATTAAAAAAAGAAAGAACTTGAAGAAAGTGGGAAGACCATGCAGGATGTGAATCAGATGCCTCATTTGTCCATCATAAAATATTCCAAGAACTAAAAACAGGAGACAATTTTATCAAAAAAAATAGTGTCAAAATAAGTAACAGACATATTGATCCAATGCTAGCAGCAAGGATCACATCAGCAAGACAAGATAAGAACAACACAGTTACAATTTCTCCACCAAAAATAACATTGCTTTTGTTCCCAACTACAGGGGGAAGATTTAGGAAATTATCAACACAGTGGTTCAGGTGAAAGTACAACACAAGAGGGTCAAAAAGATTGTGTTAGCAGGTTATATTACATAATTATATGTAACAGCATATACAGAGCCTGTCTTCTACACTCAAAGGAGCATTTTCACTTCATCCTGTCTCTAATTCAACCATTAGTATCGAACATCAGGTTATTAAACCTGGGTCTGTTAAAGGATAAGAAAATGGATAGCATTCATGGTTCTTCTTAGACCCCCCCCCCCCAAAAAAAAAATAAATAAAAGAGGCCTTTAGTAGATATCAGATCTTTGAACAAATTTAATTGAACAAAAAAGTTCAAAATGTCACTGCAGACACAATCACCTCTTTAAATGCAAAAATGCTTATCTGGTAACAGTGGACATGCAGCCAGCTTCTCAGGTTTCATGCACAGGACTCAGTTAACTTCTTTACCATCTGGTATTTCTACTATGTCTTTTTGTGTTTCCAAAGTAACCAGCACCTATTTTTGTTACATCTAAGGCTAATAGGAATCTATACTCTTCCAAAATCTTGATCAAGAGTAAAGTGAGTGAATGAGGTTTCGACTTACTGAATACATCTCCCCAAAAAAAAACTTGTCATTTGTTGTTTTTTCAACTTACTTAATACATCTCCCCAAAGAGAAACTTGTCATTTGTTGTTTTTAGGGTGCCTCTGTCAGCAATACTTCTCTGTTTGCACTGCCAGTCATTCTGCGTTTTTGGCTTTTTTGTGGTTGTACAGCCATGGAGGTAGTTATATATAAGTAAGGGGGTGTGGGTGAAGCTCTCCATGTGGGGGATACTTCAGGACTTCACCCTGATTTTTTTTTTAGCTCAATTGGCTGAAGCTTTAACTGACTTGTTTAATCCAGCTGAATCCTTAGCTAAGTAAGACTCGACAAAATTAATCCATATCTTCCAGTTTGTTAAATAACTGTCAAACTCATGCCAGCTCACCTCAGAACCTTCATCTTGCAATTCAGCAGAGTCTGCAGTGCTGCCAGAGCCTAATCATATCCTCAACTTATCAGAAATCAGATCAACTTCTTTTTCAGTATGAAATATTTTTAGGAACTATTCTTGGCACAAAAAGTTCCATAGCCTCTCCTCATCAGACAGATACTGCTGATGCTATGCCTTTTCACGCACATTTCAGAGCTGTAACATTTGAGTATAAGGACATTTCTCATGGCTCTGGTATTTCTGTACTTATCAATGGCAGTTATACCATTCAATGAATGGTGACAAACTGGACCTTATCTGGCTCATCTGAGCTTGTAGAAATGACATGTCCTAGAATACTTTTATATGTATCATCTCTACTGTAACTTTGCACTTGTATGAGAAATTATTCTTTTATGGTCTCCAACCTAACCTATAGTTCTTAAATGGGACTTAACTTTGTTAATGAAAAATTAAATCTACTTCCTTTTAAGCGGGTCTATATTAGGTAATCAAAGCTGTAGGTAATCGAATACCTAAAGCTCAACACCTAAACACTGAAAGCTGTAAACATCGAATAATCACTTCCGCAAATTTTTTCTAATTTGTAAAAGGAGATGTTGGATCAAAGGTAAACTTCCTTGATGTAAGTTTAAAGTGGGAACATAATGCTAATAAATTTATTAGAAACATTTATAGGAAGAATACATTTACCAATAGTTATCTCCACTGTAACAGTTTACATCCTAATTATATGAAAAATAATATACCTAAAGGGCAGTATATAAGAGTGAGTAGAATGACCAGTGAAGATGATGATGTCATACAAGAATTTGAATTTATTACTCAGTTATTTATAGAGAGAATATGATGAATATTGTTTAAGGGATACAGCTAAATTGATTCTAAGTAAAAGACATAGCCATTACCCCCCCCCTATTTTACATATACCTTATAGTAATTTTATGAATGAAAATAAACAAGATTACAAAGTGCATTATTGTCTTGATATGACTAGTGATAGTGCTTCTATCCGTCACATTATGCAAGATAATTGGATAATTATTGAAGGCAATCAAGAAGTGGTCAATATAGTGGGACCATATCCTTCCTTTGTTTATAAAAATCAACGTAACTTAAAATTTATGTTTAAAAGAGATTATATGAAATGTAAAACTAATGTGGCTAATACTAATAAGCCCGAGGGGATGTATAAGTGTGGCACATGTAATATGTGTAGATTTATTTTAGAGGGTCCGTTTGTTGATTTGAGCCACATACCTTATACTATTAAAGTGAAAGGACATTTCAACTGTAAGCCCAAAGGAGTTGTATATGTAGGGGTTTGTAGTGGATGCACTTCATTTTATATAGGAATGACTACTAGAGAGCTATATGTTAGAATCAGAGAACTTCTTTATAGTATTAAGAAAAAGGACACAAAAAATGTTTTATATAGATATACATTGACATGTAATACGCACAAAAAAATTCTTTTTACTATTTTGGAGCAAGGGTTTAAAGATGTGAGAGGGGGAAGTTTTAAGACCTTACTTGAGCAAAAAGAGGCTATGTGGCAAATCAAGTTAAATGCAGACAAAAAGCGTGGTCTTAATGATGTGATTAACATCAAATGTCTTTTTAAAAGATCATAGAGTGCATTTATTAAAGTAATATTGTTTAATTTAAAAGGTACTTATTGCTTTTAGAGTTGGTTGCAGTTAATTGGTACTGTGTTTTTATTGGTTTAACAATTGTATTTAAACTGGTGAAGTTTTATCATTTTTGTATTGTATTTTCTGAAGAAGGTGTTTTGAAAGCATGTAATAAATTGTTTGTACGCTAAAGCAGTTTGTTTCTTCCTTGGTCCAGTTGTTATTCTGAGTGTAGTTAGTTGTGTTTCTGGAATATGGATTTTGGGTTTATTTGGTGTCCTCCCACACTTTGTACAGGCAGTACCCTGGCATATTTCATCGTTCCTCTCACACTTTGTGCAGGCAGTACCCTGGCATATGTCATTGCTCCTCCTACATTTTGTATGGGCAGTACCCTGGCATATTTCATCGCTCCTCCCTCACTTTGTACAGGCAGTACCCTGGCATATTTCATCACTCCTCCCACACTTTGTACAGGCAGTACCCCACAGCTCTCAAACTTCCATCTCCAAAATGAGGACTACTACCTCTCATAATGTAGAACAAATGGGCAAAATGTAGAATACTTACTGAAAACTTACTAACAGCTTCAGCTAGGAAGCTCATAGGATGGTTAAAATGTGATATTTTAATTATATAATAGTTCTTATAATGAATTAGTATGATTCAGTTCTATTTATCAAGGACATCAGTTAAAAAATTGCTAACACTGAATGTGTGACAGATCTTTTCAATGTGGAACTTCGAGGAACATGAATGTTTTAAAACTTCAGATGAGGAATGTTCCTCATAATGAGGGACACTTTTAAAGGTATGCAGTACCTCGACATATTTCATTGCTCCTCCCACACTTTGTACAGGAAGTACCCTGGCACATTTCATCAATAGATGAAGCATTGTCTTTGCAGGAATGAAAAACTGTAGATTATATAGATTGGATTGCTCTTTGCACTGGAAATAGGAGCTATTAACAGTGGTCTGTCACACTGTGAATCTTTGTAGCTTTTTACTGTGGCTTTAACAGTTATGAAATTGAGGATGCAATGACACTTCTGTGCACATAATTGTACATACAGCAAAGAACTTCTGCTCACCTTATACACTGTAGCCCTGTTAAGAGTCATTCTGGTTTCGACTAGAGTAATACCACAATGGCAAATCAGGATCCTCACTCTCCATCTTAGTCATCAGCAACTCAACCCTGTCCCCCAAGGGCATTTGGTAAACCAAGACTGATAATACATTTATTTAATTTTCTCTGAGCTGTCCAACCATGAAGGTAGTACTGTTAAACACCAAAAGTTTTGTAAGCAGACACAGGAAGGTTGCAGGTGGGTACCTGTGGTAAAAGAAATATGTTGTCACATTAAATTGCACTATATATATATATATATATATATATATATATATATATATATATATATATATATATATATATATATATATATATATATATATATATATATATTCACACACACACACACACACACACACACACACACACACACACACACATATATATATATATGCAAACCATGACATTTTATTGAGTAGTAGTAACCCAGTCCACAATAGATCTTGCACTATACGTGACCCTTTCAATTATAGCCTGAAGTTGTTTACACTGGAATAATGTTAACTCATTAACACCTATGTGGAGTGGAATGTCACACCTGTAGTAGCATACACATCCATGCATTGTAGAGCAACTTAAAAGGCTTAAGATGAACAAATGTAAATAATTTTTGTGAACAGTAAAAGTTATTGAAACTGCACAAATAGCAATGTTATCATATCAGTAAGAAATATTATTTACAGCGGTAGCAGTGTATTCATAGTCTTTCTCTAAATATTATAATATTTTAATAATTCATATAATCTAAGAATTATATTTTAACTAAACTTTCACAAACAAATTGTCATACCTTGGAAATAGTAAAACTTAGACATACATTGTTAGGATGCTTTTATTAACTTGACATAATCATTCACATGACAGCTAGAAATTCCTCTCTGAGTGCATGTTTATTGAGATATTTAAAGAAGTAAGAAACCCAATCCTTAATTGTATAATTATCAGTATAAATACCACTGAATATCTCTTAATATGTACTACTTACAATGCAATTATCAAAAGTACTTTTCCTCAACAACATTTAAAGGTTTCACCAAATGCCATGCAATAGTTTGTAAATCACTTATTTTTTGAAGTATTAAGTATATATGGGAGAATTGCTTATTTTTATAATTACTAACAAAGAAATAGCAATATCACCAGTATAGTGTGATATAAACAGACACTGACAATTTTTCTGTCTCTCACCATGGTGTTTCACTTCATATCCCTCAGTAGCATGTAGTTTTCTCAGTTATGAAAATATGAACATAAATACAAAATGGGTGGAGCAGTGGTACAACGGTTAGCGATGTCGCCTCACAGCAAGAGGTTCGATTCTCAGCTGGGATGCCTTCTGTGTGGAGTCTTCATGCCCTCCTTGCTTTCATGTGGGTTTCTTCTTGGTGCTCCAGTTTCCTCCCACATTCCAAAGACATGCGTCTGGAGCATTTCTCCCCAAGCAACTGCTGAAAATGGGCTCTGTCCCAGTCGGACATTCCCAGTAAACAAATGTTAAAGAAAATAAATAAAATATGAAAAATAATTGGCAAACAATAAAAAATGTCCCCACTGCAGGTCATCTTAGAGTAACAATCTTAGTATCAGTTTGTTAAATAATCCTTGCACCTTCTAATGTTGCCTGTTATTAACTGGTAAGTAACTTAGTTACAGAAGCCAAATCAGAAAAGATGCGGACACCATAAGGCACAATCGGTGTTAACTGGAAGTGCACAAAAAGGTACTATAGGGTTGACTGAGTTGAACTATTTTCACCAGTCATGTACATATTATGTTGTTTTCCTGCTGTCCTCTCTTAACTTCAGGTCTAGAACAATGTTTCCATTTCCGTCACTCCTACAGGATATTGCTGCAGCAGTAGCCAGTTTACTGGCCCAAAAACCAGGAACTATGTAACAAGATAACCTACCAGCAACCATTCTCAGCATTGCAAGCGTAGTGATTTTCTTGACTCAGAAATGTTGCTGCTTTATTTATTTACTTATTAAAAAACTTTCTTGTCCACCATCAACTGCCTCCTTCACCCAACCTAATCCCATGCCATAAGATACCAGTAGCACTATGTCAAACTCCTTTGCTTCCCATTTCAGCACAGTTGCCACACTATGTTGATCCACAGGTTCCAAACCATGTTATCCTCAACCTAAAAATCGGGTCTATGTCAGAAAACTGAAAACGCAGACTCTCGAACGCTCACATGAGCGAATAATCAAAAACTCAAAATTGGTATTGTGGGGGCTGTGCCCCCCTCCACACCCCCCGCTAAATATATATATTCCTACTCCGAGATCGCACTACAGTGAGAAAAGGGCAAATATTTCGATCTTCACTGTACTGCGATCCCAAAATACCATTTTGGAGTTTCTGATTATTCGCTCATGTGAGCGTTCGAGAGTTTGCGTTTTCGTCTTTCTGAAGTAGACCCTAAAAATCTACCTCTAACAAACACCTTTACAATAAAAACCATCCCTACTGCATACATCAAAAATTCGCCCTTTAAACTGAGGTCAGCTGCTCCACCAGCTGATAACGTGCCAGCACAGTACATCAAGATACCAGCTGAGGACATATTTCCATTTCCAAACCTCTTAAGTTAATCAATTACCGAGTCATATGTTCCAAATGTATGGGAATGATTATGCATCCTACCACTACAAAAGGGACAAAACTCTACTAACCTAGGTAACTACTGATCTATAGCTATACTTCCTTCTGTCTCAAACATCCTGAAGAGTTGTGTGCACACTCAAGTCCTCCAATATCTAGTCAACAATAATCTCTTCTCATCTACCCAACATGGTTTCTGCCCCAGTATAACACCACTACTACTCTTCTATCATTTTAGACAATGTCATACAACATCATAATGCTGGCAAACCAATCTCAGCCATTTTTGGATCTCTCCAAGCCATTCAGTACTGTTTCACACCCAAGAGTAATTTGAACCCGAGTAGAGCTTAACTTATCTCTCTCAACATTATCATGGTTCAAGACCTACTTAAGTAACTGAACCCAAACAGTAAGGTAGCAAAACATATGTTCCTTCTTTGTCCCACTCTCTATAGGTGTCCATCAAGGATCCATTCTTGGACCCTTACTATTCAAATAAGTTTTATACTGTCACATTTCCATCCACTATGATTCAATATGTAGATGATGCTACAGTCATTTGCTACACCCCCTTCTTGGAAGAACTGCAGAGCATTACTTTACACTTAATGCTTAAAAAATGAAACTGATTCTGTTCCTCCCTAAAACTAATTACCAAAACTTACGTAGTTATGTGATTTCCTCTGCTCAAAGCATTAAACATAAGCATGTTTAAAACACCAAGTTACTTGGTGATAAATTGATGATAAGTTCAAATTTGATATTTGTATACATACCTTCATAAAGAAAACTCACCAAAGGTTTGGAATGCTATATATAGCCAAGCCATTTCTCACTGGCATAGGTTGCACATCTACTGCACACTCTTATCTCCTTACAGTACACCATTATGCTGCCCCTATTCTCACTAACCTACATAACAGAATCCTAGGAAAGCTTGAACAACGCTACAATAAAATTGCCAAATTCACTACTGATTTTCTTAACATAACTGCCTAGCACTGTCTAAAATAAACTGGATGGATTTTCCAAACTATTTTAAATTCCTTCAGCCAAAAACCTTCTCATTCCATACTTCACCACACAGATAAATGCTCTTTCCTGCATATCATCCTACATTGGTATAACCCTAGCAGACCTATCTACTCTAAAGATAAATTCTTGGCTCAACAATCTAAATCCCAGAACTTATCAGGGAAGCTATCTACTCCAATTATATCTCCAACATATGGAATGCCATACACAGCACATTTAAAGAGAAACCTCCATGTTCATTCCCTAAGTGCTAGATTAAGTCAATATTCAATTTCATCTGCCTGACTACTATATTGTCTACATGTTTTGCTTACAAATTCTTCTCTCCTGCTTACCTTCACTGAGAACTGGTTTACTCTAATTACATCTTCCCCTCTTTATCTAACTTTCAAGTTCACTTCCTCTACAAATGCCTCTACCCCATCTAATTTTCTAATAGTTAACGGTCTACTGCTTCTAAACCATCAAATACTGGAAACTGCTTTTGACAGTTTTGAGACTGCTGCAAGCTTGGTAACAAAAGCATCTGGACTACATTTTAACATTTAGAGATGTACATTTTTGAGTACATTTATAATTGCACTTATCTTACCATTTAAATCATTTTGTGTGTTTTTTTGTTCTTTATCTGAAGATGAAGCTATTAATTTAAGGCATTTTTACAGTCTGCATTGCTTTTTGTTTTCTCTGCTGCACTTAGGTGCTTGTCTGTGTTTTGTTCCCTCCCACCCTTCCTATTCCTATTTTGGTTTAATACTTGGAGATTTTTGAACTTCCTGTCCCTACTATATTTGGCCCTAGAAACTCCACCCAGTCTTATCCAATCTACTTTTCTTACTGGTCTCTGACAGACAAAACTGGGAATGTTCTCCATTTAGACTGTTTGTGTAGTTTGAAATTGCCTTGAAATGTGTGTGTTCCTCATTGCTGGCGTATCTACATTTGAATCACATTGCAATTACTTGCAGTTAGTTGTTAGATTTCTTTATGGTAACTTTTCACTTGTGGCTAACTAAAGTATGTTTTTACTTGAAGAAGACTGGGACTACAATTCTAGTGGCAATAGAAAGGTATCCTGGTCTGACTGAGATGGGAAATGCACAGAGAAGCTTAAAGTGAGAATTACTTGTTGTTGTAAGTTACTTGATTTTTTCCAGTATATTTTTACTTTTGTATATCTAAAGTGTGTTTTACATTAAAAAGGCTGGAACTGCAATTCTAGTGGGAGTAAAAAGGTAGCCTGGCCTCTCTGAATTGGGAAACAAACAAGAGAGTTTAAAGTGACAACTACTTGTTGTGGCTAGATGGCGCTATTTCATGTTTAGCTAACCAAAGTGTGTTTTTACATTAAAAAGACAGGGACTGCAATTCTAGTGGCAGTAGAAAGATAGCCTGGCCTGTCCAAGTTGGGAAATACACAAGGAGGCTTAACACGAGATTGTTTCATTAGCCAGAGGGATTTTAGGGACTTAGTTTGGTATTATCTGCATTTGAGAGCTATTTTTGCTGTGCTTTTACATTAAGAAGTTCCAGGATCATCCATCTTGTGACAGAAAGTGCTTACCTAGTTTGAGATGGGAGGCACTTCAGGGAACTTAAAGTGTAGTTGTTTATTGGCCAGAAGGCACAGGAGTTAGTTTTCAACTTTTTCCATCTGCTATAAATTAAGATTCTTTTTGCAGAGGTGTTCACTGCTCAGTGATAGATAGCATTACCCTGTGTAGTAACAAACCTATAAAGCTAGTACTTAGGACTTTGACCCATAACACAGAAAATCTTTGCATGGAGCTAAGCTTAGGGAGCTAGATAGTGTCATACAGCACTAAGATCATAGCACTGTCTAGCATCCAGCCTTTACCCTAGACACCACTTAGGTGACCCCTGACAAACCAAAACCCTAAACCATAATAGCCCAACCCTAATGCTGGTTTTGACAATGTGGATTTGCAATTTCCTAATGTCTCTGTGGCCAGCATGGTAGATATGGGCATCCTGAGACAATATAGCAATTGTCTCGTGTATTCAGACAGCCTTTTAGTCTTTAAAGATACTAACACAGTACATGAGAGATGTGCATATGTAACATCCATGGAGGCAAACATCTTGTTTACAAACAAGATTGTCAAAAACAGACACACACTACATCCTTCACACATGCACTCACGATCCACATAGGCCTTCTCATGCTGAGGAACATAAAAGAAACCTCTCCAAACCTCAAAGACCTCCTAAGCCATCAAACTGCAACACCTACCCTCAGCAATCACTAAAGCACACACCAAAAGCAGCACCTAACACTACATATAAGCCTGCACCCAAAGACTCCCCAGGAACAAAGCCCATAAGGAAACAAACAGTTTACCCAGTACTCCAGTGTTCTTATCTTATGGGATTCTATTGTACAACACACAGATACTCCTATCACCAGGCTAGACAAGAAGAAGATAACAGTTAATTGTCTATCTGGAACTAAGATCCACAATGTCATGCACATGCTCAAGTCACTGCACTACAAGTACCAATATGATTCTATCAAATCCATGTGGGTTTAAATGACCTGAGGCATACGTTGCCGGACTATATGAAAAGAGACATTATGGATCTGTTTGAATATGTGCCAGATATAGGTACATGCCTCACAATGAGCAGCATTTTACCTTCACCAAGGATGATGATACAGTATGAAGTCAGTATTAAAAGCCACACCTTACAAGTTGTCCTTAGTCTGGAGAATGTAGACATGTGTGCTGTAACCAAGGCTATAGTGCTTTCCACACATTTAGACCAACAGCTGCACAGAAAGGGGCTAAAGGTCAAGGTGTAAACAGGATGTTGCCCTGGAGTTCATCCACATACAAGTTTCCATAGACAAGGTTCTCTACCATGTACTGGCCAGCTGCAGGTCACCATCTATGACCCACAAAGTTCACAACTCTTATCTAGACCTACTAGAGGCACTCACCGTCCAACCAAACACCCTATTTATGGGAGACTTTAACTACCCTTCTATAGATTGAGAAGTATACACTGCCTCTAACTCAGGAAAAATGTTTCCTAGATTTTATCAACACAAGCACCTTGGACCAAATAGTGGACTCTCCAACCAGGGGATGAAACATATTGGACCTAGTAATCACCAACACAGACAGCGTTGCATCCACACACCTTGTCATATCCTCATTGGTGAAGTCAGATCCCAAAACTGTCTCCCTTGAAATAAAAATCAACCTGGAAATGTAACTAAACCTGTAACAGTTAAGAACTATAATAAAGCAAACTGCATTATATTAAGAGACAGTTTGTCAAAAATTCACATTGTCCCTAAAATTCAAGAACACAGTTACTTATGCAGAATTATTTACAGAAATACAATGAGGCTTCCGTACCTACCAGAAGTAAGCTCAGATCTAACACCAAAAACAAACCACATGGTGGAATCTTTACCGTAACAGGCTATATAACAAATGAAAAAGGTCATCTGTAAAATCAGAAAGGTCAATGCTCACAGAGATAATAGCTCTCTGATTTAAATAAGCAAGAAACTAAGATGTCTAATAAAGTCCAACGGGACCAGTTATGAGGTCAAGACAGTGCCCCAGGCTAAAGACAATCACAAGGCCTTTTTCAGCTATGTCAGAAATCTTAAAGGTAATACTCAGCGGTGTGCAGAATTGGTGGCAAATAGAACAACCTTTACTGACCAGTGTGGCATAGCAGATCTACTGACAGATAAATGTAGCTCCAACTTCACCCCCACTACCCTCTGTGAAATCCATTGTAGCATATCTCCCATCCATCTATCAACAGGGAGCAGGTCCTGAAGGTGCTCTCTAAGGCCAAAAGCACTGCTTCAATGCACCCTGACAGTATCCTCTGTTGCCTCCTAAATAACCTAAAACATTACCAAGCAGAACCACTTGAGGCACTCTTCAGCTGCAGCCTCAAACAGGTAACGTTCCAGGTGAATGGACAGCCACAGTGGTCATCTCTCTTCTTAAGGGTGAACTATCATCTGACCCTGGGAACTACAGACCCATCCGTCTGGCAAGTCTAATATGCAAAGCCATGGAAAGAATTTTCATTGAGATGACCAACAAGGACATTGGCATACATACAGACACTGGACACATCCCAGTTTGGCTTTGTTAAGGGAAGGTCTTACCTACTTAAGCTAGTAGATTTATTCAAGAGAGTCACCATGGTTATGTATGAGGGAAAAGCTGTGCATAACACCTACCTTGACCTGCCCAAGGTGTTTAATACAATACCCCACTCCGGTATTGTTGACAGACTCACAGAACTAGGCATAAACCCCTACATAACTCATGGGATTGCCATCTAACTCACAGATAGAACCGTAGAAGTCAAGATTAGTGAGACCACCTCCACCAGGAGACTGGACACCAGTGTAGTACCACAGGGCTCCATGCTGGGCCCACTCCTTTTTGGCATCTACTTCTCAGAAGTCAAGGCTAATGTCAAAGGCTTTTGTCTCACCAAGTTAGCAGATAACTGTAAATTGGGAGCTATCACAAATCCCCCAATGACAACAACATCCTATGAGAGGGTCTAACAAAAGCAAGTGATTTGTACAAATGCCACAGATTAAAACTCAGTACAAAGAAATGCATTATAGTGCCCTTTGGGAAAGTGTCCACCCAAGCTAATTACTTCATCAATAAAACACCCATAAGAGTTGATCCCATAGTTAGAGATCTGGGAACATACATAGACAGTTATCTACCTTTAACCAACCCAACACATAGTTAAGATAGTAAGAAACGTTACCCAGCCCATAAGCAAGGGTATGGCAACTAGGTCCTAACCCTTAACAGACACATCATTGAGTACAAAGACCCCTTTGATATGTACCTAGCTAGGCACTTGTAACAGTTGGAATGCCTTCAAAGGTTCCTCACCAGGAGAATCCAGGGTATGGATACCCTCTTCTACACAGATCACCTTAAGGTTATATCTCTGTACTCTTTCTCCTTCAGGTTACTGAGAAGTGATCTATGCCTAGCAGATAAAGTGCCCTTGAATCCAGCTCTGAAGGATCTATGCATATCTGCAAGACAAATACCACCACCAGAAACAGTTGCTCCAAGGACCTGAACTTTGTCTGCAACATAAATAGAACCTGCTGAAAGGACCAATATGTGTCTCAAAGGATCTCTGCAGTATGAAATAAGCTTCCCATATACATGAAGCAGAGTTTATTCCTGACCCTGTTCAAAAGAAACCTTGATCGTTGATTGGGCAATCACAAACTCACCCCTACGTCTATGATTAACAGAGGCTGACAGTAAGAAAATGAATTCCCAACTCACATACCCCCCAATAACCCTTAGCTACTGAACATACCCTACAATATAGACATTCAAGAAACACTGGGACAAAACTGGGTTGGGTTACATGACTAGGCTTATAAAGACCCTGGTGGTCATTAGCTGATATGAACCTATGAACCCTTACTGACTAATCCATATTGTAATATTTGAACCCTTTGTAAAATGTGTTTATTTTGTAAGATGTGCATATTTTCCCAGCTCTAAGGACATATATGTTGCCCAAGTGCATAGACCAAATAATAATATGCCCAAGTGCATAGACCAACCAATAGCCATGATGAAGCAATGTATTCCACATACGTATCCAAATGTTGGAATACTCTCCCACAAGATGCCAGACAAATTATAAACCCCAAATATTTAAAAATAAATCTTAGGACCCACTTCTTGGATTCCATAGCACACTTCTGCCACTGTTCTCCTGGCTGAATGTTGCTACAACTCAGTCCATCTGTCCTCTATCTGTAGTGACCTTTTGGTCTTCTTACATAATCTAAGCTTCTGGGCTTTCATCAGAAGACTCAATAGCTTAGCTACACCTAGAAATCCTTACCAAGCAATCTGCTATGTAGAAGTAATATCCTACACATTCTAGTGCAGCAGTCTATTAATCTAATGGAAATTGTGACACCCATGCACTGGCCCAGCAATCAAGGAGCCTCAATCCTCACCACTAACACCAGTGAGAGGCATCCATATAGGGAAAGGATAATAAATACTCACACAGTAAAGTATAATTTCCCTTAGGAGCACACAGAGATCACAGTCAGTTTGGGGCTGATTTCTCCCTTTCTCTCCAGGTCCCCAATAAGACTTCCCACTGGCACAGCTATAGGGTCCAGATCTCAGCCTATTGGGCAAGCTAAAACCTCCAGCACCTTCTCTGTCCAGCCAGTGCTTTGTGTCCCTGCCCAAGTAGCTGACACACACAAACTTTGAGATGAGTCATAAGCACACAAACACTCCTGGGGAAGGCTGGCACAGGTTCTGCAGCTGTGCCCCTTTTACCCAGACTATATGGTAGTACCACTTGCCACCACCCACTAATATTTATCAGCTACTAAAAGGCCCTTATGAAAGGGTGTCCAATTATTACTGTGCAATATTATTATCCAAATGGTAAGTGCAAATGAACAGTCAAGGCTTATTGGAGTGCCTTGGCCAGTGTCACTACATACATGCAATGTACTCTAGACCTTAAATTATCTCTACACAAAACAGCCACAGTTGAAAGCTTTAAAAATATGTAATAATAAATAATAAAAATACACAAGACAATGGGCAGCCGTGGTGGTGCAGTGGTTAACGTTGCCGCCTCACAGCAAGAGGTTCTCTGGTTCGATCCTCGGCTGGGGTGCCTTCTGTGCGGAGTCTGCATGTCCTCTCTGTGGTCATGTGGGTTTCCTCTGGGTGCTCCAGTTTCCTCCCACATCCCAAAGACATGCTGTAGATGGATTGGATACTCTAAATTGGCCCTAGGTGTGAGTGCATGCATGTGGGTGCTGGGCTGGCAACTCGACACCATAAAACTCCAATGCCAATCATGAGGAGACAGGTTATGTGCTGTGGCAACCCCTAACTGGGAAAAAGCCGAAAGATAAAGAAAAAACACAAGACAATACTTCTTACTACACAGTGCTAATCAAGAGTTCAGAGATCACAGAAAATGCTTAAAATAATACAGTAGAATAGTTCTGACATCAACACAGAAAAACATTTAGTCTACTCTTCCTGTTTCTTAGCTATTTCTAAAAGAAAACACAGTTCTAAAATAAACTTACATATAGAGCAGAGCAGTGCTGGTGATGTTGGATGTTGTGAAGACAAATGCTAAATGCTCTCATTATTTCTGTCCTTAAATTGACAACACAGTACCACTGATTCTTTTCAGATGACATAATTTCTTTCTGGTTCCCAGGCTAACAGAAATCAGAGGTTAATAGTCCTTTTGATCTTGCAGCTGGTTAGGAAGCCAGAGCAATAAAAGAAATTATACATGTAAATTCTAGCCATTAACTCTGCCCTCAAAATAGTAGGCAGAATGCCTCCCTCTAGACATCTCGGCTCCGAGTTTTAGATAAAAAAATTTCACAATGCTTGACTTATCAGCTTTCTTACAGCAGAGTGCACTGTTGTTACATTTGTTTCAGTTCAACATCCAATACAGTCTTTTCACACTTAAGAGAACAAGCCTGTGATTTACATTAATATTTACAAATGACAGAATTATCTACAAATTCTATCTAGCTGGGCTGGCAGCCTTCACCTATCTTCACAGAAGTTATTAACATTATCATTGCTACATTAAAATTGAAACGTAACTCTGTGGAATACAGTGATTTCCAGGATCTATCTGTTCTGCTTTTTTTTCTTTGTACATTAATTTTAGTGTCTTGTATGTGATAGTTAACGTATGCTGTTGTGCTTTGTATTGTATTGTATGGGATCTTGTAAGATTTGTTAACTGCAAAACTTTTCTCACAGAGCCTACACTGAAAAGTGGCCTGTCATGGCCCAGTTGGACTTTCTTGGTAACCAAACATTAATAAATAAATAAATAAATATTTTCTATGTATGTCGTTAGACCACTGTTGTCTTTGGCATGGGTACTTCCATCCTTTCTTTGACACGGATACACCACTGCCATCTTTTACACCAGTACTGTGCACCTTCCATGGCACTGATATATTGCTGTCTTCTTTACCTACAGGTGTATTTTTTTTTCCATTCTTTAGTGCAGTTAAAAAAATATTGCGATATTTGGCATAGTTGCCTTGCTCCTTCCCTACACAGAAACACCACTGCCACTTTGACAATGGTACACTGCACCTTCCTTGGCAAAGACACACTGCTGACTTCTTTACCTGCAGGTGCTTTTTTTCCATTCTGTAGTGCAGTTAAAAACACTATATTGTTTGATATAGGTATCTTCCTCCTTCCTCAGAAATGCCTCTGCCTTCTTTGGTACAGGTGCACTGCTTCAGCTCCATCCATGAACAAAAACACTCTTTAGCACGGGAACAATTTTCCCTTCCCTGACATAATTATACCGCTGCCCTCTTTTACACAGGTGCATTCCTACTTCCTTGGTACACATATGCCTCTGCCCTCTTCAGCACTACTACACAGTTTCTCTGTGCATAGAAACACCACCACCTTGTTTGATAAAGTTGCACTCTTTCTTTTTTTGCACTGATACTCTTTACTTCTTTAACAACAGGTACAAGCTTCCCTTCTTTGGCATAGCTATACTGCTACCGTCTTTGACACTGATGCATTGCTCTTTCTTTGGCACACATACATCTGCACCTTTATTGGCCCAGTTGAACTTCACCTGGTATGGCTCAAATACAATGATACTACTTTGGTGAAAATGATCTTCTCCTTTCTTGTCAAAGTAACATTGAAACTTTTGATGACACCTAAAAACAGACATTCAATTAACGGAAACTAAATGAGGAAACAACTGAATACAGGGCCACTGTGCTACCTAATCTCTTAGCACAACTGAACTGCTGTCTTATTTAACACAAGTACACTGGTAACACCTACAATGCTGACACACACTTTCCATCCTTCACAAAAGTAGACTACTGCTGTCTTTGGCATGAATAATTAAAAAAGTGGGCTGAAAATTGTTTTCCTTGATGTTATGAAAATTTATCAAGTGTCCAGTTAAAACAATTAAACACTGCTCAGGGCAGACTATGTCATGTGTAGACTGATTAGCCCCATTGGCCACGGTGGTGCAGCAGTTAGTCTTGCCACCTCACAGCACGAGGTTCTCTGGTTCGATCCTCGGCTGGGGTGCCTTCTGTGCAGAGTCTGCATGTCCTCCCGGTGGTCACGTGGGTTTCCTGCAGGTGCTTCGGTTTCATCCCAAAGACATGCTGTAGGTGGATTGGACACTCTAAATTGGCCCTCGGTATGCATGTGTGTGCCTTCTGTGGAAGGTTGGGTGCTGGGCTGGTAACTTGGCACCGTAAAACTCCACTGCCAATCATGAGCAGACGGGTGATCTTCTGTGGTGACCCCTAACCAGGAAAAGAAGAAGACTGATTAGCCCCATTGATTTTCTCTTTGTACATGGTCTTGGAAGAGTTACTGATGTTTTCCTGAAATTTAAGAATTCAAAGGCAAAAATAGCATTTTAAACTGCTGCTGGATTTGCACGGTTTAATGTCATGGTGTTTGGTTTATTTAGTAAATTGATACCTTCTGCTGGAATAATGACGCATTCCTGCCCTTTACACAGCCTATCATGATGTTGACTTGCATGACCGCTCTACAGATCAGAATGGAAAATAATGTTGAGAGACATATAAGGAGTTACATTTGCTATACAAAATGTAGGTTTATTTAGCATGCAGTATGATCAGGCGTATAGCAAAGATACAGAGAATCACGTATTTGGTTTATGTTTTGGGCAATTAAGATATAAAACAATAGACTTCAAAGGCAAAAAATATTTCTATTTAAGGCATAAGTGGTTATTAGCACATATGTGCTCATGGCTTAGCCCATTAAGCTGCTCTCTTTACTGAAATTGTTTGAAAACACAGCCTCAGTAACTGAAGATGATCACCAGAGTGTGAAGAACTTGAGAAAGTTTTCAAAGGCTGTATCATTTGCACTATTTTAAGAAGCCTAAACCTCAAGTTCTAATTTCTGTCACAAACTGATGCAACAGAGGTAGACCTAAGTGAAGTTCTGAGTCAAATTACAGCTGTGAAGTAGTGTTCCACAGTCTAAATTTATAACAAAATGAATAGCAGAGAAGTACAGTGCCGCTTTTAGGCATGGGTGCAGGGAGGCACACCGCCCCCTTTTTGAAACTGTTTGAAACTCCATTAAAAAAAAAACCTAGAAATGCACTGCACTCTTATTGTGTTGAAATCAGAAAATGTACCACCAAAATGGTACATTTTTCCATTTCAAATTACATACTTTTTTCCTGTGAAAGACGCATCAGAGATCTGAGGAGGTGGCAGTCAGGTGATCTATATGATAATCCTGAACTGCTCCTCCAACTGTAGCAGGTGAGAGTGAAAGCTAAAGAGTGACATGCAGTGACTCGCACTGGAAAGAAAGGCACAAACAGTTACTTCTGAAAGTATTTCAGACCGTTTAGTTGTTTCTTTAAGGGCCTGCTTAGCTGAAGGTGTAAGGTAGAAGGTCGTTGACAGGAAACTTGACTGACTGTATTCCCTGTAAGTTGCTGAATTTGTCAACAAAATTCATCTGTCAGGCATAGTAAGCAATTTATTTGAATAGTGCTCGTCAAATTAAATAATTTCGTTTTACATCACTGATTTTATGCTACTGGATTAATCATCTTCTCTTGGAAAGAGGAAGGATGTACATTGTTTACTAAATAAATAAAGTATTAATATTGTCCCAAGATGTTTACTGAACTTTTCAGATGCTATCAGGGAATTCATACATAAAGCTTGCAAACAAACCAAGCTTGTATTAGTTTAGAGCTCAGTCCATCGTTTTGCTGATGAGTTTATTTCTACATGATTGCCTGTGAAAAACTTAATGTATAGCTTACATTGCATTGTGTTTTCTTGATGTGATAAGGATACTCCTGAAACCATGCGAAATTAATCACAGTTGAGGTAAAAAAGTGCTAAAGCTGAAATTGCCATATTTCGGATACCTCCCCCCTTCCGAGCTCCAACAATCTCGACCATTGTATATGTATGTTGTGCAGGTGCTTGGGTATTAACACAAAATTTCATGCTTTGCTGTTAGAAATGGAACTTTATTTTGGAGTTCTGATATTCGCATAAAGCCTTAAAATTCCATTAAGATGCCTTATAGATGCCAAGTCCTAGAAACATTCAAAAGAAGAAAAGGGATTGTGGCATCAGTGATAAGAAAAAAAAATGAAGCAGGCAGTTAAAAGGTTATAAAGAAAGAAGTTGAAACCAAAACAGAGAGAAGAGATTGCTGAAGTGCAAGGGATGTGGGACTGCAGAATGACTAAGAACTGCAGAACTTAAATTGCTAAAAGATGAAATTTGGCTGAAAGGGTATGCTACAAGCTAAGGATGGTATATGTGGGGGAGATGCTGGTACAGATGTGAAGAGAGTTGTTAAAGGTGCTCTGAGAAAGAAAAGAGATGGGGTTAAGAAAGTAGCAAGCATGAAAGGAGTGGGTATGCAGGAGGGAGTATAGGCAGAGGTGAAAGAGTCAAGGAGAAAATGTAGATGGGTTTGAGAAGATGGGAGAAAAGAGAATCCTATGGAAGGTTGGGGCAAAAATAAAAGAAACAGAGTTTGAATTTATTTTAGCAGGAATGTCCACCAGGAAAGTTTCCATCTTTTTGGAGTCCAGAGTCAAAAGCTGATGATATATATAACAGGGAAATTGTGTATGTTGGGACAGATGATCTGACAAATATAATGGTGAGGATGTTGAAGCAAGAAGGGGTTACTATAAGTAAGTAGGACACAAAGAATTGTAGAGTAGAGGAGGCTGGGGGAGGCGATGGTATGAGAAGGAATGTAAGCAAGATACAGACACCATGGCTGCTCATGGTGAGGGTAGAAGCTTCATGCAGGAAACATCTGTACTGACACTAAAGGGGAAGTAAGGATTTAAAGAGCTTGAGAAGTGTATTAAAAGCCCCCTTAAACTAAAATGGGGTGGGAAGAAGCTACATTTTTAGCAAAGAATTGGAGGATGTGCAGTGTAAGACTCAAAAATGTAAAGACAAAAAAAAGATTTGGCTATATTGGTCATGAGCTGTGATGTCAATTTATCCTGCTGTGGGTTTTTTTGTAAATATTATTGAAAAAAATGGGTAGAAAATGTTAAAATACACATAGAAGATATGCATACACTTGCAGACAAAAGGATGCATGCTACAATAACTAAAAATCATTTCAGCTGTTATAGGTTCATAGGTTCATAGGAGTGTACTAAGCTAATGGCCCTGGAGCCTTTACAAGCCTAGCCCAAAAGATTCCCTGGCAACATGACACCCAATGTTATTTCCTAGTGCCTCTGTCCCGCAGGGCCACTGAAATGATCCCCGGGGTGAATTTTCTATTTCCCATCCACTCATCAAGATTTCTCTTGAAGAGGGCCAGTGAGGTGCTCTGTTTGACATGTAAGGGAAGTCTATTCCAGAGCATTGGCAGTCTCTGGGTTAGGAACCTGTCCCTCCAACAAGTTCTGTTGATTGTGGTAAAGAGGTTGAGGTCTCTGGTATGTGTGGTGTGGAGGGATTGGGATTTCTTTAGGTGTAGCATATCTAGCAGTGCTGGGTCTGACATGGCTTTGTAGGTCAAGCAGAGATTGCCTCTAAGCAGGCGATATGATACCAAGAAAAGTTGGAGTTTTTTTTAGTCTTTCCGCATAGGGCAAGTGTTTAAGGCCTAGGATCCTCTTAGTGAGGTATTTTTGTGGTCTTTCTAGTTGTTGCATATGTCTAGTGAAGTACATGCTGAATGGGGCATTATACTCGATAATTGGTCTAATGAGGGAAGAGTAGAGAGCGAGACAGTGACCTCTTTCTTCCTGGAGGCAAAACCCTTTGTAATGAGATGTGCCACATAGAAGGATTTTCTGACCGCAGAGGCAATGTGATTATCAAAGGATAGATTGGTATCCACATGTCTTCCCAGATCCCTTATGATACAGTCGGTGTTCAGTGGACTACCATCAATGTGGCAGTTCATGGGTATCGTGTTGTCCCCAAAGGGAATGACGATGCATTTTTGGTGTTGAGCTTAAGGCCATGGTTCTGACACCAGTCATTGGTCTCCGTGAGGCCTTTCTGTAGAATGTCAACATCATTTGGGGAGCTAATAATAGCCCCCGGTTTGCAGTCGTCAGTGAACTTGGTCAGTCAGAGTCCCTTAGTTTTGGCCTGGACTTCAGAAAAGTAGATGCTAAACTGGAGAGGACCCAAGACCAAACCCTGTGGGACTCCACTCATGACTGGTCGGTAGTCTGAATTGGAGTCCACTACTTTCACTGTGTGAGTTCTATCCATGAGCCAGTTTGCAACCCATCTTGTGACATAGGGGTTGATGCCAAATTTAGTGAGCTTATCTGTGATTCCTGAGTGAGGAATTGTATCAAAGGCTTTGGCCAGATCAAGGTAGGCTGTGTGAACTACCTTGCCTTCATTCACAGCTCTGGTGACAGACTCAAAGAAGTCTACCAGGTTGAGCAGACAAGCTCTACCCTTAACAAATCAGAACTGCATGGAGTCTAGAGTCTGGAGATTCCCTATGTCCTTATTTATTAGGTCCATGATGATGCACTGCATAGCCTTACATACCAGACTCATCAGGCTAATGGGGTGGTAGTTCCCAGGGTCCATAGTTGCACCCCCTTTGTGGAGTGGGATTACTGTAAGAGTGCACCATTCAGCAGGGATAAAGCCTGAAATGGGACTGTGATTGAACAGGGCACTCAGGTGTGGTGCCAGTTCATTTTGCAATTCATGTAGAACACAGCCTGGGATGTTGTCGGATCCCATGGAAGCTGTATTTCTGGCCTTGCCCAGTACAGTTTTAACCTGTACAGCTGTAATATTGGGTACTTGGCATTCCTCAGGTGTTGTGATTGGCCCTTTGGGGGGTGAAAGGGGGGTAAAGTTGGCACTGAATCTGTCAGCCAGTATATTGGCTATGTCTGTTGACTCACTATAGGAGTTACCACTGTGTAGTAGCTCTGAGCAGATCTGAGCATTGCCTTGTAGATTTTTGACATAACTATAAAAGGCCTTGTGGTTGTCTTTAGTATCAGTTGCAATTTTGTTTTTGTAGCTAGCTTTGGAGGATTTGATGAGGGATCTCAGCTCTTTGTTAAGGCTGACAAGGGAGTTTTTCCAGTCTTGGGACTTTGCCTTATTCTGCAACAGTTTCATCCTTCTGTTGTAGAGTTTGTTTATGGCAGGGGACCACCAGATTGGATTCCTTTTTCGGAGGAGAGCATCTTGGTTCTATTGGGAATGGTTCATTCCATGCATTTGTGTACGTGTTCATACAGTGCATTGAAGTATGATTCTGTCATCTTGCATTTATTCTCCATTTGCATGGGTGATGTAAAGTTAGCCACCTCAGTTTTAGAAGCCCAAAGTTGGCTTTGGAAATGTTTTTTACGGTGGTTACCTTTGCAGCAGGTGTGGGTGGGATGTGGATATTCATGGTGACTAGCTTGTGGTCAGATCTGACCAGGGAGGAGTTGACAATTGCTGTAGAACAACAGTCACCGATATTAGTAATAATCTGGACGAGGATGTTGCTACCCCTAGTGGGGGTAAGAATGAGCTGGTCCAGGGCATTGGAATTTATGAATTCCAGGAAACGTTGACCAAGTGTGTTGGTACTTGATTAGTTGTCCCAGTTAATGGAGGGGTAGTTAAAGTCACCCAGTATGAGGGTGTTGGGTTGAACCTTTATATTTTCCAGGGTGCTTAGAAATGTGGAGTGGGATTCTTGGGACATGGTGGGGGATCTATAGCAGACAATAACCTGGACTGCAGTTTGGCCCAGTGTTAGTTGTACCTGGGGTATCTCTGATGAGTTATGTTGGGCAACTAGCCTGGAGGTGTACATATCCTTTATGAATAGGGAGACACCACCACCTTTAGGGCTTTGATCCACATTTTGGGGCTGAAAGGTGTGGTATGAATTATAGCCTGGTAGTGCAGGAGTACTTTCAGGTGCCTTGAACCAGGTCTCCATGACTGCACAAATGTCAGTATTCTCCATTTTGAGGAGTGCTTCGAACAAGTGCATTTTGAGATTGAGACTTCTAGCACTAAGTAGCATAACCCTCAGATTACATTTGCTTGTAGCTGCTATGGTGGTAATTTGGTCCTCTGGACATTGCCTAAAAAAGGCACTATAGGGGTGGAAAGGGCCTTGGCCAGTATACAGAATCCCAAGGGTGACAGATGCAGGCCATTACTGGCAAAGCATCGAGGTCTGTCAATCATGTCATCCCATGCAGACAGATACTGAATCCCCTTGGAATGACACCAGAAACTTAGCCAATTATTGAAGTCAATCATTTTTTGTTTGTATTGTAGTATCATTCTTGGTGATAGTAAAATGCTACTCAGAGCTAGGGTCATGCCCTCCTAGGCTACATGATCTGAGAGCTCCTCCATGTCTCTTTTCATGTAGTCCAGGGAGGTGTATCTCAGGTCGTTCACACCAGCATGGACAATGACAAAGTCATATCTGTACCTATGATGCTGTAGAGCCAAACAAAGTAAAAAACACAACCAAACGCTTCCAGCCCAAATAGCAGCCAAATATGAGACACCAACAAGTTGTGTTAGCGCTTTCATTCACATTTAATACAGAGTGAACTTCTTCAGAAACAACTTGCACATCCTTACAACTCTAATAAATACATTTGTCAATCAAGATATTTACATAATAAATTGATTAATTAAATTAATTATTTAAAGACATATACTGAGTGTTCTTTGAACCATTTCAAAATCAAAATAATCACATAAATGAATAAAAAAGTTATACATGGTTTAAATATTTGGATATAAAAATAAAAACATATTTTATCTAAAAAAAATATATATGTGTGTATATATGTATAATATAACAAACAAAGATCTGATAAAAAAATGTTGTGAATAATAATATGTATTTACACTACCTATTTTCTAAAAAACATTTTAGATTTATCACTTCATTTAAACCAGGGGCATTATCTGCCCCTAGAAAAAATTGCCAGAAAGACTCTTTACATTCTAGCAAAGATTTTATATTCCCATTAAATACAGTGTTTGACACATTATCCATAACAGAAAATGTGAACTTTTTAAACACACTGCAAATGGCTGAATGTCTAGCTAATGCATTATTAACATCTTTCTTTTTGATGGCTAGCAGATGCTCACGAATTCTGACCTTAAGTTCTCTGGTTGTCATACCCACATAATAGCTAGGACATGTCTGACACTGGGCAACATAGACTACCATCGAACTTTGGCATGTGAAGAATGCTTTAGACCAATGTGTATAAGATAAATGTGGAAAATGTATTGATGAAGAATTACTGATGTGTCTACACTGTTTACATGTGTGACATGAATAAGTTCCTTTAGTTTTTATAATTCTTTTTTTGTCAAAAGCATACCTATCTTTGGCTTCCAAAATGGTTTTTAAATTAACAACCCTCTTGAAAGTAAAATGAGTCTTTCTACCTACAGCATTTGTCAATTCGTGATTACCTAATATTATTTTCCAATTATCTAAAATTATATCTTTGATAATCCACATTTCATTACATATAGGTAAAATGAAAGCGTTCACAAACTCTTTTTCATTCATGTGTTCTGCATTGTCAGAATTGTTGGGTCTACTCAGAACTAGTCCTGAGTTTAAAATAGGTCCTATTGTTGTGTTTCGAAGTTGTGAAACTTCTCTTTCAATAGACAATAGCCATGACTCACCATATCCCCTATTTATAAAGAAATTTCTCAAAACTAACATCTCATTTTGAAAAACTTCAGTGTCAGAGGTTAATCTACTCAACCTAATATATTGACCTTTTATTACTCCTTTTTTCATATGATAAGGATGTAAACTGCTTTGATGTAAATATTGATTCGTGAAAGTTGATTTCCTATATATTTTACTTGAAAAAGTCTGTGTGTTATAATCATAAGTTAGAGACAAATCCAAAAAAGAAATATTATTACCAAATGCTCCAATAGTGAATTTCAAAAAACAGGTACTGTTATTTAAGAAAGAAACAAAATGTTCAAATTCTTCAAATGTTCCATGCCATAGAAAAAACAAATCGTCAATGTAACGGGTGTAAAAGGCAATTTTCTTAAAGAATGCACAGTTGTCTATAAACCTGGTCTCCCACTGAGACATCACTAGGTTTGCGTATGCTGGAGCTACACGTGCACCCATTGCTACACCAGCAATTTGTTGATAGAAAATGTTATTAAATGTAAAAAAATTATTATCTAAAATTAATTCCATAAGCATACAGATGGTATTGATTTTTGTCCCATCAAAATCAGTATTTTTGACAAGATATTCTCTTAAATATTCAATACCGGTGGTGTTGTCTATACATGTGTACAATGACTGTACATCTAAAGTGGCCATAACCAATTTGGAAACTGGCAATTTTAATTCCTTCAGCTTTTCTAATAGATGCCATGAATCCTTTAAATAATACTTGGAAGCTTGTACAACTGGATTTAGAATATAATCCAGCCAAATTGAGATATTCTCAGTTTTGTATTTGGCTGCTGATATTATAGGCCTGAATGGGGGATTTAGTAAATCTTTTTGAAGTTTTGGTATACCAAACATGTTTCCCATTTTTGGAAACTCTATTTGTAAAAAGTTGTAGGTATTATAATCAATTTCTCCCTGACTGAAAATATCAAATAGACTTATATCTAATTTGGAAAAACTGTTTCGAATATGTATACTGTCAACTACCTGATATGTGTTACCATCTTTCAGCAGGTTCTCCATAGAACTGATGTAATGGGTATTGTCCATAATGACGATTTTACCCCCTTTGTCTGCCTTCATAACTCTAACATCTTTATTAGTTCTAAGCTCTTCTAAGGCCAAAGATTCAGACTCACTTAGATTGTGATGTTGATAAACAGGATTTATTTTCCTTATAGCTTCCTCACTAAGATTTTGAAATACTTGCAAGGTATTAATGAGTGGAGGATTGTATGTACTGGCCTTTTAAGGGCCTTGATGTACGTCAATACAATCTAAGTCCTTCAAAATGTATCTCAAATTAAGCTTCCTATTGTGATTTTTAGAAAATAGGTAGTGTAAATACATATTATTATTCACAACATTTTTTTATCAGATCTTTGTTTGTTATATTATACATATATACACACATATATATATTTTTTTAGATAAAATATGTTTTTATTTTTATATCCAAATATTTAAACCATGTATAACTTTTTTATTCATTTATGTGATTATTTTGATTTTGAAATGGTTCAAAGAACACTCAGTATATGTCTTTAAATAATTAATTTAATTAATCAATTTATTATGTAAATATCTTGATTGACAAATGTATTTATTAGAGTTGTAAGGATGTGCAAGTTGTTTCTGAAGAAGTTCACTCTGTATTAAATGTGAATGAAAGCGCTAACACAACTTGTTGGTGTCTCATATTTGGCTGCTATTTGGGCTGGAAGCGTTTGGTTGTGTTTCATATCTGTACCTGTTGTGGAGTGACCTGAGTGCATGCATTATGAGGCATATCCTGGCTCCCAACAGGCACCTGACCATTACCTTCTCCTTATTCAACCTCGTGAGTAGGACGTCAGTGTGCCTTACTATTGCGTCACCTATAATAAGTGTATTGGGTAAGCTGTTTTGCCTTAGGGGCTTAGGTTGTGTGGCACACTGTTTGTGTGAGCTATGTGTCTCATGGTTTGTGCTGTGGTGCATTTCTGCCTTGGAGGTCTCTGTTGCTTGGGTAGATTTTTATTGAGACCCTCCATGAAGGTGGGTGTGTGTGTGTGTGTGTTTTGTGTTATTATGTGATAGCCCTGTGGGTATGTGGCTATGTGTTCCTTGTGGTGTGGTGCTAGTGTTGACCTTCTTCTCTTGACTGGCTACTCCAGTCTTGGCTGGAGAGTGCATAGCTTCCAATCTGGATAAATAAGTGCATCTCTTGCAAGTCTGAATGTTGTGGGGTAAGAGGAGAGGGTTGTTAGTGTACTTGAGGCAGTTTCTACATTGCCTCAGGATGCCCGGGTTCACCAGGTTAATAGGAGACAGCACGGGGAACTAGCCTTTGGACATGCCTGGAGGGGTGTGTAATTTATTAAATATTGAGGCTGTTTCTTTTATAGAAAGTTTAGTGTTGGTAGCAGTCTGTGTGCTGCAGTAATTGCTACGGGAAGTGCTAGACTTTGTAAGCTTATTTAAGTGCAGAAAAGAAGAGAAGTATTAAGATCTAAGGGAAATTGTGAAGAGTAGACTTTCTGCACCGGGAATAGTTTACCCTAGCTCAGCATCGCTGTGCATCATGCAAAACGCGCAAACACGGGTTTTTAAGACAGAAAGTTAAAAGGGATAGAATGCAGCCCAAAACGGCCAATAAGGTACAATTTCAGAGCTGGAAACCACTCCTCTAGTGGTAGATAGGCTGCTCATTGCTTACCACTCCCACTGATAAGCAGAAAGGCTTCCCTCTATCACAGAAAGGTCTGGGCAACTCAGAAACTCCAATACAGTCCTGAATTCAGCAGATCTGAATCCGGACTATTCTAGTAACAGAAAATGGAGGGAAAACAAGCACACAGATAGAATTTCTTTGTTTTTTCATTTTTTAGGAGAGCACTAAATAAATACACTTAAATCAACAATAAATTCACTTTAAACACAGAGCAGGAGAGCACACTTGAGTGTGTAGCCAACAAACAGTAAATGCAGTTGAAATAAATGAAATAACTTGAAAATGTCTAAAGCAAAGTGCAGTAAGCAGTTTTAAGCTAAAAACAGTAAACGGAGGTACTTAGAATCAACCAAAGTCGCTTTCTCCTTTCTGCTACTCTTGTAGTCTGCAGGATGCCAAAACAGGATACGCTCAGCTAAAATAAGAGCAAACCACGCAAACACAGGCTTTTAAGGCAGAAAGTTAAAAGGGATAGAATGCAGCCCAAAACAGCCAATAAGGTACAATTTCAGAGCTGGAAACTACTGCTCTAGCGGTAGATAGGCTGCTCAGTGCTTACCACTCCCACTGATAAGCAGAAAGGCTTTCCTCTATCACAGAAGGTCTGGGCAACTCAGAAATTCCAATGTTGTTGTTGTTGTTGTTGTCTTTTGGCTTTTCCCGGTTAGGGGTCGCCACAGCAGAACTCCGGTCCGCTAATGATTGGCAGTAGATTTTCATGAACGCCGAGGTGCCAGCTCGACGTTCAACCTTCAACGAAGGCACGCCCATTTATGCATGTCTTTCGAACCCCCACCCAACTGCAGGGAGGACATGCAGACTCCACACAGATGGCACTCCCTGCACTCCAGCCGAGAATCGAACGGGAGAACCTCTTGCTCAGAAACTCCAATACAGTCCTGAATTCAGCAGATCTGAATTTGGACTATTCTAGTAACAGAAAATGGTGAGAAAATGAGCAAACAGATAGAATTTTTTTTCATTTTTTAGAAAAACAGTAAATAAATACACTTATATCAGCAATAAATTCACTTTAAACACAGAGCAGGCTAACACACTTGAGTGTGTAGCCAACAACCAGTAAATGCAGTTGAAATAAATGAAAACTTTAAAAATGTCTAAAATAAAGTGCAGTAAGCAGTTTTAAGCTAAAAACAGTAAACAGAGGTACTTAGAATAAAGTTATAGTGAGTTTGTTACTGTAGCATTAAATTGTGCTTTATTAGAAGTTCAAGACTCCATACTGTAACTATAGAAATTCTGAATAGTTCAAGTGCAGTTTGTTGGAGGGGGGACACAGCAATGTGTGAAACTCACGATTACACAATAAAAACATTTTTTCAGGGGGAAAAAGCCTGCTGCATCCTGACACGCCTGCTACTTATCTTAGCTGAGAGACTGATGTACCTCAGGAAAAGGGGAATTTTCTGAGATACAACAGTTTCAAACATGTTATGTATTTCCCACAAATTGTATTTAAACTTTTTTTTCAGTGCTGGGAAGCATACCTTCCCTCCTCATAATTACAGTGAGAACTTCCATTAAACATATAATGGGGAGGAGAGTGATGGGACTGAGTGGCATATGCCTGTTCTTTGAGGGAGGGCCTGGGTCTCTGCCTACATGCTGGGCACATACTTCTGACTATGGGCTGATGCTGTGATTGCAGGCCAACTGCTGTTTGTTCATCAATAGGTGGACTGGAGATGGTAATGTGTGTTGATGTTCATGACGTTGAATGGATCTTGTCACCAAGGGTCCCCCTCCCTTTCTACATTAAAAGCTCTCTACAGCTTTTAGATGACACAGTACCAGGACACCCTGATATTTTTCACACTTTTTCCTGGCTGCTTACACTCAGAATTCCCCCACTTGGGGGGGGGGGTGACAGTCTAAGGAACAAGTCATACATTTTATTGGGTAAGTTAGGAACAGAGGATTTAGGAGAGCTGCTGGCCACGGCTGATGGTTGATAACCGTTGTGGGACTCAAAGGCAAAATATATCATGCAAAAGTTTCTGAAGATGATCTGCACAATTTAAAGTGATGAAGTTCTCAATTTGAAGTGCATGTGTGCTCATGGTACATTTCATTATAAAAGTTTTATATTTCTTCACATTGTAGTTACAGGAATGCTAGTCTTTTTCTGTGCAATTTCAAGTAAATTGTCAGTGCACCAGTATTTATAGTAGCTTACTGAGTCTTCATTTAATCTTCTTCCTGATTTCCCAATGGAAATTGAATGTTTTCCACATTGTCATCTGTTCTCCTGCTAGGATTAATTACTTGCTTTCTAGTCTCTCTCCTATCACATGCCTGACATCTCTCACTCTCACTCTGGCCCCCAACACCATACAGGGTCAGTCTGTCATAAGACACTTTTTGCCACCTTGTCTCTTCACCCCTCATTTTAATTTGAGGTACTGGTTTACTTTCATAAAGCCAGATATTTTTTATTCCAGATTCAATTCATGCTACCTTTTTGTCTCTTTCTAATTATGAGCAAAGTGTTTTTTAACCCATCCAGATACTTTTTAACATATTCAGTTTCTCTTCCCTTTTTAAATAGAGCCATTCCAGTGCTTTCATAGTCTTATCCAATAGTTTATTAAGCTGCACACTCTTGTATGTGAGACCAGACTAGGTAGGATTTTTTTGTACTATTAAACATGTGTAAGTCAGTATAATATTGCCAAAGCAAACACATTTCTTTTTGATACCATCCACAATGGCAGCAGCTGTTATGTAGCTTTTCTTCCCTTTTTTATTGTGAAGATGTTTAAAACCATCCATTCATAAATCCAAACCATAGATGATTTATTCTCATCTTTTGGTTACATATGAACCACAGTAAAGTGTGTAGTAAGTCATTAACCTCAACTCATTCTAATTATCCTTCTATCAGCAACAGCTGTCGTGCATTTCCCATCTAGCCTGGCTATAATTTATATTGACTCCCAAACTCCATGATGTCTTCTGTGTATCGTTCTACATAAACCATTCACCTCCTGTAGTTGTTTTTCTCATGGTATTTCAAAAATCTCACACCTGCTTATTGCATATTGAATGTTTCTTTTGACTCTCTTATTTTACCTTTTCATTTGTTCTGCTGCCTCCTTTCCGGGATGTTTTCACCCGTTACCTCTTCAACTTCTTCATCCTTCATTTTTCCTTTCAGTAATATTTCTAAGAGCAGGAAATGGGAAATGTCCATGTCCTCCTACTAAGCTACTACTGTTTCTTAATTAGCCTGCCCTGTTTATATTCCACTGTCCTCCTGAGTACCATCACATATGTCCCCTTTTCTCATGCAGCATCAGCTTCCCATGTGTGTGTGTGTGTGTGTGTGTGTGTGTGTGTGTGTGTGTGTGTGTGTGTGTGTGTGTGTGTGTGTGTGTGTGCCTGTGTGTGTGTGCGTGTGCTATGACTAACAGCCAGTTATCTTGGTTCATTGTTTCGATAACAGCCGGTTCTCTTCTTCTAAATCATTGACATGTTGCATATGCCACTGTAAATATGTTTGGATATAATATTTTTTAAGTCCAGTAAGGCCTGCGACAGAGCAGTCTTCAAGCACTAACTTGCAGTTCAAACAGGATTTATTTGCAAAGGACAATGGAAAATTATGTAGACTTGTAAAAACTGTCCTTATGCAGGCTTTACTTTGCAGACGTCCTTCAACTTTTCAGGTATATTCCAACAGTACTTACAAAAGGGACTATTTTCTCTTTGTTCCAAAAACACTTATTCTCAGACTCAAAAACGATTTACTTCATCTTTAGACCTTCCAGTTTAGGGACTGTTTCAGACTGGTTCTTTCTTTCCAAAAGAGCTGCTCAGGAGACTCCTAACACATTTCTTCCTTGGTTCAGAACATGGGAGACAGGAATCTGCCATTAGGGGAACTAGCAGACCATAAAACCCACCACTCTTAATCCTGTATCGCATTTTCTCATTTGTTTCTATGTTTATGCTGCATCTTGTCTCCATACTGATGCACCCTCTGCAGGTAGAATTTAGGTCCTTGCCTCCTTCAGCAGCAGGTTTTCCTTGTTCAGCAGCCACCACTGTTCTATAGATTATATATTCAAAGCAACTATTCTCTTCTTCCAGCCATCTTTGTCTTAGCCTAGCTTGGCCATCCTGTCTCACAAACTTGACACACCTTTTGCAAATTCTTAATCGGGTTATTCGCTCAACATTCGGAATCTGTGAAGCCCATTCATTGAGCTAATAATTCTTTACTTTATTAATGCTACCCCCAAGTCCCAGTTACCTTTCCTTTCAAGTTTTACAACTATCTGTCCATTTCAGTTTTCCCATCTGTAACGTCCTTTCACTATTTCCTCCAGAGAGCTGCTGACGTGTAACCCTAAGTATTTAGGTATTTGACATCTTTCCTGGGTTCAGTACTTCTTTAGCATTCTAGTGGTCACCATTTCTCCAGCCTTATCGGGGCTGTTTTCTTAATGTTACATTCATGGGCACATTCAGCCCTAAAACCACTCAGCTTGAAATATGCTTTGTCCCATCCCACTCTGTCTTGACTAACAGAAGAGTAGTGTAGTTCATGTATGTCAAACAAAAGCCTTTTCCTACCCCCATTGCCTTTATGACTTTTAAAAGTCAATTAAACAAACAAGAAGTAAACTTTCTAAACTGACCTTTTAAAATCAGAATGAACTGTGCATGAGACTCTTAATCCTGTTCATGAAACCTAAGCCCGGTCACCAATTGTTGACTGACCTCCCATTATGAAGCCCTAATACCTTCTCTCTATATAGCCTGGTGTCATTCTTTCCAATATGCACTAGGACTTTAGCCTCAGTAGTGATTAAGAAAATAGGTCTAAATCTCCTTTGTTCCTGACTGGATTTAGGAGTGCAGGTCACTGAATATTTCTCCATGAGTAACAAGTACACAAAATACAGCAGTGCTTCATGCCAAAATGCAAATGGAGTTGACCTCCGTGGACATGGTTATCTTAAAGGTAGCTACAGCATGCCTTTTTCCAGTGTCAGTAGTAGCTACTCCCAATTCAGTGCTATGGTACATGATGCTGCTGGTGCTGGCTGTTGCATTGTCACCTGTCTGGATGTCTAGCAGTGTCCAGACCCTAATTATGGCTGTGCCATCCGTGGTGGTAAAGGAAGGTGGCACTTCTAGAGGCCTTTGATATTAATATGTCTGAGGTGGCACACTTCATTTGCACTGTGACATTCGGGATTATTACCAACTGTGCAGCTGTTCACAATCAGAGGTTGCACGTCTAAAGGCCTTTGATATTAATATGTCTGAGGTGGCACACTTCATTTGCACTGTGTCATTCGGGATTATTACCAACCATGTAGCTGTTCACAATCAGTATTACATACCGTGAAATGTCCAGTGACTTTTATGCTGGAATCTGTTATTGATATCCATCCATCTTGGTGTTTGGTAGTACTATTGTCTTCTTTAGGCTTATTGATGAGCATTCTCTTTGATTCCCACACAAATTAAATAGTTCCCCGATTCCTCCTTGATTTGTTTCTGAACACTCATATGTCTGTTTGTATCCATCTGTGCCTACTTTATCCTTCTTTGTGACCCCATTGTTGTTCTACCCCCACCATAATGACACTTTCCTCAAGCAGCCTGGATTCTTTATCTAACGTTTTGCCAAATCTAAGGTTAATATACCTGCACCTCCTCTTTCTCTTGCTTCCCTCTATTTTACAGTTCCATGACGAACTTCACGTTGTCTTGTTTTTTTCAGTGCCAGTCACTTCTATTGTCCCATTCCATGTCTAGAGTCTCCTTATACTTTTCTGTTTCTTCTCATTCAGCTGTTGCACTACGTTTCCATTTTTTATCCTTTTACCTACAAGAATATCTTCATTCTCAGTACCTGTGCTTGTATTTCTGCAACTTCTAGCATCTATGTCATTTCAGTTCTTTTCGTTTAGTCTTCTCCTTCTCCTGTTTCTTTCTCTTCCCTTTTAAAATCTGTTTCTGCAATATTTCCAATTCTTCTATTCCCTTGTTAGTCCCCTCCTGTCTCCTTATTTCCCTGTTTCCTCTCCAAGTCAACCCCTTAAAGCACCTTTAATGTAATTTCACAATCCTAATCATATGATCTTTTATATTGTCTTCCACAAGCTCTTTAACCCTTTCCTTTCTGATTCTGCCTTTGCTCCTGTGATCTCTATCTGCCTTCATTCCATCTCCAGTCTCAACCCCCCCACCCCACCCATACTTGTCTCATTGCACTCATTCTTACTGTATAAAATAAAATTGCCATTTTACTTTTTTATAGTTATTTCATCTAGCCAGTACACTCATAATTTCAATAAAAAATCCATCTTTCTAGCCTTGGTTCTTCCCTTCTAGAGAATGCGAGTTGAAACTGCTTAGGAAAGCTTTATGAGTTTAGGTACTGGTTACATTAATTAAATAAAGCTTTTACTAATTTATTTAAAAGTCTGTTTCTGTGGTTTGCATTCTATGTTACATAAAAATAAAGAAGATTTTGCATTATAATCCTTTCCAAAATGCTACAATGGTTACAATAGTTTTTTTATATTGCATATGACTGAACTTGAGTATTTGCTTTTTTTTCCCTTAACATCTACTTTGTTACTTGCTATGTTACTTTTACTTAACTAAACGGCACTTTTTCCACATAATCATTATTTAATTTAAAAACAATTACTTAAATCTTTCACTGTGGCCTATCGCCTTCAGCAGGACTCTTTCCTAGCTTGTAACAGTGCATAGGCCCGCTATGCCATGGAAGCAGACTGTGACTTGTTATGGGCAGCCAATCATCTCTTCCAGACATGCATTGAAAATACTTGTACTAATTGCCGATGTGCTGTTTGCTACACAGGAAATATCTGTTTCTACTACCACATCCACAGCAAAATCATAAGCAGTTCACTGTATATTGCTGTCTTTCCACACATGATGTTAGAGCTTCTTAAGGTGATCTTTCCACAACCACCAAATCCAGTGTCTCACTTTCCCATTCCCACCACAGTAGTCAACTAACCAGACTGTGCCCCCCCTTTTGCAAATTCCTGGATCCGCCACTGAAGTAGACATTCAATGGGCAAGTAAAATTTTGTGTTTTTTCAAGAATGCGGTTTATGCTGTGCATGCTAAAAATGAAAGCATTGTAAAATTGATATTTGGATGTCTTTAGTTTTATTTAATAATTCCAGACTTGATTTATGCTTAAAAAAGAACAGTACAAACTCTGCAGTGGCCAGTGCAGAGGTTCATGCAGCCAGGAAATGCATTAGCAACCATAGCATGGCATTCACTCTCCCCCACAACTCTGCGTGTTTTCTGACCAAACCTACCACCATTGTCATACCTTTCCAGTCTCATTTTTCTTACCTCCGTCATGTTCCTGTGATTTTGTGAAACTTCCAGTAGCTGTAAGCCCCCCCCCAATGCATCCATGAAGTTTAGTAGGGAAATTAATCATCAAATGCAGCACCAAGGGCTCATGTCATCCAGAGCTTAGATATTCACCCAATCTAAACCCAGACCCTTCAACACCCACCTTAGCCAGCTCATCCATTCAGCCAAATTGCTTCCTCCAGCTACCTCCACTGTCCTCAGGGCTTCTCCTGAGATGTGCACAGTACCTTTTCTCCTTTTTATAACCATTCCTTTCTGGATGTTCCTGTAAGGGATAAATGTACTTGCAGAACTGGAACTGACCTGACCCCTATTTTAACAAAGTTTGCATTATGTGTACCTACACCTCACATGTTGACTTCGACCCCAGGAAATTCTACAGGTAAATATTTAACTTAATTAGCAGATGTCTACCAGTAAGAAAGCTGAGACACTTGAACAACCTTCTTTCCAAGATCAGATACAGAAAAGCACGCAGTGTGGTACTGTATTAGACATTACATTCCCTAAAATATTGCACTCTTCTTACATCAAATGTCTTATACTGGAAAACGGGGTTCTAGATGAAGAGATGATAAAACCAGGGATAAAAATTCAAAGGGGGATATTCCAGCGTAACTGTCACCGCTGCTTTTTTGTCTTGCCTTTAAGCTGTTAAGCTGTGTACTTAGTCAAATTGTAACCATGAGCTAATCTGTTATCAGAAAACAAGAAAGTGTAAAGACTTCTAATCTCCTTTGTGTGGATGATTTAAAACTGTATATTTCATCAGATGAATAACTGAAATCACAACTGCAAGTGATCACAACTTTCTCAGATGATATAAGAATGTAATTTGGTCTTAATAAATATGCAAGAGTGACCTTTAAAGCAGGAAAGCTGCAACACCAAGATAATATCAATCTAGGACAGGAGTGTGATATAAAGGAACTTGAGCAGGAGGGAGTGTATAAATATTTAGCAACTGATAAAGAATTAACTATAAAACATGGAACAAATGGAAATAAAATTTCATAAGAAATATTTTAGAAGACTAAAATTAATACTGAAAACAGCTCTGACATCCAGGAACAAAGTCCAACCTATAAACCAATTTGCTGTTTCTGTTCTAACTTACAGTTTTGGGGTGATTAACTGGACCCAAAAGGTATTGGATCATTTCGACAGGAAAACAAAAAAAAATGCTGTATGCTTATCAAATGATTTATAAAAATCATTGTATGGAAAGTTTGTATATTCTGAAGGAGGTATGGAACTCCTCAAAATTGATTACATGTAGAGAATAGATCTGCAATTGTTGGAATGCATACATGTCTGCTGACCTCACAAGATCCAAAAACAGTGAAAGTTTTAAAACATGAGGACAGCAAGTCTAAGATGACTTCCATGTGTAGTTTAGCAGAAGCATATCAGTGTCAAGTGGGAATGGACTCCAATCCAGAGGTAGACAAAAATCAGGCAGCAACTGAATGTGCCAAAAAAAAGAAAGAATATAATGAGGAGGATCAGATGAGAAGGCAAGAAATGTGGAAAATGCACAAATAAAGTTGCAAAGTGTGGAAAATGCACAAATAAAGTTGCAAGTATGGAAAACTCCTGAAACAACTTCATGTCAATCAGGATATAATGCAGGAATGGTTAAGGAAAGGTGCATTTAAACCAAAAGACAAAGGGTAAATATTGGTGGCCCAGGATAGTGGACTACATACACGTTGGTTTAGAAAGTCCACTGAACATGTTGGAGAATCAGACAAATGTAGGTTTTCTAAAACAGAAATGGAAACAGTCACACATTTTGTTGCTTGGTGCGATACATTAATTGCAGAAAGCCTGTATACTAAAAGGCATAACAATGTGCCAAGACTATTGTACTGAGAATTGTGCAAACATTATAACACTGAAATAGCACAGAAGCACTAGAAACATGAGCCACAAAGCATTATAGAAAATGATAAAGTTGATATCATGTGAGATTACCCATTACCAACAGTTTAAAAAACGGATACCAGAAAACCAGATATAGTAGTCCATGAAAAGAAAACGGATACCAGAAAACCAGATATAGTAGTCCATGAAAAGAAAATGGATACCAGAAAACCAGATATAGTAGTCCATGAACAGAAAACAAAAATAGCATTGATCATTGAAATTGTTACCCTCAGTGATTACAGTGTCTTATGTACAGAGGGACACAAAGTCATAAAATACCAGGATTTGCAGGTGAAAATGAAGGCAATGTAGAAGAAGGATACCCAGACAGTTCCAATAGTAGAAGGAGCAATGGGTCTCATAAAAAAGAATTTACAGTCATATTTAGATATGTTACTGATAGATGTAACTCCATATGAATTGCAGAAGGGGTCACTTCTGGACATGTTGCAGGTGCTGCAAAGAGCACTTTTGGCTAACATCAAAGATTGAAACAATATTAATTTCATAAACGTTAATCATGCTTTGACTTAGGAATGGGGTCCGTTCCTTTCATGGTATTAGAAACCCCAAAAAGACTTGGAAAAATTAGACCATGAAAATGGGGTCCAGATGGAGAGATGATAAAATCAGCAAGCATAGGAGAGTAGTAGTGAATTCATCTTCAAGTATTGCTGAGTACCTTCATGAGGTGGAATCTGTTTATACAAACTCTCACCAAGATGACACTGTTATATAGCATATATCATTTACAGAAACAGGCTAAAAATAAAAAAGACAATTGGGTGTACAAATCGCAGGATAAAAAGTGCCCAGTCCTGGTAGACACACTGGTGCCAGGACTGGAAAAAAAGACAGCATTCTTACAATGGGGTTATGCCAGGCTGAGGGGAAGGATGGCCCCTCCCCTGTTGTAGAAGGAATTAGTAGTCCACAAAAAACACAAACACTGACAGGTGAAAGAGACATAAAGATGATAGAGTGGACCATTTAGGATAAGATATGGGGTGGGAGGTTGGCATAATGGTTAAAGTCTTTACCTTGTAGACACAGGGTGCAGGGTTTGATTCTCACATGGGGAAATTAGCTAGGCTTAAAATGGCTCATAAGAGCAGTTAGCCTAGTACTAGTCTATGAACTTATGAAGAATGAAATTATGTATTGTTACTGTTATGCAAAAAGCCCAAACTTTCTGGATAGAAGATGTTCAAAATGATTAAGAGAGAAATTAGAGGAAAGAAAAATACTTGCACAAGAAAAACTGTCAAAAGCTTCAAATGCAAATGTGCCTTCATTAATACAATAGATTCATGAAAAACATTATATACAACAAGAAACTTTGGGCCATTTGGAAAAAGAAACGACTGAGGAAGTACAAAAATATAAACAACAAAACCAAGAGATTTGTGAAAGCTATAAAAAAGAAACATGGTCATGTGACAGAAAGAGAGACATGATATGTTATAATAGTTATGCAAAGGAGAAAGTCAAAATAATCAATACAAAAAAGCAGCTCCCAATATATTTGAAGAGAAATACAGGCAAAGGCACTCAGATACGAAAAATTTCAAAATAAGATCACAAAGGGGAATGTAGAACAGAAGGTTAGTAAAGAAGAAGTTAAACAAATAGAAGCTGAAATTATGGAATATCTTTGAAGTGAAGGATTTAGTGTAGAAAGTCTAACACATGCTATGTCACAGCATGATGTAACAGTGAGTCCCAAAAGTTAGGAGAAACCGGTGGAATAGGAGACATCTCAAGAATAAATATGGACATGGGAAAGAAAAAGAGATTTAATATGGTGCAATATTTATGCAAAGGAGAAAGCAAAACTAATCGGGTCTATATTATATTCCCAAAAGCCGACAATATTGAAGCTGATATTGTCGACACGAGAATAGCGAAAACACACAACATCGAACGTGTAAATGGAAATCTCCATAAAGGGAGATTTCCGTTCTCGGAGTTGGTATATTTAAGTAGCAGGGGATGTGGGGGTACTTTTTTTTTTTTTTTTGTTGTTGTTTTTATAAGTTTGATGTTTGAAGACATCGACCATATGGTGCTCAATGTTTTCAACCATCAATCTTATAATATAGACCCAAACTAATCAATACAAAAAAGCAGCACCAAAGGTATTTGAAGAGAAATAGGGGCAAAGGCATCTGTATATGAAAAATTTTACAATGCAAAAAATTAGAAAACAAAGGGGAAAGTAGAAAAGAGGATTACCAATGGAAAAGTAAAAGAAATAGAAGCTGAAGTTATGGATTACCTACAAAGTGAAGGATTAATTGTAGAAAATCCAACTCTGGTAACATCACAGCATAATAGAACAGTGAGTCCCCAAATTAAGGAAAATCAGGTGTAATGGGAAGCATCTGATCAGTTGCCACATGAAGATATTCTGAAGCCTTCATCAGGAAACTAGTACAAACGCTGAGTTGGAGTTACATAGCAAGGCAAGGAACAGGAAACAGTGGCTACTCTGATGCAGTTAATGTTGTGGAATGATAGGCCAGTGAGCCACCATATGAAAGAGCAAAGTATGACGCAGGATGTTACTGAAGAGAATATGTCAGAGGAAGATGTTTTGAAACTTTCTATAGAATGCATGCAGGAAACAGAGAACAAAGGATCTGCCCTTAGTTTAGAAGAAGATGATCTAAGGGAAGGGTTGCTTGATTTAATAGAGATGGATAGACATAGTAAGATCGATGAAAGAAATAAATTACAGAAAGTCAATCAGACCCAAAATGTTAGAAGTCTGATGAGTCAATAAGACCCAAAATGGTAGAAGTCTGATAAAAAAATGAGTACAATAATCAAGACTATTGCAGAAATGCATGTGACATAACAGAAGTGAATAGGATACATTACTGTGCAGCTAAATTAATAACAGATAAAGTCTTACCACAGAAATACAGGACAGTAAGGTTTAGGAAGGGAAGAAATCAAATGTCATCGTGGAATTATCGAATAGAGAAAACTACCGTTAGAAGAGTATAGAAGAGAGACCAAATCAACAAAAATACTTAGAAAGCTAGTTCTGATTAAAGCAATACACAGTTTTAGAACACACCAGGAACTATTGTACACTATTAAATAATGAAAAGATATCAGCACAGGCAGAAAAAAGTTAGAAGACATACAGATAAATATAAAGGAAAAGCACAAAATGAGCAATTCATTGATGACCCAAAAAGGTTTATAGAGAATTGGGAAACAAAACAAAAGGAATAGAAACACCACCAATAAAAGAAGAAATACACATTTTAGAGAAATATCCACGAAGACCCTGTGAAAAGCAATAAAGATACTGAATGGAGAGAAGAAGTGAAAGAAACAATAAGGAGTTCAAATGTACAGGATATGAAATGGGATGAAGTGATGGCTAGAGAAATTGAAACTAAATTGAGAAAAGCTCCTAAATGGAAACTCCCAGGCCCAGAAGCAGTACCTAACTTTAGGCTAAAAGTATTTAACATCTTAACATGAAGATTTAGCCCTGAATAAAAAGTATTTATATGTGCACCTTGAACAGACACCGACCTGGTTAACAACAGGAAAAATGATATGTCGCCTTAAGAATGAACCAGCAAGCTATCCTAAAAACTATAGACCAATAAATTGCCTTCCAACAATGTATAAACTCTACACTGGAATTGATGCCGACAGTTTATAGTCATTTAGAAGAAAACTCAGTCATGGCAAAAGAACAAAGGGGTAACAAAAGAAAGTCATATGGAACAAAGAATAATTTGTTGCCATAATGGAGAATTGTAAAAAGGGGAAAAATTTAAATATGGCATGGACAGACTGCAAAAAAAAGCATTTGACAGCATTCCACATTCAGAGATAAAGGAATGATTACAAATGTATAACATATACCCTTCATTGATTGATTATATTAGTGTCCATGAAACAGTGGCAAACCACTTTGCAGTCAAGCAATGATAAAGGACAAATTATTATCCTAGGATCTTGCCTTAAACCGATTAAGCTGTCTATTTATCAGATTAGATTAAGGTTACAATTTGGCTCCTAGAAAACAACAAAGTATAAAGGCTTCTCGTCTTCTTTTTGTAGATGATTTAAAACTGAATAATAAATCTGATACGGACCTGAAAGCACAGCTGGAAGTGATCAAAACTTTTTCAGATGATAAAAGAATGTCATTTGGTCTTGATAAATGTGCAAAAATAATATTTAAAGCAAGAAAGTTGCAGCATAAAGAAAATATCAGTCTGGGGCAGGAATGTCATAAAAAGGAACTTGATCAGGAGGGAATGTATAAGTATCTGAGAAATGATGAAAGATTGACAATAAAACATGACCAAATGTGAACAAAACTCAGTAAGAAATATTTTAGAAGACTAAAATTAATACTGAAAACAGCTCTGACATCTAGAAACACAGTTCAAGCTATAAACCAATTTGCTCTTTCAGTTCTAACTTAAAGTTTTGGGGTGATTGACATGCCACAAAGGTGTTAGATTAGTTGGACAGGAAAACAAGAAACATGTTCCACACTTATCAAATGTTATATAAAAATTATTGTTTACCGAGATTATGTATTCCTCATTCTGAAGGAGGTATGGGCCTCCTCATAATTGATTACATGTATAGATCTGTAATTGTAGGACTGCATACATATCTGCTGACCTCATCAGATCCTAACATAGTGAAAGTTTTAAAACATGAAGAGAACACTTCTAAGATGGCTTCCCTGTTTAGTTTAGCAGAAACATGTCAATATCAATCAAGAATGTAAACCAAACCAGAAGCAGACAAAAAGCAGGCAGCAACTGAATGTGCCAAAAAACAAAAGAAAGAATATAAGGAGAATGATCAGATGAGAAGGCAAGAAATTTGAAAAAGGCATAAATATAGTTGCAAATACAGAAAACTCCTGGAACAGCCTGATGTCAATCAGGATCTGACATAGGAATGGTTAACAAAAAGTCAATTTAAACCCAAAAGATAACAGGTTAATATTAGCAACCCAGGATAGTCAACTACATGCTGTACACGTTGGTTTACAGAGTCCACTGAATATGTGGGGGAAACAGATAAAAATGCAGGTTCTGTAAATCAGAACTAGAAACAGTCACATATTTTGTTGACGAGTGTAATACACTAATGGCAATGGGCCTATGTACCAAAAGGCATAATAACATGGTGAGACTGTTGCATTGGAGATTATGCAAACTTTATTATATTGAAGTAGCTGAGAAGAATCAGAAACATGAGCCACATACCATCATAAAGAATGAATGAAGTTTATATCTCCTCGGATTAACCACAAAGTAGGTGTAAGTAAACCAGATATAGTAATCCATGAAAAGAAGACAAAAGTACTATTGATCACTGAATTTGCTGTATCCAGTGACTACAGTGTCTTATGTACAGAGGGGCACAAAGTCATAAAATACCAGGATTTGCAGGCAGAAAAAAGGGCAGTGGGGGAGAAGGATACCCAGACAGTTCCAATAGCAGGAGGCTCTCATAAAAAGAATTTACAGTTGTATTTAGATATGCTCCAGTACATGTAACTCTGTATGAACTGCAGAAGAAGTCAGTTCTAGGCACATTGTGGGTGCTGTGAAAGGCACTTTTGGCTAACATCAAAGAATGAAACAATACTAATTTCACGAACTTTAATCATACTCTGACTTAGGTATGGGGTCCATTCCCAGCATGGTATTGGAAACCCAAAAGACTTGCTGAAATTAAACCAAGACAGCTACAGTGCCTGAGGCTCTGTATACTGAAAGGCACAATAATGCAGCAAACCTGTTGTACTGGGGGTTGGGCAAATACTACAATAATGAACTGAGAAGAAGTGGAAACATAAACCACAAATGATGAAGTATATATTGCATGGGATCACCCATTACCAGCATTTCAAAAACAAGATGCAAGAAAACCAGACATGCTAGTCCAAAAAAAAAGACAAAAATAGCATTGACAGTTGAAATTGCTACACCCACTGATTATACTGGATTATATAATGAGAGAGGCAAAGCCTTGAAATGCCAGGATTTGCAAGCAGAAACAAGAGCAAGGGGGAAAAAAGATACCCAGACAGTTCCAGTTGTAATAGTAGGAACAAGAGGGCTAATACCAATATGTCAAAGTTTAAACTCTGTAGAAATTTATTAGTCAAACACCAAGGTCCCAATGCAACACAGACTGGTTAGTGGTTTCACAAAAAGCATCCTCAGTGTGATCTGAGAAATCAGATACATAGAATCATTTTATGCAATGTCATTAACCATTCAGCAAACCAGAAAAGAAAAAAAACAGCTTCCTAATTATATAAATGTCAGTGGATTATTAAAAGGGCCAACAATAGAATGGAACAGGATATATTTGAAAGAACAAAGAATCATATTATTTTTTATTTTAATTATATTATTTTATTTATATTTGTTTACCTGGGTAGTGCGCTGATCCCAACGGACCATTTGCAGGTACAGTCTGGATGAATAAGATCACAGAAGAAATTAACAAAATATATTTACAGATACAAGGAAATGCTAAGAAATAAATATATGTGCATATTTACAGATGCAACAAAATGCTGCAACATTTAGTTCAAGAAGCAGTTAATGTCAAAACGTGGATGAAAAACTGTAATTATGCCTAGCAGAGCTTTATGGATAAAATGCAGGCATAATGACTGAATCATATAATCATAAAAGTGCAAGATATGAAATATACCTTCAATGACATATTCCATCCATATCATTTCAGGTAATAAGAAGGCAAAGTCACAATTCAGATACTGTCTGAGACAGTTCATTCATCCCAGGTCTGTATATTGTACCCAGATTAATAATCCACATGTTCTTTTCTCTCTAATGTTTCATACTTTGATGAAAGAGATAGACTAAATTCAGACCTGTTGAATCTAGTTTTGTTTGTATAACTTGAGCACTAATCCAGACCATCTTTTTTTGGAGAAGGTTCCCCTGCACCCTAGTGGCAGGTGTGTGCAGTTAGAACTTGTCTGATCGAAGACTGCTGGAACGGGGCTCATTTTTTTGCTTTTTATTGGTTAATTGGTTAATTTATTTAAATCAGTTTGCTTGTTAGCTACTGTTATATTAAAAAAAATACACTTTATGCATCGCTCCTTAGCTAGGGTTAAACTTTTCCTGGCGCCATAAAGTGTGCTCTTCAAATTTTCCTTTAGAACTAGTCAGTTTTTTTTAGTTTTAGCACTCAAATCTGTTTCTTTGAGCTCGGCACTTGTTCAGAACTCATTGTAAGCACTAAATAAGTTACAAATTACTACAGCACTCAACCTTCCTCAATTGTCTAGAGAAAAACAGTTTTTAGTACTTAATAACTAAGCACCTATCCAGGCATGTCTAAGGGTCAGCTCCTGGTGTTTTCTCCTGTCTACTTGATGAATCTGGGCGTCTTGGGGCAATGCAGGAATTGCCTCATGTACACAGACAAGCCTCTCCTCCTACCACCCAACACTACAACCTGTGAGAGGTGCACTTATATAGCCAAACTGGAAGCAAAGCTCTCTTCACCCAAGACTGGACTAGACAGTCAAGAGGAGAAGGTAAACACTTGCACCACACCACATTCATCACTTAGTCTCTCAAAACCTACACCACCAAAACACACACATAATGACACAAAACACACACCTTCATTTGTGGAAGCTCTCAATAAAAATCTGCTCAAGCAGCAGAAACCTCCAAAGCAGAAACGCAAAAAACCTCCACCCCCCCAACACAACCCAAATGACACATAGCCCACAAACTCAGTGTGCCACTCAACCACAGCCCAAAAGGCATAACAATGTACCCAACGCTCCACTCATAGGTGACTCTATAGTCAGGCACACTGATGTTCCACTCACCAGGCTAAACAAGGAGAAAGTTACTGTCAGCTGCCTGTCAAGTGCCAAGATCCGCTACATAACACACGCACTTAGGTCACTCCACAACAAGTACAAATATGACTCTGTCATTCTCCATGTTGGTGTGAATGACCTGAGATGTACCTCCCTGGACTACATGACAAGAGACATGGAGGAGCTCTCCGATCTTGTAGCCCAGACAGGTATGACCCTAGCCCTGAGTAGCATCCTGCCATTGCCCAGAATGATACCACAGTACAAGGACAAAATGATTGACTTCAACAATTGGCTAAGCTTCTGGTGTCGTTCTAAGTGGATCCGGTATTTGTCTGCTTGGGATGACATGATCAACAGTCCACGATGCTTTGCCAGAGATGGCCTGCACCTGTTGCCCTTAGGATTGAGATTACTGGCTAAGGCTCTTGCCACCCCTATAGTGCCTTTCATAGGCAAGGTTCAAAGACAAATTCACCACCATAACAGGTACAAGCAAGCAAAATCTGAGGGTAATGCTACTCAATGCTATAAGTCTAAACCTCAAAATGCATTCACTCGAGGCACTCCTTAAAATGGAGAACATCGACATCTGTGCAGTGACACAGACCTGGTTCAAGGCTCCAGAGACCACCCCTGCATTACCAGGCTATAATTCATACCACACCTTTCGGCCACCTTACCTGGACCAAAACACTAAAGGCAGAGGCATGTCCATATTCATTAAGGATATTCACACCTCCAGGCTAGTTGCTCAGCATAATGCATCCAAGATTATCCAAGTGCAACTAACTCTGGGCAAGATCGCAATCCAAATTGTAACTTGCTACAGATTCCCCACCATACCCCAGGATTCCGACTACTCATTTCCTGATACACTGGAAAATATTGGAGTACACCCCAACACCCTAATAATGGGCGATTTCAACTACCCCACCATTAACTGGGAAAACTACTCATGTACCAACCCTTTTGCTCAACGTTTTCTGGGATTCATAAATTCCAATGCCTTGGATCAACGTATCCACACCCCCACCAGGGGCAGCAATACCCTAGACCTGGTCATTACCAACATGGGCGACCGGTGTTCCACACGAGAGGTCAATTCCTTGTTGGTCAGATCTGACCACAGCTAATCACCCTAGTCATCCACATCCCGCCCCCACCCCCCATTAGGGAAACCATCGAAAAACATTTCGCCAAAGCCAGCTTCACTCTTCTTAAGACAGAAGTGGCAAACTTCATGACACCCATGCAGATGGACAATAGAGGTACAACTGCTGAATCCTACACAAATGCACTTTATAAGCACTTACACAAGTGCATGGATCGTGCTATCCCTAACAGAACCAAGATGCTATCCTCCAAAAAAAGGAAGCCAGTCTGGTGGTCCCCTGCCATAAACAAACTCTACAACAGAAGAAAGAAGCTGTTGCAAAAAAGAGTAAAATCCCATGATTGGAGGAACTTCCTGGTCAGCCTCAGCAAGAAGCTGAGATCCCTCATAAAATCCTCCAAAGCTAGTTATGAAAACAAAATCACACTGATTCTAAAGACAACCACAAAGCATTCTATAGCTATGTCAAGAATCTCAATGGCAATACTCAGATCTGCTCTGAGTTACAGCACAATGGCACTAAATATACAGAACCAACTGATATTGCCAACATCCTGGCAAATAGGTTCAGTGCTAACTTCACCCCCCTCTCACTCCCTAAAGGGCCCATTTCTATACCGGAAGAATGCAAAGTTCCTGTAATTACAGCTGCACAGGTAAAAACCATACTCTCCAAAGCCAAGAACACAGCATCCATGGGACCTGACAACATCCCAGGCTGCATTCTACGTGAACTAAAGAATGAACTGACACCCTACCTAAGCACCATGTTCAATCATAGCTTCACCTCAGGCTTTGTGCCTACTGAATGGTGCACAGCGACAGTTATCCCACTCCACAAAGGGGGAGCCACCACGGACCCCAGGAACTACCACCCCATTAGCCTAAAGAGCCAGGTCTGCAAGGCCATGGAACGTATCATCATGGAACTTATAAACAAAGACATTAGTAATCTCCAAACTCTGGACCCCACCCAGTTCGGATTTTAAAAGGCAGATCATGTCTCCTAAACTTGATAGACTTCTTTGAAGCAGTCACCAAAGCCGTAGATGAGGGTGAGGTGGCTCACACACCCTATTTAGATCTCGTGAAGGCTATTGACACCATCCCCCACTCTGGAATTATAGATAAACTCACTAAACTAGGTATAAATCACTATGTCACAAGATGGATTGCCAACTGGCTCACTGACAGAACCCACACTGTGAAAGTAGCAGACTCCAAATCCAACTTCAGACCAGTGACAAGTGGAGTACTTCAGGGTTCAGTCCTGGGTCCTCTCCTGTTTGGTATCTACTTTTCTGAAGTACAGGCTAACACAGAAGGTCATTGGCTAACGAAGTTTGCAGATGACTGCAAACTAGGAGCCATAATCGAAACTCCTAACGATGTGGACATTCTACAAAAAGGCCTCACGGAGACAGATGCCTGGTGTCAAAGCCATGGTCTCAAGCTCAATGCCAAAAAGTGCATTGTCATCCCCTTTGGTAAAAACTCTGTACCCATGAGCTACCACATAGGTGGTAGTCTACTTAACACCGAAAGTGTGATAAGAGACTTTGGGACACAGGTGGACAGTAGTCTCTCCTTTGATAATCACATCACCACAGAAGTCAGGAAATCCTTCTACGTGGCACACCTCATCACAAAAGGTTTCTCATCCAGGAAAAAAGAGGTCATTGTTCCCCTCTACTCGTCAATCATTAGACCCATTATAGAATACAATGCCCCTTTTGGTATGTACCTCACAAGACATCTACAACAACTGGAAAGGCCACAGAAATACCTCACAAAGAGGATTACCGGCCTCAAACAGATGCCCTACATAGACTGTCTCAAAAAACTCCAGCTTTACTCCATCACATATTGCCTACTCAGAGGCAATCTCTGCCTAACATATAAAGCTATGTCAAACCCAGAGCTGTTGGACATGCTCCACTTAAAGAAATCCCAATCTGTCTGAGCTACACAGTCTAGGAACCTAAACCTTGTCACCAGAATAAACAGAACATGCTGGAGGGATAGATTCCTGTCCCAGAGACTTCCCATATTCCGGAACAATCTACCTATCTATATAAAACAAAGCTCCTCATTAGCTCTCTTCAAGAAAAATCTTGATGATTGGATGGGAAATAGGAAATTCACTCCGGGGATCACCTCTGTTGCTCTGCTCGACAGGGGCACAGAAAAATTATTTTCTTGTGTGGCGAAAGCCAGTGTACCTTTTTGGCTAGGCTTATATAGGCCCTAGGGCCAATAGCCTAGTACCTACCTATGAACCTATGAACCTATGAAAGTGATAAATGCCCACCATATATTTTATCAATTCCAGTAAATAAAAAAAATAGCACCAGCGTGTTGTAACACATTTTTCAAGTGCACTATGTTCGCACTTACATTAAATATTGCTTAAATGCAGAGCAATTCTCCACACCCTAAATGTCTGCTATACAAAAAATGTACTGCAACTACACATAACAAGGTACATGAACCAAACTGAGTTACATCTGATAAGATGTCCATTTTCAAATGTACTATTGATATTAATGGTAGTAATGTGTTTAGTCATGCAAATGCTTGCAATACACACAACTTCCACAGGGTAAACAGCCAACCAGTTAAATATGTTCAAATAGATTCTGAAAACCCAAAATCTTTTCGAGTCAACCCAAATACTCACCCGAACTTTGTGCCCTTCTGTAATTAAAAGACCATCTCTTGCCAGCCAAGTTCACAAAAACATGACTAAACACTCATTGTATTGTTATTAATATAAACCAGAATGTTCAAACCAAAATCTAATGGTTTCAGTGCCAAAGTCATGAGAAGAATTAGTACAAGGGGATTAAATATCCAAGGTGCACAAATGTAATGAGTTATTTACATGTGTATTATTCATTAGTTAAAAAAACTCAGTGGTATCTTTAATCCTGGATGAAACTTGGCTAAGTAGTGGTTTTAACTTAATAATCAAAATTTTGAATTAATTCAAAAATATTATTTGGAGCTTTTTATTGATCTAATCGTTGCTTTTCAAACTCTTGCCAATAATTTTTTGAATTAATGTATAGTTAATCATTTAAAAAATTAAGGATTAAAATATCAGTCAGTGGCAACCTAACACACCTAAACCCCCAGACGTGTTAATTCATAGGATTCATAAACCCATCAGTAATCCACCTGGAAAACCAGTTGTCTCAGGAAATGGTTCCTTAACAGAACCATTATCAGAATTTCTGAACGGAGACTTTTTTCCATTTATTGGGATTGGTAAAAATAGGATGGCTGCGGTGGTGCAGGGGTGTGCGTTGTCACCTCACAGCAAGAAGCTCTCCGGTTCGATCCTCGGCTGGGGTGCTTTCTGTGCGGAGTCTGCATCTCCTCTCTGTGGTCGCATGGGTTTCCTCTGGGTGCTCCTGTTTTCTCCCACATCCCAAAGCCATGCTGTAGGTGGATTGGACTCTCTAAATTGGCCCTAGGTGTAAGTGTGTGCATGTGTGTGCCTTCTGTGGAAGGTTGGGTGCCGGGCAACTCAACACCGTAAAACTCCACTGCCAGTCCTGAGCAGACAGGTGATCTGCTGTGACGACCCCTAACTGGAAAAAGCCAAAAGAAGATTGGGATTGGTAAAACATATGCTGGACATTTAAAACTTTCATTAAAACGTAAATTACTTGATGGAAAGAACCCATATGGATTAATAATCTGGGAGCAATGTACAGACCTGGGATGAATGAATGTTTTAGACAATATTTGAATTGTTATTACTACCCAAAATGATATAGATAGGCTATATTATTGAATATATATATTTCATATCATGGGCTTAATTCTTTATTCTTATAATTATATGTTGTTCGCTTCTATTCCTGGCCCTTTAAATTATCCACTAGCATTTATTTAAATAGGAAGCTAATTTTTGATTTGCTAAATTGTTAAAAACATATTGTATAAAAATGCAGCTTTGCATTTCATTTCTCAGATCTCACTGAGGGTATTTTTTACAAAACCAGGCACCAGTCTGCATTCCATTGGGACTATAGTATTTGTCTGTGAATAAATTTCTATGTATTTTAAACTTTGAAGTACTGACACGTGTGTTTGTGTGTGCATATATGTAAAATTGAAATTCATGTCTGCGAGATGATATGATCGAATTTCTGAAAACTTGAATATTAAAAAAACAAAAAACACAAAAATGTATCTTTTTTATGGTGTCTGCTAGTTATATATTCCAACTCCGAGATCACACTACATTGAGGAAAATGATAAATTTCCCGATCATCAATGTACTGCGATCTTCATTCAAAAGCTTCGGGTTTCAAAAATTTGATCATATCGTCTCGCAGATATGAATTTCAAGTTTCTGAAAACTGGATCAATTGATAGGTATCCATACTCTAGAAAAGACTTTACCTGCCAAAAATAATTTACAGCTATTCGCTGTAATGCAGAATGTTAAATCAGTTTTACTTCAAATCATGTTTTAGATATAAAAGCGAACATTAGCCCATTCAACTCTGCTATTGCCTAATAAAGTATCAGTAACCTTTCAGCATCAATTTATCTGCCTAGTAAATTATTTAAATTTTGTTTACCCTTGTTAATCTTCATTGGTATCCATAAGAGCAGTGTTCCATGGGTTTGTGTTTCCTACTGACGGTAATAAGAGACTTACTAAATCTAGACATTTGTTTGAATTTAAAATTAATTCTATAAATTAAATATTGAATTTAGCATTAATTCTATACATCAAATATGGGGTGTTTTATGATTTCAAATAGCATGAGTGGGTCACTTCTGCCTATATTATATTATCCTAAAACCTTTTATGCTCATTGCTGAAGCTAGCTGAGACACTTGTGTATTATGATGGAACAAAGCCTTTGTGCTCCATGTTGGTTGTAACTGAGGCTCTGACACTACCGTATTATGATGTAACAAAACCTGTAATCTTCCATGCTGATGATAAATGAGGCTCTGTAGCATCTGTATGATGATGTAACAAGGCCTGTAGTGTTCCAGAGTGATGGTAACTTTTGCTCTTACACAATGTATTTTGATGCTACAAAGCCCAAAGCCTGTAGTGTTCCATGGTGATGGTAAATGAGGCTCTGTAGCATCTGTGTGATGATGTAATAAGGCTGTAGTGTTCCAGACTGATGGTAACTGATGCTCTTACACAATGTATTTTGATAGTACAAAGCCTGTAGTGTTCCATGGTGATGGTAAATGAGGCTTTGTAGCTTCTGTATGATGATGTAATAAGGCCTGTAGTGTTCCAGACTGATGGTAACTGATGCTCTTACACAATGTATTTTGATGCTACAAAGCCCAAAGCCTGTAGTGTTCCATGGTGATGTTAACTGAGACACTGACAGTACTGTGATGGATGAGCACTTGTGTACTATTTAGATGGAAAGTGAGGCTCTGATATTAGCCTCTGTGTTTCAAGATGGTGGTAACTGTGGGTGTGATATTGCTGTACTACGATATAACATACCATGTGAGTTCCATGCTTATTGATCTGAGATTCTGACATTACTATATTATGACATATCAAAGCATGTGGGTCCCATGCTGTTGGTAACTGAGGCTCTAAAACTACTGTATTATGATATAATAACAAAGCCTATGTCTTCCATGTTTTTTGTGATTGAGGCCTTGACGCTATCGTATTATGATATAGCAATGTCTGTAGTGTTCCACACTAAAGCTAACTGAAGCTCTGCTACAATTACATTATGATGGAACAAAGCTGGTGTCCCATTTTGGTGGTGACTCATGCTCTGACACTACTTTATAATGATGTGACAAAGCATGTAACATTCCATGCTGATAGAAACTGAGGCTATTAGGCTATGATATTATGATGCAACAAAGCCCATGTGTCCCATGGTGATGGTAAATGTGGCTCTGTCAATACTGCATCATGTTGTATCAAAGCCTGTTGTGTACTATACTAACGGAAACGGGCTCTGATTATGATCTATCAAAGCATATCAGTTTCATGTTGATGGTAACTGGTGCTCTGACACTACTGTATTATAATATATAAAAGCATGTAGCATACCAAGCTGCTGGAAACTGAGGCCTTGACATTCCTGTGCTATGATAAACTAAAACCTATATGTTACATGCTAATAGTAAATGATGGTCTGACACTATTGTATTGTGTTGTAAGAAAACTTATGTGTTCCATGCTGATTGTGACTGAGGGTTTGACACTACTACGTTATGATTTAACAAAGCCTTTGTTTTCCATGCTGATGGTAATTGAGTCTCTGACCTTACTCTGCTATGATGCAACAAAGCTTATGTTTTGAATACCGATGGTAACTTGGGGCTTTGAGACTGCTGTACTATGAAATAATAAAGCCTACCTGTTCCATGCACATAGTAACTGAGTCTCTGACACTACTGTATTGTTTTATTATTATGTATTTATTCTCACTTCTACATTATGATGTAACAATGTCTGTACTGTTCCAGGGTGGTAGTAACTTAGGATCTGACACTACTTCATTGTGATGTATGAGTGCCTGTGTGTCCTGTGCAGATGGAAAGTGTGAAACAAGGCCTGTTTGTCCTATGATGATGGCAACAAAGAATCTGACACTACTGTATAATGATGTGTTAGAAAAATATGTATTAGTAATATGCATGCTTAGTGCATTGAGGTTTAAAAGGGTTAATACATTTATTCTGTTCACACTGCATGAATCTGTACAGCTATTAGAAACTTAACAAGAAGCATTCTATTTTCGGCTAATGTCAGCAAATAACAAAAAGTGTTTCATTTCTACTAGTGTCATGAGACTTAACAAAGAGTTATTGATTTTCTGCTTATGCCATGAAAAAGTACACAGCTGTTAGAAGCTTTGATAAGGAGCACAATGGATGCTTGAAAGTATAAACCGTAGTCAGCATTACTTGTACCTAAGCTAGAAATGTACCTTGAATCTAGGCAAAATGTAACACATATATTAGAACTGCACAATTGAAGAATTGAAAGTTTGTGGTGGGCTAAAATAAGCCCCAAGGCCAGGCTGTTTTTCTCAAATGTTTTGTAAATCAGCAGTTATTCTCAACTAGACAGCAATTTGTCTAGTAACATTTTCTGTAGAACAATACAGAAAGCTGTGTCTAACTACGTCAGCAATAGAAGTAACATTTCTGTGTAACATGGAAAGGACTGTATAAAAATACCATACTAATTATTAATGTCCAGACAAACCATTCTGCCAGCATGCTTTGTCTCCTTGCTGCAAGTTAATAAAGGGTGCCTTACTTGAACTTTACGTGAATTAGTCTTTGAAGTTTTTTCCTTTGACATGATGCAACAAAGCCTGTGTGCCCCATGCTAACTGAGGCTCTGATACTACTGTATTATGATGTATGAAAGCCTGTGTGCCCTATGCTAACTGAGGCTCTGACACTACTGTATTATGATGTATCAAAGAATGTGTGCTCTATGCTAACTGAGATTCTGAAACTACTGTATTATGCTGTATCAAAGCCTGTGTGCACTATACGAACTGACGCTCTGACACTACTGTATTATGTATCAAAACCTGTGTGTCCTATGTTAACAGAGACTATGACACTACTGTATTATGATGTATCAAAACCATGTTCCCTATTCTAACTGAGGCTCTGACACTACTTTATACTGATGTAACAAAGCCTGTGTGCCCCATGCTAACTGAGGCTTTGATAGTACTGTATTATGATGTATGAAAGCCTCTGTGCCCTAAGCTTACAGAGACTCTGACACTACTGTATTACGATGTATCAAAACCTGTGTGCTCTATGCTAACAGAGGCTCTGATACTACTGTATTATGATGTGTCAAAGCCTGTGTGTCCTATGCTAACTGAGGCTTTGACACTACTGCATAATGATGTAACAAAGCCGGTGTGCCCTATGCTAACTGAGGCTCTGAAACTACTGTATAATGATGAAACAAAGCCTGTGTGCCCTATGCTAACTGAGGCTCTGACATTACTGTATTATGATGTATCAAAGCCTGTGTGCCCTAGGCTAACTGAGGCTCTGACACTACTGTATTATGATGTAACAAAGCCTGTGTGGCCTATGCTAACTGAAGCTCTGACACTAATGTATTATGATGTATCAAACACTATGTGCCCTATGCTAATGGAGGCACTACACTACTGTATTATGCTGTATCAAAGCATTTAGTGTTCTATGCAAATACAACTGAGGCTATGACACAGATGTGTTATGATGTATCAAAGCATATGTGCCCTATGCTAACTGAGGCTCTGACACTACTATATTATGATGTAGCAAAGCCTGTGTGCCCTATCCTAACTGAGATTCTGATACTACTGTATTCTCATATATCAGAGCCTGTGTGCCCTATGCTAACTGAGACTCTGACACTACTGTATTATGATGTATCAAAACCTGTGTGCCCTATACTAACTGAGGCTCTGAAATTACTGTATTATGATGTATCAAAGCCTATGTGCCCTATGCTAACTGAGACTCTGACACTACTGTATTATGATGTATTAAAACCTGTGTGCCCTATACTAACTGAGGCTCTGAAACTACTGTATTATGATGTATCAAAGCGTATGTGCCCTATGCTTACTGTGGCCCTGATACAACTGTATTATGATGTATCAAAGCCTGGAGAAAGAAGAATTTAGGAACAACTTAATTTGGTACACTCGTTTTGTTGATGACATGTTTTTCTATGGAAAGGTACGCAAAATGAACTTATTTCATTTATTGAATATCTGCATGGCACTACCTCTTTCTTGAAATTTACCATTAAATTTTCACAGGAAGAGATAGAGTTCTTTGACGTTAAACTAAGGAAATCAGATATTCTAGGGATTCAGACAAGTATTCACAGGAAACCCATGAGGAAAAATGCTTTGCTACATAAAGACAGCATGCATCCAAAATTTGTAGGTAAAAATGCAGTGAAAGAGCAAATCCTTAGGCTGATGAGACTACATAATGATGAGTCACAGCTTAAGGCAGCATTAGGTAAGCTTAAAGAAGAGTTTTTAGAGAGAGGGTATCCTGGTGATATGTATGATAAATATGTAGTTGAAATGAAGAGAGAAAGAAACACCAGAGGTAGACCCTTTTTTTCTGAGGGAGCCAATAATGCACCACAGGTGAATGGCAGTAATGATGGTAAACTTAGATTCCCCCTTACTTTTAGCAGTGACATTAGTAATTTGACTCTCAGCTAGAGCGTCTTCTGTGTGGAGACATGCGTGAATGGGCGTACCTTCGTTGAAGGTTGTGCGTTAGGACTGGCAACTCAGCATGTAAAAATCAACTGCCAATCATTAGCGGGACAGGAGTTCCGCTGTGGTGACCCCTAACCAGGAAAAGCCAAAAGACACAACAACAACAACAACATTTAAAAGAAATTGGAACATCTTTTAAACAATTAGAGACCTGGATAGTTTTATAGAAGATGCACCTAGTTTTGCTTTTAAAAATAAGAGGTCCCTTAAATGTCAACTGTGCTATGGCAACAAGAGTAATAGACTGAACAATTTATCTGAAAGAAAAGGCACTTATATGTGCAGGAACTGTTCAGCATGCAAGTATATTCATTCATGTACCACATATATCCACCCTGATCTGCACATTGAATTACAAGCTAGGCAGTATGCTGACTGCAGAACAAAAAATATAGTGTATTTTGCTTTCTGCATAATATGCAATGCTTACTACATAGGAAAGACTAATCGTATGCTAAACGAACTCATACAGAAGCACTACAGAGATATTTCCAATAAGAAGGAAACAAATGCTCTTTTTAAGCATGTAGAAACTAAGGGCAGACAGCATTCCTTTAAATTTATTGTTCTAGAGATTCTGCAGGAAGGAATCAGGGGTAGGGACATAAAAAACGGGACTGAGCTTGCAGAGCAAAGATGGATACTCAGATTGAATGCACATACCTCTCCAGGGTTAATGAGGCAGTGTCCCTAAAACCCTTTTTAAAAGCTAGGACACAAGTATTAATGAGCTATTATTAGACAAATGTATTTTTTGTTATACCTTTTACTATTTTTTAAATAAAGTCTTTAATATGAAGTTTTAGCATGCATAATTGAATAATTGATGTTCTTAATTAATGTTTTAATTGATTACTGAGTGTATAAAAGTAGGTGTATGAAAGGATTTTATTTGAGTCTGATGAAGCATTCGAGAGGATCGTGAAAGCGCTTACTATTTGTCTCTATAATTAAAGTGGATTTATATCAGCCGTGGTGATTGGCTCAGCCTGTGTTTCTTTGTATCTGATTGGTTTGTGTGAGCCAGTTCTTTATCAGGTAGCTGGTGCTATTTTCTTTGCTATTTCATGTTGATGGTAACTGGGGCTCTGACACTACTGTATTATAATGTATAAAAGCATGTAGCATACCAAGCTGCTGGAAACTGGGGCCTTGACATTCCTGTGCTATGATAAACTAAAACCTATATGTTACATGCTGATAGTAAATGATGGTCTGACACTATTGTATTGTGCTGTAAGAAAACTTAAGTGTTCCATGCTGATTGCGACTGAGGGTTTGACACTACTATGTTATGATTTAACAAAGCTTTTGTTTTCCATGCTGATGGTAATTGAGTCTCTGACCTTACCCTGTTATGATGCAACAAAGCTTGTGTTTTGAATACCGATGGTAACTTGGGGCTTTGAGACTGCTGTACTATGAAATAACAAAGCCTGCCTGTTCCATGAACATAGAAACTGGAGCTCTGACACTACTGTATTGTTTTACTATTATGTGTTTATTCTCACTTCTACATTATGATGTAACAATGACTGTAGTGTTCCAGGGTGGTGGTAACCTAGGCCCTGACACTGCTTCATTGTGATGTAGGAGTGCCTGTGTGTTCTGTGCAGATGGAAAGTGTGAAACAAAGCCTGTATGTCCTATGATGATGGCAACAAGGAATCTGACACTACTGTATAATGATGTAACAAAGCCTGTGTGCCCCATGCTAACTGAGGCTCTGACATTACTGTATTATGATGTATCAAAGCCTGTGTGCCCTAGGCTAACTGAGGCTCTGATACTACTGTATTATGATGTAACAAAGCCTGTGTGGCCTATGCTAACTGAAGCTCTGACACTAATGTATTATGATGTATCAAACACTATGTGCCCTATGCTAATGGAGGCACTACACTACTGTATTATGCTGTATCAAAGCATTTAGTGTTCTATGCAAATACAACTGAGGCTATGACACAGATGTGTTATGATGTATCAAAGCATATGTGCCCTATGCTAACTGAGGCTCTGACACTACTGTATTATGATGTATCAAAACCTATGTGCCCTATGCTAACTGAGGCTCTGACACTACTATATTATGATGTAGCAAAGCCTGTGTGCCCTATACTAACTGAGATTCTGATACTACTGTATTCTCATATATCAAAGCCTGTGTGCCCTATGCTGAGACTCTGACACTACTGTATTATGATGTATCAAAACCTGTGTGCCCTATACTAACTGAGGCTCTGAAATTACTGTATTATGATGTATCAAAGCCTATGTGCCCTATGCTAACTGAGACTCTGACACTACTGTATTATGATGTATTAAAACCTGTGTGCCCTATACTAACTGAGGCTCTGAAACTACTGTATTATGATGTATCAAAGCCTATGTGCCCTATGCTTACTGTGGCCCTGATACAACTGTATTATGATGTATCAAAGCCTGGAGAAAGAAGAATTTAGGAACAACTTAATTTGGTACACTAGTTTTGTTGATGACATGTTTTTCTATGGAAAGGTACGCAAAATGAACTTATTTCATTTATTGAATATCTGCATGGCACTACCTCTTTCTTGAAATTTACCGTTAAATTTTCACAGGAAGAGATAGAGTTCTTTGACGTTAAACTAAGGAAATCAGATATTCTAGGGATTCAGACAAGTATTCACAGGAAACCCACGAGGAAAAAGGCTTTGCTACATAAAGACAGCATGCATCCAAAATTTGTTGGTAAAAATGCAGTGAAAGAGCAAATCCTTAGGCTGATGAGACTACATAATGATGAGTCACAGCTTAAGGCAGCATTAGGTAAGCTTAAAGAAGAGTTTTTAGAGAGAGGGTATCCTGGTGATATGTATGATAAATATGTAGTTGAAATGAAGAGAGAAAGAAACACCAGAGGTAGACCCTTTTTTTCTGAGGGAGCCAATAATACACCACAGGTGAATGGCAGTAATGATGGTAAACTTAGATTCCCCCTTACTTTTAGCAGGGACATTAGTAATTTGACTCTCAGCTAGAGCGTCTTCTGTGTGGAGACATGCGTGAATGGGCGTACCTTCGTTGAAGGTTGTGCGTTAGGACTGGCAACTCAGCATGTAAAAATCAACTGCCAATCATTAGCGGGACAGGAGTTCCGCTGTGGTGACCCCTAACCAGGAAAAGCCAAAAGACACAACAACAACAACAACATTTAAAAGAAATTGGAACATCTTTTAAACAATTAGAGACCTGGATAGTTTTATAGAAGATGCACCTAGTTTTGCTTTTAAAAATAAGAGGTCCCTTAAACGTCAACTGTGCTATGGCAACAAGAGTAATAGACTGAACAATTTATCTGAAAGAAAAGGCACTTATATGTGCAGGAACTGTTCAGCATGCAAGTATATTCATTCATGTACCACATATATCCACCCTGATCTGCACTTTGAATTACAAGCTAGGCAGTATGCTGACTGCAGAACAAAAAATATAGTGTATTTTGCTTTCTGCATAATATGCAATGCTTACTACATAGGAAAGACTAATCGTATGCTAAACGAACTCATACAGAAGCACTACAGAGATATTTCCAATAAAAAGGAAACAAATGCTCTTTTTAAGCATGTAGAAACTAAGGGCAGACAGCATTCCTTTAAATTTATTGTTCTAGAGATTCTGCAGGAAGGAATCAGGGGTGGGGACATAAAAAACGGGACTGAGCTTGCAGAGCAAAGATGGATACTCAGATTGAATGCACATACCTCTCCAGGGTTAATGAGGCAGTGTCCCTAAAACCCTTTTTAAAAGCTAGGACACAAGTATTAATGAGCTATTATTAGACAAATGTATTTTTTGTTATACCTTTTACTATATTTTAAATAAAGTCTTTAATATGAAGTTTTAGCATGCATAATTGAATAATTGATGTTCTTAATTAATGTTTTAATTGATTACTGAGTGTATAAAAGTAGGTGTATGAAAGGATTTTATTTGAGTCTGATGAAGCGTTCGAGAGGATCGTGAAAGCGCTTACTATTTGTCTCTATAATTAAAGTGGAATTATATCAGCCGTGGTGATTGGCTCAGCCTGTGTTTCTTTGTATCTGATTGGTTTGTGTGAGCCAGTTCTTTATCAGGTAGCTGGTGCTATTTTCTTTGCTATTTCATGTTGATGGTAACTGGGGCTCTGACACTACTGTATTATAATGTATAAAAGCATGTAGCATACCAAGCTGCTGGAAACTGGGGCCTTGACATTCCTGTGCTATGATAAACTAAAACCTATATGTTACATGCTGATAGTAAATGATGGTCTGACACTATTGTATTGTGCTGTAAGAAAACTTAAGTGTTCCATGCTGATTGCGACTGAGGGTTTGACACTACTATGTTATGATTTAACAAAGCCTTTGTTTTCCATGCTGATGGTAATTGAGTCTCTGACCTTACCCTGTTATGATGCAACAAAGCTTGTGTTTTGAATACCGATGGTAACTTGGGGCTTTGAGACTGCTGTACTATGAAATAACAAAGCCTGCCTGTTCCATGAACATAGAAACTGGAGCTCTGACACTACTGTATTGTTTTACTATTATGTGTTTATTCTCACTTCTACATTATGATGTAACAATGACTGTAGTGTTCCAGGGTGGTGGTAACCTAGGCCCTGACACTGCTTCATTGTGATGTAGGAGTGCCTGTGTGTTCTGTGCAGATGGAAAGTGTGAAACAAAGCCTGTATGTCCTATGATGATGGCAACAAGGAATCTGACACTACTGTATAATGATGTAACAAAGCCTGTGTGCCCCATGCTAACTGAGGCTCTGACATTACTGTATTATGATGTATCAAAGCCTGTGTGCCCTAGGCTAACTGAGGCTCTGACACTACTGTATTATGATGTAACAAAGCCTGTGTGGCCTATGCTAACTGAAGCTCTGACACTAATGTATTATGATGTATCAAACACTATGTGCCCTATGCTAACTGAGGCTCTGACACTACTATATTATGATGTAGCAAAGCCTGTGTGCCCTATGCTAACTGAGATTCTGATACTACTGTATTCTCATATATCAAAGCCTGTGTGCCCTATGCTAACTGAGACTCTGACACTACTGTATTATGATGTATCAAAACCTGTGTGCCCTATACTAACTGAGGCTCTGAAATTACTGTATTATGATGTATCAAAGCCTATGTGCCCTATGCTAACTGAGACTCTGACACTACTGTATTATGATGTATTAAAACCTGTGTGCCCTATACTAACTGAGGCTCTGAAATTACTGTATTATGATGTATCAAAGCCTATGTGACCTATGCTTACTGTGGCCCTGATACAACTGTATTATGATGTATCAAAGCCTGGAGAAAGAAGAATTTAGGAACAACTTAATTTGGTACACTCGTTTTGTTGATGACAAGTTTTTCTATGGAAAGGTACGCAAAATGAACTTATTTCATTTATTGAATATCTGCATGGCACTACCTCTTTCTTGAAATTTACCTTTAAATTTTCACAGGAAGAGATAGAGTTCTTTGACGTTAAACTAAGGAAATTAGATATTCTAGGGATTCAGACAAGTATTCACAGGAAACCCACGAGGAAAAATGCTTTGCTACGTAAAGACAGCATGCATCCAAAATTTGTTGGTAAAAATGCAGTGAAAGAGCAAATCCTTAGGCTGATGAGACTACATAATGATGAGTCACAGCTTAAGGCAGCATTAGGTAAGCTTAAAGAAGAGTTTTTAGAGAGAGGGTATCCTGGTGATATGTATGATAAATATGTAGTTGAAATGAAGAGAGAAAGAAACACCAGAGGTAGACCCTTTTTTTCTGAGGGACCCAATAATACACCACAGGTGAATGGCAGTAATGATGGTAAACTTAGATTCCCCCTTACTTTTAGCAGGGACATTAGTAATTTGACTCTCAGCTAGAGCGTCTTCTGTGTGGAGACATGCGTGAATGGGCGTACCTTCGTTGAAGGTTGTGCGTTAGGACTGGCAACTCAGCATGTAAAAATCAACTGCCAATCATTAGCGGACAGGAGTTCCGCTGTGGTGACCCCTAACCAGGAAAAGCCAAAAGACACAACAACAACAACAACAGCATTTAAAAGAAATTGGAACATCTTTTAAACAATTAGAGACCTGGATAGTTTTATAGAAGATGCACCTAGTTTTGCTTTTAAAAATAAGAGGTCCCTTAAACGTCAACTGTGCTATGGCAACAAGAGTAATAGACTGAACAATTTATCTGAAAGAAAAGGCACTTATATGTGCAGGAACTGTTCAGCATGCAAGTATATTCATTCATGTACCACATATATCCACCCTGATCTGCACTTTGAATTACAAGCTAGGCAGTATGCTGACTGCAGAACAAAAAATATAGTGTATTTTGCTTTCTGCATAATATGCAATGCTTACTACATAGGAAAGACTAATCGTATGCTAAACGAACTCATACAGAAGCACTACAGAGATATTTCCAATAAAAAGGAAACAAGTGCTCTTTTTAAGCATGTAGAAACTAAGGGCAGACAGCATTCCTTTAAATTTATTGTTCTAGAGATTCTGCAGGAAGGAATCAGGGGTGGGGACATAAAAAACGGGACTGAGCTTGCAGAGCAAAGATGGATACTCAGATTGAATGCACATACCTCTCCAGGGTTAATGAGGCAGTGTCCCTAAAACCCTTTTTAAAAGCTAGGACACAAGTATTAATGAGCTATTATTAGACAAATGTATTTTTTGTTATACCTTTTACTATTTTTTAGATAAAGTCTTTAATATGAAGTTTTAGCATGCATAATTGAATAATTGATGTTCTTAATTAATGTTTTAATTGATTACTGAGTGTATAAAAGTAGGTGTATGAAAGGATTTTATTTGAGTCTGATGAAGCGTTCGAGAGGATCGTGAAAGCGCTTACTATTTGTCTCTATAATTAAAGTGGATTTATATCAGCCGTGGTGATTGGCTCAGCCTGTGTTTCTTTGTATCTGATTGGTTTGTGTGAGCCAGTTCTTTATCAGGTAGCTGGTGCTATTTTCTTTGCTATTTCATGTTGATGGTAACTGGGGCTCTGACACTACTGTATTATAATGTATAAAAGCATGTAGCATACCAAGCTGCTGGAAACTGGGGCCTTGACATTCCTGTGCTATGATAAACTAAAACCTATATGTTACATGCTGATAGTAAATGATGGTCTGACACTATTGTATTGTGCTGTAAGAAAACTTAAGTGTTCCATGCTGATTGCGACTGAGGGTTTGACACTACTATGTTATGATTTAACAAGGCCTTTGTTTTCCATGCTGATGGTAATTGAGTCTCTGACCTTACCCTGTTATGATGCAACAAAGCTTGTGTTTTGAATACCGATGGTAACTTGGGGTTTTGAGACTGCTGTACTATGAAATAACAAAGCCTGCCTGTTCCATGAACATAGAAACTGGAGCTCTGACACTACTGTATTGTTTTATTATTATGTGTTTATTCTCACTTTTACATTATGATGTAACAATGACTGTAGTGTTCCAGGGTGGTGGTAACCTAGGCCTTGACACTGCTTCATTGTGATGTAGGAGTGCCTGTGTGTTCTGTGCAGATGGAAAGTGTGAAACAAAGCCTGTATGTCCTATGATGATGGCAACAAGGAATCTGACACTACTGTATAATGATGTAACAAAGCCTGTGTGCCCCATGCTAACTGAGGCTCTGACATTACTGTATTATGATGTATCAAAGCCTGTGTGCCCTAGGCTAACTGAGGCTCTGACACTACTGTATTATGATGTAACAAAGCCTGTGTGGCCTATGCTAACTGAAGCTCTGACACTAATGTATTATGATGTATCAAACACTATGTGCCCTATGCTAATGGAGGCACTACACTACTGTATTATGCTGTATCAAAGCATTTAGTGTTCTATGCAAATACAACTGAGGCTATGACACAGATGTGTTATGATGTATCAAAGCATATGTGCCCTATGCTAACTGAGGCTCTGACACTACTGTATTATGATGTATCAAAACCTATGTGCCCTATGCTAACTGAGGCTATGACACTACTTTATTATGATGTATCAAAGCCTGTGTGCCCTATGCTAACTGAGGTTCTGATAATACTGTATTCTGATATATCAAAGCCTGTGTGCCCTATGCTAACTGAGACTCTGACACTACTGTATTACGATGTATCAAAACCTGTGTGCCCTATAGTAACTGAGGCTCTGAAAGTACTGTATTATGATGTATCAAAGCCTGTGTGCCCTATGCTGACTGAGGCTCTGACACTACTGTATTATGATGTATTAAAACCTGTGTGCCCTATACTAACTGAGGCTCTGAAACTACTGTATTATGATGTATCAAAGCCTATGTGCCCTATGCTTACTGTGGCCCTGATACAACTGTATTATGATGTATCAAAGCCTGGAGAAAGAAGAATTTAGGAACAACTTAATTTGGTACACTCGTTTTGTTGATGACATGTTTTTCTATGGAAAGGTACACAAAATGAACTTATTTCATTTATTGAATATCTGCATGGCACTACCTCTTTCTTGAAATTTACCTTTAAATTTTCACAGGAAGAGATAGAGTTCTTTGACGTTAAACTAAGGAAATCAGATACTTTTGAAAAAACACAAAAACCCCCAGGAAAAAACTTTGTTAAAAGATCCCAAAAAATTTTTGGGAAAAAAAACTAAAGAGCCCTTATGATGAGCTCATAAGTGGTAAGCTTAACAGCATTAAATGAAGAAAGGTTTTGGGTTTTTCCTTTAAAAAAAAAAATTTTAGAAATTTAAAAGAAAGGAAAAAGGGGGACCCTTTTTTCTAAAGGGAAAGCCAAAAACAAACCAAAAAAAAAAGAAATTTAAATTTTAAACTTTAACTTATTTTAAACATGTTTTATTTTAAATAAAGCCCGTGTTGGAACAAAATAATGGTTTTTTGAAGGGGCCTTTAAAAAACGGAATTTTCATAAAACAACGTAACATTAAAACGGGTTCCCTTTTTAAAAAAGGAAAAGCCCTAAAAAATTTAAAAATTTTTAAAAGAAAATTTTGGAAAATTTTAAAAATAAGGCCTTTTTTTAAAAGGAAAAACCTTTTTGTTTTAAAAAGAGGTTTTCCTTTTTTTTAAGAAAATTTGCAGGAAAAAAGGTTTAAAATGAAAATTTTTTTTAAAAAAAAAAATTTTTTTTGAGGAAAACTTTAAAAAAACAAAGTTTATTATTATTTTTAAAAAAAATTCCACCCTTTTTTTTAAATTTGTTTTTTGAAGACAAAATATTGATTTTTTGTTTTATTATGAATGTTAAAAATAAAAGATTTTTGACCCCAAAAAACCTTAAAAAGATAAAATATTTCCAATAAGGGCGCCCTTTTTAAAAATGTGACTAGGGGAGGTTCTTTAAATTTATTTTTCTTTGGGGGAAATTTTTCAAAAATTTTTGATAAAAAGCTGTTTCAAAGGGTTTTTTAAATGATTAATCAAAACCTTTCCCGATTAAAAGAGGCTGCCTAAATTTTTAAAAATTAGGACTTATTATGAGTAAAAAATTTTAGAACAAATGTTTATTTTTGGTTTCATTTTTAAAAAAGCCTTTTTAAAAAATTTTTTTAATTTGAATAATTGATGTTCCCTTAATTTAATTTGTTTTTTTAAATTTTATTTAAAATGTGTTTTTGTTTTGAATTTTATTGAGCCTTTTAGAGGGGGTTGAAAATATGTTTATATTAAATTTTATTTTATAAACAAAACCCGTATTGGTCATTGCTTGAATTTTAGGTTTGTTGGAGTTACAGGTTGCCCCTTTTATTTTGCACTGTTTTATGTAACAGCTTGCCTATGTAATTTTAGTTAAAAATTTTTGACAACTGGGCCCCGAAACTTTTGATTTTAAAAGCCCTTGTAAACTTAAAAACCTATTTTTTATTATTAAAAATGGGCCCAACTTTTTAGGTTAAAAACCCTTTTATGTAAAGGCTTGCCTACTAATTAGTTACAAACCCGTTTTGTTAACTGGGCCTAACTACTGAATTAAAAAACCCGTTTATGTAAAGGGGTTGAACTACTGTTTTGTACAAAATGTGTTCCCCGCTAAAAAAGGGTTGACACTATTTTTGATTAAAGTTTTTATTCCCCAAAAACATTTATTATTTAAACCCGTTCCTTTCTATTTTAATTAATTTTAGAAAAAAGGCCCTGGTCCCCCGGGATTTTTGAAAAGTTAGAGAGAAAGGAAAAAATTTTCATTTTTTGTAAAACTGGTTTCCCCGGGAAAGGTTGAATCTTTTTAAATTTAAAAAATTAGGGACTATTTTTTAAATTTTAAATTTAAAAAAAAATTTTTTTAGTAAAAAAAATGAATAGGGTTAGATTTCAAAACCCCAGTGCTTTATAGCCTGCCAAATTTTTGGAAAAGCAGTAAAAAAAACCCCAGGCGGGCCCCTTATAAGAAAAATGGCCCAAATCTTTAAAAAAAAAAATTTTAAAATACCCGGATTTATAAAATATGTGTTGAATAAAGGGGAAAAAAAATAACTTTTTTGAAAAAACCTTGCAGAATGAGGCTTATTCCCCACTTTTAATTTTTTAAAAGTTTGCCCCCAGCTAAAGGTTTTTTGAAATTGAAATTTTTTTAAAAAAAGGGGCCCTACTAACTAGTTAAAACAAAAGTATTTGTGACAAAATTTTTTTTCCCCCAAAGCCGAAAAAAAAAAATTTTTGATTTAAAACTTTTAAAAAAACCCAAATTTTTAAAAATACGTTTTGTTTTTTAAAAAAAGTCCCAAAAAAATTGGTTTAACAAAGAATAGATGCAAATTAAAGAAAGGATTTTTAGGAAAACTTAATTTGGACACTTTTTTTATGAATTTTTCCCAGGGGCCCACGGAAAATAATTTTTTCTTTTTTTGAATTTCTCTGGAACCCTTTTTAAAAATTTACCTAAAATTTTAAAAAAAAGTTTTAGTTAAAAATAAGGGAAACTTTTTTTTTTCAGGTTTGAAATTTAAAAAACCCTTTTTGGAAAAATGGTCTCAATTAAGCACAAACCTTTTTTTTTTTAATGGGAAAAAAAACCTTTTAGCAGAACAAATTGATATTAAGAAAAAAAACATTATTTAAAAAGGGTTTTTTGAAAGTATTGATATTTTTGTTTAATAATTTTTTTTTTTAAAAGGGGGAAAAAAGATTTGAAATTTTTTTGAGGGAAAAACCTAAACAAAGGTAATTTTTTTATAATTAAAAGGAAATTAATCACCCTTTTGGTACCTTGTTTTTTTACTGGGCCTTCTTTTTGGAGTTGGGACTTTTCTAAGGTTTTTGGTAATGGCCCAAAAATGTTTTAAAAAAAAACTGGCAACATTTTTGGAAAAGGGTTCCCTGGTTTAAACAAAAAAACCAAAAAACACAAAATTTAGGGAAAAATTGGACTCTTTTAAACAATTTAAAAAACCCGGGTTTTTTGGATCACCTAGTTTGTTTAAAAAAGGGTTTTAAATAACTGGGTTTGGAAAGGTTAGTAACAAATTTTTGAAAAAAAAGGCCTTTATGGCGGAATTTTCTTTAATTTTATTCAAATTTATGTCCCTTAACCACCCTGAACCCATTTATTAAAGCGGGTTTGGCAATGGAAAAAAAATGTTTTTGGGGCAAAAGAATCTACTACTTTTTGAAAACAAAATTTCCCAAAAGATTCTACGAAAACAAATTTTCAAAAAAGGGAAAAAGAAGTGTAAAAAACGCAGAAAATTTTTTTTAAAAATTTTTAAAAAATTTGGGGGAAAAAAATGGGTACAAAAAGGACAAAATTTTAGAAAGGGGTTTGATATAATTTTTAATAAAAACCTCCCAGGGGAAAGGGTGCCCTAAAATTTTTAAAACTGGTTCCCTTTAATGACTTAAATTACTTTTTTTGAAAACCTTTTTCTAATTTTAAACTGAAGTTTAAAATGAAAAAAAATGTGTCCAATAAAGGGAAAAAAAAAATTAAAAAGGGTAAATTTTTGAAAATTTTTTTTGAGTTTTGCTAAAAAAGTTTAAAAACGGGACAGGGGGCTTTTTTAAAAAAAGGGTTATTCAAAATATTTGGTACCCCCTTTTTTCCCTTTTTTACGAAAAAGGTTTTTGGGGCGTTCTAAGGTACTTTGGGATTGAAAATTTTAAGGAAAAAAATGGGGTTGCACAGATTTAAAAAGAAAAATTTTGGTGGGAAAGGGGGAATTTCCCTTTTTTAAACAAATTTTTAAGACAGGGGAATAAATGAGGTTGAAATATTGTAATTTTTTAAATTGGGTTAAAAGGAGGAAAAAACCCTGACCTTTTTTAGATTTAACAAAGTTTTTTTCCTTATTAAATTGCCACCAAATTTTTTTTATAAAAAGTTTTTTTTAATCGAATTTTTGGGTTTTTTAGCTGGCTGGGTTAAAAATGAAATTTAAAAAATTTTCCCGGGGGCCAAAACCCCAAAACGTTTAAATTGATTTTTTTTACATTAAATGATGTTTTTAAAAAAGATTTGTTTTCTTTTAAAAAACCGGCCCTTTTACAAAAAAATTGTTCATTTATGAGGGCCTTGTTTTGTGAGAAGAAAAATGTAAACACCTGATTCCTTTAATTAAAAAGCCGTTGTATGGAAAAAGTGTTTTTGTAAAAAGCTTTACATAAAGATTATGTGTAAAAAACAAAGCCTGTTTTCCCTAAAAAGGAAAAAATGAAATTGACCACTTTAAAATTTTGTTAAAACAAAACCGGGGTACTAAAACTGAAACTTCAAAAATGATTTTGTTTTATAAAAACCATTTGCCCCTGCAACAAAACTTGACACTATTTAAAGAGTAACAAAGTTGTATCTAAATAGGTTTTAAAGTTTTTTATAAAGTTTTTGCTAAATTTGAATTGAATATGTAAAAATGGTGTATAAAATGTTTTTGCCCCAACAAACTAAGGCTCTAATTTTTTTATATGTACAAAACCTTGTCCCCTTTTAACTGAGGGTTTTTAATCTTATTTTTATTAAACCTGTTGATGTAACTGAGGCTCTGACACTACTGTATTATGATGTATAAAACCTTTTGCCATACTGGGCCCGATACAATTTTTATTAGTGTTAAAAAACCTGGGAAGAATTTAAAACCCCCTTTAATGGGTAAACTTTTTGATGACAAAGTTTTTCCCCATGGAAAGGTCGAAACTTTTTTTCAAAATTTGGGGAAAAGAATGGTTTTTTTTTCTTGAAATTTTTCCTTAAATTTTACAAAAGATAAGTTCTCTACTAAATTAAAAATGGTTTCTAGGGAAAATTAAAAACCCCGAGGGAAAAAGCTTTTTAAAAAAGAAAAGGCATCATTTTTGGGAAAAGGTGGAGCAACCCAGGTTAAAATTTTGAGAAACCCTTTGGAGTAAAAAAGTTGAAAGAAAAAGAAAAAACCGGTGTTTTGAAAAAGTATTAAATGAAAAAGACAAAGGGGCCCCTTTTTTTTTCAAAAGGGCTTTAAAAAAAGGTGAATATGGAAAAGAAAAAATGTTCCCTTTCTTGGGGACCAAGAAGAACAAAAAAACCCTTTTGTTATTAAATGGGCCCGATAAAAGTGCCCCTTTTGGCTTTTAAAAAGTGTCAAATGTTATTAACAAAGGTTTTGCCCAAAGGAAAGGGCACTAAAAAATTTTAAAAAAAATTTTCATCTTTTAAAAATTACCTGATATTTTAAAGAGATCAAAATAGTTTTTGCTAAAAATAAAAGTAAAAACTTCAGCAACGAGTTTCTGAACAATTTTTGAGAAAACCCAGTCCCAAATTTCCCCGAATTTAATCAGTAAAATACACAAATTTTAACTTTGAAAACACAAAAGGAAAAAAAACATTTTTTTATTTATTTTTTGATATTTCAAAATTTTTCAAAGGGAAAGGGTAATTTATTAAAAAAAATGAACTTTAAAATATTAAAAAAGGAAAAATGTTTTTACTAAAAAAATGCCAAATTTTTGTTTTAAAATTTTCAGGGAAAAATTTTTTGGGGAATACTTGATTGCAACAAAAGGATTAGGGAAAACTTAAAAAGGGTTAAAGGGAAAATTTTTTAAAAATAGTTTTGGGGGAAAAAGACAAATATTTTTTTAACCCCAAAAATTTAACAAATTTAATTTCAGTAAAATTGAAAATTGTTTTTCTTTTAAAATGTAAATTTAACTGGTTTGGTTTAAAATTTTTAAAAAAGTGGTGATGAAAATTTTAAAGAGTTTTTGTGTAAAAACAATAATTTCCAAATTTGATTAACACCTTAAAAAAATTAAAACCCGTTTTTTGAAAAATGTTTTGCCTTTTTATGGGCCAGCTTCAACGATAAAGCCTTTCCCCCTTAATTTTAGAAAACCTTTTGAAACTGGGCCTTTCAAACTTGTATATAACAAAACCCGTTCCATGCTAAACTGAGCGACATTGTATTTTTTTTGTTAGAAAACCTTGGGTTTATGTAAAAGGGCTCTGACATACGGTTTAATAAAAGCCTTTTTCCCATGGAACTGAGGCTCAATATGTTTAGATGAAAAAATTTTGGGGAAAAACGGGGCTTACAAAATTTCGTTTTATGTAAAAAACCCCTTGAATGTTAAAACCCCTTTGCCAGTATTGTATTATTTTGTGTATTTTTTACATAATTTTAAAATAGTTTTATATTTTTCTGCTTGAATATTATGTTTTTAAAAGTTTTTCTGAGGAAAAATGTAAAAAGTTATGCCCTTTTTCCCCCTCTGGCCTCTTATTAGATTAACAAAACCGGGGGTTTGTTTTTTTAACTGGGTTTTGACATTTTTAATGGGGTATCCCTTTTATGTAACTGGGGCCCACCTCTGTTTTTAAATTCAAGGGGTAAATGCTAAAATGGGGCCGAATTTGTTAAAAATTACAAAACCATGGTGCTTTTAAAAAAAGGCCCCGCACAATTTGTGTAAAAAAAGGGGAGCAACTAGGTTGAAACTATTATGATTTAAAAAAGCCTGTTTTAAAAATTTAAGAGTTTTGAAATTTTTATGTGAAAAATTTGGGAAAAAACGGGTTTGAACCCCTTTAAAAATAAAAACCGTGTCCCCGTAAAAATGACCATTACGAAATTTTGATTTATCAAAAGGGCTGTGTGGCCCATTGGAAAACCTTTACACCTAGGAAATTGTGTTAAAAAGGGCCCTATTTAAAGGCTCTAAAATGATATGTTAAAAGCCTTTGCCCTTTTAAGAGGCTTAAAACTGTTTATATTTTCAAATGGTTTCCCCTTAACTGAGGGCACTTTATTAGATGATCAAAATTTCCCTATGTAATTCCCCCGAAACCCGATTTGATTTTCAAAACCCGGGTTGCAAATTTTGGACATTTTTTGATACAAATGTTCTATGGAAAAATTACAAAAGAATTTATTTCAAATTTTTAATAAAAGGAAAAACTCTTTTTGAAATTTTCCAAATTTTTCCCCGAAGAGGGGAATTTTTTGAGTTAAACGGGAAAAAGAATTTTGGTCAAAAAGTTTAAGGGAAACCTTTTTGCCTTTAATGACTACAAAATTTTTTAAAACCCTTTAAAAATAGGTTAATATAAAATTTTTATTAAAAATGATGGTCTGACACTATTGTATTGTGCTGTAAGAAAACTTAAGTGTTCCATGCTGATTGCGACTGAGGGTTTGACACTACTATGTTATGATTTAACAAAGCCTTTGTTTTCCATGCTGATGGTAATTGAGTCTCTGACCTTACCCTGTTATGATGCAACAAAGCTTGTGTTTTGAATACCGATGGTAACTTGGGGCTTTGAGACTGCTGTACTATGAAATAACAAAGCCTGCCTGTTCCATGAACATAGAAACTGGAGCTCCGACACTACTGTATTGTTTTATTATTATGTATTTATTCTCACTTCTACATTATGATGTAACAATGACTGTAGTGTTCCAGGGTGGTGGTAACCTAGGCTCTGACACTGCTTCATTGTGATGTAGGAGTGCCTGTGTGTTCTGAGCAGATGGAAAGTGTGAAACAAAGCCTGTATGTCCTATGATGATGGCAACAAGGAATCTGACACTACTGTATAATGATGTAACAAAGCCTGTGTACCTCACGCTAACTGAGGCTCTGATACTACTGTATTATGATGTATGAAAGCCTGTGTGCCCTATGCTAACTGAGGCTCTAACACTACTGTAATATGATGTATCAAAGCCTGTGTGCCCTATGCAAACTGAGATTCTGACACTACTGTATTAGGATGTATCAAAGCCTGTGTGCCCTCTGCTAACTGAGGCGCTGATACTACTGTATTATGATGTATGAAAGCCTGTATGCCATATGCTAACTGAGGGTCTGATGCTACTGTATTATGATGTATCAAAGCCTGTGTGCCCTATGCTAACTGAGACTCTGCCACTACTGTATTATGATGTATCAAAGCCTGTGTGCCATATTCTAACTGAGGCTCCGACATTACTCTATTATGATGTATCAAAGCCAGTGTGCACTACGCTAACTGAGGCGCTGATACTACTGTATTATGATGTATGAAAGCCTGTATACCATATGCTAACTGAGGGTCTGACGCTACTGTATTATGATGTATCAAAGCCTGTGTGCCCTACGCTAACTGAGACTCTGCCACTACTGTATTATGATGTATCAAAGCCTATGTGCCATATTCTAACTGAGGCTCTGACATTACTCTATTATGATGTATCAAAGCCTGTGTGCCCAACGCTAACTGAGACTCTGCCACTTCTGTATTATGATGTATCAAAGCCTATGTGCCATATTCTAACTGAGGCTCTGGCACTACTGTATAATGATGTAACAAAGCTTGTGTGTCCTATGCTAACTGAGGCTCTGACACTACTGGATAATGATGTAACAAAGCCTATGTGTCCTATGCTAACGGAGGACGTGACACTACTATATTATGTTATATCAAAGCCTGTGTGCCATACGTTAACTGAGGCTCTGATACTACTGTATAATGATGCAAAAAGCCTGTGTGCCCTATGCTAACTGAGGATCTGACACTACTGTATTATGATGTATCAAACCCTGAGTGCCCGTTGCTAACTGAGGCTATGACATTACTGTATAATGATGTAACAAAGCCTGTGAGCCCTATACTAACTGGGGCTCTGACACTACTGTATTATGACGTAACAAAGCCTGTGTGCCCTATGCTAACTGAGGCTCAGACACTACCATATAATGATGTAACAAAGCCTCTGTGGCCTATGCTAACTGAAGCTCTGACACTACTGTATTATGATGTATCAAAGACTGTGTGCCCTATGCTAACGGAGGCTTTACCACTACTGTATTATGATGTATCAAAGCATTTAGTGTTCTATTCAAATACAACTGAGGCTATGACACAAAAGTATTATGATGTATCAAAGCCTATGTGTCTTATGCAAACTGAGGCTCTGACACTACTGTCTTATGATGTATCAAAGCCTATGTGCCCTATGCTAAGTGAGGCTCTGACACTACTGTATTATGATATGTCAAAACCTGTGTGCCCTATGCTAACTGAGGCGCTGATACTACTGTATTATGATGTATGAAAGCCTGTATGCCATATGGTAACTGAGGGTCAGACGCTACTGTATTATGATGTATCAAAGCCTGTGTGCCCTACGCTAACTGAGACTCTGCCACTACAGTATTATGATGTATCAAAGCCTGTGTGCCATATTCTAACTGAGGCTCTGACATTACTCTATTATGATGTATCAAAGCCTGTGTGTCCTACGCTAACTGAGGCGCTGATACTATTGTATTATGATGTATGAAAGCCTGTATGCCATATGCTAACTGAGGGTCTGACGCTACTGTATTATGATGTATCAAAGCCTGTGTGCCCTACTCTAACTGAGACTCTGCCACTACTGTATTATGATGTATCAAAGCCTGTGTGCCATATTCTAACTGAGGCTCTGACATTACTCTATTATGATGTATCAAAGCCTGTGTGCCCTACGCTAACTGAGACTCTGCCACTACTGTATTATGATGTATCAAAGCCTATGTGCCATATTCTAACTGAGGCTCTGACACTACTGTATAATGATGTAACAAAGCCTGTGTGTCCTATGCTAACTGAGGCTCTGACACTACTGGATAATGATGTAACAAAGCCTATGTGTCCTATGCTAACATAGGACGTGACACTACTGTATTATGTTGTATCAAAGCCTGTGTGCCATATGTTAACTGAGGCTCTGATACTACTGCATAATGATGCAACAAGCCTGTGTGCCCTATGCTAACTGAGGATCTGACTCTACTGTATTATGATGTATCAAACCCTGAGTGCCTGTTGCTAACTGAGGCTATGACATTACTGTATAATGATGTAACAAAGCCTGTGAGCCCTATACTAACTGGGGCTCTGATACTACTGTATTATGACGTAACAAAGCCTGTGTGCCCTATGATAACTGAGGCTCAGACACTACCATATAATGATGTAACAAAGCGTCTGTGGCCTATGCTAACTGTGGCCCTGACACTGCTGTATTATGATGTATAAAACCTGCGTGCCCTATGTTAACCGAGGATCTGACACTACTGCATTATGATGTATCAAAGCCGGTATGCCCTATGCTAACTGAGGCTTTCACACTACTGCATTATGATGTATCAAAACCTGTGTCCCCTATGCTAATGGAGGCTCTGACACTACTGTATTATGATGTACCAAAGCCTGTGTGCCCTATGCTAACTGAGGCTCTGACACCACTGTATTATGATGTATCAAAGCTTGTGTGCCCTATGCTAACGGAGGCTCAGACACTACCATATAATGATGTAACAAAGCCTGTGTTCCCTATGCTAATGGAGGCTCTAACACTATTGTATTATGATGTATCAAAGCATTTAGTGTTCTCTACAAATAGCAACTGAGGCTATGAAACAAATGTACTACGATGTATTAAAGCCTATGTGCCCTATGCTAACTGAGGCTCTGATACTACTGTATTATGATGTATCATAGCCTACATGTCCTATGCAGAGTGAGGCTCTGACACTGCTGTATTATGATATATCAAAACCTGTGTGCCTTATGCTAACAGAGGCTCTGACACTAATATTTAATGATGTAACAAAGTCTGTGTGCCCTATGTTAACTGAGGCTCTGAAACTACTGTATAATAATGTAACAAAACCTGTGTGCCCTATGCTAACTGAAGCTCTGACATTACTGTATAATTATGTAACAACGCCTCTGTGCCCTATGCTAACTGAGGCTCTGACACTACTGTATTATGATATAACAAAGGCTGTGTGCCCTATGCTAACTGAGGCTCAGACACTACCATATAATGATGTAACAAAGCCTGTGTGGCCTATGCTAACTGAAGCTCTGACATTACTGTATAATGATGTAACAACGCCTCTGTGCCCTATGCTAACTGAGGCTCTGACACTACTGTATTATGATATATCAAAACCTGTGTGCCTTATGCTGACAGAGGCTCTGACACTAATATTTAATGATGTAACAAAGCCTGTGTGCCCTATGCTGACTGAGGCTCTGACACTACTGTATTATGATGTGTCAAAGCCTGTGGGCCCTATGCTAACTGAGGCTCTGAAATTACTGTATAATGATGCAACAAAGCCTGTGCGACCTATGTTAACTGAGCCTCTGACACTACTGTATTATGATGTATCAAAGCCTGAGTGCCCTATGCTAACTGAGGCTCTGACATTACTGTATAATGATGTATGACCTATGATAACTGAGGCTCTGACACTACTGTATTATGATGTAACAAAGCCTGTGAGCCCTATGCCAACTGAGGCTCAGACACTACCATATAATGATGTAACAAAGCCTGTGTGGCCTATGCTAACTGAGGCTCTGACACTACTGTATTATGATGTATCAAAGCCTGTGTGCCCTATGCTAACTGAGGCTCTGACACCACTGTATTATGATGTATCAAAGCCTGTGTGCCCTATGCTAACTGAAGCTGTGACATTACTGTATTATGATGTTTCAAAGCATATGTGCCCTATGCTAACTGTGGCTCTGACACTACTGTATTATGATGTATAAAACCTGCATGCCCTATGTTAACCAAGGATCTGACACTACTGTATTATGATGTATCAAAGCCGGTATGCCCTATGCTAACTGAGGGTCTGACACTACTGCATTATGATGTATCAAAGCCTATCTGCCCTATACAAACAGAGGCTCTGACACTACTGTATTATGATGTATCAATTCCTGTACGCCTTATGCTAACTGAGGCTCTGACACTACTGTATTATGATGTATCAAAGCCTAGGTGCGTTCTGCTAACTGAGCCTCTGGCACTACTGTATTATGATGTGTCAAAGCCTGTGCGCCCTATGCTAACTGAGACCCTGACACTACTGTATTATGATGTATCAAAGCTTGTCTGCCCTTTGCTAACTTAGGCTCAGACACTACCATATAACGCTGTAACAAAGCCTGTGTGCCCTATGCTAACTGAGGCTCTAACACTATTGTATTATGATGTATCAAAGCATTTAGTGTTCTATGCAAATGGCAACTGAGGCTATGACACAAATGTACTATGATGTATTAAAGCCTATGTGCCCTATGCTAACTGAGGCTCTGACACTACTGTATTATGATGTATCAAAGCCTACATGCCCTATGCAGGGTGAGGCTCTGACACTACTGCATTATGATATATCAAAACCTGTGTGCCTTATGCTAACAGAGGCTCTGACACTAATATTTAATGATGTAACAAAGTCTGTGTGCCCTATGTTAACTGAGTCTCTGAAACTACTGTATAATAATGTAACAAAGCCTGTGTGCCCTATGCTAACTGAAGCTCTGACATTACTGTATAATGGTGTAACAACGCCTCTGTGCCCTATGCTAACTGAGGCTCTGACACTACTGTATTATGATATATCAAAACCTGTGTGCCTTATGCTAACAGAGGCTCTGACACTAATATTTAATGATGTAACAAAGCCTGTGTGCCCTATGCTAACTGAGGCTCTGAAATTACTGTATAATGATGCAACAAAGCCTGTGCGACCTATGTTAACTGAGACTCTGACACTACTATATTATGATGTCTCAAAGCCTGAGTACCCTATGCTAACTGAAGCTCTGACATTACTGTATAATGATGTAACAACGCCTCTGTGTCCTATGCTAACTGAGGCTCTGACACTACTGTATTATGATGTAACAAAGCCTGTGAGCCCTATGCTAACTGAGGCTCAGACACTACCATATAATGATGTAACAAAGCCTGTGTGGCCTATGCTAACTGAAGCTCTGACACTACTGTATTATGATGTATCAAAGCCTGTGTGACGTATGCTAATGGAGGCTCTAACACTATTGTATTATGATGTATCAAAGCATTTAATGTTCTATGCAAATAGCAACTAAGGCTATGACACAAATGTATTATGATGTATCAAAGCCTATGTGCCCTATGCTAACTGAGGCTCTGAAGCTACTGTATTACGATGTATCAAAGTCTATGTGCCCCATGCTAAGTGAGGCTCTGACACTACTGTATTATGATGTATCAAAACCTGTGTGCCCTATGCTAACTGAGGGTCTGACACTACTGTTTTATGATGTATCATAGCCTGTGTGCCCTATGCTAACTGAGGCACTGACACTACTGTATTATGATGTCTAAAAACCTGTGTGACCTATGCTTACTGAGGCTATGACACTACTGTGTTATCATGTATCAAAGCCTGTGTGCCCTATGCTAACTGAGGCTCTGACTCTACTGTATTATGATGTATGAAAACCTGTGTGACCTATGCTTACTGAGGCTATGACACTACTGTATTATGATGTATCAAAACATGTGTGCCCTATGCTAACTGAGGCTCTGACACTACTGTATTATGATGTATCAAAGCCTGGGTGCCATCTGTTAACCGAGACTCTGGCACTACTATATTATGATGTGTCAAATCCTGTGTGCCCTATGCTAACTGAGACTCTGACACTACTGTATTATGATGTTTTAAAGCTTGTGTGCCCTATGTTAACTGAGGCTCTGACACTACTGTATTATCAAGTATCAAAGCCTGTGTGCCCTATGTGAACTGAGGCTCTGATACTACTGTATAATGATGCAAAAAGCCTGTGTGCCCTATGCTAACGGCGGACGTGACACTACTGTATTATGTTGTACCAAAGCCTGTGTGCCATATGTTAACTGAGGCTCTGATACTACTGTATAATGATGCAAAAAGCCTGTGTGCCCTATGCTAACTGAGGATCTGACACTACTGTATTATGATGTATCAAACCCTGAGTGCCCGTTGCTAACTGAGGCTATGACATTACTGTATAATGATGTAACAAAGCCTGTGAGCCCTATGCTAACTGAGGCTCTGACACTACTGTATTATGACGTAACAAAGCCTGTGTGCCCTATGCTAACCGTGGCTCAGACACTACCATATAATGATGTAACAAAGCCTCTGTGGCCTATGCTAACTGAAGCTCTGACACTACTGTATTATGATGTATCAAAGGCTGTGTGCCCTATGCTAACGGAGGCTTTACCACTACTGTATTATGATGTAGCAAAGCATTTAGTGTTCTATTCAAATGCAACTATGGCTATGACACAAAAGTATTATGATGTATCAAAGCCTGTGTGTCCTATGCAAACTGAGGCTCTGACACTACTGTCTAATGATGTATCAAAGCCTACGTGCCCTATGCTAAGTGAGGCTCTGACACTACTGTATTATGATATATCAAAGCCTGTGGGCCCTATGCTAACTGAGGCTCTGACACTACTGTATTATGATGTATAAACACATGTGTGCCCTATGGTAACTGAGGTTCTGATACTACTGTATTCTGATATTTCAAAGCCTGGGTGCCCTATGCTAACTGAAACTTTGACACTAGTGTATTATGATGTAACAAAGCCTGTGTGCCCTATGATAACTGGGGCTCTGACACTAATGTATTATGATGTATCAAAGCCTATGTGCCTTGTGCTAAGTGAGGCTCTGATACTACTGTGTTATGATGTATGAAAGCCTGTGTGCCCTATGTTAACTGAGGCTCTGACACTACTGTATTATAATGTATCAAAGCCTCTTTGCCCTATGCCAACTGAGGCTCTGACACTACTGTATTATGATGAATCAAAGCCTGTGTGCACTATGCTAACTGAGGCTCTGACTACTGTATTATGATGTATCAAAGCCTGTGTGCCTTATGCTAACTGATGTTCTGACACTACTGTATTATGTATCAAAACCTGTGTGCCCTATGCTAACTGAGACTCTAACACTACTGTATTATGATGTATTAAAGCTATGTGCCCTATTCTAACCAACACTCTGACATGACTGTATTATGATATATCAAACCTATGTGCCCTATTCTAACTGAGGCTCTGAAACTACTGTATAATAATGTAACAAAGCCTGCGTGCCCCATGCTGAGGCTCTGATACTACTGTATTATGATGTATGAAAGCCTGTGTGCTCTATGCTAACAGAGGCTCTGACACTACTGTATTACAATGCATCAAAACCTGTATGCCCTATACTAACTGAGGCTTTGAAACTACTGCATTATGATGTATCAAAGCCTGTGTGGCCTATGCTAACTGAAGCTCTGACACTACTGAATTATGGTATCAACGCCTGTGTGCTGTATGCTAGCGGAGGCTCTAACACTATTGTATTATGATGTATCAAAGAAATTAATGTACTATGAAAATATCAGCTATGGCTATGACACAAATGTATTATGATGTATCAAAGCCTATGTGCCCTATGCTAACTGAGGGTATGTCACTACTGTATTATGATGTATCAAAACCTGTGTGCCCTATGCTAACTGATACGCTGACACTACTGTATTATGATGTAACAAAGCCTGTGTGCCCTATGCAAACTGGGGCTCTGACACTATTGTATTATGATGTACCAAAGCCCTATGCTAACTGAGGCTCTGACACTACTGTATTATGATGTATCAAAACCTGTGTGCCTTATTCTAAATGAGGCTCTGACACTACTGAATTATAATGTATCAAAGCCTGGGTGCCATCTGATAACCGAGGCTCTGGCACTACTATATTATGATGTGTCAAATCCTGTGTGCCCTATGCTAACTGAGACTCTGACACTACTGTATTATGATGTTTTAAAGCTTGTGTGCCCTATGCTGAGTGAGGCTGTGACTACTGTATTATGATATATCAAAACCTGCTATCTGAGGCTCACACACTACTGTATTATGATGTATCAAAGCCTGATTGCCCTATGCTAACTGAGGCTCTGACACTACTGTATTATGATGGAACAAAGCCTGTGTGCCCTATTCAAACTGGGGCTCTGACACTAATGTATTATGATGTATCAAAGCCTATCTGCCCTATGCTAACTGATGCTCTGACACTACTGTATTATGATGTATCAAAGCCTATCTGCCCTATACAAACAGAGGCTCTGACACTACTGTATTATGATGTATCAATTCCTGTACGCCCTATGCTAACTGAGGCTCTGACACTACTGTATTATGATGTATCAAAGCCTGGGTGTGTTCTGCTAACTGAGCCTCTGGCACTATTGTATTATGATGTGTCAAAGCCTGTGTGCCCTATGCTAACTGAGACTCTGACACTACTGTATTATTTATTTATTTTATTTATTTTATTTATTTATTTGCAGTTGGTTTACCAGGATAGTCCATTGGGCCAAAATGAACCCGTTTTCAATGGAGTCCTGGGGAGAAAAGCTCCCGACAATATAGATTACAGTAGGTATTAGACATACTTAAACATTATTAAAATCACAGTAGACAAATACAAATGCAATGCACAACAATTACAATTAATGTAAGTGTTAAAAACTGATGGCAGATTATAAGGGATTATACATAAATTCAAAATTCTACTAAAGTTATTTCATAAAGAGAGTTCAACATATGAGAGGTAGAGTGTAGAGTATTCTTACATATTCTATAGTAATAAACAGGGAAGTGGGAGTTATGGATAATGAGAGAGAGAAGTCAAGGGTGTAAGCGGGAGTAAGGGGAAATGGGGATATTCAGTGTAGTTAAGTAGGGTGGGAGCAAGAGCATTCCCACTGGGAAAGTAGATGTGAATGAAGAGATTTTTTGAACATAAAATGGTTAGAGGTAGTACGGATAGATGAAGGTAGAGAGTTCCAGAGGCGAGCTAACCCATGTGAGAGAAGATATTTGCCAGGTGGATGTGTTGGTTTGTACACTTCTAATAGATTTTGGTTATTGGACCTTAATATTCTATCAGGTATGTGCATTTTAAACACAGAAGAGAGGGAGGGACAAAGGGAGGGGTTGAAAATAAGTTTGAGCAAGGGATAGTTGTGTATAAGTGAGCTGATGGGGTAGTTCTAGCCATTTTAGTTGTTGGAGACGGGAGCAATGGTGGGTGTAAGACTTTTGGTTGGTAGCAAACTTGGCGATTTTATTGTAGCAGGAGGAAAGCTGTTTTTTCAGGAAGATTTGTAGATTAGTTAGTAGTGGAGCTCCATATAGAAGGGAGGGAATAAGAAAGGAAGTAGAGAGAGTGATTTTAGTGGCAGTTGTAAGGTAGTGGTTTGGTTGATAGTGCATCCCTAGTTTTTGATGTTTTTTTTTAATATTTAGTTGTAGATGGGAGTTGAATTTTAGTTGGTTATCAATTTGGACTCCAAGTAATTTGGTCTCTGTCACTAGTTCCAGAGGAGTGTTATTCTCACTAGTAATAGAGAATGAGTATGTATTGAGATATGATGTATCAAAGCTTGTGTGCCCTATGCTAACTGAGGCTCAGACACTACCATATAATGATGTAACAAAGCCTGTGTGCCCTATGCTAATGGGGGCTCTGACACTACTGTATTATGATGTATCAAAGCCTATGTGCCCTATGCTAACTGTGGCTCTGACACTACTGTATTATGATGTATTAAAACCTGCGTGCCCTATATTAACTGACAATATGACACTACTGTATTATGATGTATCAAAGCCTGTGTGCCCTATGCTTACTGAGGCTTTGACACTATTGTATTATGATGTATCAAAGTCTATCTGCCCTATACAAACAGAGGCTCTGACACTACTGTATTATGATGGAAAAAGCCTGTGTGCCCTATGCTAACTGAGGCTCTGACCCTACTGTATTATGATGTATCAAAGCCTGGGTGCCTTCTGCTAACTGAGGCTCTGGCACTACTGTTTTATATTGTGTCAAAGCCTGTGTGCCCTATGCTAACTGAGACTCTGACTACTGTATTATGATGTATCAAAGCTTCTGTGCCCTATGCTAACTGAGGCTCAGACACTACCATATAATGATGTAACAAAGCCTGTGTGGCCTATGCTAACTTAAACTCTGACACTACTGTATTATGATGTATCAAAACCTGTGTGCCCTATGCTAATGGAGGCTCTAACACTATTGTATTATGATGTATCAAAGCATTTAGTGTTCTATACAAATAGTGACTGAGGTTATGACACAATTGTAATATGATGTATCAAAGCCTATGTGCCCTATGCTAACTGAGGCTCTGACACTACGGTATTATGATGTATCAAAGCCTACATGCCCTATGCTAAATGAGGCTCTGACATTACTGCATAATGATGTAACAAAGCCTGTGTGACCTAGGCTAACTGAGACTCTGACACTACTATATTATGATGTACCAAAGCCTGAGAGCCCCATGCTAACTGAAGCTCTGACATTACTATATAATAATGAAACAAAGCCTGTGTGCCCTATGCTAACTGAGGCTCAGACACTACCATATAATGATGTATTAAAGCTTGTGTGGCCTATGCTAACTGAAGCTCTGACACTACTGTATTATGATGTATCAAAGCCTGTGTGCCCTATGCTAATGGAGGCTCTAACACTATTGTATTATGATGCATCAAAACATTTAGTGTTCTATGCAAATAACAACTGAGGCTATGACAGAAATGTATTATGATGTATCAAAGCCTATGTGCCCTATGCTAACTGAGGCACTGAAGCCACTGTATTATGATGAATAAAGACCTATGTGCCCCATGCTAAATGAGGCTCTGACACTACTGTATTATGATGTATCAAAATCTGTGTGCCCTATGCTAACTGAGGCTCTGACACTACTGTATTATGATGTATAAAAGCCTGTGTGACCTATGCTAACTGAGGCTATGACACTACTGTATTACGATGTATCAAAGCCTGTGTGCCCTATGCTAACTGAGTTTCTGATACTACTGTATTCTGATATAGCAAAGCCTGTGTGCCCTATGCTAACTGAGACTCTGACACTACTGTATTATGATGGAACAAAACCTGTGTGCCTATTCTAACTGAAGCTCTTACACTACTGTATTATGATGTATCAAAGCCTATGTGCCCTATGCTAACCGAGGCTCTGACACTACTGTATTATGATGTTTTAAAGCTTGTGTGCCCTATGCTAACTGAGGCTCTGACACTACTGAATTATAATGTATCAAAGCCTGGGTGCCGTCTGTTAACTGAGGCTCTGGCACTACTATATTATGATGTGTCAAATCCTGTGTGCCCTATGCTAACTGAGACTCTTGACACTACTGTATTATGATGTTTTAAAGCTTGTGTGCCCTATGCTGAGTGAGGCTTTGACACTACTGTATTATGATATATCAAAACCTGTGTGGCGTATGCTATCTGAGGCTCACACACTACTGTATTTTGATGTATCAAAGCCTGATTGCCTTATGCTAACTGAAACTCTGACTACTGTATTATGATGTATAAAAACCTGTGTGTCCTATGCTAACTGAGGCTATGACACTACTGTATTATGATGTATCAAAGCCTGCGTGCCCTATGCTAACTAAGGTTCTGGTACTACTGTATTCTGATATATCAAAGCCTGGGTGCCCTATGCTAACTGAGACTCGGACACTACTGTATTATGAGGTAACAAAGCCTGTGTGCCCTATGCTAACTGGGGCTCTGACACTAATGTATTAAGATGTATCAAAGCCTATGTGCCCTATGCTAACTGAGTCTCTGACACTACTGTATTGTGATATATCAAAACCTGTCTGCCTATGCTAACTGAGGCTCTGATACTACTGTATTCTGTTGTATGAAAGCCTGAGTGCCCTATGCAAACTGAGGCTCTGACACTACTGTATTATGATGTATTAAAGCCTCTGTGCCCTTTGCTAACTGCAGCTCTGACACTACTGTATTATGATGTATCAAAGCCCGTGTGCCCTATGCTAACTGAGGCTCTGACACTACTGTATAATATTTTATCAAAGCCTGTGTGCCCTATGCTAACTGAGGCTCTGACACTACTTTATTATGATGTATAAAACCTGTATGACCTATGCTAACTGAGGCTATGACACTACTATATTATGATGTATCAAAGCCTGTGTGCCCTGTGCTAACTGAGTTTCTGATACTGCTATTTTCTGATATAGCAAAGCCTGTGTGCCCTATGCTAACTGAGACTCTGACACTACTGTATTATGATGGAACAAAGCGTGTGTACCCTATTCTAACTGAGGCTCTGACACTACTGTATTATAATGTATCAAAGCATATGTGCCCTATGGTAACTGAGGCTCTGACACTACTATATTATGATGTATCAAAACCTGTGTGCCCTATGCTAACTGAGGCTCTGACACTACTGTATTATGATGTATCAAAGACTGTGTGCCATCTGTTAATCGGGGCTGTGGCACTACTATATTATGATGTGTCAAAGCCTGTGTGCCCTATGCTAACTGAGACTCTGACACTACTGTATTATGATGTATCAAAGCTTGTGTGCCCTATGCTAACTGAAACTCTGACACTACTGTATTATCATGAATCAAAGCCTGTATGCCCTATGCTAAATGAGACTCTGACACTACTGTATTATGATGTATCAAAGCCTATGTGCTCTATGCTAACAGAAGCTGTCACACTACCGTCTTATGATGTATCAAAGCCTGTGTGCCCTATGCTAACTGAAACTCTGACACTACTGTATTATGATGGAACAAAGCTTGTGTACCCTATTCTAACTGAGGATCTGACACTACTGTATTATGATGTATCAAAGCATATGTGCCCTATGGTAACTGAGGCTCTGACACTACTATATTATGATGTATCAAAACCTGTGTGGCCTATGCTAACTGAGGCTCTGACACTACTGTATTATGATGTATCAAAGACTGTGTGCCATCTGTTAATCGAGGCTGTGGCACTACTATATTATGATGTATCAAAGCCTGTGTGCCCTATGCTAACTGAGACTCTGACACTACTGTATTATGATGTATCAGAGCCTATGTGCCCTATGCTAACTGAGGCTTTCACACTACTGTCTTATGATGTATCAAAACTTGTGTGCCCTATACTAACTGAGGCTCTGACACTACTGTATTATGATGTAACAAAGCCTGTGTGCCCTATGCTAATTGAGGTTCTGACCCCACTGTATTATGATGTATCAAAGCCTGTGTGCCCTATGCTAAATAAGGCTCTGACAGCACTGTCTTATGATGTATCAAAGCCTGTGTGCACTATGCTAACTGAAACTCTGACACTACTGTATTATCATGAATCAAAGCCTGTATGCCCTATACAAACTGAGGCTCTGACACTACTGTATTATGATGTATCAAAGCCTGTGTGCCCTATGCTAACTGAGGCTCTGATACTACTGTATTATGATGTACCAAAGCCTGTGTGCTTTATGCTAACTGAGGCTCTAACACTACGGTATTATGATGTACCAAAGCCTGTGTGCCCTATGCTAACTGAGGCTCTGACACTACTGTATTAGGAGATATTGAAACCTCTGTGCCCTATGCTGACAGAGGCTCTGATACTACTTATTATGATGTATCAAAGCCTGTGTGACCTATGCTAACTGAGGCTATGGCACTACTGTATTATGATGTATCAAAGCCTGTGTGCCCTATGCTAACTGAGGCTCTGATACTGAGGCTTTGATACATCGTGATACTATAGTATTACTGTATTATGATGTATCAAAGACTGTGTGCCCTATGCTAACTGAGGCTCTGGCACTACTGTATCATAATGTATCAAAGCCTGTGTGCTCTATGCTGACTGAGGCACTGACACTACTGTATTATGATGTATCAAAGCCTGTGTGCTCTATGCTGACTGAGGCACTGACACTACTGTATTATGATGTATCAAAGCCTGTGTGACCTATGCTAACGGAGGCTCTAACTCTATTGTATTATAATGTATCAAAGCATTTAGTGTTCTATGCGAATAGCAACTGAGGCTATGACACAAATGTATTATGATGTATCAAAGCCTATGTGCCCTATGCTAACTGAGGCTCTGAAGCTACTGTATTACGATGTATCAAAGTCTATGTGCCCCATGCTAAGTGAGGCTCTGACACTACTGTATTATGATGTATCAAAACCTGTGTGCCCTATGCTAACTGAGGGTCTGACACTACTGTTTTATGATGTATCATAGCCTGTGTGCCCTATGCTAACTGAGGCACTGACACTACTGTATTATGATGTCTAAAAACCTGTGTGACCTATGCTTACTGAGGCTATGACACTACTGTGTTATCATGTATCAAAGCCTGTGTGCCCTATGCTAACTGAGGCTCTGACTCTACTGTATTATGATGTATGAAAACCTGTGTGACCTATGCTTACTGAGGCTATGACACTACTGTATTATGATGTATCAAAACATGTGTGCCCTATGCTAACTGAGGCTCTGACACTACTGTATTATGATGTATCAAAGCCTGGGTGCCATCTGTTAACCGAGACTCTGGCACTACTATATTATGATGTGTCAAATCCTGTGTGCCCTATGCTAACTGAGACTCTGACACTACTGTATTATGATGTTTTAAAGCTTGTGTGCCCTATGTTAACTGAGGCTCTGACACTACTGTATTATCAAGTATCAAAGCCTGTGTGCCCTATGTGAACTGAGGCTCTGATACTACTGTATAATGATGCAAAAAGCCTGTGTGCCCTATGCTAACGGCGGACGTGACACTACTGTATTATGTTGTACCAAAGCCTGTGTGCCATATGTTAACTGAGGCTCTGATACTACTGTATAATGATGCAAAAAGCCTGTGTGCCCTATGCTAACTGAGGATCTGACACTACTGTATTATGATGTATCAAACCCTGAGTGCCCGTTGCTAACTGAGGCTATGACATTACTGTATAATGATGTAACAAAGCCTGTGAGCCCTATGCTAACTGAGGCTCTGACACTACTGTATTATGATGTATCAAAGCCTATGTACTCTCTGCTAACTGAGGCTCTCACACTATTGTATTATGATTGTCAAAGGAAAAAACTTCAAAGACCAATTCACGTTAGGTTCAAGCAAGGCACCCTTTATTACTTGCAGCAAGGAGACAAAGCATGTAAGTACAAGGTTTGCCTGAATTACTGGTGATTAGTATGTTATTCTTATACAGTTCTTTTCCTGTCACACAGAAAATGTTACTTTTCTATTGCTGACGTAGTTAGACACAGCTTTCTGTATGTTCTACAGAAAATGTTGCTAGCCTTATTGCTGACTAAGTTAGATTATGTGCTGTTTTGCAAAACATTTTGAGAAAAACAACCTGGCCTTAGGCTTATTTTAACACATTTTAACTGTTCAATTCTTCAATTGTACTGTTCTAATACATGTGTTACATTTTGTCTAGATTCAAGGTACATTTCTAGCTTTGGTACAAGTAATGCTGGCTATGGTTTATACTTTTAAGCATCTATTGTTTTCTTTATCAAAGCATCTAGCAGCTGCATACTTTCTCATAGCATAAGCAGAAAATAATATCTCTTTGTTAAGTTTCATGACATTAGCAGAAATGAAATGTCTCTTGTTATTTTCATGACATTAGCAGAAATGAAATGCTTCTTGTTAAGTTTCTAATAGCTGTGCAGATTCATGCAGTGTGAACAGAATAAATGTATTAACCTTTTTAAACCTCAAATGCACTAAGCATGCATGTTACCATTACACATTTTTCTAACATTTCCCCCCCTTTTAATACTTTTATTCTACTTTCAAGATAAGCATAAACAGTTTTTTTCTTCCGCTAACCTCTTCCTACTCAGGATTTGCAGTTAAGAGAGTCATTCAGTTTAAACTTATGAAAGCATTTTCAGTTTTTTTTAGCAATTCTTCAAGTTTAGCACCTTGGTATAAGGTTTCTGAAACTGAAATGTCTATAAAGTCTTTCATCAGTCTTTTTATGCAGGGGATGCAGCAGCACACACATACCACCAGTAGGATTATTCCTACACAGATGGCAATCAGAATGTTCATCAGGATACTGCCCCACCCCCAAACAATTTCTGGAAAAAGTCCATCAATGGATTTGGTCCTGGTTTGGTCATGGCTGACACCTGCTGAATTACCTCAAGATGGTTGTCTATCTCATGTTTGTGGTCAGGAATATATGAACAGCACTCCTCCTGGATTAAAGCGCATGTACCTCCTCTTGCCGCTAGGGTGAAGTCAAGAGCCATGTGATTTTGAAGCACCACTGTTCTCATGGCAGTCAGTTCATCAGTCACCAATTCTAGGGCAGAAAAGGTTGCATTGCTCATTATTTCGAAAAGCTTAGACAATTTTCTCAGTTCCCAGATTGATTTTGTTGCTCCATATGCTGGCAGTACACCTGCCCACGAGATAACAGTATCACTCAAGTCCATATGTGACAGTCCATTTTTCCCTAAGCCCACAGCATGATGGTTTTACCAGCGTGCATTGATTTGCCCCACTGGATTGACAGGCTTCTTGATTTCTCGAACATTCCGAATTTTCCCTTGAGGTAAAACTGCTGTGTGTCATATGGCCAGAACCAGGTACCCCAAAAAACAACTGCTGGACCAATTCTCAGGTAACCATTTATATGCTTTCCTACCACATACAAAGTAACAATCTTCTACATTGGTAGTAACTTTACTATGCCCCGGCTCTTGCATGAAACATTTTTTTGTCGATTATAGACAGTTGCTTATAGAGATCAGCATTATGTTTTACTTCTTCAGTTGTCCTATTCATCACTTCAAAAAATGTATCATAGCTTGTGTTGCAATAGGATCTGGTGTTATCAGGTTTAGTGTAGCATCTATAGAGAACAGTCACATTGCAATTGCTCCAACCCACCTGAACTGTATCATTCTTGTAAAAACACACAGTTCCCTTCTGTCGAACAGACAGGTGCAATGCTACTTTATCTTGTGATGTGACATCTGATGTATCATAAATTAAGTTTTCCCAGGTCTTGTTGGCTCCTAGGGGAACTGAAGTTAACATCAACCCCATATGCTGTTGGCAAAGCTGTGCAAATCCAGCAATTCAAAACATTGAAGGTCTCAGCATACACATATTTGATTGCCTGGTAAGTGTTAAAGTTCGGGTGCCACTCTGCACGCTTGTTTAGTTCAATTTGTGTGGCTGGGAAAAGGAATGGCCACAACAAAAAGATTATTGTCACTAGTACAGTCAACAGGATGATTATGCAATACTTTTGAGGAAACGGTTGTTCTGCATTTCTGTTTTCTCCGACTCTTCCAAGTAGGTGTATTTTGATTTTACTGGATTCTGTCATCTTGGACACGTGCTCTTACTCTCTGCCCTAATAGGACCTTCAGCACCGATGGTTTCTTCACTGGGGTTGAGATGGATCAGTCCAATTGATCTGACCCCCCTTTGTAGCCAGACTTTGTGCTGAGGGCCCCGATGGAGAGGTAAGATTTTTGTCCAACTCAAAGTTCTTAACCAGCTTGCAGTGCATCAGGTGTATTCACGAAGCTCGTTCTGCTATCTTGACTGCAGTGGGTGTTGAAAGAAGCACCTGCTAGGGACCTTCCCACCTCGGTGATGACCAATTCTTTCAGCTGATGTTTTTGATCCACACCCAATCTCCGGGCGTCACTGCCACTTCTGATGTCTTGGTTTGTTTTCTATCTGAAACAGAATTTGACTGTGTCAGGAAAATATGTATTAATATGTTTAGTGCTTATTAGAAGCTAAAAGGGTTAACACATTTCATTCTATTTTATGTACAGCTTAGTTTTGTATGAAACTACGAGATGCTTTCTGAAACTGCAAGATGTTCTCTGACCTAGTATTTGCTAGCACAGCAAAATTCATATTTATGCCTTTTGGAAATTTACTGAGAAGTAGGTGATTATCTGCTAGGTCAGGAAAATAATGAATAGAACAATACTGTTTTCTATAACGTTATTGAACTTGAACAATCAGCTCTGTTCGTGTTATGAGAACATGCACAGCTGCGGAAAAAGATAGATACAGTTGAACAATGACTGCTTGAAGAAATGAACTATGATCTGTACTTGCTTTGTGCTTGATTTAGCTATAGTACCTTGAATAGTAACATCACATAGTGAGAAGTTGTATCTAACCGGTGGTCTCCAAGGCCACGTTATTTTTCTTAGGAAGTTTTTTCATAAACTTGATAGTATCAGCAGAAAATCATGGACAAGCAGCTGCTATGAAATAATATTGTAAGAACTTGTGATTTGTTACGTCAGCTTGGTAGGCAATGTCTTGTAAGAAATGTATAAGAATGGCTTCACTTCCTGATTCTAGTTAGACAAACTCTGTATTAGCACATTTTTGTCTCCTTGCTGCAAGAATTAAAGTGCCTTAACCTGAACCTGCCATGTATTGATCTTTTTGAAGTTGTTTTTTCCTTTGACAGATTGGTCCTTTAGACCAGAAACCTCCACTTCGCCCAGATCAGACAGACCAGGTGGCGTGAAACCATACAGGGAAGAAACCACATTGGTTCTTCTTATTTGAAAAGACCTCCAACTGAATTGTCGTACAAAATAGGCCAGCCACTTTCTGATCTGTGACTGAAGGGTGGGTTTACCTCGAACCAGACAATCAATCACGGAGGCTCAGGTAAGGGAGGAATTTACCTTTTTTCTGTTGTAGATCAGGGACTTGATTTGCATTGTCTGTCAGGAGATTTGTCTTGTACAAGTCAGGGACAGGAAGACTGCAGTCTTGTCATAGATCAGGGAAACAGAATAGGTAAGGCAGTTATTCTAGATAAACTGTGAAAAAGCGAAATCGTGGTACCAGGTAAAAATAAGAAGGGTTATGTAACATTTTAACAGTTAGAACAGCATGGGAAATAAGTACACAAAAAGATCCCAAGATCCGCCGTTAACTGAAGATACAAAATATATGCAATTACAGCGTGCCGACAATGTTAGATACTATACAAAATGGGTTAATAAATATGAATTTGATGGCAAATTAGAAAAATCCTCACTTATTAAACTTGTCAAACAGCTTAAAACTGACGCAAAAGGTCAGGTAAAAAAGCAACGTCAGTTAGGCATTCCTCAGGCACACAGATGGATTGAGGATGCAAATCGTAGGGAACAAAAGAGTAATAATTCAAAAGCAATGTTTCTAGATAAAGAGGACAATAATTTGGTAATAGCATCAGCCCCTCCGCCCCCTCTGCTTCCCTTACCAGAATATGAAGCAAGTGGACAAGCTGGTCCACCTCCGCTATACCCGGCTGTCCCCGCAAAGCCAAGACCATTTGTCAGAGATCCCGTCGAGACTAGGTCTCGAACACGTAACTTAAGAGGGGATATTGAGTTATATCAAATGAACAAAAATTCACGAGCTATGAGTGAAGAAGAGATATGTCCGCTCATAGAAGTACCAAATCCTCAGGCAGGACAGGAAGGGCAGGACCCAACTCTCCTGGTATATAGACCATGGACACCGGAAGACATCTGGAAAGCCACAGAGGGAATTCCCCATCCAAATGTTAATTTTAGAAAATTCTTAGAAGACTTACAGGGCATGAGGTTAAGTTATCACTTAAATGGAGAAGAAGTAGAAAAAGTAGTTAGACAAATCATAGGTCCAGATTGGCACATGATCAGTGGCAACTGGAATCCCCGTGACGCAGAACACAAGCCACTCCCACATAGCAATGCAGAGCTGAATAACAGAGTAAAAGGTCTTACAGACCGAATCTCTGAGAAATGGAAGCCTAGGGCAGACTGGACTTGCATTAATCAATGCATCCAACAAGAAGGTGAAACTGTTGACAGATATTATGCTAGATTATTAGAGTGTTTTAATAACCATTGTGGAATGCAGGTACCAGAAGATCAAACACATGATTCCCCGTATGAGCAGCAGCTAAAGAATGCATTTTTGAAAGGCAGTATTTTGCCTATAAGCAGTTTTATTACAAAGCACATGGTAGACCATCATACAAGTAGATTACAGTCGCTATTTGAATATGCTAGACATGCCAAAAGGCATTTTAACAGTAAAAAGAAAAAGAAAACCCAAGTATTTTCTGTAGAAGATGGAGCAGAAGTTTATGTAATACAGTCCGGGAAAAAGGGCAAGAAAAATGCCCAGGGAAACAAGCAATCTGATAAGCGATCAGAGGAGTTTGAAGAGAGAAAGAAAAGGGGTGAATGTTTTAAGTGCGGAAAAAAGGGACATTTAGCAAGGGATTGCAAGCAAAACAAGAAGGTAGCCATGGAAGATAAGGAGGGGTGAGGACTGACTATATGATAGTCAAGAATCACTAGAAGGGAATAACCAAGAAAAGACAAATGCAAGTGTGATAGAGGGAGTAGAGAATGTGACAGAAGAAATAGATGAAGTGCAGGAAATCACAGATAGTGAAAAAAGTGAAATTTTAGACTTAGCATTATTGAGCCTAGAGCTCTACTTAGTAGATACGAAACCGGAAGTCACACTTCTGGTAGAGGGGAGGGAAGTTAAATTTCTGTGTGACTCAGGGGCATCGCGGACCCTGATACATTCTTCCAAACTACCTGAAAATTCAGAATCACTTGATTACATATTAGTGAAAGCAGCTAATGGACAGCTGTATCGGGAACCACTCTCCCATAACATAACAATAACTGACCCTGTTTCAGGGATGACCCAGAAAAGCAAAATTGTTGTTTCTGCAAAATGCCCAGTAAACCTTTTGGGCAGAGATCTTATGCAGATATTTGGCATAGCAGTAGTTCCAACTATGCAGGGTATGGAAGCACAGCGACAAATGGATACTTTTGTAGTGCGACCGGAGGGCGAAACATTTTATTGGTACAGCCAGGACTTGGTCACGAATGGTCCAGGGGCAGTAACCGAAGAGCTGATGAACGTAGCCATCAGTAAGTCCCCCTCCCTTGACACTGATAAACAGCATTTGTTGCACTGTACTCTGTATTATTGTAGCACACCAGGACCTGATAAGGAATATGAGCAAGAACTGTTTAGAAACCATGCAAACAGATTAGTATTACGTAATCTGTACTGGGACACAGAAGGGAACAGTGTAGTTAGCTGTTCATTGCCCCAGGAATTCTTTGCACTTTATAAATCTAATCGACGACCACATGTTAGTTTGACTAAGGACAAGAATGTGAAATGGGCAGACCTAGGAGAAAAAGTCACGAGGTGGGAAAAACAGACGGAGTTAGAACTGTCAGAACAGGGAGTACAGAAGCAGAAGTTAAATTGGATAACACAGACACACCCAGCTGTACACTTGCAGTCAAGCAAGGACAGCTGATTAGCACTCTTACTAGAAGAGGAAGAGAATGCTTTACGGAGCATACCAGAAACTCTCTGGTCAACAGGGAAATCAGATGTAGGACTCATTCATACAGCAGGACCAGTTACTATCATGCCAAAATCAGCATTTAGACCACAGAAGAGACAGTATCCCTTAAGGAAAGATGCAGAAGTAGGAATCAAACCTATAATAGCAGCTTTACTTAAGGAAGGAGTACTGGTAGAATCTCCCGATTCACCATGTAACACACCCTTATTTCCTGTCAGGAAAGCAAATGGAGAATGGCGTATGGTCCAAGATTTACAAGCTGTAAATGATACAGTAATATCTAGAGCACCTACTGTGCCAGATCCACACACCCTATTGAATGATTTAAAGCCTCAACAAAAGTATTTTTCTGTGGTAGATATTAGCAATGTGTTCTTTTCGATACCAATACACCCTGACAGCCAACATTGGTTTGCATTCACATTTCAGGGGAAAAGGTATACATACACGTGACTACCACAGGGATATTGTGAAAGTCCAACAATATTTTCACAAGAGATGTCAAGCAACTTGGCAGGATTTACCCCACCGAGAGGCAGTCAGATTTTACTTTATGTAGACGACATCCTGCTGGCAGCCCCCACCCAGCAAGAATGCAGAGAAGATACCATAGCATTATTACATTTTTTTAGCCACTCAAGGACAAAAAGTAAACAAGAACAAATTGCAGCTTTGGAAAAAGCAGGTTAAATACCTGGGATATGTAATATCCAAAGAAGGCAGAACATTAGATGAAGATAGAAAAATAGCAATTTTACAAGCACCCAAACTGACTACCAAGAAGGAAATGATGTCCTTCCTGGGTACGACTAATTTCTGTCGGAGTTGGATTTCAAACTATGCCTTGGAGTTTGCTCCACTGACCAACTTGATATACAAGAAGCCTATGGCAGCACAAGATTTATTACAATGGACACCAGAAGCAGAATCAGCTTTCTGCAAGCTAAAACAATTGATAGCATCCTCATTAGTTTTAGGATTACTAAACTATCATAAACGCTTTTTTCAAACTGTAGACTGTAAGCAAGATTATATGACATCAGTGTTAACACAGTAACATGGGGACAAACAACGCCCCATAGCTTACTATTCATCACAGCTGGACCCAGTGGCGCGATCCCTGCCCCACTGTGTACAAGCAGTAGTCACAGCTGCAATGGCAGTGCAGGCTTCAGCCTCAGTATTATTGTTCCACCCTCTCACATTGAGAGTGCCTCATGCAGTCGCGATTATTTTACTGCAAGAAAAAGTAGCATATCTTTCTCCTGCTAGACATCTTTCCTGTATGACTATACTGTTGAGCCAACCTCATATGACAATTGAACGATGTACAACTTTGAATCCATCTACCTTGCTCCCAACCCCTGCAGACAGCACACCACACAGCTGCCTGCAGGAAATTGAGCAAAAGACACTGCCTAGAAAAGATCTAATGGACATTCCCTTGGATGATGCCGAGGTGACATATTACGTGGATGGCTCATGCAGAAGGGGTCCTACAGGGCAGAACCTAGTAGGATATGCAGTAGTTTCTGATATTGAGATTTTAGAAGCAAAGTCTTTACCACACAACTTATCTGCACAAGCAGCAGAATTGATTGCCTTGACACGGGCATGTACCTTGGCAAAGGGTAAATGTGTAAACATTTTTACTGATAGCCAGTATGCTTTTTCTACTGTACATGTTTTTGCGCAACAGTGGAAGAATAGAGGAATGATAACATCCACTGGCAAACCGATTGATCATGCGCAGTTTATTTTAGATTTGTTAGAATCTATTCAGTTACCTCAGAGAGTAGCTATTTGTAAATGTGTAGCTCATACCAAGCAACAGGATAGGATTTCAAAAGGTAATGCAAGGGCTGATACAGCTGCGAAGCAGGCAGCTTCAGCTTCAGAAGTATTTCTTTTGAATGAGGAATTACAACTTTCTGAGATTTTAGATTTAGAAATGTTGAAAACAATGCAGACACTTACTATGAAAATGGAAAAACAGAAATGGATAAAACAAGGAGCAATTCTTGAGAAAAGGCTGTACATCTCCAAAGAAGGAAAACCGATTTTGCCGTCTAATTTGTTTAGATATGCAGCTTTGTTGAGCCATGGGTGGTGCCATGTCTCAACAGGGGGGATGGTACAGTTAGTGAATCGAGTGTTCACAACATATGGATTTATAAACTACACTAAAAATTTTTGTGCGGCATGTCATGTTTGTAATAAGCATCATGCACAAGGGGCGTTGAAGCCTAAGCAAGGGAGTTTCCCTGCACCACCGTACTCGTTCCATACTATCTGTATGGATTTCATAGAACTGAACAAATGCGAAAATAAGAAGTATTGTCTTGTCATTATAGATATGTTTTCCAGATGAGTGGAAGCTTTTCCGACTAAAAATCCAGATGCAGCTACTGTTGCAAAAATTCTTGTTAGGGAAATTATTCCTAGATTTGGCATACCGGAAAAGATCTACAGTGACAATGGCACACACTTTGTAAATCAAACTATACAACAGTTGAGCCGATATTTCGGAATTTCTTTGAAAAACCATTGTGCATATCATCCACAATCTGCAGGAGTAGTAGAGAGGCATAATGGGGTTTTGAAAAGTAAACTTAGGAAGTTAATTAGTGAGACACAAAACAATTGGGTGTACTGCCTGCCTCTGGCACTGTTGAGCATGAGAACTGTTCCAAATGCAAAGGGGTTAACTCCTTTTGAAAAATTATTTGGGAGGGCATATTATATACCTCAGTGGAAACCTCTCATGCCTGCAGACCAGGAGGCCGACAGTTCACTCGCAGACTATATGAGACGACTTCTAAGTAATAAACAACTTTTGCAGTTAAATTCTGTTTCAGATAAAGAACAAACCGGACCATCGGAAGCAGCAGTAGTCCCAGGCACGTGGGTCTGGGTGAAGACCATTAAGAAAAAGAATTGGATGTCACCGAAGTGGGAAGGGCCATACCAAGTGCTACTGTCAACACCCACTGCAGTCAAGATCGCAGAGCGAGCATCCTGGATTCATCTAACACACTGTAAACTGGTTAAAAACTTTGAATTGGACAAAAAACTTGTTACTGTTACACAACAAGAATAAAATGACCAGATATGGAGCAAATAGGAATGCAGAACAACCTCAGAAGTATTGCATGATCATTCTGTTAACTATACTGATAACAATAATCTTTTTGCTGTGGCCTTTCCTTTTTCCAGCCACATGAGCTGAACTGAATAAACGTGATGCATTACTCATAGACTGGCATCCAAACTTTAATACTTACCAAGCGATCAAACATGTGTATGCTGAGACTTTTAATGTTTCAAATTGTTGGGTTTGTACAGCTATAACAACAGCATACGGGGGATTATTAATGACTGCTGTCCCCCTAGGGGTCAATGAGACCTGGGAAAATTTGATTTTTGATACTACGACTGTAAAATCACAAGACAAAATAGCATTGTACCTGCCTGTTACACAAAAGGGAATTATGTGCTTTTACAAAAATGATACTGTTCGGGTGGGTTGGAGCAATTGTAATGTGACTGTTCCTTACAAATGTTATACCAAAGCTAATAATGCAGGGTCTGTTTGTGATACAAACTATGACTCATTTCTTGAATCAATGCACAAAACAGTTAATGAAGTACAACATAATCCTGTTCTTTTTAAGCAACTATCTATCATTGATAGAAAAATGTTTCATGCAGGGCAAGTATATATTAATACTAAAGTAGAGGATTGTTATTTTGTGTGTGGGAAAAAAGCATACAAATGGTTACCTGAGAATTGGTCCGGCAGTTGTTTTTTGGGTTATCTGGTTCCAGCCATACGAGACACTGCAGTTTTGCCTCAGGGAAGAATTTGAAATGTCAGAGAAGTCACCAAGAAACCTGGAAATCCAATCAAGAAACCTGAGAATCCAGTGGGACGAATTGAAGCAGGTTGGAGAAACCATAACTCCATAAAAAACAAAGATAAACTGACACACATGGGCTTGAGTGACACTATTATATCGTGGGCAGGTATAGCTCCTGCATATGGTGCAGTAAAATCGATTTGGGAGCTGAGAAAACTGTCCAAACTTCTCGAAGTAATGAGCAATGCAACTTTTTCTGCTCTCAAATTAGTAACTGATGAACTGAACGCTATGAGAACTGTGGTGCTTCAAAACCGCATGGCTCTCAACTTCACCCTAGTGGCGAAAGGCGGTACTTGTGCTTTAATAAAAGAGGAGTGCTGTTCATATATTCCTGACAACCAGCATGAGATAGACGACCACCTTGAGGTAATTCAGCAAGTGTCGGTCATGACCAAACCAGGCCCAAACCCACTGACGGATTTTTTTCCAGAATTTGTTTGGGGGTGGGGTACCATCCTAATGAACATCCTGATTGCCATCTTTGTGGGATTACTCCTATTAGGAGTCTATGTTTGTTGTGGTATTCCCTGCATGAAAAGATTAATTAAAGATTTTATAGACATGTCAGTTTCTGAGACTTTGTATCAAAGTACAGAATTTGAAGAACTGTTGAAAAATGAAACACTTTCATAAGTTTAAACTGAATGACTCTCTTAACTGCAAATCCTGAATGGAAGAGGTTAGGAGAAGAAGCAAACTGTTTATGCTTTTGAAAATAGAATAAAAAGTATTAACAGGGGGAAATGTCAGAAAAATATGTATTAATATGTTTAGTGCTTATTAGAAGCTAAAAGGGTTAACACATTTCATTCTATTTTATGTACAGCTTAGTTTTGTATGAAACTACGAGATGCTTTCTGAAACTGCAAGATGCTCTCTGACCTAGTATTTGCTAGCACAGCAAAATTCATGTTTATGCCTTTTGGAAATTTACTGAGAAGCAGGTGATTATCTGCTAGGTCAGGAAAATAATGAATAGAACAATACTGTTTTCTATAACGTTATTGAACTTGAACAATCAGCTCTGTTCATGTTATGAGAACATGCACAGCTGCGGAAAAAGATAGATACAGTTGAACAAAGACTGCTTGAAGAAATGAACTATGATCTGTACTTGCTTTGTGCTTGATTTAGCAATAGTACCTTGAATGGTAACATCACATAGTGAGAAGTTGTATCTAACTGGTGGTCTCCAAGGCCACGTTATTTTTCTTAGGAAGTTTTTTCATAAACTTGATAGTCTCAGCAGAAAACCATGGACAAACAGCTGCTATGAAATAATATTGTAAGAACTTGTGATTTGTTACGTCAGCTTGGTAGGCAATGTCTTGTAAGAAATGTATAAGAATGGCTTCACTTCCTGATTCTAGTTAGACAAACTCTGTATTAGCACATTGTTGTCTCCTTGCTGCAAGAATTAAAGTGCCTTAACCTGAACCTGCCGTGTATTGATCTTTTTGAAGTTGTTTTCTCCTTTGACAGACTGCAACAGATGTTTAGAACTCAACAACTTTTTCATATATTCAGCTAGTGTGAAATCAGCTTCCTGGTCTGATGACATGAGAAGTTTCCACTGGGGTGTATAATAAGCCCTTCCAAATAATTTTTCAAAAGGAGTCAATCCTTTTGCTGTAGGGACAGTTCTCATGCTCAACAGTGCCAGGGGCAAACAGTATAACCTTTTTTTTCCTGTCTCAGCTATTAATTTTCTCAATTTGTTTTTTAGTATACCATTATGCCTTTCAACTAGCCCTGCAGATTGTGAATGGTATGCACAATGATTTTTTAAAGAAATACCAAAATGCTTACTCAACTGCTGTATGGTTTGATTTACAAAGTGTGTACCATTGTCACTGTAGATCCTTTCCGGAATACCAAACCTAGGAATGATTTGCTTGACAAGTACCTTTGCCACCGTAGCTGCATCTGGATTTTTGATTGGAAAGGCTTCCACCCATCTGGAAAACATATCTACAATAACAAGACAATACTTCTTATTTTCGTATTTGTTCAATTCTATGAAATCCATACAGATAGTGTGAAACAGATATGGTGGTGTAGGGAAACTCCCTTGCTTGGGCTTTATCGCCCCCTGTGCATGATGTTTGTTACAAATCTGACACATCAAACAACATTTTTTAGAGTAGTTTGTAAATCCATACGTTGTGAACACCTGGTTCACCAGCTGTACCATCCCTCCTGTTGAGACATGGCACTACCCATAGCTCAACAAAGCTGCATATCAAAACAAATTAGAGGGTAGTATCGGTTTTCCTTCTCTAGAGATGTACAGCCCCTTTTCGAGGATTGCTCCTCGTTTTATCCATCGTTGTTTTTCAGCTTGCGTAGTGAGTGTCTGCATTGTTTTTAACATATCTAAATCTAAAATCTCAGAGGGTTGTAATTCCTCATTTAAAAGAAATACTTCTGTGGCTGCTTGTTTTGCAGCTGTATCAGCTCTCGCATTACCTTTTGAAATCCTATCTTGTTGCTTGGTGTGAGCTGTGCATTTATAAATGGTTACTTTCTGAGGTAACTGAATAATTCTAAAAGATCTAAAATAAACTGTGCATGATTTATAGGTTTGCCAGTAGATGTTATCATTCCCCGTTTTTTCCACTGTTGCGCAAAAACATGTACAGTAGAAAAAGCCTACTGGCTATCAGTAAAAATGTTTACACATTTACCCTTTGCTAAGCTACATGCCCGTGTCAGGGCAATCAATTCTGCTGCCTGTGCAGATACGTTGTGTGGTAAAGGTTTTGCTTCTATAATCCCAGTATCAGAAACTACTGCATATCCTACTAGGTTCTGTCCTGCAGGGCCCCTTCTGCATGAGCCATCCACGTAGTATGTCACCTCGGCATCATCCAAGGGGACATCCGTGAGATCTTTTCTAGGTAGTGTCTTTTGCTTAATTACCTGTAGGCAGCGGTGTGGTGTGCTGTCTGCAGGGGCCGGGAGCAGAGTAGAAGGGTTTAAAGTCATGCAACATTCAATTGTCATATGATGTTGGCTTAACAATATAGTCATACATGAAAGATGCCTAGCAGGGGAAAGATATGCCACCTTTTCTTGTAGTAAAATAATCGCAACTACATGAGGTACTCTCAAAGTGAGAGGGTGGAACAAAACTACTGAGGCTGAAGCCTGTACTGCCATTGCAGCTGCAACTACTGCTTGTACACAGCAAGGTAAAGCTCGTGCCACTGGGTCTAGTTGTGATGAATATTAAGCAATGGGGCGTTGCTTATCCCCATGCTGTTGTATTAATACTGATGTCATGTAACCCTGTTACAATCTACAGTTTGGAAAAAACGTTTATGGTAGTTTGGCAATCCCAGAACTAATGAGGATGCTATTAACTGCTTTAGTTTGCAGAAAGCAGATTCTGCCTCTGGTGTCCATTGTAACAAATCCTGCGCTGCCATAGGCTTTTTATATATAAGGTCAGTCAGAGGTGCAGATTCCAAGGCATAGTTTGGAATCCAGCTCCGGAAAAAATTAGTTGTACCCAGGAAGGACATAATTTCCTTCTTGGTAGTGGGTTTTGGTGCTTGCAAAATTGCTATTTTTCTGTCCTCATCTAATGTTCTACCTTCCTTGGATATTACATATCCCAGGTATTTGACTTGTTTTTTCCAAAGCTGCAGTTTACTTTTATTTACCTTATGTCCTTCAGCGGCTAAAAATCGTAGAAGTGCTATGGTATCTTCTCTACATTCCTGCTGGGTGGGGGCTGCCAGCAAGATGTCATCAACATAAAGTAAAATCTGACTGCCTCTTGGTGGGGTGAATCCCACTAAGTTGCTTGCCATTTCTTGTGAGAATATTGTTGGACTTTCACAATATCCCTGTGGTAGTCACGTATATGTATACCTTTTCCCCTGAAATGTGAATGCAAGCCAATACTGGCTATCAGGGTGTATCGGTATCGAAAAGAATGCATTGCTGATGTCTACCACAGAAAAATACTTCTGTTGAGGTTTCAGATCATTCAACAGGGTGTGTGGGTCTGGCACCGTAGGTGCTCTTGGTATTACTGCATCATTTACAGCTTGTAAATCTTGGACCATACACCATTCTCCACTGGCCTTTTTAACTGGAAATAAGGGTGTGTTACATGGTGAATCGGGAGATTCTACTAGTATCCCTCCTTTAAGTAAGGCTGCTATAATAGGCTTTATCCCCGTCTCTGCATCTTTTCTTAAGGGATACTGTCTTTTTTGTGGTCTGAATGCTGACTTTGGCATGATAGTAACTGATCCCGCTGTACAAATGAGTCCTACATCTGATTTTCCTGTTGACCAGAGGGTCTCTGGTATATTTCGCAAGGCATTTTCTTCCTCTTTTAACAGGAGTGTCAATCAGCTGTCCTCGCTAGACTGCAACTGCACAGCTGGGTTGGTCTGAGTTATCCAATTCAACTTCTGTATTTGTATTCCCTGTTCTGACAGTTCTAGTTCTGTCTGTTTCTCCCATCTTGTGACTTTTTCTCCTAGGTCTGCCCATTCTATATTTCTGTTTTTGTTAAGCTAACATGTGGTAATCAATTAGATTTATAAGGTGCAAAGAACTCCTGGGGCAATGAACAGCTGGCTACACTGTTCCCCACTGTGTCCCAGTACAGGTTACACAATACCAATTTGTTTGCATGATTCTTAAATAATTCTTGCTCGTATTCCTTATCAGGTCCTGGTGTGTTACAATAATACAGGGTACAGTGCAACAGGTGTTGCTTATCAATGTCAAGGGAGGGGAACTTGCTGATGGCTACATTCATTAACTCTTTGGTCACAGTCCCTGGACCAGTCGTAACCAAGTCCTGGCTGTACCAATAAAACATTTCACCCTCCGGTTGCACTGCAAAGGTATCAGTTTGTCACTGTGCTTCCATACCCTGCATGGTTGGGACTACTGCTATACCAAATAGCTGCATGAGGTCTCTGCCCAAGAGGTTTACTGGGCATTTTGCAGAAACAACAATTTTGCTTTTCTGTGTCAATCCTGAAACTGGATCAGTTATTGCAATGTTACAGGAGAGAGGCTCCCGATACAGCTGTCCATTAGCTGCTTTGACCAGTATGTAATCAGGTGACTCTGTGGTTTCTGGCAGTTTGGAGGGATGTATCAGGGTTCGTGATGCCCCTGAGTCGCACAAGAATTTCACTTCCCTCCCTTCTACCAAGAGTGTAACTTCTGGTTTTGTGTCTGCTAAATAGAGCTCCAAGCTCAATAAAGCTAGGTCCAATATTTAATTTTCTTCATTGTCACTAACTTCCTGCACTTCCTCTACTCCCTCTATCACATTCTCATTTGTCCTTTCTTCGCTAGCCCCTTCTAGTGATTCATGACTACCATATAGTCAGTCCTCACCCTCCTTGTCTTCCGTTGTTACCAGATTGTTTTTCTTGCAATCCCTTTCCAAATGTCCCTTTTTACCACATTTAAAACATTCTCCCCTTTTCTTTCACCCTTCAAAGTCATCTGATCGTTGATCAGATTGTTTGTTTCCCTGTGCGTTTTTCTTGCCCTTTTTCCCGGACTGTACTACATAAACTTCTGCTCCATCTTCTACAGAAAATACTTGAGCTTTCTTTTTCTTTTTGCTATTAAAATGCCTTTCGGCATGCCTAGTATATTCAAGTAATGATTGTAACCTGCTTGTACGATGGTCTACCATATGTTTTGTAATAAAACTGCTTATAGGTGCAATACTGCCCTTTAAAAATGCATTCTTTAATTGCTGTTCATATGGGGAATCTTGTGTTTGATCTTAAGGAACCTGCATTCCACAGTGGTTATTAAAACATTTTAATAATCTGGCATAGTACCGGTCAATTGTTTCACCTTCTTGTTGGATTAATGCAAGTCCAGTCTGCCCTAGGTTTCCATTTTTCAGAGATGCGGTCTGTAAGACCTTTTACTCTGGTGTCTAATTCTGCGCTGCTATGTGGGAGGGGTCTTTGTGCAGCGTCACGGGGATTCCAGTTCCCACTAATCATGTACCAATCCGGCCCTACAATCTGTCTAACTACTTTTTCTATTTCTTCTCCATTTAGGTTATAACTCAGCCTCATTCCTTATAAATCTTCTGAGAATTTTCTAAAATTAACCTTTGCATGAGGAATTCCCTCAGTGGCTTTCCGGATATCTTTTGGGGTCCAGGGTCTATACACTAAAATAATTGGGTCCTGATTGTCTTGACCTATCTGAGGATTAGGTACTTCTATAAGTGGGCATATTTTTTCTTCTTCACTTATAGATCGTGAATTCTTAACCATTTGCCATAACTCGATGCCTTCATCTGAGTTACCTGCCTTTGTTCGGGACCTGGTCCCGATAGGATCTCTAATTTTAGTCAGTTTTAGTTTCAAAATATCTCTATCTTCAGTGACTACAGGATATTGTGGGGGTGGACTAACCTGTTCACTTGCTTCAGATTCTGGTAAGGGAGGCAGAGGTGCTGATGCTATTACTAAGTTATTGTCCTCCTTATCTAAAAATATTGCTTTTGAATTTTTGTTCTTTTGTTCCCTACGGTTTACTTCCTCAAGCCACCTGTCTGCCTGAGGAATTCCTAATCGACGTTGCTTTTTTACCCAACCTTGGAATCGGTTTTGAGCTGTTTGATAAGTGAGGATATTTTGAAATTTTTCGTCAAATTCGTATTTATTAACCCATTTTGAATAATATCTAATATTGTCGGCGCACTGCGACTGCATATATTTTGCGTCTTCTGTTAAAAGCGGATTTTGGGGTCTTTTTGTGCAATTATTACCCATTTTGTTCTACCCTTTGATTGTTACATAACTTCTCTTAATTTTTAACGTGGTACCACGGATTTTGTTATAGTCTCTTCAGAATGACTGTCTACTTATTCTGTTTCTCCTGATCTATGACAAGAGAGTAATCTTTTTTGTCCCTGACTTGTAAGAAAAATACAGTCTGACAAAAACAATACACATCTAGTCCCTGATCTAAAACAGAAAACAGAAAAAAGTAGATTCACCTTACCTGAGCCCACGTGACTAATCACCAATTCGTGGAGACCCATCCTTCAGTCACAGATCAGAAAGTGGCTGGCCTCTTTTGAACGACAATTCAGTCGGAGGACTTTCCATATAAGAAGAACCGATTTGGTTTCTTCCCTGTATGGTTTCAACCACCTGGCCGTCTGATCCGAGGTGAAGAGAGGGTTACGGTCTGAAGGAACAATCTGTCAAAGGAAAAAACTTCAAAGACCAATTCAAGGTTCAAGCAAGGCACCCTTTATTACTTGCAGCAAGGAGACAAAGCATGTAGGCACAAGGTTTGTCTGAATTACTGGTGATTAGTATGTTAATCTTATGCAGTTCTTTTCCTGTCACACAGAACATGTTACTATTCTATTGCTGACGTAGTTAGACACAGCTTTCTGTATGTTCTACAGAAAATGTTACTAGCCTTATTGCTAACTAAGTTAGATTATCTGCTGTTTTGCAAAACATTTTGAGAAAAACAACCTGGCCTAGGGCTTATTTTAGCCCATTTTAACTTTTCAATTCTTCAATTGTACTGTTCTAATACATGTGTTACATTTTGTCTAGATTCAAGGTACATTTCTAGCTTTGGTACAAGTAATGCTGACTATGGTTTACACTTTCAAGCATCTATTGTTTTCTTTATCAAAGCTTCTAGCAGCTGCATACTTTCTCATAGCATAAGCAGAAAAGAATCTCTTTGTAAAGTTTCATGACATTAACAGAAATTAAATGTCTCTTGTTATTTTCATGACATTAGCAGAAATGAAATGCTTCTTGTTAAGTTTCTAATAGCTGTGCGGATTCATGCAGTGTGAACAGAATAAATGTATTAACCCTTTTAAACCTCAAATGCACTAAGCATGCATGTTACTATTACACATTTTTCTAACATTTATGTATCAAAACCTGTGTGTCCTATGCTAACTGAGGCTCTGATACTGAGGCTTTCATACATCACAATACTGTAGTGTTACTGTATTATGATGTATATAAGACTGTGAGCCCTATGCTAAATGGGGCTCTGACACTACTGCATTATGATGCATCAAAGCCTGTGCACTCTATGCTGACACACTGACACTACTGTATTATGATCTATAAAAGCCTATGTGCCCTCTGCTAAGACTTGTGTGCCCTATGCTAACAGAGGATCTGACACTACTGTATTATGATGTATCAAAGCCTGTGTAACCTATACTAACTTAGGCTCTGACACCACTGTATTATGATGTATCCAAGCCTACGTGCCCTATGCTATCTGAGGCTCTAACACTACTGTATTATGGTGTATCAAAACCTACATGCCTTATGTTAACTGAGGATCTGACACTACTGTATTATGATATATCAAAGCCTGTGTGCCCTATGCTGAGTCTCTAACACTACTGTATTATGATGTATCAAAGCCTATGTGCCCTATGCTAACTGAGGCTTTCACACAACTGTCTTATGATGTATCAAAGCCTGTGTGCACTATGCTATTTGAGGCTCTGATACTACTGTAGTATGATGTATGAAAGCCTGTGTGCCCATTATTAAAAGAGGCGCTGACACTACAGTATTATTATGTATCAAGTCTATGTGGCCTATGCTAACTGAGGCTCTGATGCTACTGTTTTATGATGTATAAAAGTCCCTGCCCTATGCCAACTGAGGCTCTTACACTACTGTATTATGATGTATCAAAGCCTGTGTGCCCTATGCTAACTGAGGCTCAGACAACTGTATTATGATGTATCAAACCCTATGTACCCTATGCTAACTGAGGCTCTGACACTACTGTATTATAATGTATCAAAGCCTATGTGTCCTATGCTAATGGAGGCTCTGAAACTACTGTATTATGATGTATCAAATCCTGTGTTCCCTATGTTAACTGTGGCTCTGACACTACTGTATAATGATGTAACAAAGCCTGTGCACCCTATGCTCACTGAGGCTCTGACACTACTGTATAATAATGTAACAAAGCCTGTGTGTCCTAGGCTAACTGAGGCTCTGACATTACTGTATTATGATGTACCAAAGCCTGTGTGCCCTATGCTAACTGAGGCTCTGACACTACTGTATTATGATGTATCAAAGCCTGTGTGCCCTATGCTAACTGAGGCACTGACACTGCTGTATTATGATGTAAAAGCCTGTGTGGCCTATGCTAACTGAAGCTCTGACAGTACTCTGTCATGATGTATCAAAGCCTGTGTGCCCTATGTTAACGGAGGCTCTAACACTATTGTACTATGATGTATGATGATGCCTAGTACATTTAGTGTTCTATGCAAATAGCAACTGAGGCTTTGACACAAATGTATTATTCTGTATCAAAGCCTATATGCCCTATGCTAACTGAGGCTCTGACAATACCGTATTGTGATGTATCAAAGCCTATGTGCCATATGCTAAGTGAGGCTCTGACACTACTGTAATATGATGTATCAAAACCTGTGTGCCCTATGCTAACTGATGCTCTGACATTATGATGTATCCAAACCTGTGTGCACTATGTTAACGGAGGCTTTGACACTTCTGTATTATGATGTAACAAAGCCTGTATGCCCTATGCTAACTGAGCCCCTGACACTACTGTATTATGATGTATAAAAACCTGTGTGACCTATGCTAACTGAGGCTATGACACTACTTTATTATGATGTATCAAAGCCTGTGTGCCCTATGCTAACTGAGGTTCTGATAATACTGTATTCTGATATATCAAAGCCTGTGTGCCCTATGCTAACGGAGACTCTGAACACTGTATTATGATGTAACAAAGACTGTGTGCCCTATGCTAACTGTGGCTCTGACACTAATGTATTATGATGTATCAAAACCCATGTGCCCTCTTCTAACTGAGGCTCTGACACTACTGTATTATGCTGTATCAAAACCTGTGTGCCCCATGCTAACTGAAGCTTTAACACTACTTTATTGTGATGTATCAAAGCCTGTGTGCCTTATGCTGAGGCTCTGACACTACTGAATTATGATGTATCAAAGCCTGTGTGCCCTATGCTAACTGAGGCTCTAATACTACTGTATTATGATGCATTAAAGACTGTGTCCCCCATGCTAACAGAGGCTCTGATACTACTGAATTATGATGTATCAAAGCCTGTGTGCCCTATGCTAACTGAGGCTTTGACACTACTGTATTATGATGTTTCAAAGCCGGTGTGCCATATGCTTACTGAGGCTCTGACACCACTGTATTATGATGTACCAAAGCCTGTGTGCCGTATCTTAACTGAGGCTCTGACAGCACTGTATTATGATGTATCAAAGCCTGTGTGCCCTATGCTAACTGAGGTTCTGATACTAATGTATTCTGACTTATCAAAGCCTGTGTGCCCTATGCTAACTGAGACTCTAACACTACTGTATTATGATGTAACAAAGCCTGTGTGCCCTATGCTAACTGGGGCTCTGACACTAATGTAATCTAGATGGCAACACCCAGATGTGCTCTGAGTTACAGCACAAAGGCACGAAAATTACAGAACCAACTGATTTTGCCAGCATCCTGGCAGATCAGTTCAGTGTTAACTTTACCCCCCCTCTCACCCCCTAAAGGGCCCATATCTATACAGGAAGAACGCAGAGTCCCTGTAATCACAACTACGCAGGTAAAAGCTGCACTCTCTCAAGCCAAAAACACAGCATCCATGGGACCGGAAAACATCCCAGGCTGCATTTTACACAAACTTCAGAGGGAACTGGCTCCCCACTTAAGCACTATGTTCAAAAATAGCCTCGCATCAGGCTTTCTGCCCACTGAATGGTGCACAGCAACAGTTATCCCACTCCACAAAGGGGGAGCCACCACTGATACCGGGAGCTATCGACCTATTAGCCTCACGAGCCATGTCTGCAAGGCCATGGAACTCATAAACAAAGACATTGGTAACCTCCATACTCTGGATCCCACCCAGTTCGGGTTTGTGAAAGGCAGATCACGCCTCCTGAACCTGATCGACTTCTTTGAGGCAGTCACCAAAGCCATGGATGAGGGTAAGGTGGTTCACACAGCCTATCTTGATCTCGCCAAGGGTTTCGACACCATCCCCCATTCTGGAATTATAGCTAAACTCACTAAACTAGGTATAAATCCCTACGTCACAAGATGGGTTGCCAACTGGCTCATTGACAGACCACGCACTGTAAAAGCTGCAGATACCAAATCTGACCTCGAAGCAGTGACAAGTGGAGTACCACAGGCTCTCCTGCTTGGTATCTACTTCTCTGAAGTACAGGCTAACACAGAAGGCCTCTGGCTAATGAAGTTCGCAGATGACTACAAACTAGGAGCCATAGTCAAGTCCCCAAATGATGTGGGCATCCTACAGAAGGGCCTAACTGAGACAGATGCCTGGTATCAGAGCCATGGCCTCAAGCTCAGTGCCAAAAAGTACAGTGTCACCCCCTTGGTAAAAACTCTGTACCCATAAACTACCACATAGGCAGCAATCTACTTAACACTGAATGCGTAATAAGAGACCTTGGGACCCAGGTGGACAGTAGTCTCTCCTTTGATAGTCACATCACCACAGTAGTCAGGAAGTCCTTCTATATGGCACAGCTCATCATAAACGGGTTCTCATCCAGAAAAAAGAGGTCATTGTTCCTCTCTACTTGTCACTCATTAGACCCATTATAGAGTACAACGCCCCTTTTGGAATGTATCTCACAAGACATCTGCAGCAGCTGGAAAGGCCACAGAACTACCTCACAAAAAGGATTACTGGCCTCAAACAAATGCCCTACACCGACCGCCTCAAAAAACTCCAGCTTTACTCCGTAGCATATCACCTACTCTGAGGTGATCTCTGCCTAACATATAAAGCTATGTCAAACCCAGAGCTGTTGGACATGCTACACCTAAAGAAATCCCAATCCCTCTGAGCTATATGCTCTAGGGACCTAAACCTTGTCACCACAATAAACAGGACACACTGCAGGGATAGATTCCTATCCCAGAATCTTCCTATACTCTGGAACAAGCTACCCATCTATGTCAAGCAAAGTTCTTCACTAACGCTCTTCAAGAAAAATTTGATGAGTGGATGGGAAAAAGGAAATACACCCCTGGGATCACTTCTGTGTCTCTGCTGGACAGTGGCACAGGAAAATAACTTTCTTGGGTGGCGTAAGCTATGGTACCATGCTGACTAGGCTTACGTAGGCCCTTGGGATAATAGCCTAGTAGCTACCTATGAACCTATGAACCTATGATGTATCAAAGCCTATGTGCCCTATGCTAACTGAGGCTCTGACACTACTGTATTAGGAAGTATCAAAACCTGTGTGTCTTCTCCTAACTGAGGCTCTGACATTACTGTATTATGATGTAACAAAGCCTGTGTTCCCTATGTTAACTGAGGCTCTGACACTACTGTATTATGATGTGTCAAAGCCTGTGTGCCCTACGCTAACTGCTCTGACACTACTGTATTATTATGTATCAAAGCATGTGTGCCCTCTGCTAACTGAGGCTCTGACACTACTTTATTATTAAGCATTAAAGCCTGTGTCCCCAATGCTAACAGATGCTCTTACACTACTGTATTATAATGTATCAAAGCCTTTGTGCCCTGTGCTAACTGAGGGTCTGACAATACAATATAATGTTGTATCAATGCTTGTGTGCCCTATACTAACTGAGGCTCTGACACGACTTTATTATGATGTATCAAAGCCTGTGTGCCCTATGCTATCTGAGGCACTGTTGCTGAGGCTTTAATACATCATAATACTGTAGTATTACTGTATTATGATGTATCAAAGCCTGTGTGCCCTATGCTAACTGAGGCACTGGCACTACTTTATTATGATGTATCAAAGCCTGTGTGCCTTATGCTAACTGAGGCTCTGACACTACTGTATTATGATGTGTCAATGCCTGTGTGCTCTATGCTAACTGAGACTCTGACACTACTGTATTATCATGTATCAAAGCCTGTGTGCCCTATGCTAACTGAGGCTCTGACACTACTGTATTATGATGTATCAAAGCCTGTGTGCCCTATGCTAACTGAGGCTCTGACACTACTGTATTATGATGTAACAAAGCCTGTCTGCCCTATGCTAACTGAGGCTCTGATACTATTGTATTATGATGTATCAATGCCTGTGTGCCCTATGCTAACTGAGGCTCTGACACTACTGTATTATGATGTATCAAAGCCTGTGTGCCCTATGCTAACTGAGGCTCTGACACTACTGTATTATGATGTATCAAAGCCTGTGTGCCCTATGCTAACTGAGGCTCTGACCCTACTGTATTATGATGTATCAAAGCCTGTGTGCCCTATGCTAACTGAGGCTCTGATACTACTGTATTATGATGTATCAAAGCCTGTGTGCCGTATGCTAACTGAGGCTCTGACACTACTGTATTATGATGTATCAAAGCCTGTGTGCCCTATGCTAACTGAGGCTCTGACACTACTGTATTATGATGTATCAATACCTGTGTGCCCTATGCTAACTGAGGCTCTGACACTACTGTATTATGATGTAACAAAGCCTGTGTGCCCTATGCTAACTGAGGCTCTGACACTACTGTATTATGATGTATCAAAGCCTGTGTGCCCTATGTTAACTGAGGCTCTGACACTACTGTATTATGATGTATCAAAGCCTGTGTGCCCTATGCTAACTGAGGCTCTGACACTACTGTATTATGATGTATCAAAGCATGTGTGCCCTATGCTAACTGAGGCTCTGACACTACTGTATTATGATGTATCAAAGCCTGTGTGCCCTATGCTAACTGAGGCTCTGACACTACTGTATTATGATGTATCAAAGCCTGTGTGCCCTATGCTAACTGAGGCTCTGACACTACTGTATTATGATATATCAAAGCCTGTGTGCCCTATGCTAACTGAGGCTCTGACACTACTGTATTATGATGTATCAAAGCCTGTGTGCCCTATGCTAACTGAGGCTCTGACACTACTGTATTATGATGTGTCAAAGCCTGTGTGCCCTATGCTAACTGAGGCTCTGACACTACTGTATTATGATGTAACAAAGCCTGTGTGCCCTATGCTAACTGAGGCTCTGACACTACTGTATTATGATGTATCAAAGCATGTGTGCCTTTTGCTAACTGAGACACTGACATTACTGTATAATGATGTATCAAACCTGTGTGCCCTATGCTAATTGAGGCTCTGACAGTACTGTATTATGATGTATCAAAGCCTGTGTGTCCTAGGCTAACTGAGGCTCTGACATTACTGTATTATGATATACCAAAGCCTGTGTGCCCTATGCTAACTGAGGCTCTGACACTACTGTATTACGATGTGTCAAAGCCTGTGTGCCCTATGCTAACTGAGGCTCTGACACTACTGTATTATGATGTATCAAAGCCTGTGTGACCTATGCTAACTGAGGCTCTGACACTACTGTATTATGATGTATCAAAGCCTGAGTGCCCTATCCTAACTGAGGCTCTGACATTACTGTATAATGATGTAACAAAGCCTGTGTTCCCTATGTTAACTGAGGCTCTGACACTACTGTATTATGATGTATCAAAGCCTGAGTGCCCTATCCCAACTGAGGCTCTGACACTACTGTATTATGATGTATCAAAGCCTGTGGCCCTATGCTAACTGAGGCTCTGACACTACTGTATTATGATGTATCAAAGCCTGTGTGCCCTATGCTAACTGAGGCTCTGACACTACTGTATTATGATGTATCAAAGCCTGTGTGCCCTATGCTAACTGAGGCTCTGACACTACTGTATTATGATGTATCAAAGCCTGTGTGCCCTATGCTAATTGAGGCTCTGACACTACTGTATTATGATGTAACAAAGCCTGTGTGCCCTATGCTAACTGAGGCTCTGACACTACTGTATTATGATGTAACAAAGCCTGTGTGCCCTATGCTAACTGAGGCTCTGACACTACTGTATTATGATGTATCAAAGCCTGTGTGCCCTATGCTAACTGAGGCTCTGACACTACTGTATTATGATGTATCAAAGCCTGTGTGCCCTATGCTAACTGAGGCTCTGACACTACTGCATTATGATGTATCAAAGCCTGTGTGCCCTATGCTAACTGAGGCTCTGACACTACTGTATTATGATGTATCAAAGCCTGTGTGCCCTATGCTAACTGAGGCTCTGACACTACTGTATTATGATGTATCAAAGCCTGTGTGCCCTATGCTAACTGAGGCTCTGACACTACTGTATTATGATGCATCAAAGCCTGTGTGCACTATGCTAACTGACGCTCTAATACTAATGTATTATGATGCATCAAAGCCTGTGTGCCCTATGCTAACTGAGGCTCTGACACTACTGTATTATGATGTATCAAAGCCTGTGTGCCATATGCTAACTGAGGCTCTGACACTACTGTATTATGATGTATCAAACCCTGTGTACCCTACTCTAACTGAGGCTCTGACACTACTGTATTATGATGTATCAAAACCTGTGTGCCCTATGTTTACTGAGGCTCACACACTACTGTATTATGATGTATCAAAGCCTGTGTGCCCTATGCTAACTGAGGCTCTGACACTACTGTATTATGATGTATCAAAACCTGTGTTCCCCATGCTAACTGAGGCTCTGACACTACTGTATTATGATTTATCAACGCCTGTGTGCCCTATGCTAACTGAGGCTCTGACACTACTGTATTATGATGCATCAAAGCCTTTGTGCCCTATGCTAACTGAGGCTCTGACACTACTGTATTATGATGTATCAAAGCCTGTGTGCCCTATGCTAACTGAGGCTCTGACACTACTGTATTATGATGTATCAAAGCCTGTGTGCCCTATGCTAACTGAGGCTCTGACACTACTGTATTATGATGTAACAAAGCCTGTGTGCCCTATGCTAACTGAGGCTCTGACACTACTGTATTATGATGTATCAAAGCCTGTGTGCCCTATGCTAATTGAGGCTCTGACACTACTGTATTATGATGTATCAAAGCCTGTGTGCCCTATGCTAACTGAGGCTCTGACACTACTGTATTATGATGTATCAAAGCCTGTGTGCACTATGCTAACTGAGGCTCTGACACTACTGTATTATGATGTATCAAAGCCTGTGTGCCCTATGCTAACTGAGGCTCTGACACTACTGTATTATGATGTATCAAAACCGGTGTGCCCTATGCTAACTGAGGCTCTGACACTACTGTATTATGATGTATCAAAGCCTGTGTGCCCTATGCTAACTGAGGCTCTGACACTACTGTATTATGATGTAACAAAGCCTGTGTGCCCTATGCTAACTGAGGCTCTGACACTACTGTATTATGATGTATCAAAGCCTGTGTGCCCTATGCTAACTGAGGCTCTGACACTACTGTATTATGATGTATCAAAGCCTGTGTGCCCTATACTAACTGAGCCTGTGACACTACTGTATTATGATGTATCAAAGCCTGTGTGCCCTATGCTAACTGAGGCTCTGACACTACTGTATTATGATCTATCATAGCCTATGTGCCCTGTGCTAACTGAGGCTCACACACTACTGTAGTATGATGTATCACAACCTGTGTGCCCTATGCTAACTGAGGCTCTGACACTACTGTATTATGATGTATCAAAGCCTGTGTGCCCTATGCTAACTGAGGCTCTGACACTACTGTATTATGATGTATCAAAGCCTGTGTGCCCTATGCTAACTGAGGCTCTGACACTACTGTATTATGATGTATCAAAGCCTGTGTGCCCTATGCTAACTGAGTCTCTGACACTAATGTATTATGATGTAACAAAGCCTGTGTGCCCTATGCTAACTGAGGCTCTGACACTACTGTATTATGATGTAACAAAGCCTGTGTGCCCTATGCTAACTGAGGCTCTGACACTACTGTATTATGATGTATCAAAGCCTGTGTGCCCTATGCTAATTGAGGCTCTGACACTACTGTATTATGATGTATCAAAGCCTGTGTGCCCTATGGTAACTGAGGCTGTCACACTACTGTATTATGATGTATCAAAGCCTGTGTGCCTTATGCAAACTGAGGCACTGACACTACTGTATTAAGATGTATCAAAGCCTGTGTGCCCTATGCTAACTGAGGCTCTGACACTACTGTATTATGATGTATCAAAACCTGTGTGCCCTATGCTAACTGAGGCTCTGACACTACTGTATTATGATGTATCAAAGCCTGTGTGCCCTATGCTGACTGAGGCTCTGAGACTACTGTATTATGATGTATCAAAGCGTGTGTGCCCTATGCTAACTGAGGCTCTGACACTACTGTATTATAATGTATCAAAGCCTGTGTGCCCTATGCTAACTGAGGCTCTGACACTACTGTATTATGATGTATCAAAGCCTGTGTGCCCTATGCTAACTGAGGCTCTGACACTACTGTATTATGATGTATCAAAGCCTGTGTTCCCCATGCTAACTGAGGCTCTGACACTACTGTATTATGATGTATCAACGCCTGTGTGCCCTATGCTAACTGAGGCTCTGACACTACTGTATTATGATGTAACAAAGCCTGTGTGCCCTATGCTAACTGAGGCTCTGACACTACTGTATTATGATGTATCAAAGCCTGTGTGCCCTATGCTAACTGAGGCTCACACACTACTGTATTATGATGTATCAAAGCCTGTGTGCCCTATGCTAACTGAGGCTCTGACACTACTGTATTATGATGTAACAAAGCCTGTGTGCCCTATGCTAGCAGAGGCTCTGACACTACTGTATTATGATGTAACAAAGCCTGTGTGCCCTATGCTAATAGAGGCTCTGACACTACTGTATTATGATGTATCAAAGCCTGTGTGCCCTATGCTAACTGAGGCTCTGACACTACTGTATTATGATGTATCAAAGCCTGTGTGCCCTATGCTAACTGAGGCTCTGACACTACTGTATTATGATGTATCAAAGCCTGTGTGCCCTATGCTAACTGAGGCTCTGACACCACTGTATTATGATGTATCAAAGCCTATGTGCCCTATGCTAACTGAGGCTCTGACACTACTGTATTATGATGTATCAAAGCCTGTGTGCCCTATACTAACTGAGGCTCTGACACTACTGTATTATGATGTATCAAAGCCAATGTGCACTATGCTAACTGAGGCTCTGACTCTAATGTATTATGATGTATCAAAGCCTGTGTGCCCTATGCTAACTGAGGCTCTGACACTACTGTATTATGATGTATCAAAGCCTGTGTGCCCTATGATTACTGAGGCTCTGACACTACTGTATTATGATGTATCAAAGTCTGTGTGCCATATGCTAACTGAGGCTCTGACACTACTGTATTATGATGTATCAAAGCCTGTGTGCCCTATGCTAACTGAGGCTCTGACACTACTGTATTATGATGTATCAAAGCCTGTGTGCCCTATGCTAACTGAGGCTCTGACACTACTGTATTATGATGTAACAAAGCCTGTGTGCCCTATGCTAACTGAGGCTCTGACATTACTGTATTATGATGTATCAAAGCCTGTGTGCCCTATGCTAACTGAGGCTCTGACACTACTGTATTATGATGTATCAAAGCCTGTGTGCCCTATGCTAACTGAGGCTCTGACACTACTGTATTATGATGTAACAAAGCCTGTGTGCCCTATGCTAACTGAGGCTCTGACACTACTGTATTATGATGTATCAAAGCCTGTGTGCCCTATGCTAACTGAGGCTCTGACACTACTGTATTATGATGTATCAAAGCCTGTGTGCCCTATGCTAACTGAGGCTCTGACACTACTGTATTATGATGTATCAAAGCCTGTGTGCCCTATGCTAACTGAGGCTCTGACACTACTGTATTATGATGTATCAAAGCCTGTGTGCCCTATGCTAACTGAGGCTCTGACACTACTGTATTATGATGTATCAAAGCCTGTGTGCCCTATGCTAACTGAGGCTCTGACACTACTGTATTATGATGTATCAAAACCTGTGTGCCCTATGCTAACTGAGGCTCTGACACTACTGTATTATGATGTATCAAAGCCTGTGTGCCCTATGCTAACTGAGGCTCTGACACTACTGTATTATGATGTAACAAAGCCTGTGTGCCCTATGCTAACTGAGGCTCTGACACTACTGTATTATGATGTATCAAAGCCTGTGTGCCCTATGCTAACAGATGCTCAGACACTACTGTATTATGATGTATCAAAACCTGTGTGCCCTATGCTAACTGAGGCTCTGATACTACTGTATTATGATGTATCAAAGCCTGTGTGCCCTATGCTAACTGAGGCTCTGACACTACTGTATTATGATGTATCAAAGCCTGTGTGCCCTATGCTAACTGAGGCTCTGACACTACTGTATTATGATGTATCAATGCCTGTGTGCCCTATGCTAACTGAGGCTCTGACACTACTGTATTATGATGTATCAAAGCCTGTGTGCCCTATGCTAACTGAGGCTCTGACACTACTGTATTATGATGTATCAAAGCCTGTGTGCCCTATGCTAACTGAGGCTCTGACACTACTGTATTATGATGTAACAAAGCCTGTGTGCCCTATGCTAACTGAGGCTCTGACACTACTGTATTATGATGTATCAAAGCCTGTGTGCCCTATGCTAACTGAGGCTCTGACACTACTGTATTATGATGTATCAAAGCCTGTGTGCCCTATGCTAACTGAGGCTCTGACACTACTGTATTATGATGTATCAAAGCCTGTGTGCCCTATGCTAACAGAGGCTCTGACACTACTGTATTATGATGTATCAAAGCCTGTGTGCCCTATGCTAACTGAGGCTCTGACACTACTGTATTATGATGTATCAATACCTGTGTGCCCTATGCTAACTGAGGCTCTGATACTACTGTATAATGATGTAAAAAAGCCTGTGTTCCCTATGCTAACTGAGGCTCTGACACTACTGTATTATGATGTATCAAAGCCTGTGTGCCCTATGCTAACTGAAGCTCTGACGCTAATGTATTATGATGCATCAAAGCCTGTGGCCCTATGCAAACCGAGGCTCTGATACTACTTTTTTATGATGTATCAAAACCTGTGTGCCCTATGTTAACTGAGGCTCTAACACTACTGTATTATGATGTATCATGGCTTATGTGCCCTATGTTAACTGAGGCTCTGACACTACTGTATTATGATGTATCAAAGCCTGTGGCCCTATGCTAACTGAGGCTCTCATACTACTGTATTATGATGTAACAAAGCCTGTGTGTCCTATGCTAACTGAGACTTTGACACTTTTGCATTATGATGTAACAAAGTCTATGTGCCCTATGCTAACTGAGGCTCTGACACTACTGTATTATGATGTATCAAAGCCTGTGTGCCATATGCTAACTGAGGCTCTGACACTACTGTATTATGATGTATCAAAGCCTGTGTGCCCTATGCTAACTGAGGCTCTGACACTACTGTATTATGATGTATCAAAGCCTGTGTGCCCTATAGTAACTGAGGCTCTGAAAGTACTGTATTATGATGTATCAAAGCCTGTGTGCCCTATGCTGACTGAGGCTCTGAGACTACTGTATTATGATGTATCAAAGCGTGTGTGCCCTATGCTAACTGAGGCTCTGACACTACTGTATTATGATGTATCAAAGCCTGTGTGCCCTATGCTAACTGAGGCTCTGACACTACTGTATTATGATGTATCAAAGCCTGTGTGCCCTATGCTAACTGAGGCTCTGACACTACTGTATTATGATGTAACAAAGCCTGTGTGCCCTATGCTAACTGAGGCTCTGACACTACTGTATTATGATGTATCAAAACCTGTGTGCCCTATGCTAACTGAGGCTCTGATACTACTGTATTTTGACGTATCAAAGCCTGTGTGCCCTATGCTAATAGAGGCTCTGACACTACTGTACTATGATGTATCAAAACCTGTGTGCCCTATGCTAACTGAGGCTCTGACACTACTGTATTATGATGTATCAAAGCCTGTGTGCCCTATGCTAACTGAGGCTCTGACACTACTGTATTATGATGTAACAAAGCCTGTGTGCCCTATGCTAACTGAGGCTCTGACACTACTGTATTATGATGTATCAAAGCCTGTGTGCCCTATGCTAACTGAGGCTCTGACACTACTGTATTATGATGTATCAAAGCCTGTGTGCCCTATGCTAACTGAGGCTCTGAAACTACTGTATTATGATGTAACAAAGCCTGTGTGCCCTATGCTAACTGAGGCTCTGACACTACTGTATTATGATGTATCAAAGCCTGTGTGCCATATTGTAACTGAGGCTCTCACACTACTGTATTATGATGTAGCAAAGCCATGTGCCCTATGCTAACTGAGGCTCTGATACTACTGTATTATGATGTATCAAAGCCTGTGTGCCCTATGCTAACTGAGGCTCTGACACTACTGTATTATGATGTAACAAAGCCTGTGTGCCCTATGCTAACTGAGGCTCTGACACTACTGTATTATGATGTATCAAAGCCTGTGTGCCCTATGCTAACTAAGGCTCTGACGCTACTGTATTATGATGTATCAAAGCCTGTGTGCCCTATGCTAACTGAGGCTCTGACACTACTGTATTATGATGTATCAAAGCCTGTGTGCCCTATGCTAACTGAGGCTCTGACACTACTGTATTATGATGTATCAAAGCCTGTGTGCCCTATGCTAACTGAGGCTCTGACACTACTGTATTATGATGTATCAAAGCCTGTGTGTCCTATGATAACTGAGGCTCTCACACTACTGTATTATGATGTATCAAAACCTGTGTGCCCTATGCTAACTGAGGCTCTGACACTACTGTATTTTGATGTATCAAAGCCTGTGTGCCCTATGCTAACTGAGGCTCTGACACTACTGTATTATGATGTATCAAAGCCTGTGTGCCCTATGCTAACTGAGGCTCTGACACTACTGTATTATGATGTATCAAAGCCTGTGTGCCCTATGCTAACTGAGGCTCTGACACTACTGTATTATGATGTATCAAAGCCTGTGTGCCCTATGCTAACTGAGGCTCTGACACTACTGTATTATGATGTATCAAAGCCTACGTGCCCTATGCTAACTGAGGCTCTGATACTACTGTATTATGATGTATCAAAGCCTGTGTGCCCTATGCTAACTGAGGCTCTGACACTACTGTATTATGATGTATCAAAGCCTGTGTGCCCTATGCTAACTGAGGCTCTGACTACTGTATAATGATGTATCAAAGCCTGTGTGCCCTATGCTAACTGAGGCTCTCACACTACTGTATTATTATGTATCAAGGCCTGTGTGCCCTATGCTGAGGCTCTGACACTACTGTATTATGATGTATCAAAGCCTGTGTGCCCTATGCTAACTGAGGCTCTGACACTACTGTATTATGATGTATCAAAGCCTGTGTGCCCTATGCTAATACAGGCTCTGACACTACTGTATTATGATGTATCAAAGCCTATGTGCCCTATGTTAACTGAGGCTCAAACACTACTGTATTATGATGTATCAAAGCCTGTGTGCCCTATGCTAACTGAAGCTCTGACACTACTGTATTATGATGTATCAAAACCTGTGTGCCCTATGCTAACTGAGGCTCTGACACTACTGTATTATGATGTATCAAAGCCTGTGTGCCCTATGCTAACTGAGGCTCTGACACTACTGTATTATGATGTATCAAAGCCTGTGTGCCCTATGCTAACTGAGGCTCTGACACTACTGTATTATGATGTATCAAAGCCTGTGTGCCCTATGCTAACTGAGGCTCTGACACTACTGTATTATGATGTAACAAAGCCTGTGTGCCCTATGCTAACTGAGGCTCTGACACTACTGTATTATGATGTATCAAAGCCTGTGTGCCCTATGCTAACTGAGGCTCTGACACTACTGTATTATGATGTATCAAAGCCTGTGTGCCCTATGCTAACTGAGGCTCTGACACTACTGTATTATGATGTATCAAAGCCTGTGTGCCCTATGCTAACTGAGGCTCTGACATTACTGTATTATGATGTATCAAAGCCTGTGTGCCCTATGCTAACTGAGGCTCTGACACTACTGTATTATGATGTATCAAAGCCTGAGTGCCCTATGCTAACTGAGGCTCTGACACTACTGTATTATGATGTATCAAAGCCTGTGTGCCCTATGCTAACTGAGGCTCTGACACTACTGTATTATGATGTATCAAAGCCTGTGTGCCCTATGCTAACTGAGGCTCTGACACTACTGTATTATGATGTATCAAAGCCTGTGTGCCCTATGCTAGCTGAGGCTCTGACACTACTGTATTATGATGTATCAAAGCCTGTGTGCCCTATGCTAACTGAGGCTCTGACACTACTGTATTATGATGTAACAAAGCCTGTGTGCCCTATGCTAACTGAGGCTCTGACACTACTGTATTATGATGTATCAAAGCCTGTGTGCCCTATGCTAACTGAGGCTCTGACACTACTGTATTATGATGTATCAAAGCCTGTGTGCCCTATGCTAACTGAGGCTCTGACACTACTGTATTATGATGTTTCAAAACTTGTGTGCCCTATGCTAACTGAAGCTCTGACACTACTGTATTATGATGTATCAAAGCCAGTGTGCCCTATGCTAACTGAGGCTATGACACTACTGTATTATGATGTAACAAAGCCTGTGTGCCCTATGCTAACTGAGGCTCTGACACTACTGTATTATGATGTATCAAAGCCTGTGTGCCCTATGCTGACTGAGGCTCTGATACTACTGTATTATGATGTATCAAAGCCTGTGTGCCCTATGCTAACTGAGGCTCTGACACTATTGTATTATGATGTATCAAAGCCTGTGTGCCCTATGCTAACTGAGGCTCTGACACTACTGTATTATGATGTATCAAAGCCTGTGTGCCCTATGCTAACTGAGGCTATGACACTACTGTATTATGATGTATCAAAGCTTGTGTTTGCTATGCTAGCTGTGGCTCTGACACTACTGTATTATGATGAATCAAAGCCTGTGTGCACTATGCTAACTGAGGCTCTGACTACTGTATTATGATGTATCAAAGCCTGTGTGCCCTATGCTAACTGAGGCTCTGACACTACTGTATTATGATGTATCAATACCTTTGTGCCCTATGCTAACTGACGCTCTGATACTACTGTATTATGATGTATCAAAGCCTGTGTGCCCAATGCTAAGTGAGGCTCACACACTACTGTATTATGATGTATCAAAGCCTGTGTGCCCTATGCTAACTGAGGCTCTGACACTACTGTATTATGATGTATCAAAGCCTGTGTGCCCTGTGCTAGCAGAGGCTCTGACACTACTGTATTATGATGAAACAAAGCCTGTGTGCCCTATGCTAATGGAGGCTGACTACTGTATTATGATGTATCAAAGCCTGTGTGCCCTATGCTAATGGAGGCTCTGACACTACTGTATTATGATGTATCAAAACCTGTGTGCCCTATGCTAACTGAGGCTCTGACACTACTGTATTATGATGTATCAAAGCCTGTGTGCCCTATGCTAACAGAGGCTCTGACACTACTGTATTATGATGTATCAAAGCCTGTGTGCCCTATGCTAACTGAGGCTCTGACACTACTGTATTATGATGTAACAAAGCCTGTGTGTCCTATGCTAACTGAGGCTCTGACACTACTGTATTATGATGTAACAAAGCCTGTGTGCCCTATGCTAACTGAGGCTCTGACACTACTGTATTATGATGTATCAAAGCCTGTGTGCCCTATGCTAACTGAGGCTCTGACACTACTGTATTATGATGTGTCAAAGCCTGTGTGCCCTATGCTAACTGAGGCTCTGACACTACTGTATTATGATGTATCAAAGCCTGTGTGCCCTATGCTAACTGAGGCTCTGACACTACTGTATTATGATGTATCAATACCTGTGTGCCCTATGCTAACTGAGGCTCTGACACTACTATATTATGATGTATCAAAGCCTGTGTGCCGTATTCTAATGGAGGCTTTGACACTACTGTATTATGATGTAACAAAGCCTGTGTGCCCTATGCTGAGGCTCTGCCACTACTGTATTATGATGTATCAAAGCCTGTGTGCCCTATGCTAACTGAGGCTCTGACACTACTGTATTATGATGTATCAAAGCCTGTGTGCCCTATGCTAACTGAGGCTCTTACACTAGTGTATTATGATGCATCAAAGCCTGTGTGCCCTATGCTAACTGAGACTCTGACACTACTGTATTATGATGTATCAAAGACTGTTTGCCCATGCTGACTGAGGCTATGACACTACTGTATTATGATGTGTCAAAGCCTGTGTGTCCTATGCTAGCTGTGGCTCTAACACTACTGTATTATGATGAATCAAAGCCTGTGTGCCCTATGCTAACTGAGGCTCTGACACTACTGTATTATGATGTATCAAAGCCTGTGTGCCCCATGCTAACTGAGGCTCTGACACTAATGTATTATGATGTATCAAAACCTGTGTGCACTATATTAACTGAGGCTCTGACACTACTGTATTATGATGTATCAAAGCTTGTGTGCCCTATGCTAACTGAGGCTCTGACACTACTGTATTATGATGTATCAAAGCCTGTGTGCCCTATGCTAACTGAGGCTCTGACACTACTGTATTATGATGTATCAAAGCCTGTGTGTCCTATGCTAACTGAGGCTCTGACACTACTGTATTATGATGTATCAAAGCCTGTGTGCCCTATGCTAACTGAGGCTATGACACTACTTTATTATGATGTATCAAAGCCTGTGTGCCCTATGCTAACTGAGGCTCTGACACTACTGTATTATGATGTATCAAAGCCTGTGTGCCCTATGCTAACTGAGGCTCTGACACTACTGTATTATGATGTATCAAAACCTGTGTGCCCTATGCTAACTGAGGCTCTGATTCTACTGTATTTTAACGTATCAAAGCCTGTGTGCCCTATGCTTACTGAGGCTCTGAAACTACTGTATTATGATGTATCAAAGCCTGTGGCCCTATGCTAACTGAGGCTCTAATACTTCTGTATTATGATGTATCAAAGCCTGAGTGCCCTATGCTAACTGAGGCTCTGACACTACTGTATTATGATGTATCAAAGCCTGTGTGCCCTATGCTAACTGAGGCTCTGACACTACTGTATTATGATGTATCAAAACCTGCATGCCCTATGATAACTGAGGCTGGAACACTACTGCATTGTGATGTATCAAAGCCTGTGTGCCCTATGCTAACTGAGGCTCTGACATTACTGTATTATGATGTATCAAAGCCTGTGTGCCCTATGCTAACTGAGGCTCTGACACTACTGTATTATGATGTATCAAAACCTGTGTGCCCTATGCTAACTGAGGCTCTGACACTACTGTATTATGATGTATCAAAGCCTGTGTGCCCTATGCTAACTGAGGCTCTGACACTACTGTATTATGATGTATCAAAGCCTGTGTGCCCTATGCTAACTGAGGCTCTGACACTACTGTATTATGATGTATCAAAGCCTGTGTGCCCTATGCTAACTGAGGCTCTGACACTACTGTATTATGATGTATCAAAGCCTGTGTGCCCTATGCTAACTGAGGCTCTGACACTACTGTATTATGATGTAACAAAGCCTGTGTGCCCTATGTTAACTGAGGCTCTGACATTACTGTATAATGATGTATGAAAGTCTGTGTGCCACATGCTACCTGAGGCTCACAGACTACTGTATTATGATGTATCAAAGCCTGTGTGCCCAATGCTAACTGAGGCTCACACACTACTGTATTATGATGTATCAAAGCCTGTGTGCCCTATGCTAACAGAGGCTCTGACACTACTGTATTATGATGTATCAAAGCCTGTGTGCCCTATGCTAACTTAGGCTTTGAAATTACTATGATGTATCAAAGCCTGTGTGCCCTATGCTAACTGAGGCTCTGACACTACTGCATTATGATGTATCAAAGCCTGTGTGCCCTATGCTAACTGAGGCTCTGACACTACTGTATTATGATGTATCAAAGCCTGTGTGCCCTATGATTACTGAGGCTCTGACACTACTGTATTATGATGTATCAAAGCCTGTCTGCCATTTGCTAACTTAGGCTCAGACACTACTGTATTATGATGTATCAAAACCTGTGTGCCCTATGCTAACTGAGGCTCTGACACTACTGTATTATGATGTATCAAAGCCTGTGTGCCCTATGCTAACTGAGGCTCTGACACTACTGTATTATGATGTATCAAAGCCTGTGTGCCCTATGCTAACTGAGGCTCTGACACTACTGTATTATGATGTATCAAAGCCTGTGTGCCCTCTGCTAACTGAGGCTCTGACATTACTGTATTATGATGTGTCAAAGCCTGAGTGCCCGAAGCTAACTGAGGCTCTGACATTACTGTATTATGATGTAACAAAGCCTGTGTGCCCTATGCTAACTGAGGCTCTGACACTACTGTATTATGATGTATCAAAGCCTGTGTGCCCTATGCTAACTGAGGCTCTGACACTACTGTATTATGATGTATCAATACCTGTGTGCCCTGTGCTAACTGAGGCTCTGACAGTACTGTTTTATGATGTATCAAAGCCTGTGTGCCCTATGTTAACTGAGGCTCTGACACTACTGTATTATGATGTATCAAAGCCTGTGTGCCCTATGCTAACAGAGGCTCTGACACTACTGTATTATGATGTATCAAAGCCTGTGTGCCCTATGCTAACTGAGGCTCTGACACTACTGTATTATGATGTATCAAAGCCTGTGTGCCCTATGCTAACTGAGGCTTTGACACTACTGTATTTTGACGTATCAAAGCCTGTGTGCCCTATGCTAATAGAGGCTCTGACACTACTGTACTATGATGTATCAAAACCTGTGTGCCCTATGCTAACTGAGGCTCTGAAACTACTGTATTATGATGTATCAATACCTGTGTTCCCTATGCTAACTGAGGCTCTGACACTACTGTATTATGATGTATCAAAGCCTGTGTGCCCTATGCTAACTGAGGCTCTGACACTACTGTATTATGATGTATCAAAGCCTATGTGCCCTATGCTAACTGAAGCTCTGACGCTAATGTATTATGATGCATCAAAGCCTGTGGCCCTATGCAAACCGAGGCTCTGATACTATTTTTTTATGATGTATCAAAACCTGTGTGCCCTATGTTAACTGAGGCTCTGTCACTACTGTATTATGATGTATCAAAGCCTGTGTGCCCTATGCTAACTGAGCCTCTGACACTACTCTATTATGATGTATCAAAGCCTGTGTGCCCTATGCTAACTGAGGCTCTGACACTACTGTATTATGATGTATCAAAGCCTGTGGCCCTATGCTAACTGAGGCTCTGACACTACTGTATTATGATGTATCAAAGCCTGTGTGCCCTATGCTAACTGAGCCTCTCACACTACTGTATAATGATGTAACAAAGCCTGTGTGCCCTATGCTAACTGAGGCTCTGACACTACTGTATTATGATGTATCAAAGCCTGTGTGCCCTATGCAAACCGAGGCTCTGACAATACTTTTTTATGATGTATTGATGCCTGTGTGCCATATTGTAACTGAGGCTCTCACACTACTGTATTATGATGTAGCAAAGCCATGTGCCCTATGCTAACTGAGGCTCTGATACTTCTGTATTATGATGTAAAAATGCTTGTGTGCCCTATGCTAACTGAGGCTCTGACACTACTGTATTATGATGTATCAAAGCCTGTGTGCCCTATGCTAACTGAGGCTCTGACACTACTGTATTATGATGTATCAAAGCCTGTGTGCCCTATGCTAACTGAGGCTCTGACACTACTGTATTATGATGTATCAAAGCCTGTGTGCCCTATGTTAACTAAGGCTCTGACGCTAGTGTACTATGATGTATCAATACCTGTATGCCCTATGCTAACTGAGGCTCTGAAACTACTGTATTATGATGTAACAAAGCCTGTGTGCCCTATGCTAACTGAGTCTCTGACACTAATGTATTATGATGTAACAAAGCCTGTGTGCCCTATGCTAACTGAGGCTCTGACACTACTGTATTATGATGTAACAAAGCCTGTGTGCCCTATGCTAACTGAGGCTCTGACACTACTGTATTATGATGTAACAAAGCCTGTGTGCCCTATGCTAACTGAGGCTCTGACACTACTGTATTATGATGTATCAAAGCCTGTGTGCCCTATGCTAACTGAGGCTCTGACACTACTGTATTATTATGTATCAAAGCCTGTGTGCCCTATGCTAACTGAGGCTCTGACACTACTGTATTATGATGTAACAAAGCCTGTGTGCCCTATGCTAACAGACGCTCTGACACTACTGTATTATGATGTATCAAAGCCTGTGTGCCCTATGCTAACAGAGGCTCTGACACTACTGTATTATGATGTATCAAAACCTGTGTGCCCTATGCTAACTGAGGCTCTGATACTACTGTATTTTGACGTATCAAAGCCTGTGTGCCCTATGCTAATAGAGGCTCTGACACTACTGTACTATGATGTATCAAAACCTGTGTGCCCTATGCTAACTGAGGCTCTGAAACTACTGTATTATGATGTATCAATACCTGTGTTCCCCATGCTAACTGAGGCTCTGACACTACTGTATTATGATTTATCAAAGCCTGTGTGCCCTATGCTAACTGAGGCTCTGACACTACTGTATTATGATGTATCAAAGCCTGTGTGCCCTATGCTAACTGAGGCTCTGACACTACTGTATTATGATGTATCAAAACCTGTGTGCCCTATGCTAACTGAGGCTCTGACACTACTGTATTATGATGTATCAAAGCCTGTGTGCCCTATGCTAACTGAGGCTCTGATACTACTGTATTATGATGTATCAAAGCCTGTGTGCCCTATGCTAACTGAGGCTCTGACACTACTGTATTATGATGTATCAAAGCCTGTGTGCCCTATGCTAACTGAGGCTCTGACACTACTGTATTATGATGTATCAAAGCCTGTGTGCCCTATGCTAACTGAGGCTATGACACTACTGTATTATGATGTATCAAAGCCTGTGTGCCCTATGCTAACTGAGGCTCTGACACTACTGTATTATGATGTATCAAAGCCTGTGTGCCCTATGCTAACTGAGGCTCAAGCACTACTGTATTATGATGTATCAAAGCCTGTGTGCCCTATGCTAACTGAAGCTCTGACACTACTGTATTATGATGTATCAAAGCCTGTGTGCCCTATGCTAACTGAGGCTCTGACACTACTGTATTATGATGTATCAAAGCCTGTGTGCCCTATGCTAACTGAAGCTCTGACACTACTGTATTATGATGTATCAAAGCCTGTGTGCCCTATGCTAACTGAGGCTCTGACACTACTGTATTAGGATGTATCAAAGCCTGTGTGCCCTATGCTAACTGAGGCTCTGACACTACTGTATTATGATGTATCAAAGCCTGTGTGCCCTATGCTAATTGAGGCTCTGACACTACTGTATTATGATGTATCAAAGCCTGTGTGCCCTATGCTAACTGAGGCTCTGACACTACTGTATTATGATGTATCAAAGCCTGTGTGCCCTATGCTAACTGAGCCTCTGACACTACTGTATTATGATGTATCAAAGCCTGTGTGCCCTATGCTAACTGAGGCTCTGACACTACTGTATTATGATGTATCAAAGCCTGTATGTCCTATGCTAACTGAGGCTCTGATACTACTGTATTATGATGTAACAAAGCCTGTGTGCCCTATGCTAACTGAGGCTCTGACACTACTGTATTATGATGTATCAAAGCCTGTGTGCCCTATGCTAACTGAGGCTCTGACACTACTGTATTATGATGTATCAAAGCCTGTGTGCCCTATGCTAACTGAGGCTCTGACACTACTGTATTATGATGTATCAAAGCCTGTGTGCCCTATGTTAACTGAGGCTCTGACACTACTGTATTATGATGTATCAAAGCCTGTGTGCCCTATGCTAACTGAGGCTCTGTCACTACTGTATTATGATGTATCAAAGCCTGTGTGCCCTATGCTAACTGAGGCTCTGACACTACTGTATTATGATGTATCAAAGCCTGTGTGCCCTATGCTAACTGAGGCTCTGACACTACTGTATTATGATGTATCAAAGCCTGTGTGCCCTATGCTAACTGAGGCTCTGACACTACTGAATTATGCTGTATCAAAGCCTCTGTGCCCTATGCTAACTGAGGCTATGAGACTACTGTATTATGATGTATCAAAGCATGTGTGCCCTATGCTAACTGAGGCTCTGACACTACTGTATTATGATGTATCAAAGCCTGTGTGTCCTATGCTAGCTGTGGCTCTGACACTACTGTATTATGATGAATCAAAGCATGTGTGCACTATGCTAACTGATGTTCTGACACTACTGTATTATGTATCAAAACCTGTGTGCCCTATGCTAACTGGAGCTCTGATACTACTGCAATATGATGTATCAAAGCCTGTGTGCCCAATGCTAACTGAGGCTCTGACACTACTGCATTATAATGTATCAAAACTTGTGTGCCCTATGCTAACTAAGGTTCTGAGACTACTGTATTATGATGTATCAAAACCTGTGTGCCCTATGCTAGCTGAGGCTGTGACACTACTGTTATGATATGTCAAAACCTGTGTGCCCTAAGCTAACTGAGGCTGTGACACTACTGTATTATGATGGCACTAAATATACAGAACCAACTGATATTGCCAACATCCTAGCAGATAGGTTCAGTGCTAACTTTTCTCCCCTCTCACCCCCTAGAGGGCCAATCCCTATACCGGAAGAATGCAGAGTTCCTATAATCACAGCTGCACAGGTAAAAAACACTCTCCAAAGCCAAGAACACAGTATCCATGGGACCTGACAATATCCCAGGCTGCATTCTACATGAACTACAGAATGAACTGGCACCCTACCTAAGTACTATGTTCAATCATAGCCTCACCTCAGGCTTTGTACCCACTGAATGGTGCACCGCGACGGTTATCCCACCCCACAAAGGGGGATCCACGATGGACCTATGAACCTATGAACCTATGATGTATGAAAGTCTGTTGCTCTATGCTAACTGCGGGTCAGGCTTCTTTATTATTATTTATCAAAACCTGTGTGCCATATGCTACCTGAGACTCTGACATTAATGTATTATTATGTATCAAAGCCTATGTTCCCTATGCTAACTGAGGCTCTGACACTACTGTATTATGATGTATCAAAGCCTATGTGCCCTATGGTAACTGAGGCTCTGACACTACTGTATTATGATGTATCTAAACCTGCATTCTCTGTGTAAACTGAGGATCTGACACTACTGTATTATGATGTATCAAAGCCTGTGTGCCCTATACTAACTGAGGCTCCGACACTACCGTATTATGATGCATCAAAGCCTGTGTGCACTATGCTAACTGAGTCTCTAATACTAATGCATTATCAGCACTTGTCTTAAAAGCATATCCCTTGTCTTATAAGCATTTTCTTTGCAGGTCAAGCACTCCTAAATTATACAAATCCCTCACTTGCAAAACCCCCCAGGAGTGCCCACTTCCCTGCTAAGCCCTCTACTTTTCTGTCTCATACCAACTCATAATTCTTTCTAGCATGTCGAAGGGTCAGATGCTGGCATCCTCTCCTGCCCAGATGGTGAATCTGGGAATTCTGAGGCAATGTTACAATTGCCTCATGTACACAGACAACCCTCTCCTCCTCCCACATAACACTAACACTTGCGAGAGATGCAGCTATTTAGCCAAACTGGAGGCTGAGCTCTCTCAACTCAGGACTGGCAAGACCAGGCAGGAGGAGAAGGCAACTACACACACCACAATACAAGTCTCACATAACTCAACCATGCCACTGAATCAAACACATAAACACACTAAGACATACTCGGAGGCTCTGAGTAAAAATTTACCTAAACAGCAAAGGCCTCCAAAGCAGACACCCAAGCAACTGCAAACTCAATACACCACACAAACAACACATACACAACAAAATCAGTGTGCAAAGCAGTCACTGCCCTTAAGGCCAAATACAACACCAAACATACTTGTCATAGGTGACTCCATAGTCAGACACACTGACGTCCCACTCACCAGGCTGAACAAGGAGAAGGTCACGGTAAGCTGCCTATCGGGCGCTAGAATCCACCACATAACACAAGCACTCAGGTCACTCCACGGCAAGTACAAGTATGACACAGTCATTGTCCATGCTGGTGTGAACGACCTGAGACGTACCTCCCTGGACTACATGAAAAGAGACATAGAGGAGCTCTCTGATTATGTAGCCCAGGCAGGTATGACCCTGACCCTGAGCAGTATCCTTCCTTCACCACGAATGATGCCACAATATAGTGACAAGATGATCAGCTTTAACAATTGGCTTAATTTCTGGTGTCATTCAAAGGGGATCCAATGTCTGTCTGCTTGGAATGACATGCTTGACAAGCCACGCTGCTTCGCAAGGGACGGCTTGCACCTGTCACCCTGGGATTCGGATATTGGCTAAGGCTCTTGCCACCCCATAGTGCCTTTTTAGGCAAGGCTCAAATTCTAAACCTACCACCTAGAAAACAAAACAGGAAGAAACTAAGGGTAATGCTGCTCAATGCCAGAAGTCTAAATCTCAAAATGCACTTTTCGAGGCCCTTCTCAGTATGGAGAACATCGATGTCTGTGCTGTGACTGAAACCTGGTTCAAGGCTCCTGAGAGCACCCCGGCACTATCAGGTTTTACCTCATATCATGCGTTCTGGCCCCAAAATCGGACCATACCACAAAAGGAGGGTGTATCCATATTCATCAAGGATACCCACACCTCCAGGTTGGTGGCTACCATAAGCATCGGAAACCATCCAGGTGCAATTAACCATAGGCAAAACTGCTCTACAATTTGTAGCAAGCTACAGGCCACCCTCTCAAACTCAGGAAACCCACACAGCCTTCCTGAAGAGACTGGAGGGTATAAATGTATCACCAAACACCATCATATTGGGTGACTTCAACTACCCGAATATAGACTGGGAACATTACTCAAGCCCCAACTTTCTAGCCCAAAGGTTCCTGGAGTTCATAAATTCAAATGCCATGAAACAACTAGTCACAGTCCCCACAAGAGGAGAAAATATACTAGATCTCATCATCACAAACATGGGGACAAAATGCTCCACACCGGAAGTATATCCCTCTTTGGTGAGATCAGATCATAAACTAATCTCACTAGAAATCCACATCCCGCCCCCACCCCAAATAAAAAAGACCACAGTGAAGAACTTCTCTAAAGCAAACTTCACACTACTCAAGACAGGTGTGGTATCCTTCAAGGCCCCCGAGCCAATGGAAACCACAACCCAATCTGCGGAAGCCCTTACAAATGCCTTCTATGAACACCTTCAGGACTGCATGGATCAGGCAATCCCAAATAAAACCAAGACTCTTTCCACCAAGGGCAAACATCCAGTCTGGTGGACCCCAGCCATAAACAAACTTTACAATAAGAGGAGAAAGCTATTACATGATAGAGCAAAATCCCAAAAAAGGGAAGGCATCTTTGATCAGTACTAGCAAGAAACTACGATCCCTCATAAAATCATCCAAGGCAAACTTTGAGAAAAAAATTGCCATTGATTCAAAAGACAATCATAAGGCCTTCTTCAGCTATATCAGAAACCTGGGTGGAAACTCCCAGATATGCTCAGAATTAGTCCAAAATGATACAAAAATCACTGAACCCACAGACATTGCCAACATACTGGCAGACAGGTTCAGCGCAAACTTCACCCCCCTCTCCCCCCTAAAAGGAGAGATAACTATCCCAACAGAGTGTAGCCTCCCAGACATCTCAAATGCGGAGGGGAAAGCTGCTCTCTCTAAAGCTAAAAACACAGCATCAATGGGACCGGATGGTGTCCCTGGCTGTGTGCTACATGAACTCAATGAAGAACTAAACCCGCACATAAGGCAGCTGTTTAATCTTAGCCTTACCACAGGACATGTGCCCAAGGAGTGGAGTACAGCAACTGTGGTCCCACTCCACAAAGGCGGTGCCTCTACGGACCCTGGTAATTACCGCCCCATAAGCTTAACAAGCCTGATCTGCAAAGCTATGGAGAGGATCATAATGGAACTCATAAACAAGGACATAGGGGACTTGCAGACCTTGGACCCAACCCAGTTTGGCTTTGTCAAGGGCAGATCTTGCCTTTTGAACTTGGTCGACTTCTTCAAAACAGTTACCAAGGCCATTGATGAGGGAAAGGCAGTCCATACAGCCTACCTTGACCTTGCAAAAGCTTTTGACACAATACCCCACTCAGGTATCATAGAGAAACTTACCAGCTTAAATGTAAACCCATATGTCACAAGATGGGTTGCAAACTGGCTAAAGGACAGAACCCACAGGGTTAGAGTTGCTGGAGCCATGTCAGACTCCAAGCCGGTTACAAGTGGTGTCCCACAGGGCTCAGTCCTTGGCCCCTATTGTTCGGCATCTACTTCTCAGAAGTACAGGCAAACATAGGAGGACTATGGCTGACAAAGTTTGCGGATGACTGCAAACTGGGTGCCATAGTGGATAGTACATCGGACACAGACATCCTTCAGAGGGGTCTCACGAAACTGATAGCTGGTGCCACACCATGGCCTGAAGTTAAACGCAAAAAAGTGTATAGTCATACCCTTCAGGAAAAACAAGGTAACCCCAAGCTACCATATAGATGGCAACCCACTAAGCACAGAAGAGGTTATCAGGGACCTGGGTACCCAGGTTGACAGTGGCCTCTCGTTTGACACTCACGTTGCTAAAGTGGTTCGAAAGACCTTCTACATTGCCCATCTGATCATGAAGGGATTCACATCCAGATCAAGTGAGGTCATTGTTCCCCTGTACTCTTCACTTATCAGACCAATGATCGAGTACAATGCCCCATTCGGGATGTATCTCACCCGACACCTGCAGCAATTGGAGAGACCCCAAAAGTTCCTCACCAAAAGGAAAAAGGGACTCCAAAACCTGTCATATACTGCCAGACTGAAGAAACTCCAACTCTATTCAGTTGCATACCGTCTGCTCAGAGGTGACCTGTGCCTGACATACAAGAACATGACCAACCCGGAATTAATGGACATGCTCCACCTCAAAAAATCCAAATCCACCAGAACCACTAGAGCAAGTGACTTAAACCTTAGCACGGATATAAATAGGACGTGCTGGAGGGATAGATTTATCACCCAGAGACTCTCCATGCTGTGGAATAAAATCCCGGTCCATGTGAGGCAGAGCACCTCACTGGCTCTGTTCAAGAGAAATCTTGACCGGTGGATGGGAGATCATAGGTTTACCCCGGGAATCATCTCTGTGTCACTGCTGGACAGAGGCACAACAAACTAATGGGCACATTATTTCTAACATAACGGGTGTAAGCCACATAACTTTGGGCTAGGCTTATAAATGCCTTAGGGCAGATAGCCTAGTATAAACCTATGAACCTATGAACCTATGATGCATCAAAGTCTGTGTGCCCTATGTTAAAAGAGGCTCTGACACTACTGTATTATGATGTATCAAAGCCTGAGTGCCCTATGCTAACTGAGAGTCGGACACTACTGTATTATGATGTATCAAAGATTGTGTGCCCTATGCTAACAAAGGCTCCTACACTATTGTATTATGATGTATCAAAGCATTTAGTGTTCTATGCAAATGGCAACTGAGGCTATGACACTACTGTATTATGATGTATCAAAGCCTATGTGCCCTATGCTAAGTGAGGCTCTGACACTACTGTAGTATGATGTATTAAAGCCAGTGTGCCCTATGCTAACTGAGACTATGACACTACTATATTATGATGTAATCAACCCTGTGTGCCCTATGCTAACTGGGGCTCTGATACTACTGTATTATGATGTGTCAAAGCCCCTGTGCCCTATGCTAACTGAGGCTCTTACACTAATGTATTATAAGCCTGGGTACCCTATGCTAACTGAGGCTCAGACTACTGTATTATGATGTATCAAAAGTCTATGTGCCCTATGCTAAATGAGGCTCTGACATTACTGTATTATGATGTATCAAAGCCTGTGTCCCCTATGCTGAGGCTCAGACTTTTGTATTATGATGTATCAAAACCTGTGTGCCCTATGCTAACTGAGGCTCTGACACTACTGTATTATGATGTATTAAAGCCTATGTGCCCTATGCTAACTGAGGCTCTGACACTACTGTATTGTGATGTATCAAAGCCTGTGTGCCCTATGCTAACTGAGGCTCTGATACTACTGTGTTATGATGTGTCAATGTCCCTGTGCCCTATGCTAACTGAGGCTCTTACACTACTGTATTATGATGTATGAAAGTCTGTGTGCCCTATGCTAACTGAGGCTCTGACATAACTGTATTATGATGTATCAAATCCTGTGTCCCCTATGCTGAGGCTCAGACTACTGTATTATGATGTATCAAAACCTGTGTGCCCTATGCTAACTGAGGCTCTGACACTACTGTATTATGATGTATCAAAGCCTATGTGCTCTATGCAAACTGAAGCTCTGACATTACTGTATTATGATGTATCAAAGCCTGTTGCTCAATGCTAACTGCGGCTCAGACTTCTGTATTATTATCTACCAAAACCTGTGTGCCCTATGCTAACTGAGGCTACTGTGTTATGATATGTCAAAACCTGTGTGCTCTATGCAAACTGAAGCTCTGACATTACTGTATTATGATGTATCAAAGCCTCTTGCTCTATGCTAACTGCGGCTCAGCTGTATTATTATCTACCAAAACCTGTGTGCCCTATGCTAACTGAGGCTGTGACACTACTGTGTTATGATATGTCAAAACCTGTGTGCCCTATGCAAACTGAAGCTGTGACACTACTTTGTTATGATATGTCAAAACCTGTGTGCCCTATGCTAACTGAGGCTGTGACACTATTTATTTTATTTATTTATTTATATTTGTTGACCGGGAGTGCCAGACTGGACGTAGGTCTGTTTTCAGCGGAGGCCCGGGGAGAAAAGCCCCACAGTTAAAATAAACAGACAGTAGTTACATTGAATTACATAGCGATTAACAATTTACATAGCAATTAATTACAACATATTTACAGATGAAGAACATAGTACATCAGTAGACAACTAGAATCTTTATCTGTGAAGTGCATAACAGACATTAACAAATGTTAAAATAAGAAGTTCCTGCTGTATAAGTACTAGGCTTATGAGCATCTGAGCTTGCTATAATCAAGGTAGTTAGTGGAATGGAAAGAAAGGTAGTGGTTGGATGGGGTGGGTGATATTAGAGGGGGAGTTGCAAGGGCATAGCCAGCATGTTTTTAGGTGCGCTTTTAGTAAAGTTTTGAAGTGGGTGCATGATGGTACGGAGGTAATTGTGGTTGGGAGGGAGTTCCATAATTTGGCTATGGTGCAAGAGAATAGTGCTTCACCAGCAGAGTTATTGGCTTTAGTGATCTGCAAGTGATTTTTGTTGCTGGATCTTAGTGGCCTGGTGGTGTGATAGGGTTGGAGTAGATTCTGGAGGGATGGGACATTTAGTGGATGGTTTACTAGTTTGTGGGCGAGTGAGAGTTGATACCATTGAAGGAGGTGAGGGAGTTCAAGCCAGCCCAGTTCAGCAAGTGAGAGACAGTGGTGACTACTGTAGGATGCCCCTGTGGTGAATTTGGCAATTTTGTTGTAGCAGGTCTCTAGCTTGTTTAGATTGCATTGCCTTAGGTTGGTATATACTGGAGAGGCATAAAGTAGGGAGGAGATAAGGTGGGAATTTGCTATTGAAATCTTTGCTGCTTTAGTGAGAAGATGCTTATTTCTGTATAACTCTCCTAGTTTTTTGTGGACTTTTTTTATGGTCATGGATATGTGAATGTCAAATTTTAGTTTATTGTCTATTTCCACTCCTAGCAATTTGGTGTGTTCAGTTGGGTATATAGTGGTGTTGTCTTTTGCTGTGATGTTAAAGTGAGAGTTGTTTTGAGTATGTTTGATGGTTTGGAAGATGAGTAGTTTAGTTTTGTTTGGGTTGAGTATTAATTGGGCATCGGATAACCAAGTTTCAACAGAGGAAAAGGGTTCCTGTGTGACTTTTTGTAGTTTGGGTAGGGACTGGGCTGAGCAGATGATGGTCGAGTCATCTGCGTATTGTATGAGTGTGCCATGTGTGGTGGCAGAGGCTAGATTATTTGTGAAAACAGAGAAGAGTAGGGGTCCAAGGACAGATCCTTGGGGAACCCCTATGGAGACAGGTAGTTGGGGAAATATGTCATTCTGCCATACAACTGATTGTTGGCGGTCAGACAGGTAACTCTGAAACCAGTTGGTGACTGATTGTGAGAAGGATAGGTTATTGAGGACAGAGATAAGTTATTTGTGTGGGACCATGTCAAATGCTTTAGATAGGTCTAGGAAAGTAGCAGTGGAGAGATAGCCATTGTTTTTATGCTGAAGGATAGTGTTAGTAAAGGAGAGTAAGGCAGTGGTGGTGCTATGGTTTGGTCGGAAACCATGCTGAGTATTGGAAAGGAGGTTGTTAGTAAGGAGGTAGTCTGAGACCTGAGAGTGTATGCGTCTCTCTAGTACTACTGTATTATGATGTAACAAAGCCTGTGTGCCCTATGCTACCTGAGACTCTTGACATTAATGTATTATTATGTATCAAAGCCTGTGTTCCCTATGCTTACTGAGGCTCTGACACTACTGTATTATGATGTATAAATGCCTGTGTGCCATTTGTTGACTGAGGCTCTGACAGCACTGTATTATGATTTATCAAAGCCTATGTGCCCTATGCTAACTGAGGCTCTGACACTACTTTATTATGATGTATCAAAACCTGCGTGCCCTATGTTAACCGAGGATCTGACACTACTGTATTATGATGTATCAAAGCCTGTGTGCCCTTTGCTGACCGAGGCTCTGACAGCACTGTATTATGATGTATCAAAGCCTATGTGTCCTATGCTAACTGAGGCTCTGACACTACTGTATTATAATGTATCAAAGCCAATGTGCCCTATGTTAACTGAGGTTCTGACTCTACTGTATTATGATGTATCAAAGCCTGTGTGCCCTATGCTAACTGAGGCTCAGACTACTGTATTATGATATATCAAAGACCATGCGCTCTATGCTAATTGAGGCTCTGATACTACTGTATTATGATGTATCAAAGCCTGTGTGCCCTCTGTTAACTGAGGCTCTGACATTATTGTATTATGACTTATCAAACCTGTGTGCCCTATGCTAACTGACGCTCTGACACTACTGTATTACGATGTATCAAAGCCAATGTGCCCTATGCTAACTGAGGCTCTGACTCTACTGTATTATGATGTATAAAAGCCTGTGTGCCCTTGGCTAACTGAGGCTCTGACACTACTGTATTATGATCATTCAAAGCCTGTATGCCCTATGCTGACTGAGGCTCTGACACTACTGTATTATGATGCATCAAAACCTGTGTGCCCTATGCTAACTGAGGCTCTGACACTGCTGTATTATGATGTATCAAAGCCTATGTGCCCTATTCTAACTGAGGCTCTGACAAACTGTATTATGATGTATCAAAGACTGTGTGCCTTATGCTAACTGAGGTTCTGATACTACTGTATTATGAGGTATGATAGCATGTGTGCCCTATGCTAACAGAGGCTCTGACACTACTGTATTATGATGTATCAAAGCCTGTGTGCACTATGCTAACTGAGGCTCTGACACTACTGTATTATGATGTATCAAAGCATATGTGCCCTATGCTAACTGAGTCTTTGACACTACGTATCAAAACATATGTGCCCTATTCTAACTGAGGCTCTGACTACTGTATTATGATGCATGAAAGCCTGTGTGCCGTATGCTAACTGAAGCTCTAACTCTACGGTATTGTGATGTATCAAAGCCTGTGTGCCCTATGCTAATGGAAGCTCTGATACTACTGTATTATGATGTATCAAAGCTGGTGTGCCCTATGCTAACTGAGGCTCTTACACTACTGTATTATAATGTATCAATGCCTGTGTGCCCTATGCTAACCGAGGCTCAGACTACTGTATTATGATATATCAAAGACCATGTGCTCTATGCTAACTGAGGCTCTGATACTACTGTATTATGATGTATCAAAGCCTGTGTGCCCTCTGCTAACTGAGGCTCTGACATTACTGTATTATGACTTATCAAACCTGTGTGCCCTATGCTAACTGACGCTCTGACACTACTGTATTATGATGTATCAAAGCCAATGTGCCCTATGCTAACTGAGGCTCTGACTCTACTGTATTATGATGTATCAAAGCCTGTGTGCCCTTGGCTAACTGAGGCTCTGACACTACTATATTATGATCATTCAATGCCTGTGTGCCCTATGCTGACTGAGGCTCTGACACTACTGTATTATGATGCATCAAAACCTACATGCCCTATACTAACCGAGGCTCTGACACTGCTGTATTATGATGTATCAAAGCCTATGTGCCCTATTCTAACTGAGGCTCTGACACAACTGTATTATGATGTATCAAAGACTGTGTGCCTTATGCTAACTGAGGTTCTGATACTACTGTATTATGAGGTATGATAGCATGTGTGCCCTATGCTAACAGAGGCTCTGACACTACTGTATTATGATGTATCAAAGCCTGTGTGCACTATGCTAACTGAGGCTCTGACGCTACTGTATTATGATGTATCAAAGCATATGTGCCCTATGCTAACTGAGTCTCTGACACTACGGTATTATGATGTATCAAAGCCTGTGTGCCCTATGCTAATGGAAGCTCTGATACTACTGTATTATGATGTATCAAAGCCCGTGTGCCCTATGCTAACTGAGGCTAAGACTACTGTATTATGATGTATCAAAGCCTATGTGCCCTATGCTAACTGAGGCTCAGACTACTGTATTATGGTGTATCAAAAAGTACAGTTGTGTACACATACCATAAATGTAGATGTTCGAGTGTATTCACTGTTGCAGTCATTACATTAGGGTAATCTGCTTTCAGGTTGCCCTCAGTCGGCCTGATTAACAAAGTCTTGCGTCCTGCATCGGTTGCTGTCTTTTCTTTTATAACGTCAAGTCGATAGGGGTGTAAAATATTGCGGTTGACACCATTACATTTATTTTTTTTATTTATTTATTTATTTGCAGTTGGTTTACCAGGATAGTCCATTGGGCCAAAAGAACCCGTTTTCAATGGAGTCCTGGGGAGAAAAGCTCCAGCACATAAAAACTGAGTTACATACACAAGATAGCTAACTATTTATTAAATTATACAAGTAGTGGGTAAAACATTTAGTTCAAAAGTCAAGAAGTATTCAAAAATAAAATAAATGAATATTAATGTGATGTACGTGAGCTGAGACAATAAGGTGATAACATAGCAGAGTTGTGTTGGAGAAGGAGCACAACATTACATTACAGTGTAATTATTCAGAAGGAAACAAGCTTTGTTAGGTAAAGTTGAGCCTCAATGCATACAGGAGGTAGGATGACATATATTTATGAGGGGTGGGAGCAAGAACAATCCCATTGGGACCTAAGATGTGAATGAAGAGATTTTTTGAATAGGTAGTGATTAGAGGTGGTACGGATGGATGGTGGGAGTGAGTTCCAGAGACGGAAAGGTTAGAGGATAATAAGTGTTTACCTGGGGGTGAGATGGTTTATGGACTTCTAGTAGGTTTTGATTGTTGGACCTTAAGACTCTATTTGGAAGGTGCATTTTGAAGGCAGAAGACAGAGAGGGACAAAGAGAGGGTTGAAAATGAGCTTATGAGCTAAAGTCAGCTGTATATAGTTAAGATGATTAGGTAGTTCGAGCCAATTTAGTTTTTGGAGAGGAACAGTGGTGGGTGGAGGACCTATGGCTATTAGCGAATTTGGCAATTTTGTTATAACAGGAGGAAAGCTGGCTTTTAGAGAGGACTGAAGATTAGTCAGTAATGGAGCACAAGAGAAGAGAGGGAATGAGAAAGGAGGAAGCGAGAGTGGTTTTGGAGGAACTAGTAAGATACTGATTTTGACGGTAGAGCATACCTAGTTTTTGATGAGTTTTCTTAATATTAAGTTGTAGATGGGAGTTGAATTTAAGTTGATTGTCAATTAGAACACCTAGTAGCTTGGTTTCAGATACCAGTTCCAAGGGTGAGTTGTTTTGGCTGGTAATTGAGAAAGAGTTTGTGTCAAAAGAGGTAGATTTGGAGGGGGTAAATACCATTAGTTTTGTTTTGGAGGTGTTGAGTGCCAAGTGATTTATTTTCATCCAATGCTCAGTAATTGAGAAAGCTTCCTGAGTCAGTTTTGGAGAAGAGAGGGGAGGTGGCAGAGCAGATAATTGTAGAATCGTCTGCATATTGGATGATGTTTGCAAGTGGGATGGATTTGTGGAAGTCATTTATAAATATATTAAAGAGGATAGGACCAAGAATAGATCCTTGGGGAACTCCAGTGGGGTAGTAAGGAAAGAGGAAGTGGCCTTTTTCCATATTACGGCTTGGTGTCTGTTTGATAAATAACTGGAGAACCAATTTATGGAGGTGGGAGAGAGGTTAAGTTCTGATAGTTTGGATAGGAGCAGGCTATGTGAAATAGTATCAAGGCCTTGGAGAGGTCTAGTAGTAAGGTGGAAACAATGTGGCGGTCGCGTGCTCTATTAACCGTCTCAAGAAAGGACAGGAGGGCAGTCATGGTGCTATGATTTGGCCTGAATCCGTGTTGTGTAGGGGTTAAAAGGTTGTTATCTATGAGGTGTGGTAGGAGTTGAAGCTGGATACACTTTTCCAGGATTTTAGATATAGGGAGAGGATAGCAATAGGGCGGAAGTTATTGATATTGCAATTGTTGCCTCCTTTATGGAGGGGGATGATGAAGGCTTGCTTCCATAGTAGAGGTACTGTACATTCATGGATGGAGCGGTTGATTAGAATGCTGATGGGATAGGCAATTGCTTCCGTGGCTATACTTAGGAAATAAGAGGGAATGTTGTCTGGAGCGTTAGTGCATGGCTTTAGTTTCTGAAGGAGTTTCTTTATGGTGGAAGTGGGGATAGGTTTAAATGAGAATAGAGAAACGTTGGGAGAGAGAGAACTTGAGGAAGATATGGGTGAAGAGGGGGTTAGAGTAGTGGAAGAGGTGGAAGATAGACAGTGAGAAGATGAGAATGTGGTGGAAGTGGTGATGACGGGAGGGTTATTTGCAGGAGAGATTAGGGTGTATTAGGTGAAGAGGAGGTGTGTGAAGGAGGATGTAAGTTTGCTAATAGAATCGATGAAAATGAGTTGAACTGTGTAGCTAGATCTAGGTCTGGGCTATTTGGGTCTGGAGTTGGGGTGTGTGGTTTGCTGGGGTTTAGGAGGGCGGAGATCCCCTTCCAGAATTTTTGTGGGTTAGTTTTATTGTTGTTTTGGAGTGTAAAGAAGTATTTTTGTCTGTCAGAGATTATGAGCTTTTTTACTTTATTTCGAAGGGTTTTGTAAGCAATATGTTGTTCTGGGGTCTTATTTCTCAGATAGAGTCTCCAGGCTTTGTTTCTAAGGTGCATGGTAGATAGTGTGGTTTTGGTTAACCAGGGGGCAGAGTTTGTTTTTATTCTTTTTGTTCTTATAGGGGCTTGGTAATCAAGTTTTTCTTGCCCCAGATGTCAGGTGGCCCCTAATGGGGAGGAAATAAACATGAAAACACAAAGGTATTCCTCCAACAAATAAGCAAATACACCAAAAAGGCTTTTAAGCATAGTAAAGGAAAGAAGAGGTATAGCCAGAAGAAGTTAGGGGGCTGGAGGGAGGATAGCCAGGAATGCAACAGTGAATACACTTGAACATCTACATTTATGGTAAGTGTGCACAACTGTACTATGTTCTTCGTGTTTCACTGTTGCAGTCATTACATTTGTGTAGATTCCCAAAGCTATGGTTGGGAGGAGGAGGAGTTTATATAGCATTAGGGCCAGCTATAAGGCCCTGCAAGACAGCAGTGGCAAAGCCAGCTCTGGATTTAGAGAAAATTGGCAAATGATAATGCTTGGTGAAAGTATGTACAGAACTCTAGGTAGCAGCTTCTAGGATGTCCCTGGTAGGAACACCTCTGAGAAAAGCTGCAGAAGTAGATGCAGCCCTGGTGGAGTGAGATCTGATCCCCTGGGGGATATGTTTTCCATGGTGCTTATAGCAGAAATGAATGCAATGGCTTATCCATTTAGAAATGGTTTGTTTTGAAATAGCCTTCCTCTCTGCCCCTGCAGCAAATGCTACCAGCAGTTGTCAGATTTTCTTCGAGGTTTAGTCCTGTCCAAGTAGAATCTAAGTTGTCTGTGCACATCCAGAGAATGCAGAATCTGCTCCCCTTTGTTCTGTGGATTGGGAAAGAAGGTTGGCAAATGAATGGACTGATTAAGAGCCACACTGGATACCACCTTGGGCATGAAGGATGGATTAGTCCTGAGTGACACCCTGTCCGCATGAAAGATGATGAAAGGCTCTACTGCCATAAGGGCCTGTAATTCAGATATCCTTCTAGCTGAAGTGATTGCTAAAAGGAAGGCTGTTTTCCAAGAAAAAAATTTTAAGTCTGCAGTAGCAGCTGGCTCAAAAGGAGGTAGAGTGAGTCTCTCCAATACAAAGTTAAGGTCCCAAGCAGGGGTTGGAGCTGTCCTGGGTGGTCTGAAATTTTTGGCCCTTCTGAGGTACTGCTTGAGCAGAGGATGAGAGAAGAGAGGAGGTTCTGTGTTGTAATGAGCTGAAATGGCTGAGGCGTGAATTTTAAGGGAGGAAAAAGACAGGGCCTTGTGAAGCATCACAGTTAAGTATTCCAAAATCTGAGGTAAATTGGGCGCTGCTGTGCTGATCCCTTGAGATTGGTTCCAGGCACAGAATCTTTTCCATTTTTCAGCATAAGATTTTCTAGTACTAGGCTTCCTTGCCTCTAAGATGACATCCATCACAGGTTTGCTGAGGGATAAGTGTGAGTTTAAGGAATTAGCCAGGCTGCAAGGTTCAATGCTGGAAGTTGAGGGTGCAGAATCTGGTTCTTCTGCTGAGACAGCACGGAAGGGGTCTGAGGCAGGTGCCATGGAGGTAACTGTGACACACTGCACATGAGGGGGTACTAGTGTTGGTGCGGTCAGTCTGGAGCAATCAAAATCATCATTGGTTTGTCCTGTTTGACTTTTAGTAGAACTTTGGAGAGCAGAGGCAGCGGGGGGAAGGCATAGACTGATAGGTTTTTCCAACTGAAGGACAGAGCATCCACTTTCCAGGATTGTTTGTGGGGAGTCCTTGTGCAAAACTTATCCAATTGGTAGTTCTGGGGGGAGGCAAATAGGTCTATGTCTGGGCTCCCCCATTCACTTGTCAACATGTTGAAAATTCTTGGTTCCAGTTTCCACTCGTGTGGGTCCATGAGATTTCTGCTTAGTCCGTCTGCCAGTGTATTTAATTTTCCTGGCAGGAATTGAGCTTATAGGTGCACTTGATAACTCAAGGCTGTGTTCCACAATGCCATGGCTAGTCTGCAGAGGGGGTAGGAATGTGTACCCCCTGCTTGTTTATGTACCACATAACCGTGGTGTTGTCCGTCTTTACCATTAGTTGTCCTGGAAGAATGTAGTCCTTGAAGGCTGTCAGAGCATTCTGTACAGCTAACATTTCTCTTTGGTTGATATGTAGGTGCATTTGACTTGGGTTCCATTTGCCCTAAATGCACTTCCCTGCCAGGTGAGCCCCCCATGCATAGTCTGATGCATCTGTTGTTAGGGTTTGGGCAGAAGGGGCTAGTGTGAATGGTAGTCCCTTGTTTTGGTGGCAGGCCTCTGCCCACCCGAGGAACTCTAGGTGTAGGCAAGGTATGACAGGAATCATTGTTTCTAGGCTGTGAGAATGCTGACTCCATAGGCTTTTCAGATACCACTGTAGTTTCCTCATATGCAGTCTTGCATATGGAATTAGAAGAATGCAGGAGGCCATGAACCCTAAGGCTTGCAATATTTGTCTTGCAGATAGCAGGGTTTTTGTGGCCACTTGTTTGAATAAGGTTATCAAATGACTTTGCTTTTCTGGTGTGAGGTAAGCCATCTGGGAAGTTGCATTCAAGCTTGCTCCCAGGAATGTAATTTGTTGACAGGGTACCAGTTGTGATTTCTTTTCATTTATGGTGTACCCGAGACAAGTTAGAACCTTTTTTACAAATGCCAGATGATTCAAAAGAATGCCCTGGCTTTCTGCCTGAATTAGACAATCGTCCAGGTATGGGTATATTTGAATACTTCTTTGCCTGCAAAATGCAATAACTGGAGCCAGGCACTTTGTGAATACCCTGGGCGCAGTAGACAAGCCAAAGGGCAGTGAAGAGAACTGATAATGCGTGTAGCCTGCTTTGAAGCGTAGGTATCTTCTGCAAGATTCCCTGACTGGGATGTGCAGGTATGCTTCTTTTAAATCTAGTGTTGCCAACCAAGCATCTTTGCCTAGCATAGGAAGTAGTTGGTGAAGAGTCAGCATCTTGAATTTTGGAATCTCCAGTAAGGTGTTTAGAGTAGACAGGTCCAGGATTGGACACCAAGATTTGTCTTTTCCGGGTACCAAGAAAAGTCTGGAGTAGAAACCTTGTCCGTTTTCCTCTTCTGGTACCAGTTGAATAGCCCCCATGCTTAAGAGAGAAAGTACTTGTTTTTGATCATCTGCCCACTGATTTGGGGGCAGGTCCAGCCACCCATTTGGTGTTGGCAATGTGTGGAAATGAAATCTGTATCCCTGGGACACTATATTTAAAACCCATTTGTCCTAGGTTATGAGTTCCCAGTTCTTTGCATGAAGAGCACTCTTTCCCCCCAAAGGGCGGTCAGAAGATAAGTGCTTGGAAATTTTAAAAGGAAGTCATTGAGACTGTTTACCATAGGGAGGTGCTTTGTTATTCCCAGATTTGGAAGTGGAGGCCCCCCACTGCTTAGTTCTGAGAGTCCCCTGGGACTGAAACCTGGGGTTTTTGCTGTGTCTGGGTTTGGCTTGAGAAGACCTGGAAGGGGCTGAAAAGGACCAATTCTTAGTAGGCCAGTGCCTACTAAATCTAGGAGGTTGCACCTGTAAAATATCTTTAACAGTTTGCATAGATTTAGCTTTATCTTCCAACTTTTTAAGGACTTCTTCAGCCTTGTTGCCAAACAGGCAGTTCTGATTTAAAGGAGCATCCAACAATTTAGCTTTAACATGATCAGGCAAAGATTGCTTCTTAAGCCAAGCATGCCTTCTAAGTACAGACCCAGTAACAGCAGCCCTGCAAGAGGCCTCTAAAGAATTAAAACCACAATGCAAAATATGTTTACCAACTTGTTCAGCAGAATGCATTAAGTCATGTAAATCTTTATTTTCCACACAGTCAGGAATCAACACAATTTTCTGTTTAAGCAGTCCAGTGACATGTTGCTGATATTTTAACATATGAAATTGGCAGTTTAAAGTTTTGATTGCCAAGGTTGCTGAAGTATAAACCTTTTTACCCCATCTATCCAATGCCTTGGAGTCTCTATAAGAAGGGGTAGGATTTTTTGAAGTAGAAGCCTTAATGCCCTTGGGCCCCTGAAAAATAGTCTGTGGATCTGCAATATGATTTTTTAAAAGGAACTTGTGAGACTCAGGAACCCTGTAGTATCTGTCAGGTTTACTAGGAGCAGGAGACAGGGAATCAGTGGCCAAAATGGATTCCAAGAAAACATCATCAACAATGTCTAGTACAGGAGGAATAGCCAAAGGCCTATGCTGAGGTAGAAGAAGGAAATCCCTAAGCCTCTTTTTTGAATCAGAAAATTACTGACTTTCCCAGTGAAAATGCTCCCTTAAAGTATGTAAGGTTTCCCCAAAAGAAGAACCATCAGGAGGGGAAGCAGAGGGAATATAATCCTCTGCATCAGAATCCTCATAAGTAGGTAAGGACAAATCCAGGTAATCAGAAGAGTCAGAAGAAGCAGAATCCTTATCAGAATATTCATAATCAATCTCAGCCCTAGGCCTCTGGGGGGGGGGTTGACTACCCCTGATTAGAGTTATTAGATCTTCAGCCAATTTTATCATTTGTTTTTTAGGTATGGGGGGGGGGCACCATTTTTTTAGACATGGATCGAGGTTTAGGCCTTAGTAATGAAAGAGGCGTTGATTTAATATGCAAGTCCGTAGGCCTGAATACACCCTCAGAAGCCGGTGCCTGCACAGCAGTTCCAGACCCATCCAGGGTAGAGATATCCACAGGTTCCAAAGTTGAAATATTTTGCGGCATACTGGACTCTGAATGGGTCTCAGTAGAGGACTGCGAGTCAGAAGTAGCAGGTACCAGTGGCCGCGAAAGCACCTCACTGAGTACTGGCGAACTGGCAACTGACTTAGAAGAAATGTCGTCGGCAGTTTTGGATCTCAGCGGCCTGTCTCTGTCTTTATCTTTGAGTTTTTTCAGAATCCTGGCAGTTGGATGGCTAACCGATGACATTTCCAGATAATTAAACCGAGAACCAAAATATTTAGAGGCAAAAATATACCGACGACAGAGAGTGCGCTGAATAAATAAAGCAGAAAACCGACAGCAAGGTACGTCGTGGTCAGGCCCTAGGCAAGGAATACAGTACGAATGAAAATCTTTATGAGGTATTTGCTTTCCACAAGTAAAGCAATTATTAACTTTTACTAACATCGGTAAGGAGCAAGAAAAAGTTTCCCCAATGGGATACTTAGCTTTAAGTTGAAGACTTCGGTTCTGAAACTCGAAAACGAAAATTTCAGGCATCGGCCGACCGGCACATGCAAACTGCTTCTGCTTCGGGCACCGCACGGCAAGAAAGACTGATGTAATGGTGTTGGCTGCATGTTTTATACCCCAGATGACCTGACATCATGGAAGAAGGGACAGCAACCGACGCAGGACCCAAGACTTTGTTAATCAGGCTGACTGAGGACAACCTGCAAGCAGATTACCCTAACATAATGACTGCAACAGTGAAACATGAAGAACATCCTGTGTGCCCTATGCTAACTGAGGCTCTGACACTACTGTATTATGCTGTACCAAAGCCTATGTGCCCTACGCTAACTGAGGCTCTGACATTACTGTATTATGATGTAAAAAAGCCTGTGTGCCCTATGCTAACTGAGGATCAGACTTCTGTATTATTATGTATCAAAACCTGTGTGCCCTATGCTAACTGAGGCTCTGACACTACTATATTATGATGTGTCAAAACCTGTGTGCCCTATTCTAACTGAGGCTCCAACACTACTGTATTATGATGTAACAAAGCCTGTGTGCCCTAAGCTAACTGAGACTCTGACATTACTGTATAATGATGTATCAAAGACTGTGTGCCCTATGCTAATTGAGGCTCTGACACTACTGTATTATGATGTATCAAAGCCTGTGTGCCCTATGCTAACTGAGGCTCTGATACTACTGTATTATGATGTAACAAAGCATGTGTAGCCTATGCTAACTGAGGCTCTGACACTACTTTATAATGATGTATCAAAGCCTGTGTGCCCTATGCTAACTGAGGCTCTGACACTACTATATTATGATATATAAAAGCCTGTGCACACTATGCTAACTGAGGCACTAATACTACTGTGTTATGATGTATGAAAGCCTGAGTGCCCTATGTTAACAGAGGCTCTGACACTACTGTATTTTTGTGTTTCAAAGCCTATGTGCCCTATGCTAACTGAGGCTCTGACACTACTGTATTATGATGTATCAAAGCCTGTGTGCCCTATGCTAACTGAGGTTATGACATTATTTTATTATGATGTATCAAAACCTATGTGCCCTATGCTGAGGCTCTGACACTACTGTATTATGATGTATCAAAGCCTTTGTGCCCTATGCTAACTGAGGCTCTGACATTACTGTATTATGATGTAAAAAAGCCTATGTGCCCTATGCTAACTGCGGCTCAGACTTCTGTATTATTATGTATTAAAACCTGTGTGCCCTATACTAACTGACACTCTGACATTACTGTATAATGATGTATCAAAGCCTGTGTGCCCTATGCTAACTGAGGCTCTGACACTACTGTATTATGATGTATCAAAGCCTGTGCACACTATGCTAATTGAGGCTCTGATACTACTGTGTTATGATGTATGAAAGCCTGTGTGCCCTATGTTAACAGAGGCTCTGACACTACTGTATTTTTGTGTTTCAAAGCCTGTGTGCCCTATGCTAACTGTGGCTCTGACACTACTTTATTATGATGTGGCAAAACCTGTGTGCCCTATGCTAACTGAGGCTCTGATACTACTGTATTATGATGTAACAAAGCCTGTGTGCCCTGTGCTAACTGAGGCTGAGACTTTACTGTATAATGATGCAACAAAGCCTGTGTGGCCTATGCTAACTTAGGCTCTGACACTACTGTATTATGATGTATCAAAGCCTGTGTGCCCTATGCTAATGGGCGCTCTAACACGACTGTATTATGATGTATCAAAGCATTTTGTGTTCTATGGAAATAGCAACTGAGGCTATGACACAAATGTATTATGATGCATCGAAGCCTATGTGCCTTATGCTAACTGAGGCTCTGACATTACTGTTTTATGATGTATCAAAGCCTATGTGCCCTATGCTAAGTGAGGCTCTCACACTACTGTGTTGTGACGTATCAAAGTCTATGTGCCCTATGCTAACCGAGACTCTGACATTATCGTATTATGATGTATCAAAACCTGTGTGACCTATGCTAACTGAGGTTCTGATACTACTATATTCTGATATATCAAAGCCTGTGTGCCCTATACTAACTGAGACTCTGACACTACTGTATTATGATGTAACAAAGCCTGTTTGCCCTATGCTAACTGAGGCTCTGACACTACTATATTATGATTTGTCAAAGCCCGTGTGCCCTATGTTCACTGAGGCTCTGAGGGTAATGCTACTCAATGCTAGAAGTCTAAATTTCAAAATGCACTCACTCGAGGCACTCTTTAAATTGGAGAACATTGATATCTGTGTAGTGACTTAGACCTGTTTCAAAGCTCCGGAGAGCACCTTTGCACTACCAGGCTATAACTCATACCACACTTTTCGGCCATGTAACATGGACCAAAACACCAAAGGTGGAGGTGTGTCCATATTCATTAATGATATCCACACCTCCAGGCTAGTTTCTCAGCATAATGCATCCGAGGTTATCCAAGTGCAACTAACTCTGGGCAGAACTGCAATGCAAATTGTAGCTTGCTACAGATCTCCCACCATGCCCCAGGATTCCCACTCATGTTTTCTTGATGTACTGGAAAATATTAGGGTTCAACCAAACACCCTAATAATGGGCGACTTCAACTACCCCACCATTAACTGGGAAAACTACTTGTGTACCAACTCCTTAGCTCAACGCTTTCTGGAATTCATAAACTCCAGTGCCCTGGATCAACTTATCCACACCCCCACCAGAGGCAACAATATCCTAGACCTAGTCATTACCAACATGAGTGACCAGTGGTCCACACCTGAAGTCAACTCCTCGTTGGTCCAATCCGACCATAAGCTAATCGCCCTTGATATCCACATCCCACTCCCACCCCCCCATTAAGGAAACCACGATAAAAAATTTCTACAAAGCCAACTTCATGCTTCTTAAGACAGAAGTGGTGAACTTCATGACACCCATGCAGATGGACAATACAGTTACAACTGCTGAATCCTACACAAATGCACTCTATAAGCACTTACACGAGTGCATAGATCGTGCTATCCCAAACAGAACCAAGATGCTATCCTCCAAAAAAAGGAAGCCAATCTGGTGGTCCCCTGCCATAAACAAACTGTACAACAGAAGGAAGAAACTGTTGCAAAAGAGAGTAAAATCCCATGAGCAGAGGAGCTCCCTGGTCAGCCTCAGTAAGAAGTTAAGATCCCTTATAAGATCCTCCAAATCTAGCTACTAAAACAAAATCGCCACTAATTCTAAGGACAACCACAAAGCATTCTATAGCTATGTCAAGAATCGATGGCAACACCCAGATCTGCTCTGAGTTACAGCACAACGACACAAAAATTACAGAACCAACTGATATTGCCAACATCTGGCAGATAGGTTCAGTGCTAACTTTACCCCCCCCCACCCCCTAAAGGGCCCATATTTATACAGGAAGAATGCAGAGTCCCTGTAATCACAACTACGCAGGTAAAAGCTGTACTCCCTAAAGCCAAAAACACAGCATCCATGGAACTGGACAACATCCCAGGCTGCATTTTACACAAACTTCAGAACAAACTGGCTCCCCACTTAAGCACCATGTTCAATAATAGCCTTGCATCAGGCTTTGTGCCCACTGAATGGCACAGAGCAACAGGTATCCCACTCCACAAATGGGGAGCCACCACTGATCCTGGGAACTATCAACCTATTAGCCTGATGAGCCTGGTCTGCAAGACCATGAAATGTATCATCATGGAACTCATAAACAAAGACATTAGTAACCTCCAAACTCTGGATCCCACCCAGTTCGGGTTTGTGAAATTCAGATCATGCCTCTTGAACCAGGTCGACTTCATTGAGGCAGTCACCGAAGCTGTAAATGAGGGTAAGGTGGTTCACACAGGTTATCTTGACCTCGCCAAGGCTTTCAACACCATCCCCCATTCTGGAATTACAGCTAAACTCACTAAACTAAGTATAAATCCGTACATCACAAGTTGAGTTGCCAACTGGCTCACTGACAGAACCCACACTGTAAAAGTTGCAGATTCCAAATCTGACCTCAAAGTAGTGACAAGTGGAGTACCACAGGGTTCTCTCCTGGGACCTCTCCTGTTTGGTATCTACTTCTCTGAAGTACAGGCTAACACAGAAGGCCTCTGGCTAATGAACTTCACAGATGACTGCAAACTAGGAGCCATAGTCAAGTCACCAAATGATGTGGACATCCTACAGAAGGGCCTTGCTGAGACAGATGCCTGGTGTCAGAGCCATGGCCTCAAGCTCAGTGCCAAAATGTGCAGTGTCATCCCCTTTGGTAAAAACTCTGTACCCATGAACTACCACATAGGCAACAATCTACTTAACACCGAATGTGTGATAAGAGACCTTGGGACCCAGGTGGACAGTAGTCTCTCCTTTGATAGTCACATCGCCACAGTAGTCAGGAAGTCCTTCTACATGGCACACCTCATCATAAAAGGGTTCTCATCCAGGAAAAAAGAGGTCATTGTTACCCTCTACTCGACAATCATTAGACCCATTATAGAGTACAATGCCCCTTTTGGAATATACCTCACAAGACATCTGCAGCAGCTGCAAAGGCCACAGACGTACCTCACAAAAAGGATTACTGGCCTCAAACAAATGCCCTACACTGACCGCCTCAAAAAACTCCAGCTTTACTCTGTAACATATCACCTACTCCAAGGTGATCTCTGCCTAACATATAAAGCTATGTCAAACCCAGAGCTGTTGGACATGCTACACCTAAAGAAATCCCAATCCCGCCAAGCTACACGTTCTAAGGACCTAAACTTTATCACCACAATAAAACAATAAACAGGACATGCTGGAGGGATAGATTCCTGTCCCAGTGACTTCCCATACTCTGGAACAGGCTACCCATCTATGTCAAGCAAAGTTCTTCATTAGCATTCTTCAAGAAAAATCTTGATGAGTGGGTGGGAAATAGGAAATACAGCCCAGGGATCACATCTGTGTCTCTGCTTGACAGTGGCACAGCAAAATAACTTTCTTGGTTGGCATAAGACAGAGAACCCTGTTGACTAGGCTTACATAGGCCCTTGAGCCGATAGTCTAGTACCTACCTATGAACCTATGATGCAACAAAGCCTGTGTGCCCTATGCTAACTGAGTCTCTGACACTACTGTATTATGATGTATCAAAGACTTTGTGCCTTATGATAACTGAGGCTCTGATACTACTGTATTATGATGCATTAAAGCCTGTGTCCCCTATACTAACAGAGGCTCTGACACTACTGTTTTATGATGTATCAATGCCTATGTGCCCTATGCTAACAGAGGCTCTGACACTACTGTATTATGATGCATCAAAGCCTGTGTGCCCTATGTTAACTGAGGCTCTGATACTGAGGCTTTGATGCATCATAATACTGTAGTATTAATGTATTATGATGGATCAAAGCCTGTGTGCCCTATGCTAACTGAGGCCCTGACACTACTGTATTATGATGTATCAAAGCCTATGTGCCTGTCAAAGGAAAAATATACTTTAAAAATGATCAATACACGGTAGGTTCAGGTTAAGGCACTTTAATCTTGCAGCAAGGAGACAAAAACGTGCTAATACAGAGTTTGTCTAACTAGAATCAGGAAATGCAGTTATTTTTATACATTTTCTAATAAGACATTGCCTACCAAGCTGACGTAGTAAATCACAAGTTTTAACATCATCATTTTGTAGTGCTTGTTTATATGATTTTCTGCTTGTGCTATCAATTTTTGTGAGAAACTTCCTAAGAAAAACAACGTGGCCTTGGCTACCACCGGTTAGATATATGCAATGTTACCATTCAAGGTACTATGGCTAATTTGAGCACAAAGCAAGTATAGATTGCAGTTCATTTTTCCAACAGTCCTTTGTCTATGTTATCTCTAACTTCTGCAGCTGTGCGTGTTCTCATACTTCGAACAGAGATAATTGTTCAAAATCATTACATTACAGAATATAGCATTGTTCATTCTTTGCTTCCTGACCTAGCAGATAATCACCTGCTTCTCAAGTACATTTCCAAAAGGCATAAACATGAATATTGCTGTGCTAGCAATTACTAGGTCAGAGGGCATCTTGCAAGTTTCAGAAAGCACACTGCAGTTTCAAAAGCATCTTTTAGTCTCATATAAAATTCAGCCGTATATAAAATTATGCATATAAAATAGAATGAAAAACATGTTAACTCATTTAGTTTCTAATTAGCATTAAGCACACACATTAATACATATTTTTCTGACATTTCCCCCCTTGTAATACTTTTTAATTTTATCTTCAAAAGAATAAACTGTTTGCTTTTTCTCCTAACCACTTTCATTCAGGATTTGCAGTTAAGAGAGTCATTCAGTTTAAACTTATGAAAGTGTTTCACTTTTTAACAATTCTTCAATTTCAGTACTTTGATACAAAGTCTCAGAAACTGATATATCTATAAATTCTATGATTAACTTTTTCATGCAGGGAATACCACAACAAATGCATGCTCCTAATAGAAGTAATCCCACACAAATGGCAATCAGGATGTTCATTAGGATGGAAGCCCACCCCCCAAACAAATTCTGAAAAAAGTCCGTCAGAGGGTTTGGGCCTGGTTTGGTCATGGCCGACACTTGCTGCGTCACCTCAAGATGGTCGTTTATTTCGTGCTGGTTGTCAGGAATATACGAACAACATTCTTCTTTGATTAAAGCGCACGTACCACCTCTAGCCACTAGGGTGAAGTCGAGAGCCATGCGATTCTGAAGCACTACAGTTCTCATAGCATTCAGTTCATCATTCACTAATTCGAGAGCAGAAAAAGTTGCATTGCTCATAACTTCGAGAAGTTTAGACAGTTTTCTCAGCTCCAAAATTTATTTTACTGCACCATATGCAGGGGCTATGCCTGCCCATGATATAATGGTGTCACTCAAGTCCATGTGTGTCAGTTTATCTTTGTTTTTTACAGAGTTATGGTTTCTCCATCCTGCTTCGATTTGTCCTACTGGATTCTCGGGTCTCTTAATTGGACTTCTAGGTTTACTGCTGACCTCTCTGACATTTCGTATTTTTTCCTGAGGCAAAGCTGCAGTGTGTCGTATGGCCAGAACCAGGTAACCCAAAAAACAACTGCCGGACCAATTCTCAGGTAGCCATTTATATGCTTTTTTCCCACAAACAAAATAACAATTCTCTACTTTAGTATTGATATAAGCTTGCCCTGCATGAAACATTCTCTTATTAATAATAGAAAGCTGCTTTAAAAGAACATGATTATGTTGTATCTCATCAACATTTCTATGCATCTTAGCGAAATATGCATCATAGTTTGTATCACAAATAGTTTTAGTCTTACTGGGTTTAATATAACATTTATAAGAAACAGTCACATTGCAATTGCTCCAACCCACCTGAATAGTGTCATTCTTGTAAAAACATACAATCCCTTTTTGTGTAACAGGTAGGTACAATGCTATTTTGTCTTGTGATTTCACAGGTGTAGTATCAAAAATCAAGTTTTAACAGGTCTCATTGACCCCTAGGGGGACAGCAGTCATTAATAATCCCCCGTATGCTGTCGGTATAGCTGTGCAAATCCAGCAGTTTGAAACATTGAAAGTCTCAGCATACACATATTTAATTGCTTGGTAAGTGTTAAAGTTTGGATGCCAGTCTATGAGTAATGCATCACGTTTGATCAGTTCAACTTTTGTGGCTGGGAAAAGGAAAGGCCACAGCAAAAAGATCAATGTTATCAGTATAGCTATCAGAATAATCATGCAAATTTTTTGAGGTTGTTCTGCATCTCTGTTTACTCTATACCTGGTCATTTTGTTCTCGTTGTACAACAGTAACAAGGTTTTTGTCCAGTTCAAAGTTCTTAACCAGTTTACAATGTGTCAAATGAATCCAGGACGCTTGCTCTGCGATCTTGACTGCAGTGGGTGTTGACAGTAGTACCTGATATGGCCTTTCCCACTTTGGAGAACTCCAGTTCTTTTTCTTCACGACCTTCACCCAGACCCATGCGCCTGGGGCTACTGCTGCTTCCGATGGTCTGGTTGGCTCTTTATCTGAAACAGAATTTAACTGCAAAAGTTTGTTATTCAAAAATCGCCACATATACTCTGCAAGTGAACTGTCAGCCTCCTGCTCTGCAGGCATGAGAGGTTTCTATTGAAGTGTATAATATGTCCTCCCAAACAGAACTTTAAAAGGAGTTAACCCTTTTGCATTTGGAACAGTTCTCATGCTCAACAGTGCCAGAGGTAGACAGTGCACCCAGTTCTTTTGTGTCTCACTAATCAATTTCTTGTTTTTCAAAACCCCATTATGCCTCTCTACTAATCCTGCAGATTGGGGGTGATATGCGCAATGATTTTTCAGAGAAATCCCGAAATAACGGCTGAGTTGTTGTATAGTTTGATTTACAAAATGTGTATCATTGTCACTATAAATCTTTTCCGGTATGCCAAATCTAGGAATAATTTCTTTAATGAGGACTTTTGCAACAGTAGCTGCATCTGGATTTTTAGTTAGAAAAGCTTCCACCCACTTGGAAAACATATCTATAATGACAAGGCAGTACTTCTTATTTTCGCATTTGTTCAGCTCTATAAAATCCATACAAATAGTATGAAACGGATACGGTGGTGTAGGGAAACTCCCTTGCTTAGGTTTCAATGCCCCTTGTGCATGATGCTTGTTACAAACATGGCATGCTGCACAAAAATTTTTTGTGTAGTTTGTAAATCCATACGTCGTAAACACTTGATTCACTAACTGTACCATCCCCCCTGTTGAGACATGGCACTGCCCATGGGTCAACAAAGCTGCATATCTAAACAAGTTAGATGGCAAGATCGGTTTCTTTTTTTTGGAGATGTACAGTCCCTTCTCAAGGATTGCTCCTCGTTTTATCCACTTTTGTTTTTCTACATTTGCAGTAAGTGTCTGCATTGTTTTAACATTTCTAAGTCTAAAATTTCAGATGGTTGTAATTCCTCACTCAAAATAAATACTTCTGAAGCTGAAGCTGCTTGTTTTGCAGCTGTATCAGCCCTTGCATTACCTTTTGAAATTTTATCCTGTTGCTTGGTATGAGCTACGCATTTACAAATAGCTACTTTCTGAGGTAACTGAATAGAGTCTAACAAGTCTAAAATAAATTGCACATGGTTAATTGGTTTACCAGTAGATGTTATCATTCCTCTATTTTTCCACTGCTGCGCAAAAACATGTACAGTAGAAAACGCATACTGACTGTCAGTAAAAATGTCACTCTTTTACCTTTTGCCAAGGTACATGCCCTTGTCAAAGCAATCAATTCTGCTGCTTGTGCAGATAAGTTGTGTGGTAAAGACTTTGCTTCTAAAGTCTCAGTATCAGAAATTACTGCATACCCTACTAGATTCTGTCCTGTAGGACCCCTCCTGCACGAGCCGTCCACATAGTATGTCACCTCGGCATCATCCAAGGGAACATCTGTAAGATCTTTTTTAGGTAGTGTCTTTTGCTCAATCTCCTGCAGGCAGCAGTGTGGTTTGCCATCTGCAGGGGTTGGGAGCAAGGTTGACGGATTCAAAGTTGTGCATTGTTCAACTGTCATATGAGGTTGGCTCAACAGTATAGTCATACAGGAAAGATGTCTAGCAGGAGAAAGATATGCTACTTTTTCTTGCAGTAAAATAATCACGACTGCATGAGGCACTCTCAGTGTGAGAGGGTGGAACAATACTACTGAGGCTGAAGCCTGTACTGCCATTGCAGCTGCAACTACTGCTTGTACACAGTGGGGCAGGGATTGTGCCACTGGGTCTAGCTGTGATGAATAGTAAGCTATGGGGCGTTGTTTGTCCCCATGCTGTTGTGTTAACACTGATGTCATATAACCTTGCTTACAATCTACAGTTTGGAAAAATTGTTTATGATAGCTTGGTAATCCTAAAACTAATGAAGAAGCTATCAGTTGTTTCAATTTGCAGAAAGCTGATTCTGCTTCTGGTGTCCACTGTAATAAATCTTGTGCTGCCATCAGCTTTTTGAATATCAAGTTGGTCAGCGGAGCAGATTCCAAAGCATAGTTTGGAATCCAACTCCGACAAAAGTTAGTAGTACCCAGGAAGGACATCATTTCCTTCTTGGTAGTTGGTTTCGGTGCTTGTAATATTGCTGTTTTTCTGTCTTCATTTAATATTCTGCCTTCTTTGGATATTATATATCCCAGGTATTTGACCTGTTTTTTCCAAAGTTGCAGTTTGTTTTTGTTTACCTTGTGTCCTTGAGTGGCTAAAAATTGTAGTAATGCTATGGTATCCTCTCTGCATTCTTGCTGGGTGGAGGCTGCCAGCAGAATGTCATCTACATAAAGTAAAATCTGACTGCCTTTCGGTGGGATAAATCCCGCCAGGTTACTTGCCATTTTTTGCGTGAATATTGTTGGACTTTCACAATATCCCTGTGGTAGTCGCGTATATGTATACCTTTTCCCCTGAAATGTAAATGCAAACCAATGTTGGCTGTCAGGGTGTATCGGTATTGAGAAAAATGCATTGCTAATATCTACCACAGAAAAATACTTTTGTTGAGGTTTCAAATAATTTAATAAAGTGTGTGGATCTGGCACCGTAGGTGCCCTGGGTATAATTGCGTCATTTACAGCTTGTAAATCTTGGACCATACGCCATTCTCCGTTTGCTTTCCTAACAGGAATTAAGGGTGTATTACATGATGAATCAGGAGATTCTATCAAGAATCCTTTCTTAAGTAAGGCTGCTATTATAGATTTGATTCCTATTTCTGCATCCTTTCTCAAGGGATACTGTCTCTTTTGAGGTCTAAATGTTGACTTTGGCGTGATAGTAACTGGTCCTGCTGTACGAATAAGTCCTACATCTGATTTCCCTGTTGACCCGAGAGTCTCTGGTATGTCTCGTAAGGCTTTTTGCTCTTCCTCTAGTAAGAGTGCTACTCAGCTATCCTCACTTGCCTGTGAGTGTACAGCTGGGTGTGTCTGCATTATCCAATTTAGTTTCTGCTTTTGTACTCCCTGTTCGGAAAGTTCTAACTCTGTCTGCTTTTCCCACCTTGTGACTTTTTCTCCTAGGTCTGCCCACTTCACGTTTTTATCTTTAGTTAAACTCACATGTGGTAATTGATTAGATTTGTAAAGTGCTAGGAATTCCTGGGGCAATGAACAGCTTACTACACTGTTTCCTTCTATGTCCCAGTACAGATTTCGTAATACTAATCTGTTAGCATGATTTCTAAACAGTTCTTGCTCATATTCTTTATCAGGTCCTGGTTTGCTACAGTAATATAGAGTACAATGCAACAAATGCTGTTTATCAATGTCAAGGGAGGGGGATTTATTGATGGCTACGTTCATCAGTTCTTTTGTCACTGCCCCTGGACCAGTCATAATTAAGTCCTGGCTGTACCAATAAAATGTTTCACCCTCCGGTCGCACTACAAAAGTATCCATTTGTCACTGTGCTTCCATACCCTGCATAGTTGGAATTATGGCTACGCCAAATATCTGCATTAGATCTCTGCCCAAGAGATTCACTGGGCATTTTGCAGAAACAACAATTTTGCTTTTCTGGGTCATCCCTGAAACTGGGTCAGTTATTGCTATGTTGTGGGAGAGTGGCTCCCGATACAGCTGTCCATTAGCTGCTTTCACTAATATGTAGTCAAGTGATTCTGAATTCTCTGGTAGTTTGGAGGGATGTATCAGGGTCCGTGAAGGCCCTGAGTCACACAGGAATTTAACTTCCCTCCCCACTACCAGAGGTGTAACTTCCGGTTTTGTGTCTGCTAAGTAGAGCTCCAGGCTCAATAATGCTAAATCCAAAATTTCATTTTCTTCATTATCTGTGATTTCATGCACATCCTCTATTTCTTCTATCACATTCTCTACTCCTTCTACTACATTTGCACTTGTCTTTTCCTGTTTATTCCTTTCCAGTGATTCTTGACTATCATATAGTCAGTTCTCACCCTCCTTGTCTTCTGTGGTTACCTTTTTAATTTACCTGCAATCCCTTGCTAAATGTCCCTTTTTCCCGCATTTAAAACTTTCACCCCTTTTCTTTCTCTCTTCAAAGTCCTCTGATCGTTTATCAGATTGTTTGTTTCCCTGGGTATTTTTCTTACCCTTCTTTCCTGTTTATACTACAAAGACGTCTGATCCATCTTCTACTGCAAATACTTGAGTTTTCTTTTTCTTTTTGCTATTAAAATGCCTTTTGGCATGTCTTGCATATTCAAGTAATGACTGTAATCTACTTGTTCTATGATTTACCATGTGCTTTGTAATAAAGCTGCTAATGGGTGCAATGCTGCCTTTCAAAAATGTATTCTTTAGCTGATGCTCATATGAGGAATCATGTGTTTGATCTTCAGGTACCTGCATTCCACAATGTTTATTAAAACATTCTAATAATCTGGCATAATATCTATCAACAGTTTCACCTTCTTGTTGTATGCATTGATTAATGCAAGTCCAATCAGCCCTAGGCTTCCATTTCTCAGAGATTCGGTCTGTCAGACCTTTCACTCTGTTGTCCAGTTCTGCGTTACTATGTGGGAGTGGTCTAAGCTCTGCGTCATGGGGATTCCAGTTGCTACTGATCATGTGCCAATCTGGACCTACGATTTGTCTAACTACTTTCTCTACTTCCTCTCCATTCAAATGGTAACTTAACCTCATGCCCTGTAAGTCTTCTAAGAATTTTCTAAAATTAACTTTTGGATGGATGAAATGAACTTAATAGGATAGTTAATTGATTTAATCATGTGGTTTTATTTGAAGTATATAACCTGAACCATTTGGTTACTTGAGTAACTTGATAAAGCTCAGTACTATACCGAGTGAAAGCGCTTGTTCTGAACTGTGGGAATTGTGTTATCTGTATTCAATAAAGGGATTACTTCGAGCTACCTGTGTCGCTTTCTCGCCACAAATTTTGCTTCTAACTTTTGGATGGGGAATTCCCTCTGTGGCTTTCCGGATGTCTTCCGGTGTCCACGGTCTATATACTAGAAGGGCTGGGTCCTGCCCTGCCTGTCCTGCCTGCGGATTTGGTACTTCTGTGAGTGGACATATCTCTTCTTCACTCATAGCTTGTGAATTTTTATTCATTTCATACAATTCAATATCCCCTCTTAAGTTGCATGCTCGAGACCTGGTCTCGATAGGATCTCTGACAAACGGTTTTGGTTTTGCAGGAACAGCTGGGTATAGCGGAGGTGGATCAACTTGTCCACTCGCTTCATATTCTGGTAAGGGAAGCAGAGGGGGTGGAGGGGCTGTTGCTATTACCAAGTTATTGTCTTCTTTATCTAAGAACATTGCTTTTGAATTTTTAATCTTTTGTTCCCTGCGGTTTGCTTCCTCAAGCCACCTGTGTGCCTGAGGGACTCCTAATTGTCGTTGCTTTTTTAGCTGACCTTTCGCGTCTGTTTTAAGTTGTCTAACAAGTTTAATAAGTGAAGGTTTATCAAGATTACCATCAAATTTGTATTTATTAACCCATTTTGTATAATACCTAACATTATCGGCACGCTGTAATTGCATATATTTCGCGTCTTCGGTTAAGGGCGGGTCTCAGGAACTTTTTGTGCACTGATTTCCCATGTTGCCATAGCTAAGTTAGAAATTGTTACGTAACCCTTTTTACCACGTGGTACCACGATTTACTCCTTTTCACAGTTTATCTAGAATAACTGCCTACCTATTCTGTTTCCCTGATCTATGACAAGACAGCAATCTTTTTTGTCCCTGATCTGCACATGCAAATCTCCCTGACAAAAACAATAATACTGTAACAAGTCCCTGATCTAAAACAGAAAAAGGTAAATTTCTCCTTACCTGACCCTCCGTGTCTTGATCCCACCGGAACGTTGACTCATCCTCCAATCACAGAAACAGTGGCTGGCCTCTTTTGAATGACAATTCAGTCGGAGGTCTTTCAAAGCAGAAGAACTGATGTGGCCACTTCTCTATATGGGTTCATGCCACCGGGCTCAATTCTGACCTGAGCCAGAGTGAGAGATATGTTTCCGGTCGGAAGGACCAAACTGTCAAAGGAAAAATATACTTTAAAAATGATCAATACACGGTAGGTTCAGGTTAGGGCACCTTAATCTTGCAGCAAGGAGACAAAAACGTGCTAATACAGAGTTTGTCTAACTAGAATCAGGAAATGCAGGCATTTTTATACATTTTCTAATAAGACATTGCCTACCAAGCTGACGTAGTAAATAACAAGTTTTAACATCATCATTTTGTAGTGCTTGTTTATATGATTTTCTGCTTGTGCTATCAATTTTTGTGAGAAACTACCTAAGAAAAACAACGTGGCCTTGGCTACCACCGGTTAGATATATGCAATGTTACCATTCAAGGTACTATGGCTAATTTGAGCACAAAGCAAGTGTAGATTGCAGTTCATTTTTCCAACAGTCCTTTGTCTATGTTATCTCTAACTTCTGCAGCTGTGCGTGTTCTCATACTTCGAACAGAGATAATTGTTCAAAATCATTACATTACAGAATATAGCATTGTTCATTCTTTGCTTCCTGACCTAGTAGATAATCACCTGCTTCTCAAGTACATTTCCAAAAGGCATAAACATGAATATTGCTGTGCTAGCAATTACTAGGTCAGAGGGCATCTTGCAAGTTTCAGAAAGCACACTGCAGTTTCAAAAGCATCTTTTAGTCTCATATGAAATTCAGCTGTATATAAAATTGTGCATATAAAATAGAATGAAAAACGTGTTAACTCATTTAGTTTCTAATTAGCATTAAGCACACACATTAATACATATTTTTCTGACAGTGCCCTATACTAACTGAGGCTCTGACACTACTGTATTATGATGTATCAAAGCCTGTGTGCCCTATGCTAACTGAGGCTCAGACGTTACTGTATAATGATGTATCAAAGCCTATGTGCCCTAGGATAACTGAGGCTCTGACACTACTATATAATGATGTATCAAAACCTGTGTGCCCTATGCTAAATGAGACTGACATTACTGTATTATGATGTATCAAAGCCTATGTGCCCTATGCTAACTGAGCATCTGACACTAATGTATTACGATGTATCAAAACCTGTGTGCCCTATGCTAACTGAGGCTCTGACACTACTGTATTATGATGTAGCAAAACCTGTATGCCCTATGCTAACTGAGGCTCAGACATTACTGTATAATGATGTATAAAAGCCTATGTGCCCTATGCTAACTGAGACTCTGACACTACTGTATTATGATGTATCAAAACCTGTGTGCCCTATGCTAACTGAGGCTCTGACACTACTGTATTATAGGTTCATAGGTTCATAGGTAAGTACTAGGCTATCTGACCAAGGGCATCTATAAGCCTAGCCAGAATGTGTTGGCTTTCGCCACCACCTTAGATTAGTTCCCTGTGCCTCAGTCCAGCGAGCTATTAGTTCCCTGTGCCTCTGTCCGGCAAAGCCACTGCAGTGATCCCCGGGGTAAATTTTCTATTTCCCATCCACTCGTCAAGGTTTTGCTTGAACAGTGTTAGTGAGCTGCTCTCCCAAATGTAAATTGGTATCCTGTTCCAAATCAAGGGGAGTCTCTGGGACAGGAATCTATCCCTCCAGCATGTCCTATTTATCGATGTGGTGAGGTTTAGATCCCTAGAGCGTGTGGCTCTTGGGGATTTGTTTTTTTTTTTTAGGTGGAAAATGTCCATCAGTTCTGGGTTGGACATGGCCTTGTATGTCAGGCAGAGTTCACCTCTGAGTAAGCGGTATGCATCCAAGTACAGCTGGAGTTTCTTCAGTTGGGCTCCATAGGGCATATGTTTGAGGCAAGTAATCCTCTTGTTGAGGTACTTCTGTGGTCTTTCCAGCTGTTGCAGGTGTCTTGTAAGGTACATCCGAAATAGGGCGTTGTACTGTATGATGGGTCTGATGAATGATGAGTAGAAGGGCACAATAACCTCTTTTGTTCTAGATGCGAACCCTTTTGTGATTAGGTGGGCCACATAGAAAGATTTTCTAACCACCTTGGAAATATGATTATCAAAAGAGAGATTATTATCTGCTTGGCTCCCCAGATCCCTTATTACATTTTCTGTATTTAGGGGACTATCACATATGTGGTAGTTTGCGGGTACTTTGTTTTTTCCAAAGGGGATGACTAAGCACTTTTTGGCATTTAGCTTGAGGCCATGATTTTGACACCAGGTATCCGTCTCAGTGAGACCCTTCTGGAGGATGTCTGTATCAGCTGAAGAGTCAATTATGGCCCCCAGTTTGCAGTCATCTGCAGACTTGGTCAGCCATAGTCCTCCTGTGCTTGCCTGTACCTCTGAGTACTATATACCGAACAGGAGGGGTCCCAGGACTGAGCCCTGGGGGACGCCTCTTGTAACTGGTTTAGAGTCGGACCTAGAGCCTGCAACTCTCACAGTGTGGGCTCTATCCATGAGCCAATTGGCAACCCATCTCATGACGTATGGGTTTATGTTTAGGCTGGTGAGCTTATCTATAATACCAGAATGGGGAATGGTGTTGAAAGCCTTTGCGAGTTCTAGGTAGGCTATGTGGACCTCCTTTCCCTCATCTAATGCCTTGGTAACTGTCTCAGAGAAGTCCACCAAATTTAGGAGGCATGATCTGCCCTTAACAAAACCAAACTGGGTAGGGTCCAAAGTCTGAAGGTTCCCAATGTCTATGTTAATGAATTCCATGATGATACACTCCATAGCCTTGCAGGCCAGACTAGTCAGGCTTATAGGGTGATAGTTCCCGGGGTCCGTTGTGGCTCCACCTTTGTGGAGCGGGATAACTGTTGCTGTGCGCCACTCTATGGATACATAGCCTGTAGAGAGGCTGAGTTTGAACAGTGTGTTAAGGTGAGGGTTTAGTTCATTTTGGAACTCATGTAAGACACAGCCTGGGACACTGTCTGGTTCCATTGAAGCTGTATTTTTAGCTTTGGATAGGGCTGTTTTAACATGTGTCAGGGATTGCCGGGGAACTGCATTCTTCTGGTATGGTTATGGGCCCTTTAGGGGGTGAAGTCTGCACTAAATCTGTCTGCCAGAATGTTGGCAATATCAGTCGATTCAGTGTATTTTGTGCCATTCTGCACCAACGCAGAGCAGATCTGAGAGTTTCCACTTAGGTTCTTGACATAGCTAAAGACCGCTTTGTGGTTATCTTTGGAGTCCTTGGCAATTTTTCTTTCGAAGCTAATCTCAGAGCCACACGCTTCAGGGATCTAAACCTTATCATCAAAATGAATAAAACATGCTGGAGGGATAGGTTCCTGACCCAGAGACTCCCCACACTCTGGAATAGACTGCCCATACATGTCAAGCAGAGCGCCTCATTGGCCCTCTTCAAAAGGAATCTTGATGATTGGATGGGAGATAGGAAATTCACCCAGGGGATCATGTCAGTCACCCTGCTAGACAGGGGCCCAGAGAAGTCAATATTGTGGGAAGAAATTTCCAGGGAATTGTTATAGCTAGGCTTGCATAGGCCTTAGGGCCGATAGCCTAGTACCAACCTATGAACCTATGAACTTATGATGTATCAAAGCCTGTGTGTCCTATGCTAACTGAGCCTCAGACTACTGTATTATGATGTATCAAAACCTGTGTGCTCTATGCTACCAGAGGCTCTGACACTACTGTATTATGATGTATCAAAACCTGTGTGCCCTGTGCTAACTGAGGGTCTGACACTACTGTATTATGATGTATCAAAACTTCCGTGCCCTGTGTTAAGTGAGGCTCTCATATAAATGCATTATGATGTACCAAAGCCTTTCTGCCCTGTGCTAACGTAGGCTCTGACACTACTGTATTATGATGTATCAAAACCTGTATGCGCTTTGCTAACTGAGGCTCTGACACTGCTGTATTATGATGTATCAATGCCTATGTGCCCTATGCTAACAGAGGCTCTGACACTACTGTATTATGATGCATCAAAGCCTGTGTGCCCTATGTTAACTGAGGCTCTGATACTGAGGCTTTGATGCATCATAATACTGTAGTATTAATGTATTATGATGTATCAAAGCCTGTGTGCCCTATGCTAACTGAGGCCCTGACACTACTGTATTACGATGTATCAAAGCCTATGTGCCTGTCAAAGGAAAAATATACTTTAAAAATGATCAATACACGGTAGGTTCAGGTTAAGGCATTTTAATCTTGCAGCAAGGAGACAAAAACGTGCTAATACAGAGTTTGTCTAACTAGAATCAGGAAATGCAGTTATTTTTATACATTTTCTAATAAGACATTGCCTACCAAGCTGACGTAGTAAATCACAAGTTTTAACATCATCATTTTGTAGTGCTTGTTTATATGATTTTCTGCTTGTGCTATCAATTTTTGTGAGAAACTTCCTAAGAAAAACAACGTGGCCTTGGCTACCACCGGTTAGATATATGCAATGTTACCATTCAAGGTACTATGGCTAATTTGAGCACAAAGCAAGTATAGATTGCAGTTCATTTTTCCAACAGTCCTTTGTCTATGTTATCTCTAACTTCTGCAGCTGTGCGTGTTCTCATACTTCGAACAGATATAATTGTTCAAAATCATTACATTACAGAATATAGCATTGTTCATTCTTTGCTTCCTGACCTAGCAGATAATCACCTGCTTCTCAAGTACATTTCCAAAAGGCATAAACATGAATATTGCTGTGCTAGCAATTACTAGGTCAGAGGGCATCTTGCAAGTTTCAGAAAGCACACTGCAGTTTCAAAAGCATCTTTTAGTCTCATATGAAATTCAGCTGTATATAAAATTGTGCATATAAAATAGAATGAAAAACGTGTTAACTCATTTAGTTTCTAATTAGCATTAAGCACACACATTAATACATATTTTTCTGACAGTGCCCTATACTAACTGAGGCTCTGACACTACTGTATTATGATGTATCAAAGCCTGTGTGCCCTATGCTAACTGAGGCTCAGACATTACTGTATAATGATGTATCAAAGCCTATGTGCCCTATGATAACTGAGGCTCTGACACTACTATATAATGATGTATCAAAACCTGTGTGCCCTATGCTAAATGAGACTGACATTACTGTATTATGATGTATCAAAGCCTATGTGCCCTATGCTAATTGAGCATCTGACACTAATGTATTATGATGTATCAAAACCTGTGTGCCCTTTGCTAACTGAGGCTCTGACACTACTGTATTATGATGTAGCAAAACCTGTATGCCCTATGCTAACTGAGGCTCAGACATTACTATATAATGATGTATAAAAGCCTATGTGCCCTATGCTAACTGAGACTCTGACATTACTGTATTATGATGTATCAAAACCTGTGTGCCCTATGCTAACTGAGGCTCTGACACTACTATATAATGATGTATCAAAACCTGTGTGCCCTATGCTAAATGAGACTGACATTACTGTATTATGATGTATCAAAGCCTATGTGCCCTATGCTAATTGAGCATCTGACACTAATGTATTATGATGTATCAAAACCTGTGTGCCCTTTGCTAACTGAGGCTCTGACACTACTGTATTATGATGTAGCAAAACCTGTATGCCCTATGCTAACTGAGGCTCAGACATTACTGTATAATGATGTATAAAAGCCTATGTGCCCTATGCTAACTGAGACTCTGACATTACTGTATTATGATGTATCAAAACCTGTGTGCCCTATGCTAACTGAGGCTCTGACACTACTGTATTTTAGGTTCATAGGTTCATAGGTAAGTACTAGGCTATCTGACCAAGGGCATCTATAAGCCTAGCCAGAATGTGTTGGCTTTCGCCACCCCCTTAGATTAGATCCCTGTGCCTCAGTCCAGCGAGCTATTAGTTCCCTGTGCCTCTGTCCGGCAAAGCCACTGCAGTGATCCCCGGGGTAAATTTTCTATTTCCCATCCACTCATCAAGGTTTTGCTTGAACAGTGTTAGTGAGCTGCTCTCCCAAATGTAAATTGGTATCCTGTTCCAAAGCAAGGGGAGTCTCTGGGACAGGAATCTATCCCTCCAGCATGTGCTATTTATCGATGTGGTGAGGTTTAGATCCCTAGAGCGTGTGGCTCTTGGGGATTTGTTTTTTTTTTTAGGTGGAAAATGTCCATCAATTCTGGGTTGGACATGGCCTTGTATGTCAGGCAGAGTTCACCTCTGAGTAAGCGGTATGCATCCAAGTACAGCTGGAGTTTCTTCAGTTGGGCTCCATAGGGCATATGTTTGAGGCAAGTAATCCTCTTGTTGAGGTACTTCTGTGGTCTTTCCAGCTGTTGCAGGTGTCTTGTAAGGTACATCCGAAATAGGGCGTTGTACTGTATGATGGGTCTGATGAGTGATGAGTAGAAGGGCACAATAACCTCTTTTGTTCTAGATGCGAACCCTTTTGTGATTAGGTGGGCCACATAGAAAGATTTTCTAACCACCTTGGAAATATGATTATCAAAAGAGAGATTATTATCTGCTTGGGTCCCCAGATCCCTTATTACATTTTCCTGTATTTAGGGGACTATCACATATGTGGTAGTTTGCGGGTACTTTGTTTTTTCCAAAGGGGATGACTAAGCACTTTTTGGCATTTAGCTTGAGGCCATGATTTTGACACCAGGTATCCGTCTCAGTGAGACCCTTCTGGAGGATGTCTGTATCAGCTGAAGAGTCAGTTATGGCCCCCAGTTTGCAGTCATCTGCAGACTTGGTCAGCCATAGTCCTCCTGTGCTTGCCTGTACCTCTGAGTACTATATACCGAACAGGAGGGGTCCCAGGACTAAGCCCTGGGGGACGCCTCTTGTAACTGGTTTAGAGTCGGACCTAGAGCCTGCAACTCTCACAGTATGGGCTCTATCCATGAGCCAATTGGCAACCCATCTCATGACGTATGGGTTTATGTTTAGGCTGGTGAGCTTATCTATAATACCAGAATGGGGAATGGTGTTGAAAGCCTTTGCGAGGTCTAGGTAGGCTATGTGGACCTCCTTTCCCTCATCTAATGCCTTGGTAACTGTCTCAGAGAAGTCCACCAAATTTAGGAGGCATGATCTGCCCTTAACAAAACCAAACTGGGTAGGGTCCAATGTTTGAAGGTTCCCAATGTCTATGTTAATGAATTCCATGATGATACACTCCATAGCCTTGCAGGCCAGACTAGTCAGGCTTATAGGGTGATAGTTCCCGGGGTCCGTTGTGGCTCCACCTTTGTGGAGCGGGATAACTGTTGCTGTTCGCCACTCTATGGATACATAGCCTGTAGAGAGGCTGAGTTTGAACAGTGTGTTAAGGTGAGGGTTTAGTTCATTTTGGAACTCATGTAAGACACAGCCTGGGACACTGTCTGGTTCCATTGAAGCTGTATTTTTAGCTTTGGATAGGGCTGTTTTAACATGTGTCAGTGATTGCCGGGGAACTGCATTCTTCTGGTATGGTTATGGGCCCTTTAGGGGGTGAAGTCTGCACTAAATCTGTCTGCCAGAATGTTGGCAATATCAGTCGATTCAGTGTATTTTGTGCCATTCTGCACCAACGCAGAGCAGATCTGAGAGTTTCCACTTAGGTTCTTGACATAGCTAAAGACCGCTTTGTGGTTATCTTTGGAGTCCTTGGCAATTTTTCTTTCGAAGCTAACCTCAGAGCCACACGCTCCAGGGATCTAAACCTTATCATCAAAATGAATAAAACATGCTGGAGGGATAGGTTCCTGACCCAGAGACTCCCCACACTCTGGAATAGACTGCCCATACATGTCAAGCAGAGCGCCTCATTGGCCCTCTTCAAAAGGAATCTTGATGATTGGATGGGAGATAGGAAATTCACCCAGGGGATCATGTCAGTCGCCCTGCTAGACAGGGGCCCAGAGAAGTCAATATTGTGGGAAGAAATTTCCAGGGAATTGTTATAGCTAGGCTTGCATAAGCCTTAGGGCCGATAGCCTAGTACCAACCTATGAACCTATGAACCTATGATGTATCAAAGCCTGTGTGTCCTATGCTAACTGAGCCTCAGACTACTGTATTATGATGTATCAAAACCTGTGTGCTCTATGCTACCAGAGGCTCTGACACTACTGTATTATGATGTATCAAAACCTGTGTGCCCTGTGCTAACTGAGGGTCTGACACTACTGTATTATGATGTATCAAAACTTCCGTGCCCTGTGTTAACTGAGGCTCTCATATTACTGCATTATGATGTACCAAAGCCTTTCTGCCCTGTGCTAACGTAGGCTCTGACACTACTGTATTATGATGTATCAAAACCTGTATGCGCTTTGCTAACTGAGGCTCTGACACTGCTGTATTATGATGTATCAATGCCTGTGTGCCCTATGCTAATGGAGGCTCTGACACTACTGTATTATGATGTGTCAAAACCTGTGTGCCCTATGCTAACTGAGGTTCTGACACTACTGTGTTATGATGTATCAAAGCCTATGTGCCCTATGCTAACTGAGGCTCTGACACTACTGTATTATGATGTATCAAAGCCTGTGTGTCCTATGCTAACTGAGGCTCAGACTACTGTATTATGATGTATCAAAACATGCGTGTCGTATGCTAACTGAGGCTCTGATACTACTGTATTATGATGTATCAAAGCCTTTCTGCCCTGTGCTAACTGAGGCTCTGACACTACTGTATTATGATGTATCAAAACCTGTCTGTTCTATGCTAACTGAGAGTCTGACACTACTGTATTTTGATGTATCAAAGCCTATGTGCTCTACGCTAACTGAGGCTCTGACACTGCTGTATTATAATGTATCAATGCCTGCATCCCCTATGCTAACTGAGGCTCTGACACTACTGTATTATGATCTATTAAAGCCTATGTGCCCTATGCTAACTGAGCCTCTGACACTACTGTATTATGATGTGTCAAAGCCTGTGTGCCCTATGCTAACTGAGGCTCTGACATTACTGTATAATGATGTATCAAAGCCTGTGTGCCCTATGCTAGCTGTGGCTCTGACACTACTGTATTATGATGTATCAAAGTCTGTGTGCCCTATGCTAACTGAGTTTCTGACACTACTGTATTATGTTGTATCAAAGCCTGTATGCCATATGCTAACTGAGGCTCTGATACTACTGTATTATTATGTATGAAAGCCTCTGTGCCCTATGCTAACTGAGGCTCTGACACTACTGTATTATGATGTATCAAAACCTGTGTGACCTATGCTAACTGAGGCTCAGACTACTGTATTATTATGTATCAAAAGCTGTGTGCCCTATGCTAACTGAGGCTCTGACACTACTGTATTATGATGTATCAAAGCCTATGTGCCCAATGCTAACTGAGCCTCTGACACTACTGTATTATGATGTATCAAAACCTGTGTGCCCTATGCTAACTGAGGCTCTGACACTACTGTATAATGATGTATCAAAACTTGTGTTCCTCATGCTAAGTGAGGCTCTGACACTACTGTATTGTGATGTATCAAAGCCTGCATGCCCTATGTTAACTGAGGCTCTGATACTGCTGTATTATGATGTATCAAAGCCCGTGTGCCCTATGCTAACTGAGGCTCTGACACAACTGTATTATGATGTATCAAAGCGTATGTGCCCTATGCTAACTGAGCCTCTGACACTACTGTATTATGATGTATCAAAACCTGTGTGCCCTATGCTAACTGAGGCTCTGATACTACTGTACAATGATCTAATAAAGCAGTTACCACTCCATGCTGATGTCAATTGAGGCTATGACACTAATGAATTATGAGCTTACAAAGCATGTAGTGTTTCATGCTGATGGCAACTGAGGCTGTGACACAAATGTATTATGTTGCAGTAAAGCTTGTGTAAAGCATGCTGATGTTAAATGAAGTGTTGACACGAACATATCATGATGTATCAAAGTCTGTAATGCAGCATGTAGATATTAGCTGATGCTCTGAATCGATTGTATTATGATGTATGAAAACTTATCTGTTCCAAGCTGAAGATATTTGAGGCTCTGTCGCTACCATTATATGATGTAATAAAGCCTGTTTGCTCTGTGCTGATTGTAACTGAGGCTCTGACACTACTGTATTATGATGTAAGAAAGTCTCTGTGTACCAAGCTGATGGCATCTGACTTTCTGGCACTTCTGTATTATGATGTCGCTATCTGTGAGTTCTATGCTGATGGTAATTTTGTTTTTTATGCTGCTGTATTACTGTATTAAGATGTAAAAAAGCCCGTATGTTCTATGCCAACAGAATTTACTTTCTTACACTGCTGTATTCTGTTGTAAGAAAGTGTGTGCATTCTATGCTAATGATAACTGAGGTTCTGACATTACTGTATTATGATGAAACAAAGCTTCTGTGTTCCATGCTTATGCTAAGTGAGGCTCTAATACTGTTATATTATGATGTAACAAAGCTTGTAGTATTCCATGCTGATAGGAAATGAGGGTCTAACAGTACTGTATTATGATGTGGCAAACCCTGTGTTTCCCATGCAGATGGTAACTGAGGCCCTAGTCATACTGTATTATGATGTAACCAAGCCTACTGTGTTCCATGCTGATAGTAAATGAGGCTCTAACACTACTGTATTATGATGTGTCAAAGCATGCTGGTTTCATACTGATGGTAACTGAGGCTTTAACTCTACTTTGTTATGATGTAAAAAAGTCTGCGTGTCTCATGCTGATAGTAACTGAGGCTCTGACACTACTATATTAAGACGTAAGAAAGCCTTTGAGTGCCATGCTGATGGTAACTGTGGCTCTGACACTGCAGTATTATGACGTATCAAAATCTGTAGTCTTCCGTAGTGATGGTAACTGAGGTTCTACCACTACTAGCAAAGCCTGTGTGTTCCATGCTGATGGTGACTGAAGCTCTGATAGTACTGTAATTTGGTGTAAGAAAGCCTGCTGGAATCCATGCTGATGATGCTATGAAAATACTGTATTATGATCCAAAATACCCTGAGTGTCCCTTGATAATGCTACCTCAGGCACTGACACTGCTGTATAATGATGTAACAAAGCATGTAGTGTTCCATACTGACAGTAAATGAGTCCATGACACTAATGTATTATGATGCTACAAAGCCTGTGTGTCTCATGGTGATGGTAAATGCAATCTCTGACACCACTGTATCATGTTGTATCAAAGCCTGTTGTGTGCCATGCTAAAGGAAACTGGGACTCTGACACTACTGAATTATGATGCATCAAAAGCTGTCGGTTCCATGCTGTTGGTAACTGAGGCTCCAACCCTAATGTATTATGATGTAACAAAGCCTGTGTGTTTCATGATGATGGTAACTGAGGCTCTGACACTACTTTATTATTATGAAACAAAGCTTGTGTGTCCCAAGCTGATGCCCAGTGATGCCCTAACATGACTGTATTATGACATATCAAAGGCTGTTATTTCCATGCTGATGGAAACAGAGGCTATGGCACTACCATAATAAGGTGAAACAAAGCCTGTGTACTGCATCCTGATGGTAACAGAGGTTGTGACATTACTGTAGCATGATGTAACAAAGCCTGTAGTGTACCCTGCTGATGGCAACTAAGTCTGATAAAACTCTGTTATGATGTAACAAAGCCTGAGTGTCACATGCTTATAGTAACTAACACTATAATATTGCTATATTATCAGGAATGAAAGCTTTTGTGTTTCATCCTGATTGTAACAGAGGCACTGAGCCTAGTGCCTTATAATATATCAAAGGATGCAGTGTGCCATGATGATGATGGCACCTGAGATTCTGACATTAGTATATTATAATGTAAAAAAAGTGTTTGTATTACATGCTGATAGTAACTAAACCTCTTAAACAACTATATTATGAGGTAACAAAACGTAGTTGTCCATGCTGATGGTAAGTGCAGTTCTGACACTACTACATCATGACGTAACAAAGTCATTGTTTTCATGATGGTGGTAACTGGAGCTCTGACCCTACTCTATTGTGAGCCTACCTCTTCCACACTGAGGGTACCTGAAGCTCTGAGACTACTGTGCTATGCTGTAAGAAAGTGTCTTTGTTTCAGCATGATGGCAACTGTTGCTCTGACACTACTGTATTAAGATATAGTATACCCTTTGGGTTTCATGCTTATTCATCTGTGACTGACACTGCTGTATTATGATGTAATAAAGCATATTGATTCCATGCTGATGATAACTTAGGCTCAGACTCTACCATATTATGATGTAACAAAGCTTGTGTGCAGCATGCTGATTGTAACTGTGGCTCTGAAACATGTTTTATTATGATGTACCAAAGCCTTTGCATGCCATGCTGATAGTAACTGAGGATCTGACACTGCAGTGTTATGATGTATCAAAGTTTATAGTGCTCTATACTAATGGCAACTGAAGCTCTGACACTTCTGCATTGTGATGTAGCAGTCTATGAGTTCTATGCTGATGGTAATTTAATTTCTTATACTGCTGTATTATAATGTAACAATACCTGTGTGTTTTAGGCCAATGGTAGGTGAGGCCCTGATACTACGGTAGTATGGTGTAAAGCCTGTCATGTCCCATGCTGATGGTTAGTGATGATATGACAGTACTGTATTGTGATGCAACAAAGCCTGAGTGTCCCATAGTGATAGTAAATGAGGCTGAGACACTACTGTATTATGATGTATCAAAGCTTCTAGTGTACCATTCCGATGGAATCTGAAGCTCTGACACTACTATATTATGATGTAACAATTAATTTATTTTTTTTATTTTATTTAACATTTGTTTACCAGGATAGTCTGACTGGAAAAACTAAAAAACAAAATGAACAACCACAAAGCAGCAACCACTGAGCAGGAGAAGAATATCCAAACACCAACAAACTGGAACCACTTGTGTCAAGGTGCCGAACCAATTTTTATTCCACAACATTAGTTGACCTAGGTTTCGTCTCAATGTAAAGACTTCCTCAGAACAATGTACACTAATACAACACTCCCTTATATATCCACCCTCTCCCAATTAATCCATTAATTGGATAATCACATATACACAATTCATTATAAACACAATATATAACTGGTTTAAAAATGCTGTAAAAATTTTTAAAAATACTAAATACTATATAAATGTAGTATAATATATTTCATTTTATATTTGATTATTATAATATATTTATGAATGTTTGTTAAAAAGATTTATTAACATCTGCTTAAAAACACCAACTAATAAACCATTCTTGCGACTTCATCCTAAAATATGCTTCACCTTTAATATTGGAGCTATGCTGATACTGTCGTTAATACCAGGAAAATTCATGGCGTCTAATCTTAGCCGACACTTCATTTCACAAATATCCAAATGCACATCAAGAATGTTTCCTTGATTGTCCTCATTAATCTGTTGTATAACACAGAACTTAAAATTATGTCCCGGATGTTGCCCTATATGTCTAACAATGCATTGGTGGTTTTCATGTGTTTAATATCCAAAATATGTTCACTTACCCTTTACCTAAAACATCTGCAAATTTTCCCAATATAAAATGCGGGACATTGACTGCATTTTGCCAAATATACCACGTTCTTACTATAACAATTAATATGTCCTCTAATACCTATATAGGTTCCCACAACACTAATTCTACACCCAGTAGTCATGATATACTTGCACAAGCTACATCTAACACATTTAAAATTACCCAGTTGTCGACTAATACTGGGAGTATTGTCATAGGCTCCCCTTTCCAACAAATCCTTAAATGATTTGTCTTTCCTAAATACATTTTTCGGGGCCATCCCCATCTTCATCTCAACATTACTGTCTAACTTTAATAAACCCCAGTTTTTCTGAATAATATTTATAATTGCTTCTGTATCATAATTGTAAGTGGTTATAAAATATAATTGCTCATTTCTTTCCTTCCTGAAATTTCTCCTTTTACCCAGTTGTAAACTACTCTCTTGTGTCTCCACTGAATTCCACTTTAAAATAGCTTCATAAATACCCCTTTCTCTTTCACAAATAATCTCGTCCTTAATGGATGTACATAATGCAACTGGGTAACCCCTTCTAATGTGGAATAAAAATTGGTTCGGCACCTTGACACAAGTGGTTCCAGTTTGTTGTTGCTATAGTCCGACTGGACAACAGGTGTCTGTTTTCAGTGAAATCCTGGGGAGAATAGCTCCACAAAGTTACAATTTGGTAAAAAGTAATTAATAATAGTTTAAAAAAGTGATTAACAATAGTTTAAAAAGTGATTATCAATAGTTAAAAAACATCTTTGAGTAAGGTTAACAGCTGAGCAAAAAAGCAAAGCTGTAGAAGTATATGATCACAGTACTTTTTGTATATGCAATTGACTTCATCGAAATAAAAACTTTCTAGTTATTTACACTATGTACAAGTCTGCCTTGGTACAGTATAATTAATGTTCTTCAGGGTCAGCCATGAAGAATAGGCTGGATGAGGAGGTTCAGGGAGGGTCATTAGAGTTACATATATGGTTTTCATAAAGGTGTGATCTGAGGAGTTTTTTGAATGTGGTAGTGTGGTATCATAGCCTGAGGTCTGGGGGTATGGTGTTCCATGTTTTAGCAACTTCATAAGGTAATATAGATTGTCCTGAGCTGTTTTTACATGGAATGACTTAGCTTAGGGCTTTGTTACTGGATCATAGTTCCCTGTTGGTGCTATAGAAGTTTAGGAGTCCTGTTAGGCCAGGGGTTTTAATCAGGGTGATATAGTATTTGATGGGCTAAGTTGAGTTGGTGGTAGTGAAGTAAGTTTGGAAATTCTAAACATTGTAGCTTATGAAGGGATTGACGGTGGTGAGATAGTGACTTAGCATTGGTTCCAAACCTAGCTATTTTGCTGTAGAAAGTTGAAAGCTTGCTCAGGTCAGTTTTATTTAGATTTGTTAGTACTGGGGATGCATAGAGTAGGGTTGATAAAAGATGAGTTCTGGCTATAGCAGTTATGGATTCGGGGGTTAAGAATTTATTGCCACGATGCAGGCATCCTATCCTTTTGTGGACTTTGGAGCGGGTTAGGGATATGTGTTTATTGTATTTAAGTTGGCGGTCAATTGTAAGACCTAGTAGTTTGTCCTCAGAAGCTGAAGTTATGAGAGTCTTATTGGCAGAGAGAATAGAGAAGGTGGTATCATTAGTCTTTATTGGGTGGAACAGCATCAGTTGTGTTTTCTTAGGGTTCAGTATTAGCTGAGAATTGTTTAGCCAGTTTTCTATTTCTAAGAAGGATTCGTGGGCTAAGATTTGTAGGAGAAAGATGCTGGGTGCAGAGCAGAAAAGGGTGGTGTCATCTGCATATTGAACTATATCGGCTTTTGTGGTAGCTAATTGAAGTTGGTTTGTAAAGATATTGAAGAGAAGGGGGCCTAGTATTGAGCCCTGATGTATGCCACATCCTAGTACTGAGCCCTGATGTATGCCACATTTGACTGGGAGAGGGGAGAGAGGGAGTTGAGCCATTTGACAGATTGAGAGCAGTTGTCTAGGTTGCTACTGAAACATTGTAAGGTAAAGTTATCAAGGTTGAGTTCAGAGAAAGAGAGAGAGGATAGGAGTTTTGTGGGAAACTGTATTAAATGCTTTGGGTAGGTCTAGGAAAGTAGCGGAGGTGAGTTTCCCTTGGTTTCTGTATGAGTTTATGGTATTGGTGAGGTTAATTAGGGCAGTGGTGGTGCTATGGCCTAGTCAAAATCTATGCTGAGTTTTAGAGAGTAGGTTGTTGAAGAGTATGTGGGAGACAAATTGGTAATGAATACATCTTTCCAGAAACTTTTATAGGGGTGAAAGGATTGCAATAGAGTGGTAGTTGGAGAGGTCTGTGGAGGGGCCTCCCTTGTGAAGGGGGATGATGTATGAGGATTTCAATAAGGATAGACGTAGTGTTCATTAATGGATCTATTTATTACTATTGAGACTGGGTAAGAGTTGGCCTGAGATGCAAGTTGGAGGTATTGGGCTGGGAGGTTGTTGACAGCTAGGGAAGTTTGTTTGAGTGCCAAATTCATACTTGTGGTAAATGAGGCCCTGAAAATACTGTATTTTGACATATTAAAGCCTGTCAGGTTTCATACCGATGGCAGCTGAGCTCCTAACAGTATTGTAGTATGATATATCAAAGCCTAGGAGTTTCAAACTGATGGCAGCTGAGCCCCTGCCAGTATTGTAGTATGATATGGCAAAGCCTGGCAGTTTCATACTGATGGAAGCGGAGCCCCTGACAGTATTGTGGTATGATATGTCAAACCTGGCAGTTTCATACTGATTACAGTCGAGCCCCTGACAGTATTGTGGTATGATATGTCAAAGCCTGGCAGTTTCATACTGATTACAGTCGAGCCCCTGACAGTATTGTGGTATGATATGTCAAAGCCTGGCAGTTTCATACTGATGGCAGCTGAGCCCCTGACAGTATTGTAGTATGATATGTCAAAGCCTGGCAGTTTCATACTGATGGCAGCTGAGCCCCTGACCGTATTGTAGTATGCTATGTCAAAGACTGGCAGTTTCATGCTGATGGCAGCTGAGCCACTGACAGTATTGTGTTATGATATGTCAAAGCCTGGCAGTTTCATACTGATGGCAGCTGAGCCCCTGATAGTATTGTAGTATGCTTTGTCAAAACCTGGCAGTTTCATACTGATGGCAGGTGAGCCCCTGACAGTATTGTAGTATGATATGTCAAAGACTGGCAGTTTCATACTGATGACAGCTGAGCCCCTGAAAGTATTGTGGTATGATATGTCAAACCTGGCAGTTTCATACTGATGGCAGCTGAGCCCCTGACAGTATTGGGTTATGATATGACAAAGCCTGGCAGTTTCATACTGCTGGCAGCTAAACTTCTGCCAGTATTGAGGTATGATATTTCAAAGCCTGGCAGTTTCATACTGATGGCAGCTGAGCCCCTGCCAGTATTGTAGTATGATATATCAAAGCCTGGCAGTTTCAAACTGATGGCAGCTGAGCCCCTGACAGTATTGTGTTATGATATGTCAAAGCCTGGCAGTTTCATAAAGATGACAGCTGAGCCCCTGACAGTATTGCAGTATGATATGTTAAAGCCTAGGGGTTTCAAACTGATGGATGCTGAGCCTCTGACAGTATTGTAGTATGATATGTTAAAGCCTGTCAGTTTCATACTGATGGCAGCTGAGCCCCTAACAATATTGTAGTATGATATGTCAAAGCCTGGCAGTTTCATACTGATGACAGCTGAGCCCCTGACAGTATTGTGTTATAATATGTCAAAGCTTGGCAGTTTCATACTGATGGCAGCTGAGCACCTGACAGTATTGTGGTATGATATGTCAAAGCCTGGCAGTTTCATACTGATGGCAGCTGAGCCCCTGCCAGTATTGTAGTAAGATATGTCAAAGCCTGGCGGTTTCATACTGATGACAGATGAGCCCCTGACTGTATTGTGGTATGATATGTCAAAGCCTGACAGTTTCATACTGATGGCAGCTGAGCCCCTGCCAGTATTGTAGTATGATATGTCAAAGCCTGCCAGTTTCATACTGATGACAGCTGAGCATCTAGCAGCATTGTAGTATGATACCTCAAAGCCTGGCAGTGTCATACTGATAGCAGCTGAGCCCCTGACAGTATTGTGTTATGATATGGCAAAGCCTGGCAGTTTCATACTGATGGCAGCTGAGCCACTGACAGTATTGTGTTATGATATGCCAAAGCCTGCCAGTTTCATACTGATGACAGCTGAGACCCTGACAGTATTGTGTTATGATATGTCAAAGCCTGGCAGTTTCATACTGATGGCAGCTGAGCCCCTGACAGTATTGTAGTATGATATGTCAAAGCCTGGCAGTTTCATACTGATGGCAGCTGAGCCCCTGGTAGTATTGTAGTATGCTATGTCAAAGACTGGCAGTTTCATGCTGATGGCAGCTGAGCCCCTGACAGTATTGTGTTATGATATGTCAAAGATTGGCACTTTCATACTGATGGCAGCTGAGCCCCTGACAGTATTGTAGTATGCTTTGTCAAAGCCTGGCAGTTTCATACTGATGGCAGGTGAGCCCCTGACAGTATTGTAGTATGATATGTCAAAGCCTGGAAGTTTCATACTGATGGCAGCTGAGCCCCTGACAGTATTGTGGTATGATATGTCAAACCTGGCAGTTTCATACTGATGGCAGCTGAGCCCCTGACAGTATTGTGTTATGATATGACAAAGCCTGGCAGTTTTCATACTGCTGGCAGATGAGTCCCATGCCAGTATTGAGGTATGATATGTGAAAGTCTGGCAGTTTCATACTGATGGCAGCTGAGCCTCTGCCCGTATTGTAGTATGATATGTAAAGGCCTGGCAGTTACATACTGATGGCAGCTGAGCCCCTGACAGTTTTGTGTTATGATATGTCAAAGCCTGGCAGTTTCATACTGATGACAGCTGAGCCCCTGAAAGTATTGTAGTATGATATGTCAAAGCTTGGCAGTTTCCTACTGATGGCACCTGAGCCCCTGACAGTATTGTAGTATGATATGTCAAAGCCTGGCAGTTTCATACTGATGGCAGCTGAACCCCTGATAGTATTGTAGTATGCGATGTCAAAGCCTGGCAGTTTCATGCTGACAGCAGCTGAGCCCCTGACAGTATTGTGTTATGATATGTCAAAGCCTGGCAGTTTCATACTGATGGCAGCTGAGTCCCTGACAATATAGTAGTATGCTATGTCAAAGCCTGGCAGTTTCATACTGATGGCAGGTGAGCCCCTGAGAGTATTGTAGTATGATATGTCAAAGCCTGGCAGTTTCATACTGATGGCAGCTGAGCCCCTGACAGTATTGTGGTATGATATGTCAAACCTGGCAGTTTTATACTGATGGCAGCTGAGCTCCTGACAGTATTGTGTTATGATATGACAAAGCCTGGCCGCTTCATACTGCTGGCAGTTGAGCCTCATGCCAGTATTGAGGTATGATATGTCAAAGCCTGGCAGTTTCATACTGATGGCAGCTGAGCCCCTGCCAGTGTTGAGGTATGATATGTCAAAGCCTGGCAGTTTCATACTGATGACAGGTTAACCCTAGATAGTATTGTACTATGCTATGTCAAAGCCTGGCAGTTTCATGCTGATGGCAGCTGAGCCCCTGATAGTATTGTGTTATGATATGTCAAAACCTGGCAGTTTCATACTGATGGCAGCTGAGCCACTGACAGTATTGTGGTATGATATGTCAATGCCTGGCAGTTTCATACTGATGGCAGCTGAGCCCCTGCTAGTATTGAGGTATGATATGTCAAGCCTGGCAGTTTCATGCTGACGGCAGCTGAGCCCCTGATAGTATTGTGTTACGATATGTCAAAGCCTGGCAGTTTCATACTGATGGCAGCTGAGCCACTGACAATATAGTAGTATGCTATGTCAAAGCCTGGCAGTTTCATACTGATGGCAGATGAGCCCCTGACAGTATTGTAGTATGCTATGTCAAAGACTGGCAGTTTCATACTGATGGCAGCTGAGCCCCTGACAGTATTGTGGTATGATATGTCAAACCTGGCAGTTTCATACTGATGGCAGCTGACAGTATTGTGTTATGATATGACAAAGCCTGGCAGTTTCATACTGCTGGCAGCTGAGCCCCATGCCAGTATTGAGGTATGATATGTCAAAGCCTGGCAGTTTCATACTGTTGGCAGCTGAGCCCCTGCCAGTATTGTAGTATGATATGTCAAAGCCTGGCAGTTTCATACTGATGGCATCTGAGCCCCTGACAGTATTGTAGTATGGTATGTCAAAGCCTGGCAGTTTCATACTGATGGCAGCTGAGCCCCTGACAGTATTGTGGTATGATATGTCAAAGCCTGGCAGTTTCATACTGATGGCAGCTGAGCCCCTGACAGTATTGTAGTATGATATGTCAAAGCCTGGCAGTTTCATACTGATGGCAGGTGAGCCCCTGAGAGTATTGTAGTATGCTATGTCAAAGACTGGCAGTTTCATACTGATGGCAGCTGAGCCCCTGACAGTTTTATGTTATGATATGTCAAAGCGTGGCAGTTTCATTCTGATGACAGCTAAGCCCCTGAAAGTATTGTAGTATGATATGTCAAAGCTTGGCAGTTTCATACTGATGGCACCTGAGCCCCTGACAGTATTGTAGAATGATATGTCAAAGCCTGGCAGTTTCATACTGATGGCAGCTGAGCCCCTGATAGTATTGTAGTATGCCATGTCAAAGCCTGGCAGTTTCATGCTGACAGCAGCTGAGCCCCTGACAGTATTGTGTTATGATATGTCAAAGCCTGGCAGTTTCATACTGATGGCAGCTGAGCCCCTGACAATATAGTAGTATGCTATGTCAAAGCCTGGCAGTTTCATACTGATGGCAGGTGAGCCCCTGACAGTATTGTAGTATGATATGTCAAAGCCTGGCAGATTCATACTGATGGCAGCTGAGCCCCTGACAGTATTGTGGCATGATATGTCAAACCTGGCAGTTTCATACTGATGGCAGCTGAGCTCCTGACAGTATTGTGTTATGATATGACAAAGCCTGGCAGTTTCATACTGATGGCAGGTGAGACCCTGACAGTATTGTAGTATGATATGTCAAAGCCTGGCAGTTTCATACTGATGGCAGCTGAGCCCCTGACAGTATTGTGGTATGATATGTCAAACCTGGCAGTTTCATACTGATGGCAGCTGAGCTCCTGACAGTATTGTGTTATGATATGACAAAGCCTGGCAGTTTCATACTGCTGGCAGTTGAGCCCCATGCCAGTATTGAGGTATGATTTGTCAAAGCCTGGCACTTTCATACTGATGGCAGCTGAGCCCCTGACAGTACTGTAGTATGATATGTCAAAGCCTGGCAGTTTCATACTGATGGCAGCTGTGCCCCTGGTAGTATTGTAGTATGCTATGTCAAAGACTGGCAGTTTCATGCTGATGGCAGCTGAGCCCCTGACAGTATTGTGTTATGATATGACAAAGCCTGGCAGTTTCATACTGCTGGCAGATGAGTCCCATGCCAGTATTGAGGTATGATATGTGAAAGCCTGGCAGTTTCATACTGATGGCAGCTGAGCCTCTGCCCGTATTGTAGTATGATATGTCAAGGCCTGGCAGTTACATACTGATGGCAGCTGAGCCCCTGACAGTTTTGTGTTATGATATGTCAAAGCGTGGCAGTTTCATTCTGATGACAGCTAAGCCCCTGAAAGTATTGTAGTATGATATGTCAAAGCTTGGCAGTTTCATACTGATGGCACCTGAGCCCCTGACAGTATTGTAGAATGATATGTCAAAGCCTGGCAGTTTCATACTGATGGCAGCTGAGCCCCTGATAGTATTGTAGTATGCTATGTCAAAGCCTGGCAGTTTCATGCTGACAGCAGCTGAGCCCCTGACAGTATTGTGTTATGATATGTCAAAGCCTGGCAGTTTCATACTGATGGCAGCTGAGCCCCTGACAATATAGTAGTATGCTATGTCAAAGTCTGGCAGTTTCATACTGATGGCAGGTGAGCCCCTGACAGTATTGTAGTATGATATGTCAAAGCCTGGCAGTTTCATACTGATGGCAGCTGAGCCCCTGACAGTATTGTGGTATGATATGTCAAACCTGGCAGTTTCATACTGATGGCAGCTGAGCTCCTGACAGTATTGTGTTATGATATGACAAAGCCTGGCAGTTCCATACTGCTGGCAGTTGAGCCCCATGCCAGTATTGAGGAATGACATGTCAAAGCCTGGCAGTTTCATACTGATGGCAGCTGAGCCCTGTCAGTATTGTAGTATGATATGTCAAAGCCTGGCAGTTTCATATTGATGGCATCTGAGCCCCTGACAGTATTGTAGTATGGTATGTCAAAGCCTGGCAGTTTCATACTGATGGCAGCTGAGCCCCTGACAGTATTGTGGTATGATAAGTCAAAGCCTGGCAGCTTCATACTGATGGCAGCTGAGCCCCTGACAGTATTGTAGTATGATATGTCAAAGCCTGGCAGTTTTATACTGATGGCAGATGAGCCCCTGCCAGAATTGAGGTATGATATGTCAAAGCCTGACAGTTTCATACTGATGGCAGCTGAGCCCCTGCCAGTATTGAGGTATGATATGTTAAATCCTGGCAGTTTCATACTAATGACAGCGGAGCCCCTGATAGTATTGTAGTATGCTATGTCAAAGCATAGCAGCTTCATGCTGATGGCAGCTGTGCGCCTGATAGTATTGAGCTATGATATGTCAAAGCCTGGCAGTTTCATACTGATGGCAGCTGAGCCCCTGACAGTATTGTAGTATGATATGTCAAAGCATGGCAGTTTCATACTGATGGCAGCTGAGCCCCTGACACTATTGTAGTATGCTATGTCAAAGCCTGCCAGTTTCATGCTGATGGCAGCTGAGCCCCTGACAGTATTGTGTTATGATATGTCAAAGCCTGGCAGTTTCATACTGATGGCAGCTGAGCCCCTGACAGTATTGTGTTATGATATGTCAAAGCCAGGCAGTTTCATACTGATGACAGCTGAGCCCCTGATAGTATTGTAGCATGCTATGTCAATGCCTGGCAGTTTCCTACTGATGGCAGGTGAGCCCCTGACAGTATTGTAGTATGATATGTCAAAGCCTGGCAGTTTCATCCTGATGGCAGCTGAGCCCCTGGCAGTATTGTGGTATGATATGTCAAACCTGGCAGTTTCAAGCTGCTGGCAGCTGAGCCCCTGACAGTATTGTATTATGATATGACAAGGCCTGGTAGTTTCATACTGCTGGCAGCTGAACCTCTACCAGTATTGAGGTATGATATTTCAAAGCCTGGCAGTTTCATACTGATGGCAGCTGAGCCCCTGCCAATATTGTAGTATGATATGTCAAAGCGTGGCAGTTTCATACTGATGGCAGCTGAGCCCCTGATAGTATTGTGGTATGATATGTCAAAGCCTGGCAGTTTCATACGGATGGCAGCTGAGCCCCTGCTAGTATTGAGGTATGATATGACAAAGCCTGGCAGTTTCATACCGATGGCAGCTGAGCTCCTGGCAGTATTTTAGTTGTTGTTGTGTCTTTCGGCTTTTCCCGGTTAGGGGTCGCTACAGCAGAACTCTGATCTGCTAATGATTGGCAGTAGATTTTTACGTGCCACGTTGCCAGCCTTGATGCACAACCTTCAACGAAGGTATATCCATTCACGCATGTCTCCACACAGAAGACGCTCTAGCTAAGAATCGAACCAGACAACGTCTTACTGTGAGGCGACAATGCTACCGCAGCACCACCACTGCCGTATTGTAGTATATGTCAAAGCTTGGCAGTTTCATACTGATGGCACCTGAGCCCCTGCCAGTATTGAGGTATGATATGTCAAAGCCTGGCAGTTTCATACTGATGGCAGCTGAGCCCCTGACTGTATTGTGGTATGATATGACAAAGCCTGGCAGTTTCATACTGATGGCATCTGAGCCCCTGACAGTATTGTGATATGATATGTCAAAGCCTGGCAGTTTCATAATGATGGCAGCTGAGCCCCTGACAGTATTGTGTTATGGTATTTCAAAGCCTGGCAGAATCATACTGATGGCAGCTGAGCCCCTGACAGTAGTGTGTTATGATATGTCAAAGCCTGGCAGAATCATACTGATGGCATCTGAGCCCCTGACAGTATTGTAGTATGATATGTCAAACCTGGCAGTTTCATACTGATGGCAGCTGAGCTCCTGACAGTATTGTGTTATGATATGACAAAGCCTGGCAGTTTCATACTGCTGGCAGCTGAGCCCCATACCAGTATTGAGGTATCATATGTCAAAACCTGGCAGTTTCATACTGATGGCAGCTGAGCCCCTGCCGGTATTGTAGTACGATATGTCAAAGCCTGGCAGTTTCATACTGATGGCATCTGAGCCTCTGACAGTATTGTAGTATGCTATGTCAAAGCCTGGCAGTTTCATACTGATGGCAGCTGAGCCACTGACAGTATTGTGGTATGATATGTCAAAGCCTGGCAGTTTCATACTGATGGCAGCTGAGCCCCTGCCAGTATTGAGTTATGATATGTCAAAGCGTGGTAGTTTCATACTGATGGCAGCTGAGCTGCTGGCAGTATTTTAGTTGTTTTTGTGTCTTTTGGCTTTTCCCGGTTATGGGGACGCCACAGCAGAACTCTGATCTGCTAATGATTGGCAGTAGATTTTTACGTGCCACGTTGCCAGCCTTGATGCACAACCTTCAACGAAGGTACACCCATTCACGCATGTCTCCACACATAAGACACTCTAGCTAAGAATCGAACCGGACAACGTCTTACTATGAGGCGACAATGCTACCGCAGCACCACCACTGCCGTATTGTAGTATGATATGTCAAAGCTTGGCAGTTTCATACTGATATTAGCTGAGCCCCTGCCAGTATTGAGGTATGATATGTCAAAGCCTGGCAGTTTCATACTGATGGCAGCTGAGCCCCTGACTGTATTGTGGTATGATATGACAAAGCCTGGCAGTTTCATACTGATGGCATCTGAGCCCCTGACAGTATTGTGATATGATATGTCAAAGCCTGGCAGTTTCATAATGATGGCAGCTGAGCCCCTGACAGTATTGTGTTATGGTATGTCAAAGCCTGGCAGAATCATACTGATGGCAGCTGAGCCCCTGAAAGTATTGTGTTATGATATGTCAAAGCCTGGCAGAATCATACTGATGGCATCTGAGCCCCTGACAGTATTGTAGTATGATATGTCAAACCTGTCAGTTTCATACTGATGGCAGCAGAGCCCCTGACAGTTTTGTGTTATGATATGACAAAGCCTGGCAGTTTCATACTGCTGGCAGCTGAGCCCCATACCAGTATTGAAGTATGATATGTCAAAACCTGGCAGTTTCATACTGATGGCAGCTGAGCCCCTGCCAGTATTGAGGTATGATATGTCAAAACCTGGCAGTTTCATACTGATGGCAGCTGAGCCCCTGCCGGTATTGTAGTATGATATATCAAAGCCTGGCAGTTTCATACTGATGGCAGCTGAGCCCCTGATAGTATTGTAGTATGCTATGTCAAAGCCTGGCAGTTTCATGCTGATGGCAGCTGTGCCCCTGATAGTATTGTGTTATGATATGTCAAAGCCTGGCAGTTTCATACTGATGGCAGCTGAGCCCCTGACAGTATTGTGGTATGATATGTCAAAGCCTGGCCATTTCATACTGATGACAGCTGAGCCCCTGACAGTATTGTGGTATGATATGTCAAAGCCTGGCAGTTTCATGCTGATGGCAGGTGAGCTCCTGACAGTATTGTGTTATGATATGTCAAAGCCTGGCAGTTTCATACTGATGACAGCTGAGCCCCTGATAGTATTGTAGCATGCTATGTCAAAGCCTGGCAGTTTCATGCTGACAGCAGCTGAGCCCCTGACAGTATTGTGGTATGATATGTCAAACCTGGTAGTATCATACTGCTGGCAGCTGAGCCCCTGACAGAATTGTATTATGATATGACAAAGCCTGGTAGTTTCATACTGATGGCAGCTGAGCTGCTGGCAGTATTTTAGTTGTTTTTGTGTCTTTCGGCTTTTCCCGGTTAGGGACGCCACAGCAGAACTCTGATCTGCTAATGATTGGCAGTAGATTTTTACGTGCCACGTTGCCAGCCTTGATGCACAACCTTCAATGAAGGTACACCCATTCACGCATGTCTCCACACATAATACGCTCTAGCTGAGAATCGAACCAGACAACGTCTTACTATGAGGCGACAATGCTACCGCAGCACCACCACTGCCGTATTGTAGTATGATATGTCAAAGCTTGGCAGTTTCATACTGATGGCAGCTGAGCCCCTGCCAGTATTGAGGTATGATATGCCAAAGCCTGGCAGTTTCATACTGATGGCAGCTGAGCCCCTGACTGTATTGTGGTATGATATGACAAAGCCTGGCAGTTTCATACTGATGGCATCTGAGCCCCTGACAGTATTGTGATATGATATGTCAAAGTCTGGCAGTTTCATAATGATGGCAGCTGAGCCCCTGACAGTATTGTGTTATGGTATGTCAAAGCCTGGCAGAATCATACTGATGGCAGCTGAGCCCCTGACAGTATTGTGTTATGATATGTCAAAGCCTGGCAGAATCATACTGATGGCATCTGAGCCCCTGACAGTATTGTAGTGTGATATGTCAAACCTGTCAGTTTCATACTGATGGCAGCTGAGCCCCTGACAGTTTTGTGTTATGATACGACAAAGCCTGGCATTTTCATACTGCTGGCAGCTGAGCCCCATACCAGTATTGAGGTATGATATGTCAAAACGTGGCAGTTTCATACTGATGGCAGCTGAGCCCCTGCCGGTATTGTAGTATGATATGTCAAAGCCTGGCAGTTTCATATTGATGGCAGCTGAGCCCCTGATAGTATTGTAGTATGCTATGTCAAAGCCTGGCAGTTTCATGCTGACGGCACCTGAGCCCCTGATAGTATTGTGTTATGATATGTCAAAGCCTGGCAGTTTCATGCTGATGGCAGCTGAGCCACTGACAGTATTGTGGTATGATATGTCAAAGCCTGGCAGTTTCATACTGATGGCAGCTGAGCCCCTGCCAGTATTGAGTTATGATATGTCAAAGCCTGGCAGTTTCATGCTGATGGCAGGTGAGCTCCTGACAGTATTGTGTTATGATATGTCAAAGCCTGGCAGTTTCATACTGATGACAGCTGAGCCCCTGATAGTATTGTAGCATGCTATGTCAAAGCCTGGCAGTTTCATGCTGACAGCAGCTGAGCCCCTGACAGTATTGTGGTATGATATGTCAAACCTGGTAGTATCATACTGCTGGCAGCTGAGCCCCTGACAGAATTGTATTATGATATGACAAAGCCTGGTAGTTTCATACTGCTGGCAGCTGAGCTGCTGGCAGTATTTTAGTTGTTTTTGTGTCTTTCGGCTTTTCCCGGTTAGGGGACGCCACAGCAGAACTCTGATCTGCTAATGATTGGCAGTAGATTTTTGCGTGCCACGTTGCCAGCCTTGATGCACAACCTTCAACGAAGGTACACCCATTCACGCATGTCTCCACACATAAGACGCTCTAGGTAAGAATCGAACCGGACAACATCTTACTATGAGGAGACAATGCTACCGCAGCACCACCACTGCCGTATTGTAGTATGATATGTCAAAGCTTGGCAGTTTCATACTGATGGCAGCTGAGCCCCTGCCAGTATTGAGGTATGATATGTCAAAGCCTGGCAGTTTCATACTGATGGCAGCTGAGCCCCTGACTGTATTGTGGTATGATATGACAAAGCCTGACAGTTTCATACTGATGGCATCTGAGCCCCTGACAGTATTGTGATATGATATGTCAAAGCCTGGCAGTTTCATAATGATGGCAGCTGAGCCCCTGACAGTATTGTGTTATGGTATGTCAAAGCCTGGCAGAATCATACTGATGGCAGCTGAGCCCCTGACAGTATTGTGTTATGATATGTCAAAGCCAGGCAGAATCCTACTGATGGCATCTGAGCCCCTGACAGTATTGTAGTATGATATGTCAAACCTGTCAGTTTCATACTGATGGCAGCTGAGCCCCTGACAATTTTGTGTTATGATATGTCAAAGCTGGCAGTTTCATACTGATGGCAGCTGAGCCCCTGATAGTATTGTGATATGATATGTCAAACCCGGCAGTTTCACAGAAATAGTCATTGACGCAGTGATAGTCCTACATTATGATTACTCTGTGGTACATGATGATGGTAACAGAGGCTCTGACACTACTTGATTATCATGTATTAAAGTCTATATGCCATACGTTGATGATATTGTATTGTAGTATGATATGTCAAAGCCTGGCAGTTTCATACTGATGGCAGCTGGGCCCCTGCCAGTATTGTAGTATGCTATGTCAAAGCCTGGCAGTTTCATGCTGATGGCAGCTGAGCCCCTGATAGTATTGTGTTATGATATGTCAAATCCTGGCAGTTTCATACTGATGGCAGCTGAGCCCCTGACAGTATTGTGGTATGATATGTCAAAGCCTGGCAATTTCATACTGGTGGCAGCTCAGGCCCTGACAGTATTGTAGTATGATATGTCAAAGCCTGGCAGTTTCATACTGATGGCAGGTGAGACCCTGACAGTATTGTAGTATGCTATGTCAAAGCCTGGCAGTTTCATGCTGATGGCAGCTGAGCCCCTGACAATATTGTGTTATGATATGTCAAAGCCTGGCAGTTTCATACTGATGGCAGCTGAGCAGCTGATAGTATTGTAGCATGCAATGTCAAAGCCTGGCAGTTTCCTACTGATGGCAGGTGAGCCCCTGACAGTATTGTAGTATGATATGTCAAAGCCTGGCAGTTTCATACTGATGGCAGCTGAGCCCCTGACAGTATTGTGGTATGATATGTCAAACCTGGCAGTTTCATACTGCTGGCAGCTGTGCCCCTGACAGTATTGTATTATGATATGACAAAGCCTGGTAGTTTCATACTGCTGGCAGCTAAACCTCTGCCAGTATTGAGGTATGATATTTCAAAGCCTGGCAGTTTCATACTGATGGCAGCTGAGCCCCTGCCAGTATTGTAGTATGATATGTCAAAGCCTGGCAGTTTCATACTGATGGCAGCTGAGCCCCTGACAGTATTGTAGTATGCTATGTCAAAGCCTGGCAGTTTCAAACTGATGGCAGCTGAGCCCCTGACAGTATTGTGTTATGATATGTCAAAGCCTGGCAGTTTCATAAAGATGACAGCTGAGCCCCTGACCGTATTGCAGTATGATATGTTAAAGCCTAGGGGTTTCAAACTCATGGAAGCTGAGCCTCTGACAGTATTGTAATATGATATGTTAGAGCCTGTCAGTTTCATACTGATGGCAGCTGAGCCCCTAACAATATTGTAGTATGATATGTCAAAGCCTGGCAGTTTCATACTGATGACAGCTGAGCCCCTGACAGTATTGTGTTATAATATGTCAAAGCTTGGCAGTTTCATACTGATGGCAGCTGAGCACCAGACAGTATTGTGGTATGATATGTCAAAGCCTGACAATTTCATACTGATGGCAGCTGAGCCCCTGCCAGTATTGTAGTATGATATGTCAAAACCTGGCAGTTTCATAATGATGACAGCTGAGCCCCTGATAGTATTGTGTTATGATATGACAAAGCCTGGCAGTTTCATACTGATGGCAGCGGAGCCCCTGACAGTACTGTAATATGATATGTCAAAGCCTGGCAGTTTCATACTGATGGCAGCTGAGCCCCGACAGTATTGGGGCATGATATGTCAAAGACTGGCAGTTTCATATTGATGGCAGGTGAGCCCCTGACAGTATTGTGGTATGATATGTCAAAGCCTGGCAGTTTCATACTGATGGCAGATGAGCCCCTGACTGTATTGTGGTATGATATGTCAAAGCCTGGCAGTTTCATACTGATGGCAGCTGAGCCCCTATCAGTATTGTGTTATGATATGCCAAAGCCTGGCAGTTTTATACCGATGACAGCTGAGCACCTAGCAGCATTGTGGTATGATATGTCAAAGCCTGGCAGTGTCATACTGATAGCAGCTGAGCCCCTGACAGTATTGTGTTATGATATGCCAAAGCCTGGCAGTTTCATACTGATGGCAGCTGAGCCCCTGACAGTATTGTAGTATGCTATGTCAAAGCCTGGCAGTTTCACACTGATGATAGATGAGCAACTAGCAGCATTGTAGTATGATATGTCAAAGCCTGGTAGTGTCATACTGATGGCAGCTGAGCCCCTGACAGTATTGTGTTATGATATTTCAAAGCCTTGCAGTTTCATACTGATGGCAGCTGAGCCCCTGCCAGTATTGTATTATGATATGTCAAAGCCTGGCATTTTCATACTGATGGCAGCTAAGCCCCTGCCAGTATTGTAGTATGATATGTCAAAGCCTGGCAGTTTCATACTGATGGCAGCTGAGCCCCTGCCAGTATTGTAGTATGATATGTCAAAGCCTGGCAGTTTCATACTGATGGCAGCTGAGCCCCTGACAGTATTGTAGTATGCTATGTCAAAGCCTGGCAGTTTCAAACTGATGGCAGCTGAGCCCCTGACAGTATTGTGTTATGATATGTCAAAGCCTGGCATTTTCATAAAGATGACAGCTGAGCCCCTGACCGTATTGCAGTATGATATGTTAAAGCCTAGGGTTTCAAACTCATGGAAGCTGAGCCTCTGACAGTATTGTAATATGATATGTTAGAGCCTGTCAGTTTCATACTGATGGCAGCTGAGCCCCTAACAATATTGTAGTATGATATGTCAAAGCCTGGCAGTTTCATACTGATGACAGCTGAGCCCCTGACAGTATTGTGTTATAATATGTCAAAGCTTGGCAGTTTCATACTGATGGCAGCTGAGCACCAGACAGTATTGTGGTATGATATGTCAAAGCCTGACAATTTCATACTGATGGCAGCTGAGCCCCTGCCAGTATTGTAGTATGATATGTCAAAACCTGGCAGTTTCATAATGATGACAGCTGAGCCCCTGATAGTATTGTGTTATGATATGACAAAGCTTGGCAGTTTCATACTGATGGCAGGTGAGCCCCTGACAGTATTGTGATATGATATGTCAAAGCCTGGCAGTTTCATACTGATGGCAGCTGAGCCCCGACAGTATTGTGGTATGATATGTCAAAGACTGGCTGTTTCATACTGATGGCAGGTGAGCCCCTGACAGTATTGTGTTATGATATGACAAAGCCTGGCAGTTTCATACTGCTGGCAGCTGAGCCCCATGCCAGTATTGAGGTATGATATGTCAATGCCTGGCAGCTTCATACTGATGGCAGCTGAGCCCTGCCAGTATTGTAGTATGATATGTCAAAGGCTGGCAGTTTCATATTGATGGCATCTGAGCCCCTGACAGTATTGTAGTATGCTATGTCCAAGCCTGGCAGTTTCATACTGATGGCAGCTGAGCCCCTGACAGTATTGTGGTATGATATGTCAAAGCCTGGCAGTTTCATACTGATGGCAGCTGAGCCCCTGACAGTATTGTAGTATGATATGTCAAAGCCTGGCAGTTTCATACTGATGGCAGCTGAGCCGCTGCCAGTATTGAGGTATGATATGTCAAAGCCTGGCAGTTTCATACTGGCGACAGCTGAGCCCCTGATAGTATTGTAGTATGCTATGTCAAAGCCTGGCAGTTACATGCTGACGGCAGCTGAGCCCCTGATAGTATTGTGTGATGATATGTCAAAGCCTGGCAGTTTCATACAGATGGCAGCTGAGCCCCTGCTAGTATTGAGGTATGATATGTCAAAGCCTGGCAATTTCATACTGATGGCAGCTGAGCCCCTGACAGTATTGTAGTATGATATGACAAAGCCTGGCAGTTTCATACTGATGGCAGCTGAGCCCCTGACAGTATTGTAGTATGCTATGTCAAAGCCTGGCAGTTTCATGCTGATGGCAGCTGAGCCCCTGACAGTATTGTGTTATAATATGTCAAAGCCTGGCAGTTTCATACTGATGGCAGCTGAGCCCCTGATAGTATTGTAGCATGCTATGTCAAAGCCTGGCAGTTTCCTACAGATGGCAGGTGAGCCCCTGACAGTATTCTAGTATGATATGTCAAACCCTAGCAGTTTCATACTGCTGGCAGCTGAGCCTCTGACAGTATTGTATTATGATATGACAAAGCCTGGTAGTTTCAAACTGCTGGCAGCTGAACCTCTGCCAGTTTTGAGGTATGATATTTCAAAGCCTGGCAGTTTCATACTGATGGCAGCTGAGCCCCTGCCAGTATTGCAGTATGATATGTCAAAGCCTGGCAGTTTCATACTGATGGCAGCTGAGCCCCTGACAGTATTGTAGTATGCTATGTCAAAGCCTGGCAGTTTCATACTGATGGCAGCTGAGCCCCTGACAGTATTGTGGTATGATATGTCAAAGCCTGGCAGTTTCATACTGATGGCTGCTGAGCCCCTGACAGTATTGTAGTATGATATGTCAAAGGCTGGCAGATTCATACTGATGGCAGCTGAGCCCCTGCTAGTATTGAGGTATGATATGTCAAACCTGGCAGTTTCATGCTGATGGCAGCTGAGCTGCTGGCAGTATTTTAGTTGTTGTGTCTTTCGGCTTTTCCCGGTTAGGGGTCGCCACAGCAGAACTCTGATCTGCTAATGATTGGCAGTAGATTTTTACGTGCCACATTGCCAGCCTTGATGCACAACCTTCAACGAAGGTACACCCATTCACGCATGTCTCCACACAGAAGACGCTCTAGCTAAGAATCGAACTGGACAACATCTTACTGTGAGGTGACAATGCTACCGCAGCACCACCACCGCCGTATTGTAGTATGATATGTCAAAGCTTGGCAGTTTCATACTGATGGCAGCTGAGCCCCTGACAGTATTGAGGTATGATATGTCAAAGCTTGGGAGTTTCATACTGATGGCAGCTGAGCCCCTGCTAGTATTGAGGTATGATATGTCAAAGCCTGGCAGTTTCATACTGATGGCAGCTGAGCCCCTGACTGTATTGTGGTATGACATGATGAAGCTTGGCAGTTTCATACTGATGGCAGCTGAGCCCCTGACAGTATTGTGATATGATATGTCAAAGCCTGGCAGTTTTATACTGATGGCAGCTGAGCCCCTGACAGTATTGTGTTTTGATATGTCAAAGCCTGGCAGAATCGTACTGATGGCATCTGAGCCCCTGACAGTATTGTGGTATGATATGTCAAAGCCTGGCAGTTTCATACTGATGGCAGCTGAGCCCCTGCCAGTATTGTAGTATGATATGTCAAAGCCTGGCAGTTTCATTCTGATGGCAGCTGAGCCCCTGATAGTATTGTGATATGATATGTCAAACCCAGCAGTTTCACAGAAATGGTCATTGACGCAGTGATAGTCCTACATTATGATTACTCTGTGGTACATGATGATGGTAACAGAGGCTCTGACACTACTTGATTATCATGTATTAAAGTCTATATGCCATACGTTGACGATATTGTATTGTAGTATGATATGTCAAAGCCTGGCAGTTTCATACTGATGGCAGCTGAGCCCCTGCCAGTATTGTAGTATGTTATGTCAAAGCCTGGCAGTTTCATGCTGATGGCAGCTGAGCCCCTGACAGTATTGAGGTATGATATGGCAAAGCCTAGCAGTTTCATGCTGACGGCAGCTGTGCCCCTGATAGTATTGTGTTATGATATTTCAAAGCCTGGCAGCTTCATACTGATGGCAGCTGAGCCCCTGATAGTATTGTAGCATGCTATGTCAATGCCTGTCAGTTTCCTACTGATTGCAGGTGAGCCCCTGACAGTATTGTAGTATGATATGTCAAAGCCTGGCAGTTTCATACTGATGGCAGCTGAGCCCCTGACAGTATTGTGGTATGATATGTCAAACCTGGCAGTTTCATACTGCTGGCAGCTGAGCCGCTGACAGTATTGTATTATGATATGACAAAGCCTGGTAGTTTCATACTGCTGGCAGCTAAACCTTTGCCAGTATTGAGGTATGATATTTCAAAGCCTGGCAGTTTCATACTGATGGCAGCTGAGCCCCTGCCAGTATTGTAGTATGATATGTCAAAGCCTGGCAGTTTCATACTGATGGCAGCTGAGCCCCTGACAGTATTGTAGTATGCTATGTCAAAGCCTGGCATTTTCATACTGGTGGCCGCTGAGCCCCTGACAGTATTGTGGTATGATATGTCAAAGCCTGGCAGTTTCGTATTGATGGCAGCTGAGCCCCTGACAGTATTGTAGTATGATATGTCAAAGCCTGGCAGTTTCATGCTGATGGCAGCTGAGCCCCTGCTAGTATTGAGGTATGATCTGTCAAAGTCTGGCAGTTTCATACTGATGGCAGGTGAGCTGCTTTCAGTATTTTAGTTGTTGTGTCTTTCGGCTTTTCCCGGTTAGGGGTCGCCACAGCAGAACTCCGATCTGCTAATGATTGGCAGTAGATTTTAACATGCCATGTTGCCAGCCTTGATGCACAACCTTCAACGAAGGTACACCCATTCACACATGTCTCCACAAAGAAGATGCTCTAGCTAAGAATCGAACCGGACAACGTCTTACTGTGAGGCGACAATGCTACCGCAGCACCACCACCGCCATATTGTAGTATGATATGTCAAAGCTTAGCAGTTTCATACTGATGGCAGCTGAGCCCCTGCCAGTATTGTGTTATGGTATGTCAAAGCCTGGCAGTTTCATACTGATGGCAGCTTTGCCCCTGACAGTATTGTGTTATGGTATGTCAAAGCCTGGCAGAATCATACTGATGGCAGCTGAGCCCCTGACAGTATTGTGTTATGATATGTCAAAGCCTGGCAGAATCATACTGATGGCAGCTGAGCCCCTGACAGTATTGTGTTATGATATGTCAAAGCCTGGCAGAATCATACTGATGGCAGCTGAGCCCCTGATAGTATTGTAGCATGCTATGTCAAAGCCTGGCAGTTTCATACTGATGGCAGCTGAGCCCCTGACAGTATTGTGGTATGATATGTCAAACCTGGCCGTTTCATACTGCTGGCAGCTGAGCCCCTGACAGTATTGTATTATGATATGACAAAGCCTGGTAGTTTCATACTGCTGGCAGCTAAACCTCTGCCAGTATTGAGGTATGATATTTCAAAGCCTGGCAGTTTCATACTGATGACAGCTGAGCCCCTGCCAGTATTTTAGTATGATATGTCAAAGCCTGGCAGTTTCATACTGATGGCTGCTGAGCCCCTGACAGTATTGTGGTATGATTTGTCAAAGCCTGGCAGTTTCATACTGATGGCAGCTGAGCCCCTGACAGTATTGTAGTATGATATGTCAAAGCCTGGCAGTTTCATACTGATGGCAGCTGAGCTGCTGGCAGTATTTTAGTTGTTGTTGTGTCTTTCGGCTTTTCCCGGTTAGGGGTCGCCACAGCAGAACTCCGATCTGCTAATGATTGGCAGTAGATTTTTATTTGCCATGTTGCCAGCCTTGATGCACAACCTTCAATGAAGGTACACCCATTCACGCATGTCTCCACAAAGAAGATGCTCTAGCTAAGAATCGAACTGGACAACATCTTACTGTGAGGCGACAATGCTACCGCAGCACCACCACCACCGTATTGTAGTATGATATGTCAAAGCTTGGCAGTTTCATACTGATGGCAGCTGAGCCCCTGCCAGTATTGAGGTATGATATGTCAAAGACTTGCAGTTTCATACTGATGGCAGCTTAGCCCCTGACTGTATTGTGGTATGATATGACAAAGCCTGGCAGTTTCATACTGATGGCAGCTGAGCCCCTGACAGTATTGTGATATGATATGTCAAAGTCTGGCAGTTTCATACTGATGGCAGCTGAGCCCCTGACAGTATTGTGTTATGGTATGTCAAAGCCTGGCAGAATCATACTGATGGCAGCTGAGCCCCTGACAGTATTGTGTTATGATATGTCAAAGCCTGGCAGAATCATTCTGATGGTATCTGAGCCTCTGACAGTATTGTAGTATGATATGTCAAACCTGTCTGTTTCATACTGATGGCAGCTGAGCCCCTGACAGTTTTGTGTTATGATATGTCAAAGCCTGGCAGTTTCATACTGATGGCAGCTGAGCCTCTGATAGTATTGTGATATGATATGTCAAACCCAGCAGTTTCACAGAAATGGTCATTGACGCAGTGATAGTCCTACATTATGATTACTCTGTGGTACATGATGATGGTAACAGAGGCTCTGACACTACTTGATTATCATGTATTAAAGTCTATATGCCATACGTTGATGATAATTGAGCCTCTCTCACTATGTTATTGTGACATAATAAAGCTTCTGTGTTCTATGCTGATTTTGACTCAGGCTCTGGGGCAAACATTCCAAAAAAGGGACAGATTTTAAATATTTCTCTCTTCACCTTAAAACATTACTAGAATAACAGTATTTGTATTGCCATGCATGTTCTGAGGGGTATGAAGTCTGAAACTCAACTTGATGTCATTATTCAATGACTTCAATCCTCAGTGATTTGCCAGAAAACCATAAACAAATGAAAAATATGAAGCAGAAATCTGGACAATTGAGAAGTACACTCTACACTACTGTATTATGATGTCTCAAAGCCTTTAGTGTTTAACACAGATGGTAACTGTGGCTCTGACATTGCTATAATTTGATGTAACAATGCCTTTGTATTCCATGCTGAGGGTGACTCAGGCCCAAACACTGTAGTGTAGCGGTGTAACAAACATGTAGTGTTCCTATTTGTAGGTAATTGAGCCTATGACATTGCTATATTATGAAGAAACAAAGCCTGTGTGTCCCATGTTGATGGTAACAGAGGCTCTAATACTACTGTATCATGCTGTACAAAGTCTGCAGTGTTACTGTACCATGCTAATGAAAACTGAGGTTCTGACTCTACTGTATCATGAGGCCTGCAGTGTTACTGTACCATGCTGATGGTAACAGATGCTCTAACACTTCTTTATCATGATGTACAAAGCCTGCAGTGTAGCTGTACCATGCTGAATGTAACAGAGGCTCTAATACTACTGTATCATGATGTACAAACCCTGCAGTCTTACTGTACCATGCTGATGGTAACTGGGGTTCTGACACTACTGTATCATGCTGTACATAGCCTGCAGTGTTACTGTACCATGCTGATGGTAACAGAGGCTCTAATACTACTGTATCATGATGTACAAAGCCTGCAATGTTACTGTATCATGCTGATCGTAACAGACACTCTAACACTACTGTATCATGATGTACAAAGCCTGCAGTGTTACTGTACCATGCTGATGGTACTATAGGCTCTAATACTACTGTATCTTGATGTACAAAGCCTGCAGTGTTACTGTACCATGCTGATGGTAACAGACACTCTAAAACTACTGTATCATGATGTACAAAGCCTGCAGTGTTACTGTACCATGCTAATGATAACTGAGGTTCTGACACTACTGTATCATGATGTACAAAGTCTGCAGTGTTACTGTACCATGCTGATGGTAACAGGTGCTCTAACACTACTTTATCATGATGTACAAAGCCTGTAGTGTTACTGTACCATGCTGATGGTAACAGGTGCTCTAATACTATTGTATCATGATGTACAAAGCCTGCAGTGTTACTGTACCATGCTGATGACAGCAGACGCTGTAACACTATTGTATCATGATGTAGAAAGCCTGCAGTGTTATTGTATCATGCTAATGATAACTGAGGTTCTGACACTACTGTATCATGATGTACAAAGCCTGCAGTGTTACTGTACTATGCTGATGGTAACAGATGCTCTAACACTACTGTATCATGCTGTACAAAGTCTGCAATGTTACTGTACCATGCTAATTATAACTGAGGTTCTGACACTGCTGTATCATGATGTACAAAGCCTGCAGTGTTACTGTACCATGCTGATGGTAACAGATGCTCTAACACTACTGTATCATGATGTACAAAGCCTGCAGTGTTACTGTACCATGCTGATGGTAACAGATGCTCTAACACTACTTTATCATGATGTACAAAGCCTGCAGTGTTACTGTACCATGCTGATGGTAACTGAGGTTCTGACACTACTGTACTATGATGTAAAAAGCCTGTTTGTCACATGGTGATATTAAGTCTAAATTGACTATATTATCAAAAAGCAAAGTCTTTCTCTTCCATACCGATTGTAACAGAGGCACTGAGCCTACTTCATTATGATGTGTCAAAGGATACAATGTTCCATGCTGATGGCAATTGAGGCTATGTTATTACTGCATTATGTTGCAGTGAAGCCAATGTGTCCCAGGCTGTCGGTAAATGATGCTCTGATACTACTGTAGTATGATACAGATAGAGATACCTTACCAAAGGGATACAAGGTATAAACAACATGTCCTACATGGACCAACTCAAATCCCTGTCACTATACTCGGTATCCTACAGACTGATAAGAAGTGATCTGTGTCTGGCATACAAGGCATTTTTCAACCCAATACTGATGGATTTACTGCATATCAGCAAGTCAAATGGCATCATAAATACTCAGTCTAGGGATGTAAATCTCTTCTGTAACATCAACAGAATGGTTTGGAGGGACTGGTATATCTCACAGAGTATATTTCTGTTTTGGAACAGATTCCCCATCCATGTAAAACAAAGTTAATCCATAGCCATATTCAAGTGCTACTTGGATATGTGGATAGAAAACAGAAAATTTACCCCAGGACTGCCCCCTGTACATCCATATAAAACAAAGTTCATTCCTAGCCATATTCAAGGGCTACTTGGATCTGTAGATGGAAAACAGAAAATTTACTGGCCAGGGCTGTCCACTTAGTGTTAAATGGCAGAGTCAACTCCTAAATGCTTTATTCCATGCATTTGACCTCTCAAATTTTCTGTGCTATGATCCTAATTATTTTCATTGGGGTAATATATATTTATTGGCCATGGGATGGGTAAGGCCAATCTCTTACCAAATGGGATAGTTTAATTTGAGAGCAAAAATGATAACTGGCTAGGCTTAAAATAGCTAGCTTACTACTTACCTATGCACCTATGACCCTGTGATGTATCAAAGGCAGTAGGGTGCCATGTAGATGAACTGAGGCTCTGACACTACTGTTTTATGATTGAACAAAGCCTGTGCCCATGCTGATGGTAACTGATTCTCTAACGCCACAATATCATGATGATGGTGGTGATGTAACAAAGATTGTGTGCCCCATGCTGATGATAACTGATGCTCTAACACCACAATATCATGATGATGGTGGTGATGCAACAAAGATTGTGGGCCCATGCCGATGGTAACTGATGGTCTAACACCACAATATCATGATGATGGTGAGGATGTAACAAAGATTGTGTGCCCCATGCTGATGATATCTGATACTCTAACACCACAATATCATGATGATGGTAGTAATGTAACAAAGCCTATGTGCTCCAAGCTGATGGTAAATTATGTTCTAACAACACAGTATTATGATGATGGTGGTGATGTAACAAAGATTGTGTGTTCCATGCTTATAATAAGTGAGGATCTAAAAATAATGTATAATGATGTAACAAAAGATGTAGTGTTCCATACTGATGGCTTCAGAGGCTATGACACTACTATATCATGGTGAAATAAAGCCTGTGTGTCTCATGCTGATTGTAACAAAGACACTGACATTACTCTGTTATGATGTACAAAGCCTGCAATGTACCATGATGATGCTAACAGTTGCCCAGTAACTTCTGCATTATGATGTATAAAAGCCATTAGTTTTTGGCACAGAGGGTAACTGAGGCTTCTGTAACTACTGTAATATGATATAACACAGCCTATGTGTTCCATGCTGATGGCAACTGAGACTCCAACACTACTGTATTATGACTTGGACAAAGTCTGCGTGACCCAAGTTGATGCTAAATTAGGCTCTAACGCTACTTTATTATGTTGTATCCAAGCCTGTGTGTCCCATGCTGATGGTAACAAACAGAGGCTCTGACACTACTGTATCATGATGTAACAAAGTAGGTATGTTCCATGCTGATGGCAACTGATACTCTGACTCTACTGTATTATGACATAACAAAGCTTGTGTGTCACATGCTTATGGTAACTGACAGAAGTGTAGCTGGTTCAATTAGCACCTTGGGCTGGTACTATGAACCAGTACCCCACTCCCTCAGCTCTTCAAGTGAAGAACAAACAAAAGCACTTCACTGTGATATGCCATAAGTGATTGGCTTATTACAGTTAGATCTACGCACCCCTCCCATAAAAAAATGACATTCCTTCTACTGGCACACCAATCAAGTGGCCAAAAGCATCACACACACACACACACACACACACACACACACACACACACACACACACACACACACACGCACACACACACACCCTGCCCCAGCCATCCAGTTCCTGTTCTGTGCCCTGCCCCCAACTCTCCTTTAACATCGTTAAAAATATATATATAATTTGAAATTGTAGCAAACTGTTTCATTTTTTTCATTTGTTACAAATGTAGCTAACAATTGCTACAGTTTATACCTGCCTGCACAGAGGGCTATGGTGCTCATATCTTTTTTTTTTTAATTCTTCTGTTTAAACTGTAGCAAAGTACTTGCTACACATGTAGCAAACATTTGCTATAATTTATACCCTGCCTGCACAGAGCACTACAGGGCTCAGGTTTTATTAAAAAAATAAATAAATAAATAAAAAAAATATATATATATATATATATATATATATATATATTTTTTTTTTTTTTTTTACTTTTAAAAGTTTAGACCTCACACGGAGCATTACAGGGCTCAGGTTTGACCGCAAATGCAATACCATATTTCAAAAGCCAGTATTGCATTAAATGGCTTTTGAGTTTGGTTTATTACATTCCCCAACACTTTTCGTCCTGGGCACCTGCCTCTCTCAGCACGCCCTAGCTACCATAACTGAGGCTGTGAATCTAATATATTATCAGGAATCAAAGCCTTTGTCTTTCATACTGTCTGTACTGAGCCTACTGCCTTATGATATATAAATAGATGCAGTATTCCATGCTTCTGGTAACTAAAGCTCTGACCATACTGTATTATGATGTAGCATAGCCTGTGTGTTGCTTACTGGTAATGACTTGGGCTCCGTCACTGCTGTATTATGAAATAACAAAGTCTGGTCTCTTCCATGATGATGGTAATTGTGACACTGATACTACTGCGTTATGATGTGCCAAAGCCTATATTTTCTGTGCAGATGGTAAATTATGATCAGACAGTACTTTATTATGATGAAACAAAGCATGTATTGTTCCATGGTGATTGTAAATGAGATTCTGTCACTATTGCATGCTCCAGGGTGATGGCAACTCCCACTCTTATGCTAATGTATTTCATGATACAATGCCTGCTGTGTTACATGGTGATGTGATACAGCACCTGCTGTGTTTCATGGTGATGTCACACAACACCTGTTGTGTTCCATGGTAATGTGATACAACACCTGCTGTGTTCCATGGTGATGTGATAATTTGTCTGCTGTGTTCCATGGTGATGTGATACAATGACTGCTGTGTTCCATGGTGATGTGATACAATGCCTGCTGTGTTCCATGGTGATGTGATACAATGCCTGCTGTGTTCCATGGTGATGTGATACAACACCTGCTGTGTTCCATGGTGATGTGATACAACGCCTGCTGTGTTCCATGGTGATGTGATACAATGCCTGCTGTGTTCCATGGTGATGTGATACAACGCCTGCTGTGTTCCATGGTGATGTGATACAACACCTTCTGTGTTCCATGGTGATGTTATCTGAGGTTATGACACTACCTTATCATGATGCATGAGTGCCAGTGTGTTCTGTGCAGATGGAAAGTGAGGCTCTTATACAATTGTATTTTGATGTAATAAAGCCTGTGATTTCCATTATTATAATAACCGAGTCTTGATACTTTTAAAGTATGATGTAATAAAGCCTTTAGTGTTCCATGCAGAAGGTAACTCATGGTCTTGCACTACAGTAATATGATAAAACAAAGCCTGTAGTGTTCTATTCTAATGATTACTGAGGCTATGACACAACTATATTATGACATAATAATGCCTATGTACCCCATGCTGATGGTAACTGAGGCTCTGACACTACTTTATTATGATGTAAAGATGCCTGTATGCCATCTTGATGGTAGATAAGGCTCTGACACTGTGGCATTATGATGCATCAAAGCCTGTAATATTCCATACTGATGGTAACTGTGGCTCTAATACTGCTGTATTATTATGTAACAAAGTCTGTAGTTTTCCATGCTAATGGTAACTGAGGCAATGACACTACTGTATTATGATGTAATATAGCCTGTGTGCCCCACGCTGATTATAACTGAGGATCTGATGCTACTGTATTGTGATATAACAAAGAATATCGTGTACCATGCTGATAATAACTAAGGCTGTTAGACCACTGTATCATGATGTGTAAACGTCTGTCTGCTTATGCTTATGGTAACTGAGGTTCTGCCACTACTTTAATATACTGTAAAAAAGCCTATGTATTCCATGGTGATGTCAACTGTGGCTCTGACACTACTGCAATATGAGCTAGTAAAGCATGTAGTGATCCATGCTGATGGCAATTGATGCTATGACACTACTGTATTATGATGCAATATGGCCTTTTTGTCCCATGCTGCTAGTAAAAAGGGACACAAACACTACTGTATTATGAAAGATAAAAGCTTATGCATTCCATGATGATGGTAACTGAGGCTGTGACATTTCTGTATTATGATGCAGAAAAGTCTGCGAGTTCCATGCTGATGGCAGCTTAATATGTTCACCATTTCCAGTACTGCAGTAGCCTTTAGGTTATATGAATTGTGCCCTGCCCAGGGCATAACAACTGTACAACTTCTAAAAGCTCTCGCTGCTAATTTGATAGCCCTGTGGAGGAAAAATTATCAGATGAAGTGAAGATCTCTCTATTACTTTCTTGATGCCTTCTGAAGAAGCAGCTCAGAGGCTTCACAGAAACAAAAACTTGCCTTCAGCTTTGATTTTGGCAGGAAAGTCCCCATTTGGGAGCCCTACCACACAGAATATTGCCCTTAAAACTTTTTCTATTTTTAAAAGGGCTTTTTAGAGGTATTTCCCCTGAAAGGAACCTGGCATCTTTCTAATATCAGAAGTTTCCTGTCAGGGACAGCAATTTTTAGATTTAAGTTATTTTGGAGGCTATTTTTCTAAGAACTTGTACTGCTTGTGTGAACATTTTGTATTTTAAGGTTTCGTGTCAAGAAAGGTTTTATTCAGGCAGAAACTATTTCAAGATATCTTTGTGCTTGTGCCCTATTTTTCTTTCGGTCTGAGTTTGACAACAGGGGTTTCTGACAAATTTTGTGTGCTACATAATCATGACTGTTTTGAGGGGACTGTTTATGTGACTGTAAGTGTAATTATACTGTTTGTGAACACTATTTGTCAACTTAACTTCTGACTGACTTATTCCAGTAAAGCTTACCACATTTGAAGTATCTTCTAGCACCCTGAAAGAAAAAAAAACAACTTACCAAAGAGCCTTTGCTGACTCTGTGGACTCAATCTACCTCTTAATCAATGGTGGGTGGCTTTGCAGTGGCTATTAGTTATTTCTCAGACCACTCATTTACCTCTCTGGCTTCATCTGGCATACTCCTTTCAGCTTTCATAAAGTGAGGGTTAGCAACGTTCTCTTCAGCTGTTCCAGTGTCTGATTCGGGCATGGGTGAACCATCTCTTCTGGGTCAGGGAAATACTCTGACCAATGCTGCTCAATGAAGCCAGGGAACTAGATCTCTTGATGGGGCAGAGGTATTTTCTGTAAAGAAAAAACAAAAGGTTAAAGTCTGTAAAGAAAAAAACAAAAGGTTAAACATTGTTTATCTGAATACATGGTGTTTGTTAAAAAAGATTATTTTATGATATTAGCATCAAATGATTATATTTAAACATAGTGGAATGTTTTCAATATAGGTTTTAAGATGTACAGTGGTTTCTTATAGGTCATTTTGTCTTTTATTGGTGGTGTTTAAATGTTTTGGTTACGTTATGTATGATTTTTAGGCCAGTTTTCAACTGTTCAAACATTTTAGGGTTGTAATATTTTATGTAGTACTAACTGAATGTTAATGCCTATTAACTAATTAATTACTTAACCAATTAACAAGCTTTGTATATAAGGATTATTTTTTTTACTGTGATTGACTCTGATGAAGCCCAACAGGATTATGGGTGAAAGTGCTTAGTCTGTTATGTGAATAAAGCTGTGTGCTCTCTGGCAAGCTGTGGATTTTATTTTTTTCAGTTTACTAGAAAAAAAAGTCTTATATTGGCAAGTAGAAAAGATTTTCTAGTTGGTGCTTAGCCAGTAACTAACAGGGATTATGTACCATTAGTGCTGAAATATTTGTGTGAGTTATTATTCTCAGGCCTTTCTTACTACTCTATCAAGGTACATCTTGCTGCCATTTCAACATGGCTGCCTATGGATCCTCCACTTTCTTCTGTGTTTGTACTGAAACAGCTTCTTAAGGGAATTTCACACCTGAGACTTCCTCATAAACAGGTTGCTCTTTCGTAGGATCATAATTTTATACTGCAAAAGTTAATTATGTCTTTATATGAACCTGCTGATTAAGCAGACGTAATGTTTATTACATGGAAAATGGATCTTCTCATTGCTCTGACCTCTGCAAGAAGAGCACTTGATTGGCAAACTCTCATAGTGGGTGATCCCTATTTGGTCTTGCAAAGAAATAGGATTGCATTAACAACAAATCCTTCACTCATGCCCAGTTTTTTTTTCAGAGTTTACTTTGTATCAAGCCATCAGACTCCCAGTGTTCTGTTCTATTTAAATCCTCAGATACATGGGGAAAGGATTCTACACATTCTGCTCATGCATAGACAGCTCAAGTACTATCTTGACAGGACTATGTCCTTTAGAAAAGCTGATCAGCTCTTTGTTTCTGATGCTGGGACAACAAAAGGCAAACCCATGTCAAAATAGATTATTTTCAGATTGTTGCCCTCAGCTATTGCCTTTTATTCCCACCACGGTAAAGCAATTCCAGGCAGGGAAAAGGCGCATTCTACAGGATCCTTATTTTCTTCAGGGGCATATTGGAAAGGGATGGATGGAGGCAGCTACTTGGTCCTCTGAACACACCTTTACAAGGCATTATAAACTGAATTCCTTTTCTAGATCCAGGACAGGCTTTGCTAAGGCCATTCTCCATGGTCTCCCAGATCCATACCCCTCATCCTCCCAGGTTGGATAGACTTTGGTAATCAACCTATACAGCCTAAAGGATACTGCAGTTGTTGGAATGATGAACATAGTGCAACTGTATAAGTTTCATTTACCCATAACAATAACTGTTCAAATTCTTCACTGCTGCAGTAGATGGACCCATCCTGTATCACCATGTGTTTGTATATAGTATTATGTTGGGAAATAACATTGTTTCATTATTCCAGGATGACAACACGCTTTCTTAACTTTTAGGCAAGAAAGTCTTGGTGATATCTTCACTCTGACTGCTAATTTTACCTCCACAGTACTGCCCAATCTGCAGTCAGCATGAAGATATGGGAGGAAGCCAGAACTTTTGCAAGCTAGTAGTCATTATGTCCTGGGCAGAACATGGCCAATATAGCCTAAAGGCTAAACAGTGAGGAATTCGAACATCTACTGCTATGGGTAAATGCACCTTACACAACTGTACTTTATTACACTATTGTATTATGACATAACAAAGCTTGTTTGTTCCATGCCAATGATAGCTGAGGCTTTAACAATACTGAATTATGATGTAAAAAGCTTGCGTGTTCCATGTTTACTGTACATGAGGTATTATGATGAATACAAGTCTGTAGTGTTCCATACCAATGGTAACAGAGGCTATAACACTACTATGCTATGATGTATCAAAGCCCATGTGTCCCCTACTGATGGTAAATGAAGCTCTGGCACTACTGTATTATGATGTCACAAATCCTGTGTCTCCATGCTGATAAAAACCTGAGGTTCTGAAACTAATGTATTATGAGGGCTCAAAGCCTGTTGTTCCATGCTGATTGTAACTGAGGATCTGACACTACTGTACTATGAAATAAAAAAGTCTGTGTATTCTGTGCTGATGGTAATAGATGCTTTGACCCTAGTGTATTACGATATAACAAACACTGTGTGTCCCATGCTGATGATAACTGAGGCTCTGATGCTTCCACATTTTGATTTGTCAAAATCTGTATGTCCCATATGAATGGCAACCAGGGCTCTGAAAATAATATATTATCATGTAGCAAAGATCATGTGTTCCACATTAACAGTAACTGACTAATGTATTAGCATGCAACAAAGCTTGCGTGTTCTATGGGGCCTATATTACAATGTCGAACTAAAACAAGTTCGAACATTGTAATATTGAACACTAAAGTCCAAAAGTGGAAAATAGTGAAGCCACGGCACATCGACTTTTTTCCCCAGGGAAAAAAATTGGTGGGCCGTTTTCAGGGCTTTGCTATTTCCTCCACTGTGGTGCGATCTTGCAGTTGGTATATTTAAGTAGGGGTGTGTGTGAGGGGCACAGCCCCCCATGTTGGGAGGTGTGGGGGTGAAGCCTTCCACTTCAGTTTAAGGTTAAGTTTTTGTTTTTTTTTTATCACAGAACAGCGATTTTTTTTTCCCCTGGGAAAAAAATTGCTGTTCTGTGCTTTCGGTTTTGTTGGGTTTCAGACATAAGGGTTTGATATTACAATGATCAAACTTTTGCAAGTTCGACATTGTGATATAGAGCCTGTTCTATGCATATGGTGCCTTAACCTCAGACAGTATTGTATTATCGTGTTACCAGCCTGTAGTGTTTCATGCCAATAATAACTCAGGCTGTGGCACTACTCTTATTATGATGTACAAAAGCATGTGTTCCATGCTGAAGATATCTGAGGCTCTGAAACTACAGTATTATTATGCAACAAAGCACAGAACAGTATTCTCAGCACATGAACTTTGTCTCCTGCTGTGAGCTATGAATCACAGCAGCAAACAGCTCAAATTTGCCACATTGACAGATAAGAAGGGGATTTGTTTAAGGGGAGGGGAGATATGTTAAGGACTACAACTCAGGCATATCAAAAGAATGAAAATTGGCCACTTTAGAAAGAAAAAGAGGTAACAAGCACTGAGAATACTGTTCTGTGTGATTATCCCTGTTTGTCTTTTAAGTAGTCATTAAAAAGCAAGAAATGGTAATTAAACCTGTCTAACTAAAAGAAAGCAGAGTGTACATGAAAATACATGTAAAGTTAATGCATTAACAGAAGCTAAGGGGCTATTATGTAATATTTTAAAGCCAAACACTGCAATGTGGGATACCGAGAGGTAGACTAAAAATTCAAGATGCCAGACCCCATGTGGGCAGACTCTGGAATCACGTTTAAAATATAAAAAAAAAAGTATATAAAGTTAAAAAGTGGTGTTAAAATATAGGAAACATCAAGACATGATGAAATAAACATGTGCTTTTCAGTCCATGGGTACAGTTCTCCTTTTGGCTTTTCCCAGTTAGGGGTCACCACAGTGGATCACTGTCCGCTCATGATTGGCAGTGGAGTTTTACAGTGTTGAGTTGCCAGCCCAGCGCCCAACCTTCCACAGAAGGCACACATGCATGCCTAGGGCCAATTTAGTGTGTCCAATCCACCTACAGCATGTCTTTGGGATGTGGGAGGAAACCGGAGCACTCGGAGGAAGCCCACAGGACCACAGGGAGGACATGCAGACTATGCACAGAAGGCACCCCAGCCGAGGATCGAACCGGAGAACCTCTTGCTGTGAGGCGGTAACGCTAACCGCTGCACCACCGTGGCCGCCCTGGGTACAGTTCTCCTTTAATACTCTCAATTTTATCTGGGATGGAGGTGCAGCATTCTAACTTCAGTAACCCACAAGTTTCAACTTGTGGCAATAGTAAATAATGAAGAGCCATTGTATTTTGGAGGATGGCCCTAAGCATCAATGCTCATCTCCACTGTAATGTCTTTAATAGACTCAAAAGTTCTATTGGATAATACTTCTAATAGTTTTGACAACTTACATAACTCCCAAGTAGCTTTGACTCCTCCATATTCAAGACATATACTTGCTCAAAAATTATACCGTCCCCTACATCCATGGCCTTTAATGTCTTTAAATCTAAATTCTGATGAATATGTAAAGTGTCTATAATCTGTAAATTATTTTGAAAATCTAGATTCAAGTCTCTTTTAACTTTATACATTTTAAAACAGCTCTGATTGGGCAATTCTTTAACATGCTTTATAGCTGGTATTACATATCCTATTAACAAGATCCATACCAGTTGAGTGATAACCATGTATAAGCCGTCTTTTCCACATATATAATAAGTGTGCCTTAAAGCATTATTACCAACAACCTTGCTGTTCTAATATTAGCATGAAGAAAATATAGATCTACTTCAGATGATCAAAGTTTCAAAACTTCGAACATCAGATGACCGAGGGCCATATGATCGAAGTTTTGAAACTTCTAACGTTCTGAATGGAGATGGCCGTACAGTGCAGAACATGAAATTTACCATTTTCCTTGCTGTAGTGCGATCTTGGAGTTAGTATATTTAATTAGCAGGGGGTGTGGGGGATGCAGGGGGGTTTGCCCCCCCTGCAAAAATGTAAAAGAAAACTTTTTTTTTTTATTTGATGTTCAGAGTTTCAAAACTTCAATCATATAGTCCTCAGCCATACGATGTTTGAAGTTTTGAAGCTTTGATCATATGAAGTAGACCCAGAAAATACTACATACTGTCTTAATCTGTTTCTGCAAATCAGTAAGGTTTGTTAGTGTATAAACCGATAGTCCTTTTTATTTACCCTTTAGATTTCAGTGAGCTGAAATACTAAAATTATACTGACTACAACCTATATTTTCTGTATTTCAGATCCGTGTCTTATTATACCACATATTTCCCTTTCATAACAAATACGGCCTTTTATTACTGTGGACAAATTTAAATAATGTATATCATTAGCATTAACTTTTCATATAATCCATTTCCTTTTTTATTGTGCAGGCTGTCAATCATGGATGTTATATCCTGAAAACTACTTGCAACTGACGGTACAGGAATAGCTTTTCCTAATAGTGACACATGAGCACAACTCAGAATTGTAATAGATTAAAAGCATGTGCATAAACTGATGGTTAGTAAATGTAATATAAGATGTATATCAATCCTTCCATTTCAGTACTTCCCTTTTTGCTATGTTATGATCTAGAGATATTACTTGAATTTGTGATTTAGCCTGGAATACTTCATGCTGTGATGTCACTCTTCCGCAGTATCGATTTTTCTCAGTCGCATCTGCACTTTTGATAAGCATGAGTTGATCTAAGTGAAAAATTTTAAATTTGCTATTGTCATGTTTTTTGTCATGTCTGTTGATTTGATAAACTAGAGAATCTGTCTGTCTGTCTGACTACAGTGCATGATCCCTCCAAGTTTGAAGCAAAAGATCACGCAAACACAACTCACTTTCTGACATGACCTGATGATCTATTTTTAGCTGTACTATTTTAGCTGCTTCAGTGGGAACTTCATAAATGTTTCTTTCATGAAATAAATTCATGTTATTAATAGATTCATGTCAAATCTGCAAAAAAGACTGGTGACAGAAATGGTATCAATTCTAGGCCCTACCCCATCACTGGATCAAACAGAAAAAAAATGGCATGCTTTTTTCTTCTCCATCATTAACTCAAATGGTGAAATTCCTAACTTTACATTTGGATATGGCCTTATTCCCATTAAAATCACTAGCAAATGCATGACCTAGTTAAGTCTTTTTTCTATACAAGCTTTAGTAGGTCTCTCTTTTATAGTCCTGTTCATTCTTTCTACTTTTCCATTAGACTGTGGATGGTACAGAACTTGAAATGTATGCTGTATTCCTAGCAGATTATAAGCTTCTTTCATAGCCTGACTAGTTAACTGTGAACCTTTAATAATCTGAAATCATCCCCAGTGTGAAAAAAAAATATGTATATATTATTTGGATATGTAGATGCTGTAGTCGTTTGATGTCATCTTTTTTTTTTTTTTTTTTTTTTTGGTGTAGGGGGTATTGCTAACAACCATTTAGTGAAGGTATTTACAATTACCACTATCCCCCTTTAGCTGGAGGTAGTGTCCTACAACATATATCTGTATATTGTACCATACACCTTCTGAAACTGGAACTCTCTACAACTGAGGTATGATTTGTCTGCAAACATACTATGAATTCCTCCTTTACTTTATTTTATACTGCTTGTTCAAACAAAGATTCCAAAACTTAGGTTTTTATTATTGGCCATAATCTGTGATAGCCTAAATGTCACACAAATTGGTGGTTGAAGGTGATTAATGACTGGTCATGATTTTGGTATGTAAGGCAAAATTGCTCCCTATTGTATTTTGTACATATGTGTTTTCACTCCAGGAACTAAAGCAGTAACCTGGCACTGTGCTAATTCTTCAGCATTGCTTTCCATTGTCTGAATTTTCATTAGTTCTATTTCAGCTTCTGATCTGCCTTAATTCATGTCTGAGATTACATCTAGTTGTTTTTTTTTTTGTGTTTGTTTTTCTCAGAATGCTTTTCATCCACCGGAATTTTTTTTTTTTTTTTTTTGGTGCCTTCTTGGCCGCTGTATCAGTTACAGCACTACAACAGTAATGCTGATTTCTGCCTATTGCTTGGTGTGCCCTAACCTTACACACACCCCAGTTGTTCAAATCCTTCCATCCTAAGTCATTTAATTCTTTCAGCACCTCTGCATTATGCAGTGGTGCTTACCTTTATATCCTAAAAATCCTCTTCTGGATCAAATCTCCAGATAAATATTAAGGATTGTTACTATGTAAGAACTGTCACTGATAATACTTAGCTGATCTGTCCCATACTGTCTGACAATGTACAGTACTGCTTCTAATTCAGCTCGCTGAGTTGACATGTAACCCAGTAACTTAGTCATATGTGTCTGTGGCTCTGGTGTGCTGTCTGTGTGAACATCGAATCCTACGTAAACTGCACCTTTTTCATAAAATCTTGAATCATCTACATACACACACTTGCTACTGGAATTGAAATTATCTGAAAACGGTGAACAAGGAGCTTTATTTATTTGTTTTTCACTTGTATGTGGAGTTTCCTCATACAACAAATATTATGACAAATACTAGTTTCCTCCAATTTCTATAATAATGTTTTTCTTCCAAAGACGTTATCCATTTAGAAAGTGTATCTTCATTTGCAGCTCTATGCTTGTCTGAATGCAATAAAGTCTTAACTGTATGATATAGTGACTTTACTATTATTGGAGTAAATTGTGAAGTCAGTTCTGATTGCTGAATCCCAGAATAACAATGATTTCATATAAAGATGGCAATCTCTCTGTACTAAAGACAGCATTCTGTTGAAGAATATAATAAGTCTCAGCGTGACTTGAGCATCCTGTTGTAATGTGTGTGGATACCTTTGAAGCATAACTACAGAAATACTATTTTCCCTGCTGTTGCCTGTAAATTAAAAAAATATTTTGTGAATGGCGTAACTAATTCAGTAAACACTGCAAGCTTCTATTTCAGTGTTTCCAGAACCTTTTGCCCTCTTCTTTCCATGCTAAAAGTGTAGTACTGCATAACTTTATATTAATCATTTTATACATTGAATCTGCTATAACTACACAGTCCTCTTTAGATTCTTATTATAATTCATAAACCTCCAAAACTTTCACAAATCTTAAATAGTTGTAGGTAATGGCATAGTTAAAATAGACTGCACTCTTTCCTTGCATGGGATACAAAACCATGAATGTACTGTCACTCCCAAAAATGTGACTGCTTGTTATTTTAATTGCACCGTGTTGGCATTGACTTTAAAACTCACATTCTACGAGGCTTAACATCATTCAATATCTGTAAATGCTCTTTCTCGGTCTCTGTTTGTATTAAGATATCATCTGTGCATAACAACACTTTATTACCATAATTTAATGATTTTAACACTCTTGCATATGTCTGATGAAACAAAACTGGAGAATTTACAAAACACATAGGCAAATGAGTCATTAGATACTATGTATCCTTAAAGGTAAAAGCAACATTTTCTGTGATGATTAGCTAGTGGCATAGCAAAAAAATTGCATTTACCAAATCTACGACTGTAAACTATTTACTCTGTGGTTCTAACCTGACTGCCATTTCTAGTGTAGCAGACACAAGATATGCTACTGCTGGAGTGGTGTATTTATTTACTAGTCTCATATAACTGATGTGTTTTTTCTTTACTGGCCATGTGGGTGAATTTGATGGACTTGACCCTTTTACTGTTATAACTTTTTCTTACCAGCCTGTAATACATTTATGAATGTATTCTATTGCTTCTTTTAGGATGGGATATTCTTTTTGGTAAGGTGTTAATTTATCTTTAGTGTTCTGCACATACTTCAGCTGTTACAACTAGCACAGAATCTGTATTGTCTTCAACCCACAAATCTGGGCATTCCTGTAGTAACTGATACTTTAAATATTGTACTTTATCCACATAATCTATTATACACAGCTTTTTACAACCTTCTTCTGTTTGCACTACTGTGCACACTGCTGCATCTTTATTTCTCCATAAAATCTGGTTACAGAAGTCTAATAACACACCCATTTCTGACAATACAGCCATACCCTGTAGGGTACTGTCAGACCAAGGATGTAGCAAGAATTTTAAAAGTTATCATTTTCCCAGAGTAATTAGTTCTATTTAAAAATCTGATTTCAATAGGTTTACTGCTTACTGCTTTGGCCTTTGACCTTTCAACTCCTGACAACAATATGACATCATTACAGTACTTGAATCCTCTGGTAAAGGTCTGTCTGTAACTGAAACCGATGTATCTGCAGCAATAAGTACATTATTCCATAGTTCCTTTCTTGTAGATAGTGAAATGTAGAGTCTGTCATCCCTCTGTACCTTAAATGATGTCAGATAAACTAGGTGGTTTGGTGCTGGACTGCCACACCCTTCATAGATATTCTGATAATCATTTTGTATGGAACTACTGCAATATTACTTTAAGCTATGGTAAGCATTTTTTCTGTATTTTTTCCAAACTCTGTGTGTCGTTTACATTGGTATTGGCTGTATTAGACTAGTCTGTATATTTCTCAACCACTCAGAGCAAGAAATCTAGACAAAGCCAAACATAGCAGGGGCACAAGGGCCCCAAAATAGGGACAGATTTAAAAACTTGCTTTTATATAATTAGAAAGTTGCTAGAATAACAGGCTTTACATTAACATGCATTTTCTAAAGGATCTGAAGACCAAAACTCAAATGGCTGTCATAATTAACTTAAATCCTTAAAGATTTGCCAGAAAAATCACATTTTTTATGAGAAACAGACCAAAAAGATGAGGCAAAAATCTGGATATTCTGTGAAAATCTGAACAGTTGTGAAGTATGTTGGTCTGTACTTGCAGAATAATTATCAATTCCTGAACTCTGAGTCACTGTCATCAAAATATTTGCACTAACTTCTTAAAACAACAACCTAGGATCAATTACATTTTGAGTATTATTTGAATCTGAAACAATATTGATAATAGGAGCTGAAGGAATGTTGCTGTTGTTTTTGTTTCAGTCTCAAATTTTCTAAACTGTGAGATAGTGATTCATTCTGAGGATTATGAGGTGGTCTTTCTGTAGCCTTGCTGACCACAGTTTGTTCAGGTTTCCTTGGTCTGTCTGCATTTAACTGGAACAAGTGGTACTGGTTTATCAATACAGCTGCAATACATTTATTCTTCCATGTCCATCTCTGTTTGTTAGCATGACCATCTTAAAAAAAGTCAGTTGTTAGTCTGTAGCTGCATTACTTGCATCCTGTTTAATAACCGACACTTCTGTCTCAAGAGCTAATTCTGTCTGATTACTAAACATAGGGTTTCCTCTGTAGTATTTGCCATAGCAATTGTATTCAGTTTAATAGCTGTATCCAAGCCCTGAGCTCTTTCCATAAAACTATGCTTGTAGTATATGTTTTGGTATTTTATCTTGTTCCATTTGTGTCTCACAGTAATTATGTACTGTAGTTTCTATAAAGTTGCACATCCTAGTTATTTAAATTGATCTAACAACTTAGCATCAAAACAAGTCTTCTGCATCAGTGCCTGAAATGTCTCATGCACTCTTTCCCTTATGTTATCAAGTGGCAATTCATGCAAGTCCATTTATATCTTGAAAGGCTTTGAAGCATTCTGACAGTTCCTGCCTCCAAGTTACCCCTGTATTATTTGACCAATCTTCATACATCATAAGATTCTGAAATAATCCTTTCTTGCCATCCCATTTAGGTAACAATTGCAATAACTTAGATCTATGATATAACTGTTAGGTTGTTGTAATATTTATTGGTTATGTATATAAACTTCCTGATGTCCATGGTCTTTCTGATCTTTCATACCTGCTTTTAACAACTGTTTATTATTTTTAAGAAATTCTCTAATCCCACCTACTACTTCATCTGTATCTTGTCTGAAAGTTGTTATATTCTGATGCTTTTTCTCGAGCTGCTTCTTATATTTTTCTACTACTTTATTCTGTCCTTTTTCCTTTCTGTCTGCACTATTCCATTTAATCGAAAAGATCTTATAATCATTTAACAATTCTGAATTAACTCTTCCCTTGCAGAGAAACTCCTAACTTTCCTGCTAGAGGTTGTAGCTCCTCTATTGTTATACTTACTGATAACACTATGACACCATATGATCGACATTCAGAATGCTGACAATGCGGAACCAGCATCTCACTATAGTGCGGAATGGAAAGATTTCCATTCCTGCACTGTAGTGCGATCTCAGAGTTGGTATATTAAAGTTACAGAGGGTGTGGGGGGCAGAGCCCCCCTCATGGCAGGGGTGCAGGGGGGGTGGAGCCCCCTGGTAGCAGTTGAAAGGGAATTTTATGTTCCTTTTTCATGGTTTTCTTCCGATGTTGAGATTTTGGTTGTCGGTGATGTGGTGTCATGTGATTGTCGGTTTTGTGAGCTTTCAATCTTGTCAGGTAGATCCATATATATATATATATATATATATATATATATATATATATATATATATGTGTGTGTATATATATATATATATATATATATATATATATATATTTGTGCATGCCTAAAAACAGTCTTCTGTCACACATATTACACTTCTGCATGAACCAATCCATAATTTTAAACCACGCATATCCTCTCGTATTTCTGCTGTAGAAATTTCTAAACTGTCTGAACATATACTTGGCTAATTTAGCTATAAAATCCACGGTAATAAGAAAGTAGTGCTTATTTAAGGCTTCAAATAACTGTTGATAATGGTGAACAGTCATCCTTGCAAACTCTTCGAATCTCATCTTGTATTGTTCACTTGCTTCTCCAGTCTCATAGGTATGCAGGGAATCCTTCTTCCTTGAAAAATTCTCTACAGGTGCATTTCAAATACATCCTCAGCCTCAAGACAGTGTTGCCAGTCTGTACTCTCCTAACTGTTCGCTTACCCTTAACTTTAGGTATACAGTTTACAGAAAACACTTCATATCAGATTTCTGGGAATTAATTCCTGATGTAATTTAGTATCCCCACCCAACTGCCATGATCACCACTGCAAAATGTATCTGTTTGATGTAAAATGTCAAACACTGTTCTTGCTGACTGTTTGATTCAACCACAAACTTTCAGTGTAAAAATCAGTCAGAAATAATTTTCTTGTTGAATCCTCAGAGAATACCAAACACACGACCAAACAAATCTCAGGTGTCAACACAGTCATAAAAAATGTACAAAAAATGGAGCTTAAACTTTGTGCAGTATAACAAGTCATTTATTCATTAAAAGTTGTGTTTTCGTCCCTTATGATGTTGGACTTCATCAGAACTAGTGCTTACTAATTCAGATCAGTATTTAAAACTAAATGGATAAAAACTATATGACTACATATAACAAATCATTAAAAGTTAAGTGTTTTCGACCCTTAAAAAAAACTATCTCTACTGGTGTTCCGCAGGGTTCCATCTTCGGACCACTTTTGTTTAACATCTTTACCAATGATCTTTTCACCTCTTGCAAACAGTCATCTCTCATTCAATACGTTGATGACTCCACAATTATTTCTACAGCTAACAACATCCCTGACCTACACTCCCTAACCCAAAAAGCTCTACTATCCACTGAACAATGGCTTTCAAAAAATCTACTGATCCTCAATCCCAAAAAAACAAACTCTGTCTTTTCCTGCCTTGTTCTCTTTCTCATCATAAGTCTGGCTTTGTCATTAATTCTTATAGCAATACAGCTATCCAACCAGACACCTACACTAAACTCTTAGGGGTCATCATCGACGATGAACTAAAATTCAACCAACACATATAACAATGCATAAAGAAACCCCATCAGAAGCTAGGCCTCTTACACCGCAACAGAAAATACCTCAGTCCTGCAGCTAGACACACCCTAGGTCAGGCTCTTCTCCTCCCCTCTCTCCTCTATGCTGCTCCACTTCTTACCAATATCCAAGCTACTACCCTAAACAAACTCCAACAATCCTACCATAAAATAGCCAGATTCATCACTAACTCCCCTAACAACACACACCACTGTATTGCTTTAAAGTCTCTATAATGGCTGGAATTTCCACAACTACTACATCTCTACCAATTCCCCATGCTACACCCTATGCTCTATAAACCTTCCTGGTGTCCATCTCTATCTCCCCTAGTCTCTATCTACACCCCATCCCGACCCCTCCGCACTTCTAATCAACAGTTGCTTGATATTTACCACCCAAATAAGTCAGTAGGCAAACTACTCTACAAATACTCTATAGCCCATACCTGGAACAAACTTCCCCATGACGTATGCTCAATTTCTCATACCTCACTGTTCAAAAACAAACTAAAAACACATTTACTTTATTCCAGAACCTGCCCCTGCCATGACCCAACTTAGCTCCCTCCTCCCCACTCATTTCTCTCACAGTTGATCCTACTTACACTCTGTACTCTCCCCTCTCAAGTACAGTAGCAGAGAATTGCCCTGAAGAGAAAAAAAAGTGTTTACAATTTTTGTTTTCACTATAAGTATTATACTTACTACTTTTGTTTATATTTTTTCCTACTGTAATAATATAGTGTTTTTATTTGTTTCCTACTGTTATGATATATTGTACTATTTGGAGCTTTTCTCCTCGGGTCTCCACTGAAAATGGGCCACAATCCCAGTTGGACTAACCTGGTTAACAAAGTCAATAAATAAATAAATAAACAAATCAGATACATGCTCCAATAAATAAATATACATCATAGACAAGTTACTCATATATAATCAGTTATACACTCCACCCTAACACATTGTTTTAACAACACAAATGAAAAGTAGATAAATGGGAAAAGCTTGCCAGGGTCTTTATAAGCCTAGCCATACAACCCAACCCAGTTTTGTCCTTGAGTACATTGAACACCTATATAGTGAAGGGTATATTAGTAATAAAGTATTTAAGAGTTGTGTCTGTGTGTGTGTGGGGGTGTTATGTTAGTTAGGGATTAGTTAACTTACTGTTGGACTCTATCCAACAGAGATATGAGGGTCAGACTGGGGGTGAATTTATGATTTCCCATCCAATGATCAAGGTTTCACTTGTAAAGAGTCAAGGATGAACTCTGATTCACATGGATGGGGAGCTTGTTCTATAGTGTGGGGATCCTCTGACAAACATAGTTCACATCCTTGGATCTAGTGTTCACCTCTCAGTACACTGTAGGAGACTGAATACAGAGACAGTGACTTAAGACGACCTGAATAGGATGGGGTATTCATACTCTGGAATCTGCTAGTGATAAACATTTGAGTGTGTTCCAACTGTTGCAGGTGCCTGGTTAGGTACATGCCAAAGGGGGCACTGTATTTGCTAATGAGTCTGATAAGGGCTGAATAGAGAAGTACTATAACTTCTTTGGACCTACTTGTCATTTCCTTGTTTATGAATCAGGCGACGTAGAATGATTTTCTTACTATCTCGGCTTCATGTTGGGTGAAGGCCAAATTACTACCAACATATGTTCCCAGATCCAAAACTATCAGATCAACTCTTAGGGTATTTTATCAATGTAGTAATTAGCTTGACTGCATGATTTCCCAAAAGGCACTATAATGCATTTCTTCATGTTCAGTTTTAATCCATGGTTCTGGCACAAATCATTTGTTTGTGTCAGACATTATTGTAGGGAGTTTGAGCCATGGAGGACTCTATGATAGCTACCAGTCATCTGTGAATTTGGTGAGCCAGTGGTCTTTGACATTAGCCTTGACTTCTGACAAATGGATGCTAAACAGGAGAGAGCCCAACACAGTGCCTGGGGGTACTCAACTAGTGACTGGTTTCCTGGTGGAAGTGGTCTCCCCAAATCCTGACTTCTTGGGTCCTATCTATGGACCAGCTAACAAAAGTTATGCAGGGATTTATGTTTAGTTCTGAGAGTTTGTCAGTAATACCTGAGTGGGGTATTGCACTGAATTTTTTGGCCAGGTCGAGGTAGGTGGTGTGCACCATTTTTCCTCATCCATGGCCTTGATGATCCTCTCGAAGAAGTCTACCAGGTTGAGTGGGCAAGACCTTACCTTGACAAAGCCAAACTGGGATGGATCCAGTGTCTATAGGTTTCCAATTTCCTTGCTGATCATTTCCATGACAATTCATTCCGTGGCTTTGCATATTAGACTTGCCAGACTGATGGGTCTGTAGCTCCTAGGGTCAGTTGATGGTCCACACTTGTGGAGAAGGATGACTGTTGCAGCCCTCCATTCACTTGGTATGTAACCTGTTTTGGGCTATAGTTGAACAGCGCCTCTAGTGGTCCTGCTAGGTCATGTTTGAGACTATTTAGGAAGCAACCAAAGAATACTGTCGGGCTCAACTGAAGTAGAGTTTTTGGCCTTAGTGAGCACCGCCAGGACCTATTTCCTGTTAATAGTTGGGGGATATGCTGGAAGGGATTTCACAGAGGCTATTGGTGGAGGGAGAGGGGATAAAGTTATAACTAAATTTATCAGATAGAAGATTTGCTATGTTACCCTGGTCAGTGAAGGTTGTGCCGTTTACCACCAGTTTTGCACACTGCTGTATTATCTTTAAGGTTCTTGACATAGCTGAAGAGGGTTTTGTGATTGTCCTTAGCCTAAGAGGCTATCTTGACCTTATAATTGTCCTTGTTGGACCTTATTATACCTCTTATGATGTAACAAACCCTGTGTGTTCTATGCTAATAGTAACCAAGGCTATGACACTTCTTCTTCTTCTTTCGGCTTTTCCCGGTTAGGGGTCACCACAGCAGAGCACCTGTCTGCTCATAACTGGCAGTGGAGTTTTTTACGGTGTCGAGTTGCCAGCCTGGCACCCAACCTTCCACAGAAGGCACACACACTCACACCTAGGGCCAATTTAGAATGTCCAATCCACCTACAGCATGTCTTTGGTATGTGGGAGGAAACCGGAGCACCCGGATAAAACCCACGCAACCACAGGGAGGACATGGAGACTCCACACAGAAGGCACCCCAGCCAAGGATTGAACCAGGGAACCTTTTGCTGTGAGGTGACAATGCTAACCACTGCACCACCGTGGCCGCCCCAACCAAGGCTATGACACTACTGTATTATAATGTAACAAAGCTTTTATGTTCCATACTTACATACTTATGGTAAGTGAGGCTCTGACACTACTGTATTATGAAATGACCAAGGCTGTACTGGTCCATGCTGATAATTTAGGCTGTGACTCTACTATATTATGATGTAACAGAGCTTGTGTATCCTATGCTGATGGTAACTGATGTTCTTACACTACTGTGTTATGACTTAGCAAAGCCTCTCTGGTTCATGTTGATTATAACTGAGGCTCTGACAGTACTGTATTAATCTGTAAAAAAAGTCTATAGTATTCCACTCTGATGGTAAAATGTGCTTTGACACTATTGCATTGCAAAGTAACAAAGATTGTATGTTCCAAGCTGATGGCAGCTGATTCTCTAACACTATTGTATTATGATGTAACCTAGCCTGTGTGTTCTATGCTGAAAGTAAATAAGGCTCTGACACTACTGTATTATTATTATTATTATTATTATTATTATTATTATTATTATTATTATTATGTAATAAAGCCTGTAATGTTTCATGCTGAAGGTAACTGATGATCTGACACCACTATATTATGATGATGATGATGTAACAAAGATTGTGTGTTCCATGCTGATTGTAACTATGCCTCTGACACTACTGCATTATAATGTGACAAAGCCTGTGTGTTCCATGCTGATGGTAAGTGGGCTCTGGCACTATTGTATTATTATTGTTATTATTATTATTATTATTATGTAATAAAGCCTGCAATGTTTCACGCTGAAGGTAACTGATGATCTGACACCGCTATATGATGATGATGATGATGTAACAAAGATTGTGTGTTCCATGCTCATGGTAACTATGCCTCTGATACTACTGCGTTATAATGTAACAAAGCCTGTGTGTCCAATGCTGATGGTAAGTGAGGCTCTGACACTATTGTATTTTGATGTAACAAAGCCTGTGTGTTCCACAGTGATTGTAACTGAGGCTTTCACACTGCTGTACTATGATGAATTAAAGAATGTAGTATTCCATGCTGAAGATATCTAAGACTATATCACTGCTGCAATATAATGTAACAAAGAGTATGTGTTCCATGCTAATGGCAACTGAGGATCAGATATTACTGCATTATGATGTAACAACTCATATGCTACATACTAATGGAAAATGAACCTCTAATACTGCTCTATTATAATGTAACAAAGTCTGAGTTTTCTATGCTGATGGTAACTAAGGATTTGACACTACTGTAACAAAGCTTGTGTGTTCCATGCTTACAGTAATTAAGGCTCTGACATTATCATTTTATGATGGAACCAAGCCTGTACAGATTATGACACTAATATACTTTGATGTAACAAAACCTGTATGCCCCATATTGTTGGTAATTGAGGCTCTGATACTACTGTATTATGATGTAGGAAAGGATGGAGTGTACCATGCTGATGGTAACAGAGGCTCTGACACTATTGTATTATGATGTATCAAAGTCTGTCTGTTCCATGATGATGTTAACTGAGGCTCTGAAATTACTGTATTGTGATGTAACAATGGTTGTGTGTCCCATGCTGATTGCAACTGAGGCTCAGACACTATTGTAATTATATGTATCAAAGCCTGTAGTATTCTATTCTAAAGACATCTGAGGCTCTGACTCTACTGTTTTATGATGTGATAAAGCTTGTGGAAAGTAAAGCTCTGGCTCTACTATATTATGCTATAATCAAACCTATGGTATCCCTTGCTGATGGTAACTGAGGTTACGACACCATTATACTATGATGTAATGGTATCAGTTCACAAACGAGTGTGTCACATCAGACAGACACAATTTAGACTCGTCAATCTGACCAGATTAACATAGGGTACCTACTACTTTTAGATATGGAACAATATGGGTTTCTTGGGGGGAGATCTTGCCTTCTAAATCTTGCGGCATTTTTGACTAAGTGACTTCAACAGCTGAAGGCCAGACAGTGCTTTCTGTTTACCTTGATTTTGCCAAGGCACTCAACACTACTTCACATAGCAGAGGAACTGACACATTAAAAGCATTAAATGTAACTTCACATGCAATTCAATGGATAAAGGACTGGTTTAGTGTGTGCCGGATACCTGTCTCTCTGGCAGTTACCAGTTGTACCCCAAAAGCCTCTGTACAGGGGCATCTTCTTTTGGACTTCACTTCTCATATATAAAAGTGAGACATGAGCTTGAGACAGCCAAGTATGTTATCATTTGCAAATTGCATCACATAATTACTTCAAGAAAAATTGCTGGAGCTCTGCAATTCCACAAAAGAATACATGACTGTTGCAGTAGTAATGACTTCTCCTTCAGTTTCAATAAATATAGCATCAGACTCCAAACTCAGGTGTGTGTGTGTGTGTGTGTGTGTGTGTGTGTGTGTGTGTGTGTGTGTGTGTGTGTGTGTGTGTGTGTGTGTGTGTGTGTGTGTCCAGGTTTTTGTGCTAAGAGGTTGAGGGCTATGGTGAGAGTTAAGTTCACTGAATATGTTTGGGGGCTGTATTCCCCCATTATTGGCTTTGTCCAGGTGTTTTATGTTAAAGGCTGAGAGTTATGGTGAGAACTGAATTTACTAAATGATAGCCATTTAAGTTTTAGTCTTCCTGTCTTGCAAGAAACAACTGATTTTGCACAGTGGTATGTTGCTCTGACTGTAGTGCACAGGGTCCTAGGTTCAAGCTTGGCAGTGAAATGCATGGTGGTAACATGGCATTTTATTCTAGCAACTTTCCAATATTATATAAGCAATGTTTAAAATGTGTCTTTGGTTTTTGGCCTTTTGTCCCCCCCCCAATAAATGTTGGCTTTTTCCAGATTTTATGTGCTGCAAAGTTGAGAGATACAGTTGAGTGTTGAGTGGAGTTTACAAGGAGCTGAGAGCTTCAGAGGAAGAGAAGTTTAGTGCTGCTTATGGTAAGTCAGGTTGCATTGTTAATAGCACAGCAGGTAGTATGCTTGCTCTTGATGCAGAAGGCTGTGAGTTCTACTCCCAGAGTATGTAAATACATTGCTGATACTGTACTGTGTTGTACTTTTAAAGGGGGTGGATGCTGCAGTCTTGAGAATGTCCTCTTTGGTGGAGATACATAGTAACTATGAACCTGTTGTCATTTTGCCATCCATTCCCTATTGCAGTATTACTAGCTTATCATTTTTTTAATGTAACATAGGCAATTTATTCCTCAAGGGCAACAGGCACTTTATTTGTAGATGAAACAATGAAATATAAAGTTGTTTGCTAGCAGCAACCTCTTCATTAGTTACAGATCTCTTTAATGTGGAATTATTTACATGACTTTTACTTCTGCAGAGATTGTGCTTATTTACTGAAACTGGTGGATTGTAGAAGTTTGAGTAGACTTTTATGATGGAAATGTTCTGAATTGGGCAGTTTTGTCATTATTGGTGCATGCATTTTCTTTCATTGTTTACTGAAAAAATGTTCAAAACAATAAATTTGTAATGCCGTCTAACAACTGTGCTTTATTATACAAGGAATAAAATTTAATACAATCAGGAAGATGTATCAAAGAACACATGTATGTTTCATGTGCAAGGGGCCTATGATTTCAAAACAGCCCAAAGTTAATCTTTATCTGCCACTGGCCAGATTTATTTTCTTAGAATGTGGATTTCAATGCTGTTTCAGTGAATGTGAGTTTCAAGGGCAAATAAGTTTTAATGTTATGTCTATTTTCATTGTGAGACTGCATTGTTTTGTTTTGCAGATGCCTATTAGTGTTTGTGCTGTAAAATGTAAAATAAAACTTAAATGAAATCCAAATCATTGTAGAAGTAAAGCAGTATGCACCTTACAGTGTTTATGGTAAATGGGGAAAAATAGCCAAGTAATGGGACATTGGAAAGGCTGCAGGGGGTGGCCCCATTCGACCATGATTTTGTGAGGGGGGAAGGGTGGTAAACTCAGACAGCCCCATTTAAACTATACCTCTCAACTGTCCAGATTTACACAGAATGAATAGATTTTTGCTTCCTATTTTTGGTTTGTTCCTCATAAAATTTGTGGTTTTCTGGCAAATCATTTAAGGATGAAGTCACTAAATAATGATAGACATTGAGTTTCAGACTTCATACCCTTCAGGAAAATGCATGCTAAAGCAAGAACTGTTATTCTATCAACTGTCTAAGTTTATTCAAGAGCAATTTTTGTACTGTTTGTATGTTCCCCCCAATATATTTGGCCTGGTCCAGATTTCCTGCGTTGAAGTTGAGAGGTACATGCAAATAAATTCCTTTATAGAATTAGCTATATCCAAACCTCTCAACTGTCCCCAGTTTTGGCTCAAAATGTTTTTGTCCCCCTAATAATCTCAGTGCAAAATGGCAATTTTGGAAGAAAAAGTGGAGGGTTTACGATTAATAAATAATTGCAAAGATCAGCGTTATAGATTACTTTTATTTCAGAAATGCATGTAGATTATCTTATTTTGTTAGCTGCTCAACTCAACAGTACTAGTATTAAAAAGGTGTACTTTCTTTGACAGGTTCCCAGCTGTATTGTGTGGCTATTTTATATTTTTGCATCACATTTTTGGTCACGTTGTTCTAAAATTTTGGTTTTCTAGCAAATTTGTGGCAAACCATTAAAGACTGAAGTTAAAAAATAATGATAGACATTTGAGTTTCAGATTTCATACCCTTCAGAAAATTCATACTAATGCAATACCTACTATTCTATTATCTTTCACAGTTTATAAGAGCAATATTTAAAAATTGTCCTTATTTTTGGGCCTTTGTCCCACTTCTATTTATGGCTTTGCCCATATTTCTTGCTCTGAGGTTGAGAGGTATGACAAATGTGTCAGGGCAATCACCATCAGCCAGAGACATTTCAAATTGTGACATAATTGTTGCACCCCACTCCACCATGTAGTGACTATGGATGTGCCCAAGCAAGGCAAGGAGCGGTTATGCAGTGTAAGTGTGCAGAGCACACACCCCCCCATCCAAGGTAGACACAAGTACAACAGTGGCTTTTCATCTGTCCTTGGTTTTGCAGAATGTTCTGGTTTTCTGTCATATTTTTATACTGTTGATTTATGCTTCTTATTATTCAGAAAATGCATGTTGTTGCAGTGCTTGTTGCTCTGTATTTAAGTAGCAATGCTTTAAAGACCATCAGGTAAGCTTGTCTGAAATTGTAAGATGCAAGTAAGCTTTAATAAGCATACTGTTAAAGAGTTACCAACATTGAAAGCCTTTCTGTTGTTGCCATGCAGAGAATACTTACATAACTAGATAGCGTATAAGCCTTGGGTATTGAAATGCATATGACAGTATTTTTAATAAAGGAGAAGATTACAGTATTTTCAGAAGCTCATTACATTTGTTGGAGTCTTGCAGTCATTTTTGCAGGCTTTACCAGTAAACTAAACAGAATTCCAATCTATCATGTGTGGTTCATAACCTGTGCAGTAATCCTTTAAGCAATTTGTCTTGAGCTTGTTTCTTGATTGCTGTTCATTTTTTTTTACTTTGATCATGTTTTCCCCATGAAACAAGTAGATAGTCATTGTCAGGCAGCAGGTCTTTTTTGGATAAGAATCATTTTTACAAGTGGGGGTATCACAGAGATTGTTACTTTCAGCATGTTACTTGGTACTTTTATAAAGCTGAATATAAATTGTAATTAGAACTGCAGTGCAAGGAGAAGTGGTATGAGTTGACTGCTACTTGTCTTTTTATACTTGATTTTGACTGGCATTCCAAGTAATGTATTTAAAAAGTAATTTATTTTTCATGCCCCACAACCTTTTTGTTTCCATCTAGATATTAAGCTGTCATGTAGCCAATGCATTGAAATATTTTTTTCTTCTACACTTCATTTTGTCTTGATTGGACTCTCATAATGACAGTTTGGCATCCAGGGCAGTGTATTTAATTAAAGGCCCAGTTTTTGTAGTTTTGAGCATGGCTCCACCACTTTCTGGTTGGCCACACTCCTTCCAATTGGCCCCACCCATTCAGCTGTCTCCTGCAGCCCCCTTTGATTTGAAGTCACCAGCCACCAATGGATCTAGGGATAATGGCAGACTATTTAAATGCTCTACCCAAGACAGGAAAGCATACTCTGGAGGTTATATAACTTTACACAGCATGTTTAGCTAGTCTGAGGCAAATCATTGTACCACTTTATTCCTCAACTGATTTGACTCTGTATTTAATACGAAACAACATGTTGCAGCCTTCAAATAAACCACCTAATACAACTTGAAAAGGTACAATTATCCCTTACTAGACAGATCCTAATATTGGAAAACTTGAAGGAACCTAATATATGCAGTACAATAATTTTTAAGAAACAGAGTACTATAACTTTAAGCAGTTATAGCAGCATAGCTGTTCTGCCGCTGCACTTAAAATAAAAGTTAAAGCCTATGTTACAGTAAGAAGTGAGAATGGACATTGTCTAAATAATTACCGTAGTAAAATTTCTGCCTCACAGCTTCAATGTTTGTGGCTCAATCCTGACTTCAATCAGGGTTTGTATAGAATTTGTATATTGTCATGATGACCTATGGGTCTTCCCCAGGCATTCCAATTTCCTTCCACATTAAGAAGATATACAAGGTAATTTTGTATAAAATAAAAATAATAAACACATAATAGACAAAAATAATAATAAAAACATATGCCACTATAATGTCTGGAATTATTTAAAAACCCTCACTGTTTTATCACAGAATGAGTATTATTATAAAGGGAAAAGGACATTTCTGGGTAAAAAATCAGGGAGTTCAGAGGTATTAAAACCAAGCATTACATTTACTGATCAAGGATGTACCTAGACAAAAAAAAGGAGTCTGGCTAGACATATTCTATGAACTCACCTGTGTACATTTTTTTCTGATAATATTTCAGAAACATTATGCCCCACTAGGTCAAAGACATGAGGAACCATCTAAAGTCTACAGTATAGATATATTTACAACATGTTCAGAGATAGAAGTGCTTCTCTAAAAAATATATATGTGTGTGTGTGTGTGTGTGTGTGTGTGTGTGTGTGTGTGTGTGTGTGTGTGTGTGTGTGTGTGTGTGTGTTTGTGTATTATATATATATATATATATATATATATATATATATATATATATATATATATATATATATATATTTGTTTATTAAAAGAAATAATTACTTCCAGCAACTCTCGGCAAAGTCTCCAAATAACGCCAAGCTCAGAGTCTTTCTTTAAAAACGTTTATTAGGTAAGCACTTTCACAAACAGTATGTTTGCTTCCTCAGACCTTAATAAAATGAAACATATTCAACTTGCTTTTAACCCCCAATACATTTTAAATAGACACATCACAAGTCATTCCTCATTATGCTACAACAACATCAAATAACCCTTTCATTACCAAGTTACATAAAACCAGCACAAACAATAAAAGATGTATCAAGTTCAGAACAAAAGTAATAAAATACTGTAAATTATTATGAATTATTTCATTAACCTCCTATTCTTTAACTTGGATGTGATGGCTATATGGTCATTTAAACCATTCCCTAAATGTGCACTAAATTTTATTATCCATTTAAGTTCTCTCTCTTCAGTGATGTTAGTAATGTTCCCTAACCTCATATTGTCTTTAACTATCTCTAAGACACTGAACTTAAAATGGTGATCACAGCCAAGCTCTAATGTATACTTGGCTACAGCACTATATACATGCCCCCTCCTCAGAAAATACATATGGTCCCTGATCCTCTCCCTAAGCCTTCTGTTTGTCTTCCCGATGTAAATTGATGCACAAGCGCCGCAGCGGGCAAGGTAGACCAGGTTCCTGGAATTACAGTTAACATTAACCTCCAACTTGTAGGTTCTCCCTGAGTCAGGATGTATAAATTCTGTCCCTTCATAAATGTATTCACAGAAATTACATTGACCACACCTAACTGTACCCCTACCCTGTGGTGTACTAGTCAACTGTGAGTCCATCTTGGGATAGCATAATCCACGTCTCATATTCTTCGTATTTTTATATACCATCCATGGTTTATTACCTACTAACTCTGCCACTTGACTGTCTAAGTGGAGAATGTGCCAATTATTTTAAAAAATGTCTCTCAGTATCTTGTTATCCCTAGTATAAGTGAAACAGAAAGGAATACTTCTCCTATCATTCATTCTCGTATTGCCTGTCATCCTGTAATCTGAGAAGTAGGGTTTTGCTCGATCATTTCTAAGTTGTTTGGTGTCATGGCAGATTTTCTTTACCTTTTCTTTGTTATAACTCCTATTCACAAAATCCCTCTCCAATTTTTTTAATTTCTATCTCAAACTGACTATCTCTATCAGCTAGTCTGGAACATCTCACGACTTGACCTCTGACGACATTGTCAAATATGTAGGGAGGGTGCATACTTGTTCTATGGACATAGGCCGCACATTGGCATCTCTTCCTATATCTATCAGAATGTATTTGTCCAAATGTATAAATATTAATCTCAACATCTAAAAACTCAATACTCCTAACCGAGTACTTCACAGTAAATTTTAAAAATGTATTAGTTCTGTTGATATTGTGCACAAAAATTTGAAGCTGTTGTATTCTCTTTCCATAAAATAAAAAGATCATCTTCAAAACATCTATAGAATTGTATACATAACCTTACTAGGTGATGTATTAGCATCCGTGTTAGTTCCCATTCTGCCATTACCATATTGGTGTAGCTATTAACACATGGAGTGCCCATAGCTACACCAGATATTTGTGAATAGTAGTTCTCATTAAACACAAATACACTGCAGTTCAAGATCATATCTAGCAGATAACATACTACAGCTATCTGTTCCATAGAGAAAGCCTTCTTTCTAATCAAAAAATTTTTAACCATTGTTATTCCATCTTTATTGGGTATCACTGTGAATAGTGATACCACATCAAGGGCTACCAACAAAACATCCCCCGTTGTCCTATTAGTTTCACCCTTGGTATGTTCATACAATTCCTGCTGAAATTGTTTACTATACCATAGGATGTATTCATGGTTCTGTAGCACCGGTTTTAGTTGCTTATCAACATAAATGGATAGCTGCTCTGTAGGTCTAAACGGTGGTGTATAGGGGTCTTTATGGATCTTGGTTTGGAGGGACAGTCTTATCTCACAGAGGATACTGCTGTTTTGGAGCTGACTCCCAATCCACATAAAACAAAGCTCACTTCTGTCCATGTTCAAGAGCAGCTTGGATCTATGGATGAAAAACAGAAATTTTACTTCAGGTATATCCCCTGAACTACTAATGGACAGAGGCAACTCCTAAATGCTTTATTCCATGCACAGGTCTCTCAAATTATCTCTGGTATGATCCTATTTATTATCACTAGGGGTAATATATAATTACTGACATACCTCTCAATTATCCAGATTTTCACCGAATGTCCAGATTTTGTGTCGTATCTTTGGTATGTTCCTCATAAGATTTGTGGTTTTCTGGCAAAGCACTGAGGATTGAAGTTGCTAAATAATGATGTACATTTGAGTTTCAGATTTCATATCTTTCAGAAAATATATTCTAACACAAATCTTGTTATTCTAGAAACTTTCTAAACTTATCATAGCAGTATTTAATATCTGTCCCTATTTTTGGTCATTTGTCGTCCCCCCCTATTATTTTAGGCTTTGTCCAGATTACTTGCATTAAGAGCTTGAGAGTTATGATTATTTGTCTCCCCCACATTATTTTAGGCTTTGTCCAGATTACTTGCGTTAAGAGATTGAGAGGTATGATTATTGACCATGGGATGGGTAAGGCCAATCTAACACCAAGCGGGACAGGTTAATTAAAGCACCAAAATGGAAACTGGCTAGGCTTAAAGTAGCCTGCAAGGGCAGATAGCCTGTTTTTTTAACCTAAGAAACTAAAACATTATTATTTGTTTGAATTATTTATATTATAATCAAACTAAAATACAGAAAAAGTGCTCCTGATTCTTGAATTAAGAGATCAGGACCTAACTGGAATACAATTGTATTCTCATAATGGAAGTAATTTAATTCAAGTATGCACAATCACAGATGAACAACAGATATGTCAGTGACTTTGTCGTAAGTGTACTTTACAGTCTTTTAATACCTTTTTAACCACACCTACATGACATACAAAAGAAATGAAACTATCAAGTAATACCAGACTTTCAGAGTATGAGTATTTTTTGAATGTAGGTCAGAAATGTTTTAAAGACTGCAAAGTTAATTAAAAAGTGTGTATTGAGATTGTCCAATACCTTTCAAGAATACATGCAGTATAAATATAGTATTAATAGGATATATATTTTCATTTATAAAATGGCTAAGAACTGGCACGCTTGTGAAACACTCATTGGGTGAATAAAACTATCATCTCTGAATACTTTTTAATTTCAATAGACAGGCTAGGGAAGTTTTATCATATGAAAATATATATCCTATTAATTTATTTAGTGGCTTTATTGTTTTTAAAAAGGTTCTAGTGTTTCTTTTTAAATAGTGTATATGGTTGTATTGTATTTGGCACTGTTTTTACTGTTTTTTACCACTTTACATATTTACATTGATATTTACATAGTGTCATTACTTTTTACCACTTTCCTCCCTTTTGTTAGTTTATTTTAGACTTATTTTAGCGTTCATTTTAGATTTGTTAGGCATTGCTGATCTTGATTTTAACAGGGTAGGATATCCTTTTAAATGTATAATGAAACATGTGATATCCATTTACATATATAAGTTGGTTTAATTAATTGTTTAAATTGTCTGAAGAAGTTTTGCTTATGAGAGCAAGATGAAAGCGCTAACTTTATTGTTTTGTAATGCTGGTATTTTAAGTATTAAAGGTGTTCTCAGTGTTCAAAGAGGAGCCAGCAGTTTATTTTCCTGAATACAACAAAGAAAGAGTTGCAATGGGTATTGCAACCAATGTTGAAACGTTGAATTTATAGGAGCTAGAGGCTGCCCTACATGGTCTGTGGTTGGCAAGTTCTTTCTTGCAGATTTCTATAGAGAATCAATTTATGGAACTGAAATATGGCTTGTTCATTACAGCCAGTAAGTCACCTAAATGAAAGATACAGTTGTTCACACTGGAAGTCACCTAACTAAAGCAGAAACACAAACAAAATTTCTGTTAAAAAACAAAACACTCTCCTCATTGAAAAAACAATGACTAGGAAAACAGAGCTCATTGTAATAACCTTCGCATTTTTGGTCTCCGAGAGAACATTGGAGGTATTAACATGATGCCTTTCATTAGCCCCTAGCTGAGTTCTATAAAAAAAAGCACCTGTAATTTGCTGAGCTGATAAATGAATGTGCATGCAGGTTTCTTTGTCTCCCCAAAACAGGTTTGCAAAATTAACCATAATCAGTTATTTTTGGTTCCTCAAACACATGAATGAAATATAATACTGACAGCACCCTGACTGGAGGCAGCAATCTCCTTGCAAAATGAGATCAAATCTTTGCAATGATTACTTTGGTCAGTTAGATGACCATATTTATTCTTAAGCAGAAATGGCAAACAGTTTCCCTCCAATACCCCACTAAGTTAAAAATCATGCTGCGACTGGGTTACAGGAGTACATTATCAACATACTTCTCAACTTCTTTACCCAAGAACTCTGGACAAAGCCAAAAATAAAAGGGGACAATTTCTAAATATCACTCTAATTCACTTAAAAATTACTAGAATAACAGGTTTTACATCAACATGCATTTCTGAACACTAAGAAACATGAAATTAATATTTTGCATTATTGACTGTAATTCTTTCTAATCTTCCAGAAAATCAAGAATTTCATGAGGGACAGAGCAAGAATGAATGAATGAATGAATGAATGAATGAATGAATGAATGAAAGAATGAATGAATAAATGAATAAGAATTAAGGACAATTAAGATGTATGCTAATCGCAAATGAGCTCATTCAAAGTTCTGAAGTTAGAAGGAGGATTTTTGAACCAAAAAGAAAGAAAGAAAGAAAGAAAGAAAGAAAGAAAGAAAGAAATTGCTAAAAAGTCACAAGCTACAAACAACAAAAAACTGTGTCCAGTAATGTTCAATCCCCAAAGTCTGTGCATAGAAGGAGACCTTTATCTGCTGATAGTTCAGTGAAATGAAAACACAGAAGATTCCTGTGGTGTCTATAGAGAAGATGTTGTCTGTCAAAATCACTCCTTGTATTAATAAACCATAACAAAATTCAGAAACAAGGAGAACAGGGATGAAGCCCTGACTGTATCTCAAATGATACATGATTGACTTCTAGGCTGTACGATACAAGAGTTGATGAGGGCAGGCAGGACTGAGTAGCCAAGATCAACTCACCCATCCTTGGGGAGGGAAACAGCTTGGTTCACTATTGTACAAACTCATCAGTGATTACTGTGAGAGCTGCCAGCCCAGCTATCTAGAATTTTGTAAATACTTCTGTCATGTGGGAATACTAATATAATCCATAGGCTTGTCTTACAAATGTAAAAGAACTATATGTTATGTGCGTGTTAAACTGTATGTTCTGTACTGAGCTTCAAAAATGTAACCACAGTGTACCTGCTGGAAAAAAGCAAAATGTGTATAAATTATATGCCTGTGAAAATGTATGTTTTCGTGATAGAAGTTAGAACATACAGAGTTAACTTGCAAACTCTATAAGTAAAGAATTTTACAATGTGTTATAAAGTAAATCTCAGCTAAGAGAAAGGAAACAGGATGTCTAGTGCTAGGGGTTTCTTTCTATTGTCTTGAGACAGAGATAATTACTAGGTTCATAGGTTGGTACTAGGCTATCAGCCCTAGGGCCTACACAGGCCTAGCCATAACAATTCCCTGGCTATTTCTTCCCACAATATTTACTTCCTTGGATCCCTGTCTAGCAGGGTGATGGATGTGATCCCGGGGTGAATTTCCTATCTCCCATCCAATCGTCAAGGTTCCTTTTGAAGAGGGCCAAAGAGGCGCTCTGCTTGACATGTATGGGCAGTCTATTCCAGAGTCTGGGGAGTCTCTGGGTCAGGAACCTATCCCTCCAGCATGTTTTGTTCATTGTGATGACAAGGTTTAGATCCCTGGAGCATGTTTCTCTGAGGGATTGGGATTTCTTTAAGTGTAGCATGTCCAACAGCTCTGGGTTTGACATGGCCTTGTATGTTAAGCAGAGATCGCCTCTGATTAGATGATATGTGACAGAGTATAGCTGGAGTTTTTTTAGATGGTCAGCATAGGGCATCTGCTTTAGGCCTGTGATTCTTTTAGTGAGGTATTTCTGCGGCCTTTCCAGTTGTTGCAGATGTCTTGAGAGGTACATACCAAATGGGGCATTGTATTCTATAATGGGTCTAATGACGGATGAGTACAGTGGGACAATGACCTCCTTTTTTCTGGATGAAAAGCCCTTAGTGATGAGGTGTGCCACATTGAAGGCTTTCCTGACTGTTATGGTGATGTGGTTATTGAAGGTGAGACCACTGTCCACCTGTATCCCTAAGTCTCTTATCACACTTTCGGTGTTTAGTATATTGTCTCCTATGTGGTAATTCACGGGTACATGTTTTTTCCCAAAGGGGATAACATGTTTCAGATGTAAAGTGCTTTTGTATTGCTCTGTGGATTCCTAGCAGCTGTACAGCTGAAAGATAAGTATTTTTAACAAAGACAAGTTAAATTCTGTTGGTATCTGTTTAACTGGGGATCTAGTGCAGGTGTCAAATAGTGATGTCATCTAGCTAACCCAGCAGTAATGTGTATTATTAATTTAAGAACTATCGCAGAGAGAAAGTCTGTGCATTTTGTATCTTGCCTTGGATCTGAACACATCCACTCACCAGCACTTGTCTTGCTCTGTAAGTAAGTTATTTAGGTACAATGATTTCTCTTAGAGATAGATAGGAATACAGTAAGATTAGTTTAGATGTTTTCTGTATTTATGTGAGACTGTCCTGCAATGTTGTTTTAAAATATTTCCTGTGATTCTGAACTCTGTTGTCACTGTGTTAAGTTATTGAGTAATGTCTTGTGCTTTTATTATTTATTATTAAATATAATTAAACCTTTTAATTGTTGATGGTTTTGTTTAGAGATATTTAAGCTCTTACAGTACTTGCACATGTATTTGGTGATACTGTATAGGCCACTCTCGAATAGCCTTAAAAGTTCCAATCACGTTTACCATTTGGATAACAGTAACATTACACAGTAAGCTTGGGAACCTTTTGGTAAGTGCCTTTATGGTAGCTGATGAGTAAGGGTGGTTGATGGCAGTGATTACTACCTTATAGACCTGGCAGAAGGGGGCATAGTTAGTAAACCTGTGCCAGCTTTCCTGAGGAGTGTCTGTGTATTTGTATAGATATCAAATCTCAATGAGCATGTGTGTCAGCTACTTGGGTAGGGACATGAAGCACTGGTTGGACAGAGAGGGTGCTGGGGGTTTTGGCTTGACCACTTGGCTGAGATCTTAACCATATAGCTGTGCCAGTGGGGAGTCTTTTTGGGGATCTGGAGCTAGAGGGAGAAACCAACCCCAAATTGACTGTGATCTCTGTGTGCTCTTAAGGGAAATTATACTTTACTATGTGTGTACCTATCATCCTCCCAATGTGCATGTCCCTCACTGGTGTTATTGTTGAGGATTGAGTTTCCTTGATTAGTGGGCAAGTGCACGGGCATCACAATTACCATTAAGCAGAGGTTGGGTGTCACAGCAGACTGACCAGTGGCAATTGTTCAATGAAAGGGAATCCACACCAAGTGATATGCATGCAGGAGTCAGGCATGTGTGGTTGCATGCATAGGTGGGAGGCTAGTATTGCACACTGAACCTATGAGCTACCACAGGAAACAGTGGTCAGAGTTAAGCAGAAAACCTTGATGGCTGCCTGGTTTCCATGACCAGCTCTCATCCAAAAATGGAACAAATAAGTCAGTCAAGTTACGGAAGGTCTGTTGGCTAGCAGGCAATGGGGATAAAAAGTATATTAAAAATCACATAAAAACGTTTGGTCTATGTATAATGATATGAGCACATGCTTGGCTGTAAGCATTTGGTATATGACTTTCTCAATAAATTCAGAATTGTAAGTTTTTTTTCTTTAAACATTAACATTGAATATCTAGCTAGTAACTGCTGTTTTGCCTGGCATGACTATTTTCAGGTATGGTTTCATCATACTGATTGCAAGGTTTTCAATTTTTTAATCATTATGTTCATTCCTGCAGACATCATGACTTTTCTGCTACACTTGTAATTGCATTTGTGGTTGGTGGGCATGGTGCTGGGGGTGATGGAGGTGGATTTCTAGTAACCTCAATGCCGTTTGCATGCTGTGGACATATAATTACTGTTTTATTTACAGACTAAATATAACACCGCATAATTTAGAAGTTTCAGTTTATTTAGTGTTGCTATGCAGTTTTCAGATCATACCCCCTCAGAAAGTGCAGCATATTTCACGGGGAAGAGCGGTGCTAGAGTGGATGATTAAGCTTAGAAATTAAACAGGCTATTAAATAAACAAACAAGGAAACTCCTACTGGGTTTTTAAATTTCACTTATAGTCCAGAATAGTGGATAGTGTTTGGTGATAAGGAAGCACAGCTCAGATCATTTTATTTTATTTTTTTATTATGTTTCCCTAAACTGGCTTTCCAAACCTACATATAAAGCATCTCACAGCACAATTAAGAAAAAAAAATTGAAGTGGGCTCCTGATTTCCTTGTAAACCCTAGTTCATCGTTTGTTGCATGATAAGGAAATGTCTGCCTTTTTTTTCACTCTCTTTTCCTCCTCCTGCCTTTCGTCTCTGGTATATGGGAACAAGTGTCCAGTACAGTAGGAGAATATCACATACCTACCACGCAGAAACAGACAAATATGCTACAAAGATTTTAGAAGAGGTTATCACATTTCTAGTCTTCTTAAAGTCTCAGAGAGAATCACATAGTGTGTACTTAAACAAAAGGGGGAATTTATTTTATCACATTGAAAGATAACATGCTGGTTTCATGTGTTAGTATTAATACTAGCTATTAATAACAGTAATAAAACCTTGAGGTCTCCCAGAAGAATAAAAAGGTACCATAGTTGTTGAGATTCTTTGGCTCAGATATTTTACAAGAAGTACATACTGAAGACACTTTAGCTCAGTTAATTTTTGGCTCTGAAGACATAATTACTTCCTTAAAGGCTATGAGACACTAGACACACTAGTGGCATTCAGAAGCACTGTCTCACTTTTCCATAAAAAATATCCATGATATCATGATATTAGCATAAAATGAATATGCATTGCAAAGCTTGACAAACTTTAAATTGTCAGAATGGAGAGATGAGGGATTGGGAAAGCCTGTCTGACTAATTAGAGTAGTAAATGACTCTCTTTTGGTAAGACCCAGGTGGAATTCACCTTTAGCTGACAAAGTAGCCTATAAAAGTATCATAATTCATGCTATGAAGATTTTATCCTTAGGTGATAAGGAGCCATTAAGTCTAAAGTGTCCTCTCCCAGGGTAACAATTTGGAAATGTACTCTAAGAGGCCAAAAAGGAGTGGACAATATTTCCCTATTCTACAAAACCACAGATAAGCACAGTTTTGCCTCCTTCTGTAGTCATATGGAAAAGTGCACTCAAATGACACTTACTGTTTTTGACTAGGATTGTTATTAATGGCTATGGTCTACACCATTTCATTCCCAGCCATATGACTCCTTGTTTACAGGTGCCTGTATTTGTTTGGATGTCACTAAAATAGGAACAAATAATAGAGGTGTAGGTGGAAGTGTGTGAGCAAAACGTCAAGGAAAAAACATAAGTAGAAAAAGTTATGTCAGAGAGGAGGTTGAGATAACAGTAATAGGGAAGAAATGGGGACAGTAAGGAGGGGTATTCGTAGGACAGGATTAAGGATGTAGGTTTGTTGGATGAGCAGTAGTGGGGGTGGAAGACAGACAGAGAGGGAAAAAGAGACAAAGAATAAGAAAGGTGAGAGAGTCATGGTGGTTGACAGAGTGAGAGAGACTGGTAATGGAAGATAAACAGAAAGAAGGGTGGGCATAGTCAGGATGGGAGCATGAGCACAGACATATGGAAGTTAGGTGTTGTTTTAGGTTGTGCTTAGAACTTGTGGTAATGCTGTCTTGTTTTAGAGTTGATGGGTTCATAGATCATAGGTATGTACTAGGCTAATTTCCATCAGGGCCTTTATAAGTCTAGCTGTTTAATCCAACCCAGTTGTGTCTCTATGCATCATGGGCATTTATTAGGAGTGGGTATATTAGTTAGGAAGTTTCTTGAGGTTATGTGAGTGTGTGGGTGTGTTAGTTTAGGCATTAATGTCTACCTCTGCCTATCTCAGAGAGAGTTCCAGTGTTTAGCAATATAGGTTGAGTAAAGTGAGCTGCCTGCACTGTTTTGAGACTTGGTCCTGATCAATAGATATTTGTTGTGTGAGCGAAGATTACTAGGAGGGAAGTAGTTTTTGAGGATGTTTTGTAGTCATGGATAAGTGTTAGTTTTGTGTATTATTTTGTCGGCAGTAAGCAGCTGGGAGTAGTAAAAATAATTGGGTAGTTTGAGATGCTGTAGGTGCCTTAGTGCTAGGCAGTGGTGTTAATGGTTTGGCAAGTTGGATGCAAACTTAGCTATTTCGCTGTAGCCAACCTCTAGTTTATTTTTTAAGGTGGAGTGAAGATAAACATTTATCATATACATTTGAAGTTATATTATCATACATAAATTAAAGATGTGCTAACATGTAATAGCTGGAGATACAAGAGCAATGCTAATGAACATAGGTTTAGTATGTATATTGACATAAATGAAGTTGGGTCAGTATGGGTGCTGCATAGAGTAGTCAACGGAGAGGATAAGATGGTGCTAAAGAATTCCTTGAGGAGTCAGTGAGAAAAGGTTTGTTTCAGTACAGGAAGCCCGGTGGTTGGTGAGTTTTCTTCATGGCTGAAGTGGTGTTGATCACAGTTTTAGGTTTTTGTGAATTATGACTTCAGGAAGCTTTATGTTGTAAACTATTAAATTGTGGTATTATTTGCTGATGTGATGCTGAAGGATTGTATCTGTATTGACAGAGGTTTGATTAAAATCAGCATTCATTTGTTTTCTTTTTTAGCATTTAAAAGTAGTTGGTAGTTATCTAGCCAGGCCCCATGAGAGGAAAGAAGTCCTGGTTCATCTTGTGGAGTGATAGTAGACATTATGAGACTAGCATCATCTGCACATTGATCTATGGAGGCTCCTTTGGTTGTTTTGTGAAGGTAATTAATGAATATGTTGAATATTGAAGGGTCTAGAATAGATCTTTGAGGCATGCCAACAGAAAAAGGCAGAAAGAGAAAAAGGGGTCTGTTGGTGAGATAGATGTGGAACCAGGTAAGGGATGAATGACAGAGTCCTAGGGAGGATAGTTCAAAGAGCTGGCATTGGGAGTGAACCTGTGTCAAATCCTTTTGTCATGTCTTAAGACGGAGATACTACGTTGTCAGTTTCCATTAGCATTTATGGTTTCATTAAAACAGAGTAGAGCAGAACTGGTACTGTGATGAGGTCGGAAACCGTGTTGAGTGATGGAGAGAAGATTGTTATTGTGAAGGTGTGGTAGGATTTGGGAATAAATGCAGTTTTCTTGTATTTTGAAGAGTGGAAGTAAAATGGCTATAGTTCAATAATTGGAAAGGTTAATGGATATTCCATATTTATGTAGAGGTATTATGTGCGATTTTTTTTTCCTAACAGAAGGTAATGTGGCTTTATGTAGCGGATCAGTTTATGAGTATAGCTACAGGATATGCAATAGCATCTGCATCGATTTTGAGATATTCTGGTGGTAGGTTGTCAGCAGATGGGGCAGAATTTTTTAGTTTTAGAGGTGTTTTCTGATAGAGGAGGCAGGTACTGGTTGGAGGGAGAAAGGATTTTGTTGGTGATTAGTACTATTTCGGATAGTGGGACCAGAGGGCAGTTTGTTATTAAGTAGTGAGAGAACATGAGTGTATGTAATGTGTGTTGAAATAGGGTGTGATTTTTGGTGGTAGTTGGTGAAGGAGTTCTAGTCTGGCCTATGTGTAGAAGTCTTTTGATTGTGTTCCAATAAAACTTAGGGCTCTGTTGTCCATTTCTGGACCTTTGAAAAGCATGCAGTTTTATCAGATCGGATTTTTAGTTTAGAAAGGATCCAAAGCTATTTAAAATGTTGACATTTTGGTGGTGTTTTGTCAGATGAACATGCTTTCCAAGCTTTATCTGTGTTTAGCATGAGTCACCTGGTTTCTGTTGTGAACATGTCAATAGATTCTGAAAACCTTGAACTGCTCTTAGAAATGCCCAGACCTTGTCCCATGTTCTTAAAATCATACATTTCTTGAATGTAGTCAGCTAGACTAATGAAGGAGGTCCAGGAAGCTAGTACAAAACTCTGTAAGTCCAAATCGACTACTGACAACCTTTACCTATTTTTTGGGAATGCCTATTCAAGATAAGATCCCCGACCCATCGATTATGCTGGCTCATGCTGAAAAAAAAGTATGGTATTGGAAGGAGGTACATGCACTTTTGGCAAGTAATTGGCTATCCCTGTTGATTAAACATTATGAAGAAGACGCGCTTCATTATTCCTGAAGGCAATCTGAAATAAATCAGTATTAGTATTTACTGTTTATAATCCACGACCTTTTCCCAGAAAAAAAATCAAACTTTAGGAGGAACTAAGTAGCATTCTGAGCCAAAATTAGGGACAGTTTGTAGGTATATTAATTTACTTTTCTTACGGGACAGTGATTTAAGATGTCAATTACATCACTAATTTCACTAGTTCAAGTCTATACTGATGGCGTATGCATAACGTCACGACTGCTGGCGCCCTTTCACGTCATCGGAAGTAAATGTCAGATAACCGGAAGTTTATACTTCGCCATGTTGTACATTGTTTGGGGCCCTATGGATGTATAACTAGTAGTTATTCTGCTTTCTGTTATTTTTTTTACTGTAACACATCTGAAAATAGTTGTTAACAATGAGTAAGTCTGTTGCTGCAGTGATGTATGGAAACCAGTGGAAAAGTAACCGTAATGAGGCGCCTGTAGAATCTACAGAGGGCAGTACAAAAGTGGAACTCTTGGTGTTTGGTTACGCTTGTAAGATTTTCAGGGACGATGAAAAAGCTCTTTATCACGAGCACGGCAAACACCTTATCCCGTGGATGGGCGACCGCAAAATTTTAATTGATAGGTCGGTTTACCAAAACAAGTAACTTAGAACAGCAGACTGTTTTTAATCTTCCCAGTAAATGTTTGTCATGCTGATCTAAAAAAGTACAGCATTGACTTCAATAGAAATAGAGAGCTGTAGCTCATATTTCTTTGCTTATGCACTCTTAGATGCAGCGCACTTTTTTCCAGCAACATGTACGTTTTAGTCCTGTTACAGTCATGCGTGTTGATCAGGCAACTTTCCCCTAGAGCCGTCAACTTGGCTGTAAGCGTTAAGCAAATGTAACCATATAATTACAATTCTAATGACAGTAGATCCCCAATAATTGTATGCACATATATCATTATATACATTCCTGTTTCTTCGTACAGCGTAGCTGTCAGTCGATGTGATGATCTTCTTGTGGGTACATAATTTCTGTTTTTATTTTGAGAAAAATAATTCCCTAAGCAAACCACTATATTTTGGAACTAAACATGATGTGCTCTGAAAAAAAGCAGCGCTGTATCTTTTAACTATAACAGTGTTTGCTCTGACATATTCTTAAATTACATGATGGCAATGTTCACGTGAGTTTTGACCTTACACGTTTATTGTTACAAATGGTTTATTATTTTCATTGAATGTTCAAGTTCTGCGAATACCATCTTCAAATTTAAAATGTGTACAAAAATAGCATATTGTGGGTGTTCCCTTGCAGCTTGATTTCACAACAGAAACCTCCTTGGAGTGTTTAATATTTTTCTATTTGTGATAAAATAAATGTTTCGTGTTCGTGAGTAGGACTATTGACCCGTGGCTGGTCAGCTACTTTTATTATTGCAGTCCAGCATCGTATATGCATGATTCTTTGCATGTGTAAAGCTGGGAGTGTTAACTTATAAGTGATGTTGCAATACTGTTTTGTTAAACCTTTTCAGCATTACAATCGGTATGTAAATGTTAGAGCAAACACTGAGTGACATATTTTACTAGGATTTGTGTATTAAGGAGGTTCATGTATTTAATTGTCAGATTTAGTGAGCCTTTGGAATCTGAATGTAAACTTAGAGGTTAATAGCGACTTAATTTAGCACAGTAGTCATAGTTGTTTTGATTTTCTTTCTGCATTCCTTTCAATAATGCTTTGTGTTTAATTTAGCAGCTTAATTGTTTGACTGTTAAATGCAGAATTCTGCGTGCTACATTTTGTATATGTTGTGAAAAATATATTTAAACGAGATGTCTGTCAGTTCTGAATAGCAGCAGTAATACAGTTTTCAGATTTTATGTACACTTCTCTTAATATCTTTGCTTGTTTGTTTTTTAAACAGCATTGAGTTGAATATAATTGTGAATTGAAACTCTAGTGTTGTACCTGCTCTTGCTTTGAAAGTATGCTGACAATTGCTTCTAGCATCTCCGTCTAGTTTTGGACAGAGTCCCAAAGTGTTTGACTGTGTTGTGCTTTGCTTGCAGTTGTCATGTATAATTATTGTGGTCTGGCTGTTTTCATTGCAGTTAAAAGAATGTTTAGTTTAAAAACAGTTGGAGAGATTCTTTATGGTAGCTTGATGGTGAAATGATAAGATATAGGCTTGAGTATACCAGATATAAAAATCCAACATATTTGTAATGAAGATGTGAGGGAGTGATATTTCAGGTTGAAATGCACTTGTCTGTGTATTGAAAAGTGGGGAAAAAAGGATACAGTAGAAGAATTCATTGTGAGTGAAAAATTGCTAAAGCGCTTTGGTTATTTTGTGTAAGACATTGTGTGACGGATCACTAGACATGTGTGATGGTTGTATGGGAAAATTGTGCAGGGCAGCATGGTCCGAGTTTTGACATAATTTATTTTATAGTGACTAATTTCATACTGAGTTTTAGTTTTCTGTGAGGCACCATAGATGTTTGCTGAAATGTGGCCCAGAATGCTGACTTACTTAAGTCCCAGTTCTTTCCAGATGCTATGTACCTGTGGTTTTGACCATAATTATCACTCCTAGCTGCTTGTTCCTCATTTCTTAGTGTGGCACAGAATTCCCTGACACTCATTATTTTTCATATTGTTGGGCACTTGCATGCTTATGTGAGAGGCTAGTAGCTATGTATTTTGTTATTCAGGCTCCTTTTGTCATCCTGGTCATGTACTGCTGGGGTCATCTTTTTTTTGTGGTGTTTTGCCTATTTCCACAAGTTTTAGCTTTCTTAAGTGCATTTGAAACAGTATGTTCTTAAAATAATACCAGGTTGCCTGGCTGATTTTACTCGCCTTAAGAGAACACATAAGCAAAGTAGTAAAGAGCTAAATGGAGCCATTAGAAAGCTCAAAATTGAATATGAACTTAAAGTAGCCTTTCAAACTAAAAGTAAACTACAAATCTTTATTTAATAATCTCAGAAAGTTAATTAACACCCCACAATATTCAGAGCTACACTACAATAATTCTGACCCAAAGGAAGTAGCTTGTATCCTGGTTGTCAAATTGAGGGCAAATGTTACTTCTCTCACAATTACTGCTATTCCACAGGTTCTCCGGTCCCAGCCACCCCTTTTAATTAATGTGGAACAAGTAAAAGTGAAGGGCACTTCATCCATGAGCTCTGATAATATACCACATTAACAGCTTATCTGAGTGTGTAGTTGTGTATAACCACATATCCTAAATCGTCTTGACTTCATTAATCTGGGCATTGAAAATCTCTCAACCTTGGATTTATCATCAATTTAGCATTATATAAAAAAATATCCTGTTTCGTTAACTTTTGTAAGATGCCATTATATACAGCTTTGGTGACCTATGCAGTACATACATCATGTCTGGACCCACCCAAGGCTTTGGGTATTATTCCTCATACAGGTATTGACAGACTTGTAGATCTGAACGCAAGTCCTTTTACACTGCATTGGATGGCTATTGCTGCCTGTTTGTCTGATGAAGCCCTTGATGTCACTGTTGGGCCCTCTCCTATTGTTCATGTATTTCTCAGACTTTGGGGTCAACGCTTCTGCCCTGCAGTGGATTGCTACTACTAACTGGTTGTCTGATACACCTATGGGATCAGTTTGGGGCCCCCTCTTATTTGGTGTGCATGTACCAAACTCCCTTGGCCTGCAGGCCAAGTGTAAATTTCGGCACTATTGTTTGATCTTTCATTAACTCACAGTTACTCCAATATGGGTTAAGTCACGTTCACCATTTGTGTAAGATCAGTGCTCTCAAATTAAATGTGAAAAAAATGTAGCATAGTTCATTTTGGTAAACAAAACATTTTCTGATGCCATGCAGGTGACTCATCTCTCCAGTCAGTGTTGTAAAGATAATTCTAGATACTCCTGCTGATAATTTTTCATCTTTTGGCTATATTTCAGAAGTCTTTCAATATTACACATGTAAAGACATCTTTTCTAGATGTTTTTATGTTTTAATTCTCCTTTACTCATATGCTGTCAGATATGTTACTGAGTATAATGCTCCTTTTTGTATGTATTTGTTTAAATGTTTCTCTGAACTTCAGAAATCCTCAGATATTCTTAGCTAAAAAGGTCATTAACTTCATAAATCTTAGTTATCAAGACAGACTGTGACCCCCCCCCTTCATTTTCTTATAAAAGTTGGAAATGAGATGAAATTCTTTTTGAGACTTTCCCTTGTCAAAACAAATGGTTTCTCAAATATCAACTTAAAGGAACTGGACTTTCATTAACAAGTACAAATCTATTACATTAACATGTTTTATGTCAGTGTGTCCTCTGGAACAAGCTTCCACTACATGTCAAACAAAACTGCACTCTGCCATTTCCCCCAGTCTGTCTTACATTGGTCTCATTGAGGCTGGGGGATCTTTACAATATGGTTTATTAGCTAGACTAGTAACTGTCTGCTGGTATTGGCCAGCACTTATGAACCTGTGAGAACTCCAGTGAGGTGTATGAGGTGTAATAGTTTTGTGTACAAAGAGTCTGAAGTCGTAAACTATGATCGGGTTTATTTTTTTACTTTATTTATTTATTTATTTGTTTGTTTGTTTGTTTGTTTGCAGTTTGTTAACCGGGAAAGTCCACTGGGCTGAACAGAGCCTGTTTTCAATGGAGGCCCGGGGAGAAAAGTGCCGTAGTACAATAAAAAAGGACAATCAAAATTGCATACATCAGTAGTATACTATTATCTAACATATTGGATTACAAATATTTTAAATTTTTTTTCCCTTAATTTGGGCACGTAAGAGTCTTGAATAGATCTGGTTATTAGGATACTTGCAGGGAATGCAATGAGATGTTGGGGGTAAGTTGGCAGGTGAGTTAGAGTTTGAGCTTAAGGAGAGTAGTTTTTTAATTGTAGTGGTAGAAATGGGGTTGATGGTGAAATTAAGGGTTTGAATGGGGGTTGTGGAGATTGTAGAGATGGGGAAAGTGGGGGATGTGTTTGGTGGAGCTGTGTCACTTCTGCTGTTAGTGCCATGATGAGGAAAGCTAGTGGTAACGTTGGCTGTTGAGTTTACAAAGAAACAGAGAGAGACAGTTTCACGAGGAGGTTTATCAGGGTGTGGACAACAACTGTTTTTTCTGCTGGGATTGAGGAGAGGTGTGATGGAACTCCCAAATGTTTTGGGGTTTTGTTTCTGGTTAGACTGCATTTTTGTGTAGTCAGGTGTGTTATTTTTTTTATTTATTTTTTTTTTGTCTTTATGCACTAGCTTTTTTACCTGATTGCTGAGCTGTTTTAAAGTGTAGCAGGGTGTCCTGGATTTTGATAGTTTGATAATGTTTCCATGTTTTATTTGTAAGGTACATCAGATTTTTAGTGGGCTTGGTCACCAGGAAAGTCTGACTGGATACAGAATACCCATTTTCAGCGGAGGCCTAGGAAGAAAAGCTCCACACAAAGAATAACGAAGAATGCAAAATATAAAACGTTAACACTGAGAAGGAAGAGAAAATTGTAATTTATTTTTTTTTTATAATCGGTAAAAAAAAAAGTATGTGGTCAGATACAAGACATTAAAACAGTGAAAAAATACAAATGTAAAAACTTGTATGGATTATAAAATATGTATTTAGATGTGGGATTTTACAAGCAGTAAAAAATAGATACAAGGTATTAATAGTACAAGAAAGAAATTAAACAAGAACTTTATATTCTGGAAGAAAAGAATAGAGTGAAAAGATTGGTAGAGGGAGAGGAGCAGAGAGAGAAAAGAAATGTAATGGTAGAGAGTTTTTAGTTGAGGGGTTGTAGAAGCAATTGAACAGAAAAGAAGATGAGAGAGAAAAACAAGAGTACGGAAAGAAATTATACAGTGAAATGAAAGCTAGGTAGGAGAAGAACATAAGCATAACCAAGATTTGGAAAGATGTTCTTTAAGGAGGGACTTGAAATGTTGGTAGTGAGGGACTTTTCTGATATTAGGAGGCAAGCTGTTCCAAGATTTGGCTATGCAGTAAGAATATAGAGACTGTGGCCACAGGGTCTCAAAGGTTTATAGATGTTTGTCGGAGGATCAAAGTTCCCAATGAGAAATGTAGTATTGTAAAATGAAATCCTCTTCTGGCAAACTCTCTCTTCTGTTTGCGAACTGTGCATCTATATCAGTAGCCTGAAATCCATGCTCTCTCTCACCACAGTCAGAACTCCTGACAGAGGAAATTGCCAGCACAAGCACCACAATGCCCACATCATATAGCCAAGCACAAATAATGCCCACCTATGCAGTGGTCCTCAATAAAAACTTACCTAAATAGAGACCTACAAAACGCACACTCAAAACATTCCACACACACAATACCAAACATGTCACAGACAGCAGACAACACACCAGTATCTCACAAACACAGCCAATAAGGCATAACAATAAGCTCACGCAGCCCATAAGGCAGAACAGTAAACCAGACATACTAGTCATTGGCAACTCAGTTTTGAGACACACTGATGTCCCCTTCCCCAGATTCAAGGAGAAGACCGCAGTCAGTTGTTTGTCAGGTGCTAGAATCTGCCATGTCATGCACGCACTCAAGTCTCTCCACAGCAGGTACAAGTATGACTCTGTCATTGTCCATGTTATTGTGTGTGACTTGAGACGTACCTCCTTGGACTATATGAAAAAATGATTGAGCTCTGAGTATGTGTCCCAGTCAGCTATGACCCTAGCCCTAAGCAGCATCCTACCTTCGCCAAGAATGATAGATACCACAGTACCAACAAAAATAATTGATTTCAACAATTGGCTTAGATTCTTGTGTTGTTCCAAGGGGATCCAGTATCTGTCTGCCTGGGATGACATGGTTAACGGTCCTCAATACTTTGTTAAAGATGGCCTCCAGTTGTCACCCCTAGGATTCAGGATTCTGGCCAAGGCTCTTGCCTTCCCCGATGTGCCTTTTTTAGGCAATATCCCAAAGACAAATCTTCCAACATAAAAAATCCTGTCAAAAAGCAAATTGAAGGTCATGCTGCTTGACCCTGGGAGCCTTAACCTGGGAATGCACTCACTGGGGGCTGTCCTCTCACTGGAAGATGCCGACATCTGTGCAGTCATGGAAACCTGGTTCAAAGCTGCAGAGAGCACCCCTGCCTTACTAGGCTATACCTCTTTCCACACATTCCAACCCCAAAATGAGGTAGGAAAGACTAAGGGTGGTGATATCCACCTCCAGACTGGTTTGCCAGCATGATGCAGTAGAACTACTCCAGGTGCAATTGGCAAGACACCCATCCAAGTTATAACCAGCTATAGACCCCCTCCATGACTCAGGACACCCATTCCTCCTCCTACCTGGACCTACTTGACTCCCATCAAGGTACCCTCTAACACCCTGTTCCTTGGTGACTTCAACTACTCCACCATAGACTGGGTGAACTATTCCTGCTCTAATGCACTCACCCAACGATTTCTTGACTGCTTCAGTTGTAACGCACTAGAACAGTGTGTCTCATCCCCTACAAGGGGAAATATTCTAGACTTGGTTTTCACCAACATGGGTGACTGTTGCACTACCTATGTAGTGAGTTCTTCCCTGGATGAGAGCAGACCATGGGTCTGTCTCCTTTGAAATTTCTACCCCGTCCAACCCCCCCCCCCCACCATAATCGGGCAAAAAAAAATTCTCAAAAGCTGACTACAACCTTCTAAGGGGGGTATCAGTAGCTTCACACCACCGCCCCCCTCAGAGGATGCATACAGCAATGCTAAACAGTATGCCAGTGCAGTATACAAGCACACGTACAACTGCATGGACTCATCCACACCCAAAAGAACTAAAACCTGCTACTCGGGGAAACACAAATCTATCGGTGGACATCCTCTATCAACAGGCTTTACAACAGAAGGAAGAAATTGTTGTAGAAGGGTAAAATGGCACAAATTCCCATTTGAAAAAAAAATCCTCCTTAGCCTCAACGAGCAAATTAGATCACTAGTGAAAACCTCCAGAGCCAATTATGAATCGAAACTAGCCTCCAAAACAAAGGGTAACCACAAAGCCTTTTTCAGTTATTTCAGGAACCTCCATGGCAAAACCCATGTTTGTTCCGAATTAGTTCTTAATGGTAGCAATTACATTGATTCTGTTGACTTTGCCAACCTGCTAGCAGATTGCAGGAGGTGAGCTGGTGGCAGAGGTAATGCTGTTGGTGATGGTAGAAATACAAGTATGTATTGGAAGTGGAGGCATTGTCAATATTAGAGTGGTTGGTAGAAGGCTGCAGTATTGAGTTGGTTCCAGGTTGAAGAATATTTTGATTGCCAGAATTTCTTTGTGTTGGGTGTAGAGGTTTGCTGGAGATTTAAGTAATATGATTTTTTTTTATTTTTGGTGACTTTTTTCCACTAGATTACACATTTCTTTATAGTGAGACTGGCTTGTAGGGGATTTGTGTTTCTAGTGCATTTTCTAGGCTTTATCTGTATCACATATGATAGATTTGGTGTGAATTGATAGCCAAGGACAAAATTTAATTTTGATTCTTTTTCTTCAGGGGATGAGGGGAGCTAGACTGTTTCCGGGAATATAGTATTGAATCTAACTACTTCATCTAGGGGTGGGTGTTTATATACCTTGGAATGTTGGCAAATTTGAGTGGGTTAAAGTTGCTTAAGTCATTGTTAGGTTATAAGAGTAGTCTGGTGGTACAGGTAGGATGATGGTCACTAATTAGCATTGTAGAAGTTATTGGGTAGGAGACTAATATCTAGTCTGATTGAGCTGCTTTGGTTGGATTTGTTGTTAAAGGTGGGGTGCTATATTAATTGAGAAAACTGAAGAGATTGACACTATTAGTGGGGAAGTTAGTGGATAGTTTCAGCCAGTCGGTGTTAACATCTCCAAGGATAATAGTGTCTTGGTAAATGTTGGATCACACCTGGGATAATATGTTTTTTTTAGAGTAAATAGGTTGTTTCCAGGGGAATGTAGAGAGTGATAATGCAGAGATTTTTGTGTTTTTTCAACTTAAAGTTGGTTATATTTCATCCTTGTTAAAGCTGAAAAAGGACTGGTTAAGGGGAGTAAGGGAAAAAATGTGATGGTTAGACTATAACAGTGCCTCCCACATTTGTATTGAGGCAGTCTGTGCTTTGTATATTAAAACCAGGGGAAGTGGTATTTCATAGTCTTTGATGTGGGGTTTAAGACACGTTTATGTAATAACCAGTATGTTGGTGGAGTACTGGGTAAGCCAAGCATGGAATTCATTGACTTTGTTACAAATACTGCGTGTGCGTGTGTGTGTGTGCGTGTGTGTGTGTGTAAAGATATTTGAGTTTAGTGTGCCTTGTACTACTGTAAGTAGAGGATGGTTATGGGGTATCTTTTGGTCCTGGGTTCAGGTGAATATCTCCACATAGTAGTAGTTGGGATGTAAACAGGTGAAATAAACTACTTTTAGAGAAGGAGTTATATGAAATGAGTTTGGTGTTGGGGGGGTCCAATATTTATAGTTTGAGAAAGAGTAGGCGAGGGATTTGACAGGGGTTGGAAGAAATAGGGGGTAATGATCAAGCTGGTGATAGAGTGGAAGAGCGTGTTGGAAAGAGAAACTTAGAGGGTATAGGGATACTGTAGGGTGAGAGAAAAGAAAAAGTGAAAAAGAATATGGAGAGGAGGCTTGAGTGAAACTTAGTGAGGTAGTTGGAGGAGTACATTGTAAATACATTGTAAAGTTTGAGAAGTGACTAAAAGATGTAATGCACAGTAATTAAAGGTAGGGAATAGATTAGTGATGTGAGAGAACAGAGTGAAAGGATTTTTTACGGAGCGGAGTTGGAGGGGAGAAGTAGATTTAGAATGCGAAGTAATATGAATGCTAAGAAAAGTGGCTTATAAGGCGAGAAATTGAATAAGGTAGTGTAAGTGTGTAAGAGCTTTGAAATAAAAGAATGTGAGAGTGTTAGGCAAGTAAAGAAATTGAAGTTAAGGAGAGTAGGTGTGTGGAGTTGTAGGGGGAGTAGAATGATATGTAGGGGGAGTGGTTTGTTAGAGATATTGGTTAGATAGAGAGGGAGTGATGTTTGGAGGGTGGATTTTTGTGGCTATAAGGGGTGGGTGGAATTGGGGGTAGGATTAGGGGAGTGGAGTTAGCCCAAGCATAGCAGGCTGGACCTGACCATGGCAAGCTGGATAGGAAGAAAAAAATCAGTGCAGTCATAAGTGGAGGAAATGGGAAACTACGGCAAAACGTTTGTATAAGATGACCTGAGTAAAGGTGATAATAAGGGGCAAACTACAGGTTAAATAAAGCTGAACAGTGACTAGGAGGGAATAATTTCAGATAGCTTATAGGTGGAAATAAAACTATAACGAGAGACTGGTAAGGTAGAAAAGGGATAGAAGTGCAGCAGCAGTTATGGCTCTGTGTATGTGGTTACACAGTGCACACAGATTAATCACAGGAAATGTGTTAGTTTTGATCCTTTACATGCGGAGTGGTGCAGGGCTATTTAGTGTGTCCAGAAATGTACTGTTGAAATAATCTGCAGCATTGTCTAGTGAGAGTGTTTTTAATATGTGCCAGTTAATATTTTTGAGAATATCGGTAAAGATTTGAGGGTTGAAGTCAGTTCTTTATCTGTTTATACTGGTGGTGATTTTGGAGGGCTGAGGAGGAGCAATGTATTAAGGCAGGGAGGTGATCATGCTGTGTGTCTGGAAGAGTGCCTGCTTCCAATATTTTATTGGGGTGGGAGACTAGAATCCAGTCTAGGGTGTATCCTGTGGTGGTATCCTTGTTTGGTCTGGTTGGGGTGTTTGAACTGAGTGAAGTTGAATAGGTTGATATTGGAGGTATGGGAGTTGGGGTTCAGATTTAGCCAGTTGATATTTAAGTCACCTAGGACATCCACAGCACAGAGGCAGCCACAGTGAATCAGCATCTGAACATTGATGAATACACTGAGGTAGCGATGGCATACATTTCAAACTGTGTTGATAGGGTAACAGATGCCAAGAGTATCACTATTAGAGCTAACCAGAAGCCATGGCTTACCTCTAAGATATATGATCTTCTGAAGGAGAGAAACACAGCTTACAGGGCTAAGGACAAAGCAACCCTAAGTGTTAAACCAGAAATCACAAGCAGGGCGAATGGAAAACACACCTTTATTCACAATGTAACAGGTTGAGCGTTTTCATCAAAAAATTTTACTTCATCAGAACAATAGGTACAGGCAGCCAAAATCTTAAATACACATCAACCTAACTAACCTAATAGGTCAAAACACACCAATCACTTCAAACCTTGTTAATAAATTAATTAATTGGTGATTAATACTAATTTTACTAAGAACCATTCTTATTTAAAGAAAAAAAGTCATTTAAAAACTTTATTTAAAAGAATACTTGCTTAAAAGTGATTTGTATATTAAAATTCAACTTCAGGAACAGCAAAAATATGAAAATGAATCCACTTTATACCCAATACTTTGCTTTTCATATCTTTCCAGCCTTTTCTTTCAAGGCTGGTACAATAGATGTAAAATCATTCAACCCTGGGGGAAAATTAGCAGCAAGCCTAAGTTGCCACATAAGCTCTTTTTTATTTAAAATATTCTTCCAATCCCCTCCCCTAGGGTTTGCTTGAATGACATCTAAAATGCCAAATTTAAAACCTGAGAAACCAGTGCACATTCTACTATGCCTATACAGGGCATTAGTTGCCTTTTCATTTTTTATCTCGTAAAGAAGTCTGTCTCCGTCTTCCCAATATAAAATCCTGTGCATGTATTGCACCTAGCCAAATACACTAACTGCTTGGTGAAGCAGTTATTGGTGAATCAGTTACCTTTCTTAAAAAATACTGTATCTTTAGTCCTGTTATTTAAAACCAAACTTTCTACCTGCAAGATGTAACTACATTGTACACCACGCCCACAGACTCTAGTAAATTCATGCCTCCTGCCATTCCCTCTTGCTGCACTACCCTCCAAAGTTCCCGTCAAGTTACGACCAACTTTAGTAGAAAACAAGGGCTGATCACCAACTGCCCGAAAAATATCATGATCAGCTTTAAAAATACTCCAATTCTTGCAAAGAATATTTTTTATTTCACTGTACAAAGGACTGTATTGTATAATACATGCCTGGGTAAAATTGCCTTTAACTTCACCTCTCTTGTTCCCAGTATTCTGAATTTGGATAAAATCAATGCCTAAAATAGGCTTGTATTTAAAGAACCTCTGCCAAAATGCTTTTCACAAATTCAGTAGGATACCCCCTCTCCACAAACATATTAGCTAAATTTTTAAATTCCTGAACAACATCCTCCTTATGAGAAGTCATTTGTGCTATTCTAATAGCTTGCCCCTTAACAGTACATGTTTAACCATTTTATCCACAAATACTGCCAAACTATGTGTCTTGGACCCTCCTGCCGCTACTGTAGGCCTGAAAGGGGGCACCAAAACATCTTTGTGGACTTTGGGTATACCAAAAAAATCCAGGTATTTTAGGAAAAGAATTCAAAAGAAAATTGTATGTCTCTTGACTAATCCTCTGTTCCAAAATATACTCTTCCAAAAAACTATCAATACGCTGATAGGAAATGTAATCAGATTTTTAGATACTTGTAAATAATTTACCTCATTAAATAAAATAGCTTGCATAATATTGTTATATTCTTCTGTATTAAAAATGACTATGCCACCCCCCCCTTGTCTGTGGTCATTGTACAGATATTCTTATCTTGCCTTAATTCATGAAGCAAATCCCTCTCTTTTTGATTCAAATTATAATAAAACTTTGTGTCAGTCTATAATTTATAAATATCTTCTTTAACCACCTTTTCAAACGTAGCTATTAAAGAATGGAGGGGCGGATTGTAAACACTACTTTAAATTGATTATTATTGTTAACACTACTACTTTTATTTTTAGAAAACAGCACATGGAAATTTAATTTCCTTGTATACATTTGCACATCTAATAAAACTTCCGCTATATATGGAATTCTAGTGGGAACAAATTTAAAGCCTTTTGAGAAAAGGGGAAAAAATTCCTCACAAATAACCCTCTCAGTATAATTGTAAATATTAAAACCTATCCTTGAAAAGAGTGGACAACTTTAGAATGGGCATCAATCAGTATCTGCCCCTGCCACTTCCCCTGTAGGAATTGTTCTTTCGGGGGGGGGGGGTTGGAAGAATAATAAACTTGAGTTCCCTGTTGTCTGCTTGCTATTCTTTCCGAGCGTCTCAGGGGCGGAAAATCCCCTTGGTCTAAATGTTCTTCCACAAAGGAGTGTTCAGATGGTGCTACACCCCCACTTTCATAAAAATCAACATAACCCACCATCACAAAAATGAAGTTTAGGTCCTCCAGTTTCTGGCCTGGGCCCATCCATAACTAACCTGTTAGTGGGATAAACAGTGTTGCTTTGGTACTGTTTAATATCTCTATTCAACTTTCTCTTATTTTTTAAAAATTGAACATTACACTTTTTGTCAACCCTGTCGAGAACTTTACAATAAAACTCTTCCTATTGTGGAAACAACAAATCATTCAAAATGTTGGAGTTCAACTCCTCCACCTCTTTTTGAATTTTAACTCATTTGTTCATGAAAACATACCAATTTCTGAAGCAGCGCGATTCCCCATTTGTCAAACAGGGCAGCACAGTCATTCACCATATCAGAATCATAGTAAAGACCAAAAGGGAACTTAAAAACGCGTAGCCCCTGAGGGACCACCTTTAAACCTTATGCATTCATTAAAATACACTGTTTCCATATTTAAAGTTTTCAGTTTATACAACTTTTTTTCGAAGGTGAAAATCATTTTCCTTATAGAGGGGGATAGTCCCTTGATTCACCTTTTTCATACTCGTGTTTGCTCAAATGCTTCCCGCTAGGCTCAAAAAAACTATATTTTTTGTTTAGAAAGTCATTAAACTTTGTATTAGTCATTACAGGACCTTTAGGAGAACTAGATACACACACAGTATTCCTTGAGCGTCTGGTGGAAGCGGCTACCCCAACCTTGTATCTCACATTGAAAAAAGTAGAAGATTCAATACCTTGGTTGATGCTGCCGTTTTTTTGTTGCATACCCGGTTCTTCCACTTCTATAATCTCAATGTCATCGTTGGAATAAACAGCCCCATTCCGCCGAGGCACACCAGCAGAAAGATCTTTACCATTGTTCTTAATAGGGAGTTCTTCTCGCTGCTCAAAAGATGAACAGGAACCATTGCCGTGGATAACGGCCTCTCTGAAGACGTCATTACGTCCCCGAACCTCTCTACCTCGGGGGAACATCTCCTGAATGAAAATTCTCTTGTAGGCGTTGCTTAACACAGTCCGAGCTGCCCTTCAGGTTAGGGCTCAGCTACAAAGAACAACCACTGCTAGCTTTTTGAGACATCCTTTTTCAGCTCCAGAATCTCCACGGACTGCCCTGTACCGGTCAGCAGGCAACCCCAAGGAGTCCAGGGAGTCTATAAGCCTGAAATGCCACAAAAATCACTAGAAACCAAATAAATGGCAAACACTGATGTAGAGCCGTAAACTAAAACCAAAAATCACCAGCAGGGCGAATGGAAAACACACCTTTATTCACAATGCAACAGGTTGAGCGCTTTCATCAAAATTGTTTGACTTCATCAGAACAATAGGTACAGGCAGGAGCCAAAATGTTAAATACACATCAACCTAACCTAATAGGTCAAAACACACCAATCACTTCAAACCTTGTTAATAAATTAATTTAATTAGTGATTAATATTAATTTTACTAAGAACCATTCTTTTTTAAAGAAAAAAAGTCATTTAAAAACTTTCTTTAAAAGAATACTTTCTTAAAAGTGATTTTTTATATTAAAATGAAACTTCAGGAACAGCAAAAATATGAAAATGAATCCACTTTATACCCAATACTTTGCTGTTCATATCTTTCCAGCCTTTTCTTTCAAGGCTGGTACAATAGATATAAAATCATTCAACCCTGGGGAAAATTAGCAGCAAGCCTAAGTTGCCACATAAGCTCTTTTTTATTTAAAATATTCTTCCAATCCCCTCCCCAAGGGTTTGCTCGAATGACATCTAAAATGCCAAATTTAAAACCTGAGAAACCAGTGCACACTGGGGTTCCACAGGGATGTGGTCTCAGCCCACTGTTGTTCACCATCCTGACCCACAACTGCTATGCTAAGCACAAGTCCAACCATATCATCAAGTTTGCTGATGACACCACAGTCGTGGGGCTCCTCACAAAGGAGGATGAAAGGGCGTACAGAAAGGAGGCGGCATCTCTGATCAGTTGGTGCAAGGGAAACAACCTTGACCTGAATGTAAGCAAGATCAAAGAAATTATCATCGACATCAGGAAAAGAACAAACCACCCAGTGCTCAGGATCAATGGTGTGTGTGTGTGTGTGTTGCATATGAAATTCTTCAGTGTACACACATGAGGATCTCCTGTGGTCAGGAAAACGCACCAATGCTTCCACTTTTTAAGAAGGCTGAAAAAAGCTAACCTTCCTCCTCATATTCTCTCCACCTTTTATAGAGCTGCAGTAGAGAGCATCCTCACCAGCAACTTCACAGTGTGGTTTGGATGCTGCACAGTTGCAGAAAGGAAGGCACTACAAAGAGTGGTGAGGGTTGCATAGAAGGTAACTGGTTCCAGTCTTCCATCAATATATCTTTATTCTGCAAGAAGCATCCATGAGGCTACCAGAATAATACAGGACAACATGCATCATACGCTTGGACTGTTTAACCATCTTGGATCGGGCAGGTGATAATCGCAGCATCTGCTGCAGGACTACAAAATTCAGTAACAGTTTCTACCCTACAGTGATCAGACTTCTGAACTTGGGTACTAGTTCCAGGGGTCTGGACACAAGTACATTTTTATTTGTGTAATATATACTTACATATGTTCCAAGTAAGTGTAATATTTAATTATATCCATAATCAGTATTGTTTAACTCAAGTGCAATATTAGACAGATAACTTAGCATTTCAATCTGTAGTGCGTTTTATATTACTTTAAATAGGGTAGGTAATTTAACTTGAGAGGGTATTCTTTTTGTATGTGAGTGTTGATAAATGTCTCTGCTCTTTCTTGCATGTATTGGGATATTACTGTATTTGTTAGTTATGTTTATTACCTACTTGTACGTGGTTCACTTTTTTCTAATATCAAGAATTGAGCTGATGCACGAAGGTTCATTTAGGCTACACGTATTTAGTTCTAAATGACAATTAAGTTTTCAATTTCTTCTAGTAGAGGGATATTGTTTCCAGGGGTATGTATAGAGCTGTGATACAAAGATTTTTATAGTTTATTAATCTTTAGGAGAGCAATGGTAATTTCTGCAGTTGTGAATTGTGGAATGGGATTTGTGTAGGGTACTGAATGAGTTATATGCCGCGTTGGTATGGCGATAGCGTTATTACCTCACAGCAAGAGGTTCTCCCGTTCGCTTCTCTACTTGGCTTGGGAGTGCCTTCTGTGTGGAGTCTGCATGTCCTCCTTGTGTTTGAGTAGCGTTCAAAAGACATGGGCGTGCCTTCGTTGAAGGTTGGGCGTCAAGCTGGCACCTCGGCGTTTCATAAAAATCTACTGCCAATCATTAGCGGACCGGAGTTCCACTGTGGCGACCCCTTACTGGGAAAAAGCCGAAAGACAAACAACTATGTTGATTGAGTTAGTAAAGATTAGGGCTAGTCCACCTCCTTTTTTGTTGGACCTCGGATCTTATCGTTTGAAAGCTGGGGAGGGGTTCAGAGTCTTTAATGTAGGATTTCAGTCAGGTCTCTGTGATGGCAGTGATGTCTGGGTGATTCATGCATGTAAATTGGAGATTTTGTTGTGAATATTTTGAATATTTATAGTTACCATGTAAATGGATTTGTGGGAGTTAGTTCTAGGTGGAGGTGCGGACATATTAGTTGTAGTGGAGCCTGGGTTGGGGTGTATATCTCTTGATAAAGGCAAAGTAGTGAAAGTAAATATACAAGATAAAGGCTGTTGTTTTGTGGGAGACTTGGTGTTGTGTTGAAAGGATTTGATAGTGTAGCTTGTGGAAGTTATGCGGATCTTGCTTGAGAGGGACAGTCTTCAGTTTGTACTGGAACGGGGTGGTTATTGGATAAAGGTTAAGAGATAGGTGTAGTGTATAAGATATTTAGAAAGCGAGTTGGAGGTGAAACAATAAGGTGAGTAGGAGATGGTGCTCAGGGCAGTGAGATGTAGCAGTGGATAGCAGAGTATGCATATAAGTGATAGGATATGAAAGTGTGTTCTGCGTGATTACATTGCTAGGTTTGTAGCAGGGGGCATAAAGTACATGAGTGAGTGGTGTTGAGGGTTAGAGTAGTGTGTGTGAAAGTAATTGGTGGAAATTTGGGTGTGTGTGTGTGGAAAGGAGTGTAATGTTATTGGAGAACTTTGAAGTAGGTGTGTGGTGTATTAGGGAGTTTGGATGGCTGGGGAGAGGATGTAGAATGAGTTTGAGTGGGAGTGGAAATGGGGAGGAGTTTGGAAATTTGGGTGGAAAAGTAAGGTGTGGATTGGTTGGAAAGTAGGCGGAGGAGATACTGATTTAAGTTTAGAAGTAGTGGGGACTGTTGGGAATTGGCAGAGTAGGGGAGTGGATTGAGCCAGAGTTGAACCATGAGGAAGATACAGCAGTTTCTCTTGGAAAAAAAAAAACTATCAATATGCTGCTATGTCTAGCCCCAGGTCAGAGGCCCAGTAACTAAGTTGTTTGTCAACATTGCACTAAGATTGAAATTTTGAGATAAGTAGGTTGAAAGTGGTTCTTTTCAAGGCATGGGTCTCTCTTTCTGAAACCAAATGCAGAGAGAGATGACTGAGGGGGAGCCTAAAGAAAAAAAAATAGAAGTAATAAATTAAAATGAAGGTGCTAGTAGTGTACATGCCAGTTTTATATTGGACAGAAAAACAAGTTGTATATGCAGAGGCCAATAAGTGTTAGGACATACACCGGGCAGTTCTTTAATGAGACTGGAGGTCTTGAACTGTGGGGAAATACTCCAGGCAGCCACTTCAAGGGGAAATATTGCAATGGTGCAGATAGGGACTGAAAAGAGGGAAAAGTTTTGTCTGTGTTGGCGTTTTCATGGTGGTCTATTATTGTCTTAAGTGCCAAGATATTTTCATTGAAGTGCGTACTCTGTTTTCCTAACTGAGTTATTGCCTGGGGAGGGGGGGTACTGTTGACCATGTCAGGAGTCAGTTTACCTTTGAGTTAGTTCTGCAGTTTACTTAGAACTGCATAGTTTGTGGACACAGTTTGAGGTGATCATATCAATTATTGCCAAATAATCCCATTGTCTTGCTTGTTTAGCCTTTGGGCAGTACTGCTAGACTTGGATGGCACTTTGATTCGCAATTTGTAGAAGCTTTGGTATTCTATGAACCTTGCTATGGTAGAATTGAAATGTGAATTTACAGTGCTAGGAGGTGGTAACTGATAGTAAGCTGATTTTCATTAGAACTGTACCATGGCAGGATCACTTTCCCAAAGCCATAGTAAAGCTTGCAAACATTGAAATAGTTGTATGTCTACATTACAAGTGATGCACAGATCTTCTTCCAGCTTTTTCTTGGTTAGGGGTCGCCACAGTGGATCACCTGTCCACTCATGATTGGCAGTAGAGTTTTATGGTGTCGTTGCCAGCCCGGCACCCAACCTTCCACAGAAGGCACACACACGTGCACACTCACACTGGGGCCAATTTAGCGTGTCCAATCCACCTACAGCATGTCTTTGGGATGTGGGAGGAAACCGGAGCACCCGGAGGAAACCCATGTGACCACAGGGAGGACATGCAGACTCCACACAGAAGGCACCCCAGCTGAGAATCGAACTGGAGAACCTCTTGCTGTGAGGCGGCAAAGCTAACCACTGCACCACCACGGCTGCCCATTACAAGTGATACACAGATATGTAGTACTAATTAAATTGCTGGGTTTGTAAATGGCTTCTTTGCTGTGTACCAGAGGCAGCATACATGTAGTCCACTTTGTGGTTCTCAGTCATATGATTTGCAGGTGGAAGTGTATGATGGTTGGGAACATTTCAGTGCTACTGTACAAGTACTGAACAGCATCTCAGTGTTTGGTACATTGGTAATCCACCGCATATGCCTCTTGGAATTCAGTAGTAGTTACCACTGCAAGTCAAGGAGCACAGCACATCTGTCTCTGCGGCACTGCCAAAGAATAGTGTTTTGAATGCCTGAGTGATTGTGAACCATTGAACAGTGTTTAAGAAAAAGACAAGAACTGTACCCTGGATGACTTGTAGATTTGTGTGTATGCTAAGGAATGGAACAGTGAACACTAGCTTCTGTGCCCCATGTGCTGTACAGAAGTAACATGGAATGTTGTAACTGAGGATAGGCAAGGAGAACATTGTGTATGCCTATAGCCATTTTTTGCTTCGTGTATGTCTGTATACTAGGCATATGATGGCCAACCCTACTTGTTGATATGCACAAAAGTTGGATTAGAAATGCAGTGACATCACTCAGAACTGTATGTCTGTCATTGTGCATGTGCTGTACTTCTGGTGACATATGAGTAAACACTGTAAGGACAGGGATGCTCAGGGCAGAAGGAAACATTACTCGGGCAGCCTGTGCTTTGCATACTTCAGCATTTGAACCACCAGAGTAGCTGTGTTAAGTGTGAAGGCACACTCACAGTGATAAGTACTGGTAAAAGTCTTACAGCAGACAGACACGTGGCTTTGTGGGGGGTGTCCATGATAGAGAAAGGTGGGTACTAGTTTTTGAAGACACTGAATTGCTGTAGTGCAGTCTGTGTATGGTTATAGTTGGCAAGCTTAGAATGTCAGCAGGTTCTGGAACCTCTTGATAGCAAGAAGTGTGGCATCTTATCCCACAGGTTAGCCAACATTTTATGAGTGTCTGCAGGATTTTTTTTTAATATAGTAGAGTGCTGTATTGGCTGTAGGTCATCCTCTGCTGCCATTTTTGATCATGCATCTGTTGGGGGGCTGGAGTTGGGTGCATTGTATATGTGCTGTCAATAATTGGTGTAACCTCATGCTTATTAATTGTTTAGGAGAATGATACTACACAAAGACATAAGTTCAGTTCCCATGGCATTTGTCTTTGTAGAGGTTGCTTTTGTACATTAGTGAAGGTCTTGAGACGCAAAGAATGGGGTTTTATTCTGACCACAGGTTGTTGGCTTGGCTTAAAATGGCCCATTAAGATAGTTAGCCCAATATTCTCCTGTGAACCTATCAGCTTAAAACATTGATAAAAAAATAAAACCTGTCTGCTCGCCAGTCAAAAAATGGTAATTCAGGTAAAGTGGACATGATTTTGTCTTAACTAAAACCTGTAGCTAAACTATATAAACTCATAACCCTTGCTTTATTACTATAGTGCGTTAAAAAGACACTACAAAAACATGATTAAGAAAACTTCCAGCACTAGAGTATAGAACTTGACACAGAACATTTAATTTACACAAACCCTATGTGAAGTACTTAAAGGCCCTATTCACGGATGATTTGGCAAGTAAATTAGCTTATTAAAGTTAATAGGAGATACTGCTGTAACGTAAAACAGAATGGATAAAACAAAAATGGTTAAATAGAATACTTACTGGTCTGATATGTGTAATACCTGAAGTTCCACTTATTGATATGAAAACTGTTGGTGACATGTGACTTTGCCTTTTTATAGGTTTATACTAGGCTATCTGCCCTAAGGGATTTATAAGCCTAGCCCAAATTTTTGTGGCTTACGCCACCCCTTGTATGAAAAAATACTGTGCCCATTAGTTTGTTGCGCCTCTGTCCAGCAGTGACACAGAGATGATTCCCGGGGTAAACCTATGATCTCCCATCCACAGGTCAAGATTTCTCTTGAACAGAGCCAGCGAGGTGCTCTGCCTCACATGGACCGGGACTCTATTCCACAGCATAGGGAGTCTCTGAGTGATAAATCTATCCCTCCAGCACGTCCTATTTATATCCGTGCTAAGGTTTAAGTCGCTTGCTCTAGTGGTTTTGGTGGATTTGGATTTCACAGAAATTACTCCCTGAGTCTGTAGTACAAGACATTTCAAGTGTCTCACACCAGTCCCCCATATGAATGTACACACACACACACACATATATATATATATATATATATATATATATATATATACATATACATACATACATACACACACATATATATATATACACACATTATACATATATATATATGTATGTGTGTGTATATATATATACATACACAGATATATATATATATATATATATATATTTTGTGCATTTGTGTTTGCATGTGCACATAGTACATAGAGAGTTGTAACTAACTGTGCTCCAAAATGGGTAAAAAAATACAGGTTATGATCAGGTGTCTGAACATGAACAGCTTGTATGTTCAAGAAGTGACTGTGAAGAAATTCACTTTGACAGCAGAAAGAACATCTTTAAGCACACACTGTCCCTTCTGAGAAGGTTGGGCATCGGGCTGGCAACTCTGCACCATACAAATCCACTGCCAATCGATCTACGGACTGGTGATTCGCTGTGGCGACCCCTAACCGGGAAAAGCCGAAAGACATTGCTTTGGTTATGTTTCACATTAATGATTGATAGCAGTTTTGGTTGTCTGCTATATCATATAAGACCAGCAGTCTGTTCCATGTGCCTAGCAGTAAGGGTGCAGCATTTTTGTCACCCATAAGATGGGGTGTCTTGGGTATGTATGTCCTTAATACATTTATGTCCAATGACGTTGCCCGTTCATCTCTCGCTGGCTCTAAATTTTAGGCATGTGCGAAGAGAGGGCAAAGCCTGTAGTCTTCTGTGGTTAATGCAGATGAATTAGTAATTGTGATGCTAGTCCTTCAGTTGTAGTAGTAATTTCATTATTTTTTAGGGGGGTTCATTATCTTTTTTTAGGGGGATCCTGATGTTTTGCTAAGAACACATGCTCTGCTTTTTTTGAACATCCTGGATATGGTACTTTAAATCTGAGATGGTTTAAAACATCAGGCTGATCTTTTTGTCTGTTCTGGTCCACAGCTCTTTTTAGTAATGTCTGTTTTAGTTGTGGGCTTTGCATTTTTCTGTTTTGTTTAATTAAAGCCATCATTTTAAATGTTGTTGAAGTTTTCAAACCAGAGGATTTATGATATAAGTTTAGGCATGACTAAAAAAGAGGGTGAATCCTGTTAAATGGTTAGTAAATGACAGTTCAGTATAGGTAATATAGTCTGCAGTAAAATCATGTCCTTATTTGGTGTGAATCCATGTTGTCTTTAGTGGTGTGTGGGGGTGTGCATTTATTTGTTTATAAATGTATTTATTTTTTAATGACTTGACAGCTGGTGGTAAATGTTTTTCAAAGGTATAGAGAGAGGGAAATGATTCCCATTGCTGTGAATGTGGTCATCCCCTTCCCCATACAGGAACACACCTGTTTTATAAGGCTGATGATTATTTTGTAAATATTGGGTTACATACCTCTCATCCTGCGGGTATTGAAAATAGGAACAAAAGTCCTTAAAGTGGGTATATCCAGCCAAATATCTGGACATCTAATTAGCATAACATTTGAATTCAGGACAGTTCGTAGCTCCTTCCACTTAAGGCAGGAATATAGCAATAACCCACGCCTGGGTGTGGGTAATGCTGGATTTACCCGCGGTTGGCGTGGTTTGGTCCCGAGGGCGAAGCCCGAGGGACCAAACAAAGCCAACCGTGGGTAAATACAGCATTACCCACACCCAGAAGTGGGTTATTGCTATTATACCATGACATTATTTAAGAAAAGAAACTATTACTTTTCTTAAATAATGGCATAGTATAATGCCTGTTTACTGCCCTTCCGCAGATGTCTGGCATCCGCGGCAGTTCTGATGTACTGCTCACCTGCGTCGTACATCAGAGCTGTGGGCAAAAGCAACGGAGAAAGCAAGATCTCCGTTGCCTTTTTTTTACTGTTTTCGCTATGTTAAATGGGTTTAACATAGCGAACAGTTTTAAAATAAGCAACGGAGATGTCCGTTGCTTATTTTAAAACTGTCTCGCTATGTTAAACCCATTTAACATAGCGAAACAGTAAAAAAAGCAACGGTGATCTTGCTTTCTCCGTTGCTTTTTTTTTAAAACCTGTCTCGCTATGTTAAATGGGTTTAGCATAGCGAGACAGCTTTAAAATAAGCAACGGAGATCTCATAAGCAGATTTCAAAGAGATGGTGTAAAATCTGTATGTTTATGAACTGTATTGTAGAATTCTACCACCGAATGTCATTTTATTTTTGTTTCTGAAAATGGGAGATGTAAGGGGAGTCCTCATTCGTTAAAATATTGCTGATAACCAATATATGTTGGGTCGTATGGAGTCATTTTCTGTGTGCTACATGCTTCAAAAAATCACATAATCAGGAGTATTCTGAAAATTGTGTGAAAGGAAGCCTGTAAAATAGGGACATAACTTTCAAAAATATGGGCAATTGAGAGGTCTGGTGTGTTGCCACTTTGAAGATTCTGCAGCTAATTTTCTCACTACATTTTTTTCTAAACACTGTTATTTAAGGATTGCATATTTAGATAAAATTGTGGTAAAACTTTTCGGGTTTAAAATTGTTTTGGGATTAGTAGGAGAAACTTTATTGGTTGTAGGAATGCTACAAGTGAAACAATCTAATAGCTGAATACTGTCAGTTTGACTTGTACCAGTGGATGGGTTGAAGTTAAATTTTGGTAATGTCTAGGGGCCGGTGAAATGAGGTGTGTGTGTGTGTGTGTGTGTGTTAATTTTCTTGCATGCTCTGTGTAGCATATTTAGAACTTAATTTATGCTGTTTGGGATGTATACTTTGATAATGTTAGAGATAAGTGATTTGCAGTTGGGTATGTTGTAGTATATTTGCACAGAAAGTTCTCATCATGGCAGGTGAATGGGATGAAGCATTTCTTCAAGGTTAAGATCACCAAAGATTAGAACTTTGATCTGATAGAGGGGAGTTCATTACTGTATAAACGTGAGGCTAAGGGCTTTGGGCATTAGGACCCCTTGACACTCCAAACCTTCCCAGAATGCCTGGTACCATCTTCATCCCACAGTGCACTGCACTGCTGTCCCTCTCCTGATCTTCATTGCTGTGCATAAACTACAATGCCCATCTCCCTTGTGGCCCTGGACTGTTTCCATTTGTGAGGTGAAAATACTGTTCTTTATATCTTAATAGCTTTAGTGATTGCTTTTTTTCCTGGAAGTTTCTTACCGTCTAGCTCAGGTTCTCTCATTTCTTTCTCTTAAGCTTGCCTTCTTTCTCACGCACACATGGGGGGGACACAAAATACTTTCTAATTATTTTTTTCTCTAGTAATCTCTGGTCTCCAGTACCTGTTCTCCAGATCTCTTCAGCTTTGCATAGTGCTGCTTAGCTATGGAGAACAGCCACAGGCTATCAACTCTTTACTCTGTGTGTACATTTTTTTCATCCATTCTTTTGAGCTTGTATTGCCAGCAGTATGTGTGTTCAGGGATCAAGTCGGTTCAGGCCCTTTTTTTCCTGCCGAAATCCAAACATTTTGTAAGGATTGCTGATAAGATTGCATTTGTCTTTTTTACATTTGAGCATCATTTATTCAGCAGAGTGCTTTCTCTGGTAATTTAGTAGTAGTAGTTGACATTTCGTAATTGTGGATGACAGTTATGTTGCTGTTAGAGTAAGATTTTTGTGTGTGATAGTTGTTATGCCATCTAATTGCTTTTTGGTGGTAAAAATAAATGAGTCCATAAATTCTCAATTTAAAATTAATTGCCCCCCGCCTTAAAAAAAGACTGCCATTTAGAAAGTTTAGAATTGTCTGGATAAGTCCTGTTTTTTTGGAGCATAAGCCTTCAACCTTTAATGGCAGGAGGAATCGCTTGGAATTTAACAAAACTGAAGGCTGCTTCATCCCCCTCTCCCAGTCAGTTAAGGAATCCTGTTTTCCTGCCCTACCTTCTACATTGCTTCAAAAAAGTTAAGCTGTTGTGAGCGTGGAACTGGGTGTTCCCTCTGGGGTACCTGAAAAGTGGAGTTTTCCTTGATGACTTATTGCATATATGTAAACTTTGTACCAATCTAGACCCACTTGCATTGCTTCCACTGTATTTGAACTAAGCTCAGAACCCCTCACACCCACTTAGCAAACTCTTACGTTCAGCCATTCTGTGTTTGTTGAATCTGAGTATTCTAAGGTGTGGCAGTCCTTCCTGACAGTGTAACACTTGTCTTATTTCCTAATCCTTAAACATCGAGGGGAATTGAGCATCATTTTTGCCAAACTCTAGTGCCCCTGCACCTTTCAGTTCTTTACCAGGTCGTAGTTCCTCTCCATTCCTTCAGACAACCCCAAAATTGGGGAAATTTTGGACATTATTGGGGCAAACAAAGATGCACTTGTGATGCCCCTTTGAATCTAAGCTTGTACTCAATTTGTCAAGTATTCTTGGATAATCCACCTTCCCCACCCAACTGGATGGGTTTATTGGTGATGGAGTTTGCATGGAAGAACCATGACGTAGTGGTCTTGGACCCTTAAAGATTGATCTGTATGTTGTATAGCTGAAGATGTCTTTTATAGTGAAGATGTATTCCACACAGCAGAGCACAGTCGTTCTGTCATGTAATAAGTAATTGCAGGTGAAGAAGTGCAAGGGAGTTTATTCATCTTCTGCCTTCAGATTGCGGGAGATGAACTACATGACTTCTGTGCCAAGGATCCAGAGAGAGACTTGTCAAAAGAAGCATCCAAGACTTTGAAAGGATTGCCAGATAGGGAGATAACGGAAGAAGTTATCAACCTTAGCACATGTATCGCATCTAATAATTGTCTTCGCTCAAAACGTAGCGTGTAGTTCAGCTAATGCTATGAGCACTGGCATAATGATGATGATATGGCAGGTCCAGCTCTGCCTACTGTTTTATTACTGTAAAATACTTTGTCCTGATTCATGTTTTGCAATTTATGCAAACCTAATGTATTTCAGTTGGCGGTGGGGTGTGTAGTTCTGTATTTTGGGTTAGTAGTTTAATATATTTTTTTTTTCCTTGGGTTTTCCTTTTGTCAGTGGCATTTTAAAATGCTGGTGGTTTGGATATTGAAGTCTGTGAGTGAGTAGGAATTTCTGACCGAGCATGAAGTTCAGGTGACCCGGCTTTCTTCCGTGCGTGGAACAGATTTGATGCACAGATAGCTAGTACCATGATTGGTCAGTTTTCCTTGACACTTTTGTGTGTATGTATATACTAGCAATCGTCAAATGGCTGCTACATCAACAATTTAACTAAAATTGATCACTGTATTTGTGTGTGTATGCATGCAGTAAACTCTGTTAACCAGAACTCGAGTAACTTGCAAAAAAAATCGAAGAAATACTGTACAATTTTCATGTGTTGCACTTTTTCCTCCCCTGCAGAAACACACATTATGTTGTTAGAGTTTTAAAAAGAAAGATGGGAATAAATTCCATCTCTCCCCAACCTGAGAACAAGTCAAACCAAAGAAATAGTATAGGGTACAGTATTGGTCAGGCCTGTTTTTAATAGTAACCCTCAAGCAGTCAAACTACAGTTATCCAGCATCTACCAATCACCATGAGTGCCGTTTAACTGAGAGTTTACTAATTAGAAAAATATATATAAAAAATACACAGACATGTATGTGTGTGTGTGTGTGTGTGTGTGTGTGTGTGTATATATATATATATATATATATATATATATATATATATATATATGTGTGTATGTGTGTGTGTGTGTGTGTGTATATATATATATATATATATATATATATATATATATATATATATATATATATATATATATATAGTGTGTGTGTATGTATATATGTGTATATATATATATATATGTGTGTGTGTGTATATATATATATATATATATATATATATATACATATATGTGTGTGTGTGTATGTGTGTGTGTATATATATATATATATATATATATAATCAGTCTGCTGTAAATGGTCAAATTCGAAAGCTCGACTGGACTGCAACTTAATGAATGAGGGGTTTAAAAATCTTTATTGGAAATTGGACTGGATGGAGTTGCATAAACCAGTATAACTGATAAGTATGAAAATGCATTTATCATATAGTACAAGTTTTCCATAGAAATTAAGAATATTGATGAGAAGAACTAGAGTATTTTTAAAGCTTATGTACTTAATAGATTGTTAGGTTTTGACAAATGTTTTTGAGACGGACCCTAACATTTGTTGGAAAAAGAGCAGTATAGAAAAGGCCCTTGTAGGACAACCCGGGGTACCACGCTTTGTGAGTGTTGTAATCAATGCGGATACATTTTACAAGACTAGTGTTGTATTAGACAATATTTTAAAGTCTGGAGTGGAGATTGAGTCTTAAAGGTGAGAGGATTGTAGGTAATGGGAATGGACTTTTTTTTTAGCCTGCGAGAATTTTCATTGTCAGGCTCAGTATAGCTGCTCTTAGTCTTATAGGTGACTGCAATGGAAATACCATTTCTGAGCTATTGCTCAATTATGTAATTTTTTACAACTTCTTTATGTTTGCGTTTTGACCTAGTAAACATTATTTTACTGTTTTGGGTACACTTTGAAAGTGTTGGTGCAGTGACCTTCGCAAAAGGTCTGGTGAGATGCATTTTTCTTCCTGAGCAGCTTGCAGCAAGATTGACCTCTTCATAGCCCCTATCCTTAAAATTAACTAGGTGACATAGCTTTATGATATTAAGTTATTATCCCACCACGGTTCATGTGGTGGCTGCTTCAAGCCTTGTTGGGGTCAGTAATCTGGTTCTGCGGTTTCTGTCACTGCATAAATTTTCCAATTTTTCTTCATGGGCAGCATTGTACACTTTTTCAGAGTCCCTATTCCTAGAGTTCATTAAATGCAGGACACACTCTTATGTAGTTGTTGCTTTATTAAAATTAATTTATGGCTGCTTCAAATCTCATTTGGACTTGGACTTGTCTGTTCTGTCAAGGCATACGAGACCTTTCTGTGGAGAAGTAGTAGAGGCCTTTGTGTGTAATATTTTTTTTTTTTATATACACACACTAATGTTCACAAAGGTTGCTATCTGTCTTTTCTAGCCCAGCAGATTTTTCTAATGTGAAGTTTTTGTCTTGTAAGAGACTGCTCAGTAACTATTGCTTCTGTCAGGGGAATGTCAAACTACAGGCACTTTTCGTTTAAACCTTATTTTCCTATAACGAAAGGGTGTCGCTTTGAAATAGTAACATGTTCATGCCAAAAGTTGCAGCAGGATCTAATTTTGTAGTAGTTTTTTTTTGTTTTGTTTTTTTTTTCTAGAGAATGTTAATTGGGAGGAACACCTCCATTATATGGTGTCCATTGGCAGCTCCTCTTACATACACAGAACCAGATTGTTCAGGAAGGATTATCAGTTCATTCTGTCTGTCAGAATTTAAACTGGTTAAGAAGGTTACCAGGCTTACCTTTTCTGTATGGTTAGCTTATTTCTGTGCATTTTCCACGATAAACATGGCAGTGCCATGTCAGGTATTTGTGTTGCAGCATCTTGATCTTCAGCAACACTTCTGCAAGACGCACATTTAATAATCACATCTTATTCCAGATTGTCTTTTTGGCCATGGAGGCATGGAGAGCAGGAGTATATTCACAGGCCAGTGACTACCCCAAAGATTTGTGAGTGGTGGGATCTGTCCTGTTTGTAACACAGATCTTTTGTACAAAACTTAAGTAGTTAACATAACGGACGTGTAATAGAGAAGTTCACCCTCCGTAACATCCCCATCCTTCATTTCCCCACTCTTGTCATGCTGCTTATTCTACATTATTTCTGTGGTATTTTCCATCCTCACACTAAGTGCAGGACAGGAGAGAGAAGTATATATGCTGCATAGTGGGGAAAGGGAGATGTGGCTGGTATTCTGGCAAAGTTTAACAAGCTGCAGGCAGTTCTGACACCTGTGGCTCCTGTCATATTTGGTACTAAAGAAAGATCCCCATCTTACATCTGTTGCTATGGTGGGAACGTGGCGTTCATTTTCTTGCCTATTCTTCCTTGGTACTATGCAAATTAAATGCATTGCTTGTCCTGCCAAGATTTTTCATTGCATTTTCACCTGCAACGTGTTTGTTGTTAGCCAACTAAAGTGTAGGGACTTTTCACTCTTCACGGCTCTGTAGAGGATCTCAAGGGATTCTTTAGCCCTCTGCTAGCTGGCTGTAGAAGATGCTACACTTTTCTCCGCAATTTAGTGTAATGAGGAAGTCAGAGTGAACCTTCTCAATGGAGATAGTCACTCCCTCAGCGCCATATTGACCTTGGCAGGTACTGTTGTCTCTATTGCTGCCTTATCTTCTGGAGAATCTACTTTTCCTGAGGTCAGTGAAGAATTTGTAGTTCAGTCTTTTGATTCAGTTAGATGTTCACTTGCTGCACCTCACTGCTTGCATCTGTACTCTTTGCTCCCCCAAAGTCTAGTACTGCAAAAACACACACAAGTGGTGCATTTTTCTTGTGTTAGGCCAAAGGGTTAGAGTCCTCGCTCTGTCTCTCTCCAGTTTCTGCAGGTTTTGACTGCCTTACAGTAGTTCATTTGGCTAGTTTAATTTTTAACTTGTACCAGATTTAAGTTGGCTCTTCAGTGATATCTCTGAAAGTGTCAGAAGCCTTTTGTAAGGTACCTTTTTCACTTTGATTTCCATTGCATGAGTTAGTGCCTCATCACAGCTTGAATTTTATTTTGGAGAAGCTTAGTTGGTCTCATTTGAAACTTGCTGCTCTGTCTGAATGTGGAGTGCCTGTCTTGAAAGACTGTCTTATTGGCTAGAACATGAGAAGAATCTGAACTGCACACTTTTTGTCCATAGATCCTTCATGTTTGTGCTTTAATTCAGAGAGAGTAATGCTGAGAACTAACCAATTTTTTATGCCTAAAGTGGATTATACCAGGCTGTTCATTTGCCAGTTTCCTTTCCTGAATATTCCTGCCACAAGGAGTACTTGTTAAAATGAGTACTTGTTTGCAGGCAGTTAAGATTATTTAGGCAGGTCCAAGTCCCTTTGGAAGTATTCACACCTGTCTCTCTCTTGATAATAAATCCGTAGGTCAAAAGCTTTCAGAAATTAAACGTGTAAGGTGGCTTTCTCTGTGCTGCATTAAACTCTGTGTTTGAAAGGCAAACCCTTGCTTGAACTTCCCAAAGTGCATTCTGCTAGAGGCATGGTTACATCATTTCTTTTCTAGGATGTTAATGTAGATGACATTTTGTGCTGCAGCTGTTTTGGTCATCCTTAAATATCTTTGTGAAGCATTACAAACTGGACCTGGTGTCTAGGTGTGGGTCCCCTTTGGGGGGCAGTAATTTTCAAGGGTGTATTGTCATAGGTTCTGTGATTCTGTCCTACTCCTGTACAGAGAATTGATACATCACTGTTTAAGTTTTGCACTTAATGTGATAATAGTGAGTTTATTGTCCATGATAACCCAGCTCACCTTTTCCCACTTTGGTAGGGTTTATGCGTTTTTGTTGTGCCTTATTTTACAGTGGCTATGTCAAACAAGGAGATAAGGAAGTTACTGTGGGGATGGGGTGGTTTTTGGAAGCCTGTGAAAGTTTGGAGTGCTACATGGGTTTCCAGAGCCTGCAGCCTTAGTCCAACAGGCTGTGTAGTATGGACTATCTCCTACAAGTCTGTTATGGCTAAGTATATAACTTTAATTTTGTACAAACTGCCACCCTTATGCCATTCTTTTGAGGGAACATTACAAAATAGACTATTTTCACAACCCACTTTTCTTCATTTGCCCCTTTATTAGCAGTGGGTTTTAAACTGTGTATTTGTAGCCAAGTGTGCTTGGTAGTAGGATCATTGTAGTGATGCACTCCCTCATGTGAATTCATGTTCAGTCGTTTTTGATGTGGAGAGCTTACGTTGGAATGTGGTGGAATAAAAAACTGCAAATATGTTTATCTTGACTGCCAACTGACCAACAACAGTTTGAACTTTATATGAAGCACAGGCATTGGATTCTTTTTTGTACTAGAAAATGGAGCTGTGTCTAAAGTATTTCTACTCGTCTGTAGAACTTTTCAGTTATCACTGATTTTCAAAGAGTTATAGTAATTTTAGACCAAATGTGTGTAGATGTGTTTTTTTCACCAAGCTGTCTGGCTTCAGTTTATACATTATGCGGGAGACCACTATTCAAATTTGAGATGTTTTATAACTGAACCTCCTTAATTTGCATGCATGTGCAATTATTTCCAATATTTGTATGTGTGTGTGTGTGTTTCTCTACCACATAATCCAGAACTTATTTCCTCAGCCGAATGACTAGGTATCGAGCTTAGTCAAGGTTTTTCCTCCAGAGGAGACAAGTTGATTTGACGACGAATTCTCCAGCGAAGTGGTGACTAACAGAACGAAGCAAGAAACTTTTCGTCCAAATGGTTCTTTCGGATAGGTATTTATGCGCTCGGGTTTGTGTGAAATGTAAATTTTGATTTTTCAGAAGGAAAATAAGATTGCAGTTATCATTGAGATGTTGATATATGGTAAGAAGTATTTCTGAAATTAATTATTAAAATGTTTTAATAGGAGTTACAAGCATTTGACATTCATGAAATTTGTTAAACTTAACTGTTAATGTATTTAATATTCAGAAGTAAACTGTGTGGGTGAAGAAAAGTTGATAGCTTTGGTTAATTAAATTTAAGTTAATTTTTATTTATTTATTTTGTGGAGGGTAAATATTTTGTTGCAGGATTTTGTAATGTTTTCTGCTAGTCTTTACCAGCCGTTTCACATTGCAGGTATGACGGAAGAGGTCACCTGCATGATCTCTCTGAGTATGATGCAGAGTACACTTCTTGGAACAGAGATTACCAGCTTACTGAAGAAGAAGCTAGAATAGATGCCCTTTGTGATGAGGAGAGGTATTTAGCCTTACACACGGACTTGCTTGAGGAGGAAGCAAGGCAAGGTACTGACCCTGTAACCAATTTTAAGGAAACACAGCATTTTTTAAATTTATTTATTTTTTTTTTAATTTTCATAATTGTCTCATCAACAAAGCTGAATTGTTGCTTCTGTACTCACTCTCTCTGGTGTTATCTATTTGACAGTACCCAGTGGATTGGAAAAGCAGGAATCTTTGACGGCCTCAGAATAGTTTATTTAGACAGCTACATGGCATTTGCCCACACTTTTGAGGGCAGACTGGAATTTGAAAACGTGTAACTGCTCAAAGTATTGTAAAAATGAAAGATTTTTCCATAGCCTTTAATATTACACAACATTTTCAGATTTTTCATTCTTTTTTTAACAGAACTTTAGTGTTTTAATTTTGCCTCTCTGGTTTGGAACCTTGGTTTGTGGTACAAATATGCCTTTTTACAAAATTTTGTTCTGCAGTTGTTTTTCATCTTTTTTGTTTCATGTTTGATTTGAAAAGCAGTAAGCCTGTATATACTTTTTGAATGTTGTCTGTAATATTAGATGTAAACAGTTGTAAGCATTGTTTGATACATGTATAGTAAAATTGAAATTGCTACTTTAATAAACTATGTTGTAGTACATTTATCAGTGCATACACCAATGGAAGAAGAGTTTTGAGTCGCATGTGAAATATCAGATGTTACACTGATGATGTTTTATAACTTTATATAACTTCATTGTGAGTAAACATTTTTGTGAAGCAAGTTAATAATTTAAGTACATGCTTTTGTTTAAGAGGAAGAATATAGGCGACTAAGTATGGCACTGGCAGATGAAGGAAGCTATAACGAAGTGGGCTTTATGTACACCAGTGACTATTATGATCCTTCACAGCCAACGGAAGAGGAAGATTCACAAAAAGAAACTGGTAAGACTGCATAGTGTCAGGTTGCTAGTAAAAAAAAAAAATGTTTTTTTCATTTATAATTTAATTTGGTAGTTGGGAATCAAAAATGTTAAGTTTTAGCATATAATTTGCTTTCACCTAATGTCTTTGTTTCCTTTTGGGTGTCATTTTTGTCTCATGTACTCTCATTTCTTTTCCTGCTTTGCTGAATTCTGTCCTTTATACCAGTATCCTTTCCATGCTGTGTGAAGTTGGACAGAGGCTTGTGGTGCTGCCTTCTGGAGAGTAGGATGGGAGTTAATCTGTTCAGTTTTTGGAGTTTCTGCTTGCTTTATTTGAGCATGTTAAACCATTATTCATCGGTACACTCTTTGGTCCATTTGGCAGTATGCGACAACAGTGCATGTTTTACTAATGGGGTTAAGTAACATCAAATGCCAGAAAAAATGAGATGCAGTTGCTGTGATACTTAGATCACATCTTCTTCTTTCGGCTTTTCCCGGTTAGGGGTCACCACAGCGGATCACCTGTCCGCTCATGATTGGCAGTGGAGTTTTACAGTGTCGAGTTGCCAGCCCAGCACTCAACCTTCCACAGAAGGCACACACACACACACACACACACACACACACACACACACACACACCTAGGGCCAATTTGGAGTGTCCAATCCACCTACTGCATGTCTTTGGGATGTGGGAGGAAACCCATGTGACCACAGGGAGGGCATGCATATTCCGCACAGAAGGCACCCCAGCCAAGGATCGAACCGGAGAACCCCTTGCTGTGAGGTGACAGTGCTAACCACTGCACCACCGTGGCCACCCTAAGCTTAAAACTTGGGCTATATTGTCTTTCTCAGTTACCAAGCAAATTAGTGAAGGTTGTTGTCCTGTTTTTTTTTTTTAATGTCTGCTTGGTTAAGAATGTGGAGAAGTATTGGATCTCTCTTAAAGATGGAGTAGATAACGCACTTGATAACACTTATTTATGCTGTCATAGTCTCTGTATGGTTGCTGTCTTTTGACCACTAACAGTGTTTTAAAAATTTTGCTAGATTTTCTTGGGAGCGGTTTTCGGTAGGTTTAGGTATTGGAGAACTGTAGTTTGGAAAGCTGGTATGCAGTTTGCTGTTATGGTTGTGTAATTTTTTTTCCCCCTCACACTAGCTGGTGATTCAGTTCTGTATTACCTTGTATAGGATTACATTTGCAATTGATTTCCAGGCAGTTTACAGCTATGTGAAAGTGGCATTTGTTTGCTGATAACTCACTCAAGCTGCAACACACAAAAAAGTGTGTATATAAAGCTGAATAAAGTATTTCAGCATAAAAAATTCCATTGTTGTGTAGGACATTGCACAGTACACTAGATTTTTTGAAAAAATATCATTGTGTTGTGAATATTTAGAAGTTTACAGATATATAAAGCTTTAAAGGTAGAATTGCAAAAAACTTTTGGCATCTAGACTTTTTTTTCACTGCAAAACTTATCTGAGTGGTCATACAGTAGTGGAAGCTATTGGAAAAAACTTTCCAAAACTGTAGTATTAAAGGCTGCCTTTAAATGCAACTCGCAAAGAGATTAGCATATTCAAAAGTAATGTGTAAGGCAGAGAAGGAATTGGTAGCTGTCTCAGCAACACATTCTTTTAAGTAATTTTCTAATTTGTTCACTGTTTTACTGTACATTAATTTATTTTACTGTACATTAAATTCCATAATTGTGTAATACTGTAATTACTGCTGGCTTTAAACTACCAGGCAGGACAGGAAAAGGTCTTTTGGAATCAGTGCACCGTCCAGTTGACCTGATATTTGGTGCGTCATCAATGAAATGTACTGTCCTATAATTGTCTCTAAAATTTTATGCCAATAAATTGCCCTGGAAAGGGGTCAGCATAAGCACTGGAGGCCATATGGTAATATTAAAGTTAAGACTTGTGTCTGGCAAGTTAAAGTAAAAACATTTGGAAGAGTGACATTTCTGTAGATTGTTTAATAATTAAATGTACCAGTGCTGCTTTTGTTGCTTGCCTGTGTCGTTGCAAAGAAAGTAAAGTAATGCCCACAATAATAATGTATTTCAGTTTGCTACTGCTGTTCACAGCCTCCCTTACTAGTCACTGTAATTGGCCTCAGCAGTGTGTTTTTTTTTTTTTTTTTTTCTTGTCCTTCACAGTCCCATGCCCTTACTCTAATCACAGTAATTATAAGAGAAAAAAAACTGACCTGACCCAATCTTGTAACACAGATTGGCTAGCAGTGTCCTGCTCCTGGTGTGAGAAGGTGTGGTTAAATTGGGTACTGCCTTATGTATTCACTTATTCTCTGATTGTTCACTTTATCCTAATTAGCACTGTTATCAGAGAATGACTGAGTGAAGAAATACCTGTATTGTATTGTAATTACCAGATTGAAGAACACACTGTTTCCCATCATATAAAACTGAAAACATCAGCTAGGTTTGAAAATGGATCTGTATGTTTTAGTGAGGTTTTTGATCTTGGAAATTGTCCACTAGTTGCCCTAAGCATGAGTGCATGCGGTTCATAGGTGTGTACTAGGCTATGATAGTCCTGGAGCCTTTACAAGCCTAGCCCATAGGATTACCCTGGCATCGTACCACCTAACCTTTTCTGTTTCCCATCCACTCCTCAAGATTTCTCTTTTAGAGGGCCAGTGAGGTGCTCTACCTGACATGTATGGGAAGTCTATTCCATAGCATGGGCAGTCTCTGGGTTATGAACCTGTCCCTCCAGCATGTTCTGTTGATTGTGGTAATGAGGTTGAGGTCTCTGGAGTGTGTGGTGCAGAGGGATTGGGATTTCTTTAGATGTAACATTTCTAACGGAGCTGGGTCACATATGGCTCTTGAGTATATTGAATGCTATTTGATCAAATAAAAAAAAAAACAGCAGTAGCATGTGTTGTGTAATTTTCAGACAGACACACAATCATCATAACATTTGTCTGTAGAAAGAACAGCAAATATTTCTGCAAATGGATTGCTTTGTAAATTCAAGAAGCTGTAAATGTATGAACCGTGGTCAGTGAAGGTAGTGTTAGGAGTGCAACTATGTAGTGGAAGAAAGGAAGAAAGCAGTTTGGTTGCTAGAGACGATGTGCCGAACATAATGCAGAATCATGTGATTTATTTCCTTAAGTAAATAAATCGGAGTAAGTGATGCAATTTGGTTGTACTTTATGGAAGGAGGAAAAAGTGTTTAGTAATCACAAGGAACCTGATAAAGGCAAAAATAGCTGCTTGACTAAAAAAAAAAATACAAGCATGAGCAGCCAGGGTAGTGAGTTAGATGATGTAGGGAGAAGAGCTGCTCAGACAGACTTAAAAAGTGGATGAGGCTGAATACGTAGCTAGGTGAAGTAAATCAGCAGTTGCATTACTTGTTGATGGCCATTTTGAAACACTGTTGGAAAAATGTTGAAGGAAGAGTTTTTCATTGTTTTGGTGTTGAAGTGGTTAGGAGTATAGAAGTTCAATTTCTTCAGTAATGGTGGGTATACATTTGTCTATAATAGTTTGTATGTGCTTCTGTCTGGGCAAGTTCCAGCTAGGAAATTCTAGTTGGGTAAGCTTACTTTTGGGGGGGGGGGGGGAGTGGCAATTTAAAGGGTGCAAACAAGATTAAAGTTTCACAGGCTGGTTTGAAAATTGTTAAATCCTTGCTGAAATAGTCCATCACAAGTGTCATAGTAGAACTGTGTTAAGGCATCATCATATTAGGTTAACCTAGCAGCCCTGCAGTGTTTCTGTATTATTCACAGAGGTGGAAAGTAGAAGTAAAGTGCAGACCTCTGTGGAACATTCAGAGGCGATTGCTTATTGGAAGATGTTGTGGTAATGCATCTTTTAGCTGAAACCTGCCTTCTTGAGACCTTTTAAATGTTTCTAGTAGTAATCTGCTCTTGGTCCAGTGTGTGTTGTATTTGGGACATATGCCTGTGGAGGGCCATAAGAGTAAACATTGTGTAGTAATTGGGAGGGGGGGGTCCAGGTAGTTACAGAGCTCTGCCATAAATTGGATGTTTATTTCAGAAATATAATTGAGCGATAGCAATGATCTTCAGCCACAGTAAAATACCATGGGCTGCTTCATCCTCAGACTCAACACTGCAGCTTATTGTCTCATCTGCACCAGTGCAAACCTTTTCCAGGTTTCATCTCCTTCCCTTGCCAAGAATTCCTTGCTCTCCACCTTTCTCTCTAGATCTTGATTGCCACTGTTATCAGCATTGCTCCAAACTGCACCAGACTTTTTCAGTTGTTGGTGTGCCTGTGTTTGAGTATATGCCTTAATGGATTTACAGAGTTTTTGTGCCACCAAAGACCTATTTCTTCTTTCTAGTGAGCAATATCTAACGTTTTATGTCGTTATGGTGCTAGTTGGCTTTCCTGTAGAGTAGATTTTTGATACTGCATGTAATTTCTGCAAGTTCATCCTTTTTTGTTTGTGTTTTTTGGCTACTTGCTGATTTTCATCATTAGGTTACTGTTGTTGCTGTAGCATAAGCTATGTGGATTACTTTGTACCAAGGGGGGGTGATCACTGGCCACCGTTCAAAGTTTCCAGGTGCCTTCCATGCACCGTAATTGCTGGAGGCACCGGCATAGCCACATAAAAGGAGCAGTTTGGGCACCAAAAGCTTCAGAGCTTTCTTGTTGCTGAAGTGCGCTCCCTTTTCAGGCTTTGTGGATCTGAAAGACTGCTATTTGATCCTTCATTGCTGAGGCGAGCCTTCCACAGTTTCTTTTCAAAAGCCCCCGTCATTAATTCATTTTATGCTAGGATATTGTTTTACAGACTGTCATAACTTGTAAAAGAGATCTTTACTTTGGGAGTGATTGTGAAAAACTTGTAGGAGAAAATCTGTGTTACTACTTTCTACACATTTTTTGTAGGATTAGTGTGTTCGGGGCATGACATTATACTTTTAGGGACCATCTTTTTATGTGTATTTCAGTCTTTTTTGTTAGCCAGTTTGACTCAACACAGGCTCCATCACCTGCCTTTAGTGCTTATTTCTTGGCTAAACCATGGAGCATTTACTGGCCTTTTAGGTTCTTCTCCCATCCGCAAGGAGGAAAAAAATTCTTAGAAATATTTAGGTTTCAGGATGGCTCCGATGGATGGTTCCACTGGAGCTGGATTTGATTCCTCATAATGCATATATATTTCTCTCTGTCCTTGTAGTGTAGCTCCTCTTGAAGCCACAAAAGATAGGGTGTTAAACTTGTTCTCTATGGAAGTGGAATTGTTGTTTCTCCAGGCATGGGTTAAAAAAAAAACACCGTTTTCAGTCTGAGGGAGGAAAAGTTGAAGTCTTAACACGTAGCTGGGCTAGGGTGTGTAATTCTTGGGATAGTACCCCTGACATAAATTGTTCACCAAGGAGTCTCCAAGAAAGAGAAAATAAAAAATGTTACTAATTTTTTTTTAGCTATGGTCAGGGAAGACTTGCTGGGATTTGTTTCAAATCCTGATTTTTCACTGACTACAAAAGAAGTGAAATATATTCTTCACTGTCTAATAGTGAATCCGCATTAGAAAAGTGGGGAATCGGGGCGAGGCTTCCTTAGTGTTTTTTCCTCAGCCTGAAGATTCTTTTGAGTGGTGGATTCAACAACTTAACCTCAACCTATGCCTGCCCTTTCAGCCTCCAGTTCCTTCTCAAGAATTGTTCACTGACACCTCAGACATGGAGTGGGGTCTTCCTGTAGTCACCAAGGTCTCCCCAGCAGAAGGCAGGCCATATCAACATTTGATTCTGGCTCTTCAGGCTTTTCAACCAATACTCTGTGCAGGCCCTCTGAAGGTTTACACCGACAACACCATAGTGATGTGGTATGTAAACAAGCAGGGAGCACAGGGTCTTTCCTTCTGTGGAAGCTGGCATTTCAGACCCGGTATCTGGCTCTTAGTTATCAGTTCACTCCTCAAAACAGTGTATATTCCTTCAGAGTGCACTCTAGTAGTGGACTCTTTGAACAGGCTCAAAATACAAACTGATGAATGGATGCTTCCCCAGAGTGCCATGCCATCTGGCATAGAAGGCTGACACCTTTTCTTTTTCTTGGAAGGGGATGTCTCTCAGTCTTCTTCTGCTTCCAAGAGTCCTCCAGAAAATTCAGCTGGACATCTTAAAACATCTTTAGTGATTCTCTTTTGGCCAAGACAGCACAGGTTTCCCCTCTTAATGCATCTGGCAAGGGGCAGTCATCACAAGTTACCTTGCCGATTGGACTTCCTCGCACAGGACAAGGGAGCACTCATCATCCTCACTTGTCCACAATTCAGCTGACACTGCAGGTGATAGGGTTTTGATCCCTTTTAGGCATCTCTTTTCTGAGGATGTACTTGGGGTTTTATAGGAGGCAAGAATACCCGCAACCCAAGTCTTATATGTCCGGATGCAAGATATTTTCTGTCTAGTGCTTGCTCGTAACTAGGATCCTTTTTTCAGTGGGGGTCCCTGTGGTTCTCTCCTTGGTCTATCGGCTATTTTCTGCATGTTTGCCCTTGAATCCTCCTTTGACTTCTTGCTTTGAGGTCATACAGTTTCTTAAAGGCGTCCTGCATCTTAGGCCCCCAAGGAAGCCTATTCCTCCTCCTTGGGATCTTAATTTTGTTGTAGAAAAATTGACCCAGACTGCTTTTGATTTTGTAGGTTCAGCTTCTTTGCAACATTGTACATGGAATGTCTTATTGCTTGCTGTTACTTCTGCTCAAAGGGTTTCTGAGCTTCAGACCCTTATGGCCATCCCTCATTTTGTTTTTCCCAGAGAGAGGGTGTCCCTTTGTACTAATCCTTCTTTTATGCCCACAATTGTTAATGAATTGTCTGAATTATGCAGTAGAACGGTCTTACTTTTTTTTCTTCTCATTTTACTAGCAAGAGTGTCCTGCATACCTTGGATTTGCACAGACTGCTCGGGTATTTGGATGAAACTAAAACCATTTATAAGTTTGATCAGCTTTTTGTTTCCTTTTTTCCCAGGATGTTGGGTTTGGCTGTTTCTAAGCATAACATCTCCTCCTGGATTTCCAAAGACATTTCCTTTTGTTATTCCTTTTATGGCAAGTATCTGTCTACTTCTGTTAGAACTCACTCCTCTAGGCTGGTTCCAATTCTGGTGATTTTTTTCAAGGGATTTGACACTAATTCCATCCTTAAAGCAACTACTTGGTCTTCAGTCCATTCCTGTACTAATCATCATAAATTGGATTTGATTTCTAGGGCCAGAGCAGGTTTTGCTAGAGCCATTCTGCATGGGTTTGTTGACGGTTCTTCCCAGCCTTCCACCTCCCAAGCCTTTTCTTGAGCTTTTTTACTGTCCCTACTATGAAGAATACTGCAACAGTGATATAGAAGGACGTAGTACAGGTTTGTAAAATCTTACCATAACAGTAGATGTACTTCTCTTCACAGTTGCAGTATTCACTCCCTCCTTCCAACTCCCTTTTTTCTTTTGTGCTTTGTTTTTCCATCTACATTTTCTCCTCCTGGATGTGTGTAACTTCTGTTGTCCTGTGGGGATTATTTCTCTACTGGGGTAATTAAGTGCGGGGTAACTACATTGGTATGTTACCTTTATGCAGTATGTCTAGAAGGGGGAGCATATGTGTTGACATATGGCGTATATAAGATCTAAAGGCTTTGGCATACTGGTCGGACGTTGGGCTATCCTTGGCAGGAGAACTTTTACTAAGAAGAACACTGCAAAAGTGAATAGGACATCTACTCTTATGGTAAGGTTTTGCATTACTGTACTTTTTCCCTTCTTTTGGAAATGTCCAGAGGCAGTTAGCACAAGCTTCTTCACAGGCTGGATCTACTCAAACAAACATAGGGGTCATTGATGCATCCCGACTTCAGTCAACTTCGGTTGACTGTCTGTATATTAGGGTGGTAATTCCTTTTAGTCATATGTTTACTGAGGATGTGCAGCGGGTAATAATGGAGGCAAGAAAAACTCCTCCTAGAAAATCTGTATATTAGCAAATTTATTTATTTACTTTTGTTTGCTAGGAAAGTCTGTTTGGGAACTGAAACACCAATTTTCATTTGAGGCACAGGGAGAAATGCTTTAAAGCAAGTATAGAAGTACATTTTTGATAATTCAAAAGAAAAACTGTCAAACATTATTCGGTCAGCAAACATTATTTATTGGCAAAGCGTATCAGATTAAGGAAATGCATGTTTTCATAGGTTGGTGCTAGGCTATCGGCCCTAGGGCCTGTACAAGCCTAGCCATAACAATTCCCTGGATATTTCTTCCCATAATATTTACTTCTCTGGACCCCTGTCTAGCAGGGCGACTGACATGATCCCCGGGGTGAATTTCCTATCTCCCATCCAATCATCAAGGTTCCTTTTGAAGAGGGCCAAGGAGGCGCTCTGCTTGACATGTATGGGCAGTCTATTCCAAAGTATGGGGAGTCTCTGGGTCAGGAACCTATCCCTCCAGCATGTTTTGCTCATTGTGATGACAAGGTTTAGATCCCTGGAGCGTGTGGCTCTGAGGGATTGGGATTTCTTTAGGTGGAGCATGTCCAACAGCTCAGGGTTTGACATGGCCTTGTATGTTAAGCAGAGATTGCCTCTGAGTAGACGATATGCCACAGAGTATAGCTGGAGTTTTTTTAGACTGTCAGCATATGGCATCTGCTTTAGGCCTGTGATTCTTTTAGTGAGGTATTTCTGTGGCATTTCCAGCTGTTGCAGATGTCTTGTGAGGTACATACCAAACTGGGCATTATATTCTATGATGAGTCTAATGAGGGATGAGTATAGTGGGACAGTGACCTCCTTTTTTCTGGATGAAAAGCCCTTAGTGATGAGGTGTGTCACATAGCCACAACAGTCAGGAAATCCTTCTATGTGGTTATCGAAAGTCCACCTGTGTCCCTAAGTCTGTCATCACACTTTCGATGTTTAGTGTACTGCCACTTATGTGGTAATTCATGGGTACATGTTTTCTTCCAAAGGGGGATAACTATACATTTCTTGGCATTAAGCATGAGCCCATGGCTCTGGTACCAGGCATCTGTTTCTGTAAGGCCCTTTTGTAGAATATCCACATCATTTGGGGATTCAATAATGGCTCCCAGTTTGCAGTCATCTGCAAACTTTGTTAGCCAGAGTCCCTTAGTGTTGGCCTGTACTTCAGAGAAGTAGATGCCAAAGTCAGTAAGCCAGTTGGCAACCCATCGAGTGATGTAGGGATTTATGCCCAGCTTAGTAAGTTTATCTATGATTCCAGAGTTGGGGGATGGTGTCGAAGGCCTTGGCGAGGTCCAGATAGGCTGTGTGGACCGCCTTACCCTTGTCCACAGCTCTGGAGACTGATTCGAAGAAGTCAGTCAGATTCAGGGGACAAGATCGGCCCTTCACAAACCCAAACTGGGTGGGGTCCAGTGTTTGAAGGTTGCCAATGTCTTTGTTTATAAGTTCCATGATAGTGTGTTCCATGCCCTTGCAGATCAGGCTTGTCAGACAGATGGGACGGTAGTTCCTGGGATCCAAGGCAGACCCCCCCCCCCCTTGTGGAGTGGGATAACTGTAGCTGTGCGCCACTCAGTGGGCATAAAGCCTGAGGTGAGGCTATGATTAAACATGACACTTAGGTGAGGTGCCAGTTCATTTTTTAGTTCATGTAGTACACAGCCTGGGATGTCATCTCGTCCCATGGATGCTGTATTCTTAGCTTTGAACGGTGCGGTTTCGACCTGTGTGGCCGTGATTACTGGAATTTGGCAGTCTTTTGGTATTGAGATGGGCCCTTTAGGTTGGTGAGAGGGGGGGTGAAGTTGGCACTAAATCGATCTGCCAGGATATTGGCAATATCCTTGGGATCAGTATATTTTAATGCCATTCTTTTGTAGCTCAGAGCAGATCTGAGCATTGCCATTTAGATTCTTGACATAACTATAGAATGCCTTGTGGTTTTCTTTGGAATCTTTGGCAATTTTATTTTCGTAACTAGCTTTTGAGGATTTTATGAGGGATCTCAGCTTCTTACTGAGGCTGGTGAGGGAGTTTTTTGCATCCTGGGATTTTCCTCTTTTCTGCAACAGTTTCTTCCTTCTGTTGTATAGTTTGTTTATAGCAGGGGACCACCAGATTGGCTTCCTTTTTTGGAGAAGAGCATCTTGGTTCTATTTGGGATGGCACGATTCATGCACAAGTGGATGTGCTTGTACAGTGCCTTAGTGTAGGATTCTGCAGTCAAACTTTCAGATCCCGTCTGCATGGGTGTCCTGAAGTTTGTCACTTCTGACTTCAGTAGTATGAAGTTGGCTTTGGAGAAGTTTTTTAAGGAGGTTTCCTTACTGGGGGGGTGGGATGTGGATGTCAAGGGTGATTTGCTTATGGTCAGACCTGACCAATGAGGGGGTGACCACTGGTGTGGAGCATCTATCTCCCATGTTGGTAATGACCAGGTCTAGGATATTTGAGCCCCTGGTGGGACAATGGATTAGTTGATCCAGGGCGTTGGAATTTATGAATTCCAAGAACTGTTGGGAAAAGGAGTTGGCACTCGAGTAGTTTTCCCAGTTAATGGCAGAGTAGTTGAAATCACCCAGTATTAGGGTGTTTGTATCTTAATATTTTCCAGTATGTTTAGAAAGGTGTAGTGAGAATCTTGGGGCATGGTGGGGGATCTGTAGCAAGCTACAATTTGGATTGCAGTCTTACCTAGTGTTAGTTGCACCTGGAGAATTTCAGATGCATTGTGTTGGGCAACTAGCATGGAGGTGTGAATATCCTTGGTAAATATGGACACTCCTCCACCTTTAGTGTTTCGGTCTTGGTTTTGTGGCCGAAAAGTGTGGTAGGAGTTGTTGCCTGGTATTGCAGGGGTGCTCTCTGGAGCCTTGAACCAAGTCTCAGTTACTGCACAGATATCGATGTTCTCCATTTTTAGGAGTGCCTCGAGAGAGTGCATTTTGAGGTTTAGACTTCTAGCATTGAGTAGTATTTCCTTCAGATTTTGCATGCTTGTATCCGTTACGGTGGTGGTTTTATCCTTTGAACCTTGCCTAAAAAAGGCACTATAGGGGTGGCAAGAGCTTTAGCCAGTAACCTGAATCCCAGAGGTGACTGGTGCAGACCATCTCTGGCAAAGCATCGTGGTTTGTCGATCATGTCTTCCCAGGCAGACACATACTGGATCCCCTTTGAATGACACCAGAAGCTTAGCCAATTGTTGAAGTCAATCATTTTGTCCTTGTACTGTGGTATCATTCTGGGTGAAGGCAGGATGCTACTCTGGGCTAGGGTCATACCTGCCTGGACCACATGATCCAAGAGCTCTTCCACGTCTCTTTTCATGTAGTCCAGGGAGGTACGTCTCAAGTCATTCACTCCAGCATGGACAATGACAGTCGTATTTGTACTTGCTGTGGAGTGACTTGAGTGCATGCATTATGTGGTGGATCCTGGCACCCGACAGGCAGCTGACTGTCATTTTCTCCTTGTTCAGCCTGGTGAGTGGAACATCAGTGTGCCTGACTATAGAGTCGCCTATGACTCGAGTTATTGCGAGTAGAATCGTAGTAGTATATTAATACACTCGTATAGAATCCATAGTGGACAGAGTTGGGATTACATACTTCAAACTGTAGGTGTGGTACAGTTGCATAGGTTTAGTTGCCAGATGATATATTAGGACATATCTGAATTGTTGCAGGTTATTTTAAAACCCTGATGTGGTTTAGAAGTTTGTTTCATTTGGAGAGGAGACTGAGAATAGCAAGTTGAGGATCTTGGGATTCTATTTGGTACATACCATTGGATGAGATTTGTCAGCTTGGGAGTTTTAAGTGGATGATAAAGTACTTTTGTGTGCTCTGGTAGCTGGGAGAGGGTAGTGTGTTGAAGTTCAAGGCAGTTGAGGGTGCTGGGCTCTGTGCAATGATTGAAGCTGTTTGTGAGGCTTCAGGTGAATTTTGCTAATTGTGTTGTAGGTGCTTTCTAGGTTGTTCTTGGAAGTGTTGAGATTTGTGAATGTTGTTGAAGCATATAGGAGGGTAGGGAGGTGGCATATATATATTTTTTACTGTGATCATTTAGCATGTGCTTTGATCTGTAAAGAGAGCCTGGTTTGCAGCGTGTCTTTGCAGTGTCAATATGCTGATCGGATTTGAACTAACCAGTGATAACTCCTAGTAATTTTGTGTTGATGACATTTTCAGTTTTTGTGGTGGTTGAGGAAATAATAAGGTCAATGTTGTTTTGCTTTGTTTTTAGGAAGAAGAATATTATTACTTTGGTTTTGTTTGGGTTTAATAACAGTTGAGATTTATTTAGCCAGTTTTCTGTAGAGGTGAAAGCTTTCTGTGCGATTTCTAAGGTAGGAAGGTTTGGAGCTGAGCAAACTAAAGCCGAGTCATCAGCATGTTATAGTGGTGAGTTTTGATTCCTTGATCATATCATTAATGAAGGTATTGAAAAATATTAGACCAAGTATGGAGTCTTGGGGGACTCCTGTAGTGATTGGAAGGAATGTACAGAGGGAGTCTTTCCATTTTGCAGACTGGGTGGGATTGTTTCAGTAGCTGGTGAACCAACTAGTTGATGATGTTGAGATGTATAAGATGGAGAGTTTGATGTGAGATCTTGCTGAAGGCTTGTGACAAAATTACTTGAGTTTTTTCTTTGAATAATGGCATCTAGAAAATGTAGTCGGGCAGTTTTGGTGCTGTTTTGGAGTTGAAAGCAATGCTTTGAAGAAGGTAATTGATTATCAAGTAGAAAGGCCAGGAGTTGCTGATATGTGCATTTTTTAAGTGCTTTGGAGAGGGGAGGAATCCGTGTTATAGGGCGATAGTATGGCATTTTGGTGGATGTGCCACCTTTGTATAATGGGATTATGAAGGAAGCTTTCCATAGGGCTAGGATGTAGTTTTATGTAATGGATCTATTAAGTTAGATACAGGGTAGAAAATTATAGCAGCAGCTATACTGAGGTATTTGGATGGCAGGTTGTCAGGAGTTAGTGTTCTGGGTTTCAGTTTTTAATTAATTTTTTCATGATATTGGTATGATTGTTGGGTTGAGTTGCGGTGTGGAGCTATGGTCAGGGGGATTAGGTGGGTTGGGTGAAGGTTGTTATTTGAGTCAAGATTACTGGATATGAAGTGTTTGAATTTGCCTTCAGTGTCCCTGCAGGTTTCATATGGGAAAGGATTTGGGGTAGGTTTTCTACCAGCTTTTAGGAGGTTGTTTACATTTTGTCAGAATTGTGTGTGTATTTTTGTTTGTTTGTGTGTGTGTGTATTTTTGTTTGTTTGTGTGTGTGTATTTTTGTTTGTTTGTGTGTGTGTGTATTTTTGTTTGTTTGTGTGTGTGTGTATTTTTGTTTGTTTGTGTGTATTTTTGTTTGTGTGTGCATTTTTGTTTGTTTGTGTGTGTGTGTATTTTTGTTTGTGTGTGTGTGTATTTTGTTTGTGTGTGTGTTTTTGTGTGTGTGTTTTTCTGTTTTTGTGTGTGTGGAGTAGTAGTTTTTTTTCATAAGAATCCTCTGCCTTTGTGCAGTTTGAGGCAACAATATTTGTCTAGGTGGGATTGGGTTTTACTTTTGTGCCATTGTTTACAGGCTTTATCTGACTATCTTGGGTTTTGTTTGACGGGTTAGCCATGGGGCAGAATTTATTTTCACTCTTATGTTTTAGTGGGGCTTATTGGTTTAGTATGGTTAAGAACCAGTTATTGACATAATTTATCCATGTCTTTTTGGGTTTATAATACCATGAAGGGAATGCACCCCATTCCTAAGTCAAAGTATGATTAAAGTTTATGCAATTAGTATTGTTTGTCTTTGATATCAGCCAGAAGTGCTCTTTGCAGCACCCACAATGTGCCCAATAATAATTTATCTTGCATTTCATACAGAGTTGCATGTATCAGTAACATACATATAACTACGATTGTAAATTCTTTTTTACAAGACTCATTGCTCCTACTACTATTGGAACTGTCTGGATAGCCTTTTTCCACATTGCTGTCATTTCTGCCTGCATATCTTCGTATTTTATGACTTTGCAGTCACTAGGTGTAGCGATTTCAATGACGAATGCCTCTTTTGTCTTTTCAGAGACTACTGTATCTAGTTTTCTTGTAGCTATTTTTTTTTAACTGTTAGTAATGGATGATCCCATGTTATATAAACTTCATTTTCTGTAATGCTTTGTGGCTATAACACCTTTCAATATATAGTCATTCTGCCATTAGTATATCACAGCTAGCAACAAGATGTATGACTGTTGCCAATTCTGTTTTACTAAACCTACATTTGTCTGTCTCTCTGACATGTTCAGTGGACCTAGTAGACTAGGTATACGTTAGTTTACAATCTTGGGCCACCAATATTAACCTTTCATCTTTTGGTTTAAATTCACCTCTCTCTAACCATTCCTGTGTTTGATCCTGATCAATATGAGGTTGTTTCAAGAGTTTTGTATACCTGCATTTTTCCACATTTCTTGCCTTCTCATCTGATCCTTCATCTTATGTACTTTCTTTCATGTTTTTGCACATTCAGTTGCTAACTGATTTTTATTTACTTCTGGTTTGATCTCCATTCCTGATTTACACTGATATGCTTCTGCTAAGTTAAACAGGGAAGTCATCTTAGAGTTATTCTCATGTTTTAAAACTTTCACTAAGTTTTGGGTCTTGTGAGGTCATCAGATTTGTATGCAGTCCCAACGGGGAATATGTATTCTTGGTGTACACTGATTTTTATAAACCATTTGAGCGTGAATCATCCTTCTTTTCCTGTCTAACTGATCCGGCACCTTTTTGGGGCCAGTCAGTCACTCCAAAACTTGTGTAAGTTAGGACAGGAAGAGCAAATTTGTTTATAGCTTGGACTTTATTTTTAGATGTCAGCATGGTTTTCAGTATTAATTTTAGTCTTCTAAACATTCCATACTAAGTTTTATTCACATTTATTCATGTTTTATTATTGTTCCTTCATCAGTTCCCAAATATTTATCCACTCGAGCTTGCTCAAGTTTTTCTATATCACGTTTTTGTCTGATGTTTTTTGGTGCTGCAGCTTTCTTGCTTTAAGGGATGCTTTTGCACATTTATCAAGACCAAATTACATTCTTATATCATATGAAAAAGTTTTGACCCCTTGCAAGTTGTGCTTTCAGTTCCTCATCTGATGAACTATACAGATTTAAATCATCCTAAAAAACAATGAGAAATCTTTACACTTTATTTTCTTGGATCCAAATTGTAGACATGACCTAATTTAAGAGGAGAGCTTAATGGATTTAGGACAAGACAAAAGGGTAGTAGTGACTGAGAGACACCCTGAAATATCCCCCTTTGAATTTTTATCCCTGGAATAATATTTTTTTCCCTTATGGCTTAACTGCAAAGTGTTTGTTTGTTTAGTGGTCGCTGTAATGGTAATCTATTGGCGTAGGATATATCTTATACATTTTTAAGCACTCCTTTATCCATGAATGTGGGATACTGTCAAATGCTTTTTTTATAGTCTATCCATGCCATACTTAGATTCTTCCATTTTTTACAGTTCTCCAATATGACACTTATTTAACAATAAAGGATCCTTTCTCTCATTACCCATTTGTTGTTTTGCCATGATTGAATCTTCTTCTAAATGACACTAAATTCTGTTGGCATCAGATGTTCTTCGTGTTTCACTGTTGCAGTCATCACATTTGGGTTATGTGCAGTAGCCCTCAGTCGGCCTGATTATCAAAGTCTTGGGTCCTATGTCGGTTGCTGTCTCATCTTCCATGACGTCAGGTAGTCAGGGGTATAAAGCATGCAGCCGACACCATTACATCAGTCTTTCTTGCCATGCGGTGCCCGAAGCAGAAGCAGTTCGCAAGTGCTGGTCGGCCGATTCCTGAAATTTTCATTTTCAAGTTTCAGAACAGAAGTCTTCAACTAAAGCCAAGTACTCTGTTGGGGAAACTTTTTCTTGCTCTAAACCGATGTCAGTAAAAGTCAATAATTATATTTCTTGTGGAAAGCAAGTACCTCATAAAGATTTTCGTTCGTACTGTATTCCTTGCCTAGGCCCTGACCACGACGTACCTCGCTATTGGTTTTGTGCCTTATTTAAACAATGAACTCTTCGTCGTCGGTATATTTACGCTTCTAAATATTTTGGTACTCTGTTCAGTTATCCAGATATGGCTTCAGTAAGCCACCTGACTACCGATATTCTGAAAAAATGCAAAGATAAAGACAGAGACAGGCTGCCTAGGTCCAAAGTTGCCGACGACGCTTCTCCTAAGCTAGTTGCCAGTTCGCCAGTACTCAGTGAGGCTCTTTCGCAGCCCCCGATACCCGCTACTTCAGATTTGCAGGCCTCTACTGAGACCCATTCGAAGTCCAGTATGCCACGAGATGCTTCAGCTGTGGAACCTGCGGATGTCTCTACCTTGGATGGGTCCGGAGCCGCTGTGCAGGCACTAGCTTCTGAGGGTGTATTTAGGCCTACTGACTTGTATATTAAACCTACGCCATCTTCTTCTTCAAGGCCGAAAACTCGATCCATGACTAGAAAACCGACGCCCAGACCGCATGGTCAGGTCTCTATGCCTAAAAAACAAAATGATAATAATGGCTGAAGACCTTATTGCTTTAATCAGGGGAAGCCAACCTTCCCTCTCTGAGACCTAGGACTGAATTTGGCTATGATTCTTCTGATCAGGATTCTGAAATTTCTGTTCCTTCTGATGTCCAGGATTTACTCTTATCTGCCTATGAGGGTTCTGATGCAGAGGGCTCAATTCCCTCTGCTTCCCCTCCAGAGGATTTCTCTTTTGGTGAAACCTTGCATACTCGTAGGGGGCATTTCCTCTGGAAAAGCCAGGATTACTCTGATTCTAAAAAGAGGCTTGGGGATTTCTTACTCCTGCCCCAACACAGGCCTTTAGCTGTCCCCCCTGTAGTGGATGTTGTTGATGAAGCCTTTACGGCGTCTAGCTTGGCCCCTGACTCCTTACCTCCTGCTCCCAGAAAACCAGATAGACATTACAGGGTTCCTGACTCTCTCAAGTTCCTTTTTAAAAATCCTATTGCGGATTCTGAGACCATTCACAGGGACCCAAGGACGTAAAGGCTACTACTGCCAAAAATGCTGCACCCTCTGATAGAGATTCCAGGGCGCTGGATAGATTGGGTAAGAAGGTATACACTTCTGCAACCTTGGCCATTAGGGCCTTAAATTTCCAGTTTCATATAAAGTATCAGCAGCATATTATAGGATTGCTTAAACAGAAAATGATGTTGATTCCTGACTGTGCTGAAAATAAAGATTTACAGGATTTAATGCATTCTGCTGAACAAGTTGAAAAACATACTTTGCAGTGTGGTTTTGATTCACTAGAGGCATCTTGCAGGGCTGCTGTTACTGGGTCTGTACTTAGAAGGCATGCTTGGCTTAAGGAGCAATCTTTGCCAGATCATGTTAAAGCTAAATTGTTGGATGCTCCCTTAAACCAGGACCGCCTGTTTGGCAACAAAGCAGTAGTAGTACTTAAAAACATGGAGGAAAAAGCTAAATCTATGCAAACTGAAAAAGCTAAATTTATGCAAAGTGTTAAAGATTTCCTGCAAGTGCAGCCTCCAAGATTTAGTAGGCATTGGCCCTCTAAGAATTGCTCCTTTCCTGCCTCTTCCAGACCTTCTCAGTCCAAACCCAGACCCAACAGAACACTCGGGATTCATTCCCAAGGTACGCACAGGACTAAGCAGTGGGGGGCTCCCACTTCCAAATCAGGGATTAGTAAGACCCCCCCCCCTTATGGTAAACCGTCTCAATGACTTAAATTTAAAATTTCCAAGCCCTTCTCAACTGACTGCTCCTTTAGGGGGAAAGATTGCTCTGCAGGCAAAAAACTGGGAACTCCTTACCCAGGACAAATGGGTTTTAAATATAGTTTCCCAGGGATACAGATTCCACGTCCATACTTTACCAACCCCAAACGGTTGGCCAGATCTACCCCTAAATCAGTGGGCAGAAGCTCAAAAGTAAGTTTTCTCTATCAAGTACAGGAGCTGTTCAAACTGTCCCAGAAGAGGAAAGGGGAACAAGGTTTCTACTCGACTTTTTTTGGTGCCCAGCAAAGACAACTCCTGGCATCCTATCCTTGATCTCTCTATCCTAAACACTTTTTTGGTGATCCCAAAATTCAAGATGCTAACTCTTCACCAGCTGCTTCCTGTGCTAGGCAAGGATGCCTGGTTGGCAGTACTGGATTTAAAGGAAGCCTACCTGCATATCCCAATCAGGGAATCTTGCAGAAGACACCTACGCTTCAAAGCAGCTTCATGCACTATCAGTTCTCTGCACTGCCCTTTGTGAATACCCTGGGCGCAGTAGATAAGCCGAAGTGCCTAGCTCCAGTCATTGCATTTTGCAGGCAAAGAAATATTCAAATATACCCATACCTGGACGATACTATTCACTCATCTGGCATTTGTACAAAAAGTGCTAACTTCTCTGGGGTACATCATAAACGAAAATAAATCACATCTGGTACCCTGCCAACAAATTGTGTTCCTGGGAGCAAACTTACAACTTCCCAGATGACAAGTACTGCAAGCTTTGCGGTTCATGGCCTCCTGCATTCTTCTAATTCCATATGCAAGACTGCATATGAGGAAACTATAGTGGTATCTAAAAAGCCTATGGTGTCAACATTCTCAGGATCTAGAAGCAATGATTCCTATCATACCTTGCCTACAGTTGGAGTTCCTTTGGTGGGCAGAGGCCTGCCACCAAAACAAGGGACTGGCATTCACTCTACCCCCTGCCACCCAAACCCTAACAACAGACGCATCAGACTATGCATGGGGGGGCTCACCTGGTAGGGAGCGCATTCAGGGCAAATGGAACCCAAGTCAAATGCACCTGCATATCGATCAAAAAAATGTTAGCTGTACAGAATGCTCTGACAGCCTTCAAGGACCACATTCTTCCAGGACAGTTAATGGCAAAGACTGACAACACCACTGTTATGTGGTACATAAACAAGCAGGGGGGAACCCACTCATGCCCTCTCTGCAGACTAGCCATAGCTCTGTGGAACACAGCCTTGAGCTACCAAGTGCACCTACAGGCTCAGTTCCTGCCAGGAAAGCTAAATACACTGGCAGACTGACTAAGCAGAAATCTCATGGACCCACACGAGTGGAAACTGGAACTAAAGACATTCAACATGTTGATAAACAAATGGGGGAGCCCAGAGATAGACCTGTTTGCCTCCCCCCAGAACTACCAATTGGACAAATTCTGCACAAGGACTCCCCACAAACAAGCTTGGTAAGTGGATGCCCTGTCCTTCACCTGGAAAAATCTATCTGTCCATGCCTTTCCTCCTCTGCCTCTCCTCTCCAAGGTACTGCTAAAGATCAAACAGGCCAAACCAAGGATGATACTGATTGCACCAGACTGGCCACGACAACACTGGTGCCCCCTCTTGTGCAGTGTGTCACTGATGGCACATGGCACCTACCTCAGACCCCCACCCTGCTGTCCCAGCAGAAGGGCCAGATTCTGCACCCTCAGCTTCAAACCCTGGCAGCCTGGCTAAATTACCTGATCTCTCCATTACCATCCCTCAGTAAACAAGTGTTAGATGTCATTCTGGAGGCAAGGAGGCCTAGTACTAGAAAATCTTATGCTGAAAAATGGAAAAGATTCTGTTCCTGGAACCAGACTCGGGGGGGGGGGGGGGGGTTGAGCACAGCAGCGTCCAATTTACCTCAGATTCTTCATTACTTATCTGAGATGCTTCACAAGGGCCTTTCTTTTTCCTCCATCAAAATTCATGCCTCAGCCATTTCAGCTCATTACAACACAGAACCAACCCTCTTCTCTCTCATCCACTGCTCAAGCAGTTCCTCAGAGGGACCAAAAATTTAAGACCATCCAAGAAAGCCCCTACTCCAGCCTGGGACCTTAACTTCGTATTGGAGAAACTTACTCTACCTCCTTTTGAGCCAGCTGCAAATGCGGAGTTGAAATTCCTTTCTTGGAAGACAGCCTTCCTTTTAGCCATCACTTCAGCAAGAAGGGTGGCTGAATTACAGGCCCTTATGGCAGTGGAGCCTTTCATCATCTTTCATGCGGACAGGGTGTCCCTCAGGACCAATCCCTCCTTCATGCCCAAGGTAGTATCCAGTGTGTCTCTTAATCAGTCCATTCATTTACCAACCTTATTTTCTAATCCACTGAATAAAGGGGAATGGATACTGCACTCCTTAAATGTGCACAGACAACTTAGATTTTACTTGGACAGGACTAAACCTCTCAGGAAATCTGAACAACTGCTGGTGGCATTTGCTGCAGGGGTAGAGGGGAAGGCCATTTCAAAGCAAACCATTTCTAAATGGATAGGCCATTGCATTCATTTCTGCTACAAGCACCATGGAAAACCTATCACAAAGGGGATAAGACCACATTCAACCAGGGCTGCATCTACCTCCACAGCATTTCTCGGAGGTGTCCCTACCAGGGGCATCCTAGAAGCTGCTACCTGGAGTTCTGTACATGCTTTCACCAAACATTACCATTCACCAAACATTACCATTTACCAATTTTCTCTAAATCCAGAACTGGTTTTGCCACTGCACTCTTGCAGGGCATTATAGCTGGTCCTAATGCTATCTAAATTCCTCTTCCCATTCTTAGCTTTGGGAATCTACCCAAATGTGATGACTGCAACAGTGAAACACGAAGAATATAGTACAGTTGTGTACACTTACCATAAATGTAGAAGTTCGAGTGTGTTCACTGTTGCAGTCCTGGTTTCCCTCCCTCCAGCCCCCTGACTTCTTTTGGCTATACCTCCATTACTTTTTACTATGCTTAAAAGCTTTTTGGTGTATTTGCTTTTTTGGTGGAGGTATTACCTTGTATATATATTTAATTGCTTCCCATTAGGGGGCACCTGACATCTGGGGCAAGAAAAACTGATGTAATGGCATCAGCTGCATGCTTTATACCCCTGACTACTTGACGTCATGGAAGATGAGACCGCAACCAACACAGGACCCAAGACTGATAATTAGGCCGACTGAGGACTACTGCAAGCAGATAAACCAAATGTGATAACTGCAACAGTGAATACACTCAAACCATCTACATGTATGGTAAGTGTACACAACTGTACTTTCCAGTGTATAGTTTATACATTATCAGAAGGCAAGTTAGTGGCCTATAGTTTTTAGGATAACTTGTAGGTTCGCTCTTAAGTTGGAGTATTGCTTTTCCTGTTAACCAGCTAGTGTCTGTTCAGGGTGCGCATATAAATATTTCTTACTCATGGCTAAATGTTCACGTAAAGATGTTGATACTTAGCCAGAAGTTAGGTGGGCGTATGGCTTTCCACTTAAGAGCTTTTCTTAACTTTATTTCAATCTCTCTGGCCATTACGTCATCCCATTTTGTATCCTGTACATTTGAACTTTTTTTGCTTTTACTATTACTGTCCATTTAGCATCTTTATGTTCCATAGGATCTTCATAGAAATTTCTCCAAAATGCATCTATTTCATCCTTTTTTGTGGTGGTAAAATTCTTTTTGCCTTGTTTCTCAGTTTTCTATAAAACTTTTTTTGGGTCATCAATAAATTGCATATTTTGTACTTTCCTTTATATTTGTCTGCATATCTTCTAAGTTTTCCTGTATGTGCTGATATTTTTAGAGTATTAATTGTAGTAATGCACTATAGATCCTGATTGATCTGATACTGCGCATTGCTTTTTTTGCATCTGTTTTTGAGTATTTTTGGTGATGTGTTCCCTCTTTTATAGTCTTCTGACAGTGACACATCTTGTTTTAATTGCTTTATAGCTTTCTCTATTTGATACTTCATGATGGCATTCGAATTCTCCCTCGCCTTTCCCTTATTACTTGTGCAAGACTTCATTTGTTGTTAATTTAGCTCTAGAGTAATATGTCCTATTTACGTCCGTTATATCACATGTATCTTGGACATTCCTAATTACTGTGTTCATTTGTTTTATCAAACTTCCAACTTTTTTGTTTTGTTGACTTTCAGTAGTCTTGTTTCTTTCGTTGATCTTAATATGTCTTTCCATTTCTATTAAATCAAGCAACTCTTCTTCATTTTCTTCTAAATTGAGGGCATATTCTTTGTTCTGCATTTCTCTTCAATTTCATCCTGTCATCCATTGTTTCATATGGGAGCTCACTGGCCTATCACTCCACAACATTGACTGAGTCAGAGTTGCCTTAGTTTCCTGCTCTTTCTATCACGCCACAACTTTGACTGCATCAGAGTTATCACAGTTTTTTGGCCCTTCTCTCGATGTCCAATTTCAACTGAACATTTGTACTGGTTTCCTATGAGAGGCTCCAAAGTATCTTCATATGGCAACTGATCAGATGTTTCTAGCTCCACTGGTTTCTCCTTAATTTGGGGATCCATCATTGTATCCTGCTGTGATGTTTTCTGAGTTAGATTTTCTAGACAAAATTCTTCACTTTGCAGGTAATCCATAATCTCGGTTTCAATTTCTTTAACTTCTCCATTACTGGTCCTCTTCTACTTTTCCACTGTTTTCTTATTTTTTGTGTTGTAAAATTTCCCGTGTCTGGATGCTTTCACCTATATTTCTCTTCAAATGTCTTTCGTGCTGCTCTTTTTCATTGATTAGTTTTGCTTTCCGCTGTGGCGACCTCTAACAAACAAGTTTTGCTTTCTCCTTTGTGTAAATTATGCACCATATTAAATCTTTCTTGCCCACATCCATATTTCTTCTTCAGATGTCTCCTCTTTCTTCATTTTTTCCGTACTTTGGGGACTTGTTGTTTCATCATGCTATAGTGTAACCTGTGTTAGGCTTTCTACACTAAATCCTTCACTTCGCAAGTATTCCATAACCTCATCTTCTATTTTTTTTAGCTTCTGCTTTACTAATCTTCTGTTCTACATAACCTCTTTATGATCTTTTTTTGTTTTATTGTGAATTTTTCCATGTCTGGATGCCTTTACCTGTATTTCTCTTTGAACATCTTTGGGGCTGCGTTTTTTGTGTGTTAGTGTAGTTTTCACCTTTTGTGTAAATATTGCATATATCAGATCTTTATTTCCCATGTCCATATTTTTTATTCCTTTCAGAAGTGTCTAGATTCTGTTCTTTATATTTTTGCACTTCCTCAGTCATTTGTTATTCCCGATGGCCCAAGGTTTCTTTTGTCTATATAATGTTTTTCATAAATCTGTTTTATTAATGACTACACATTTTTTATTTGAAGCTTCTGACAGTTTTACTTGGAGAAATATTTTTCTTTCCTCTAATTTCTCTCTCAATCTTTTTGTGCGTCTTCTGTCTGAAAATTATGGGCTTCTTGCATAATACATAATTTCTTTCTTATCCTCAGTAGTCCACTCTCTCATCTTTATGGCTCTCTTTGGCCTATTAGTTTTTGTTATTTTTGTGGACTGCTACTTCCTTCTGCAGCAGGGGGGGCATTCTCCCCCTGGACCTGGCCTGTCCCCATTGTAGGAATGTTTCTGTGTCTTGAGGATTGTATACTGTAATTTTTTCCAGTCCTGGCACCAGTGCGCCTTCTGGGATTGGGCATTTTCTTATCCTGGGTCTTGTGTATGCAGGTATCTCTTTTATTTTTTTAACCTACTTCTACCCATAATGTATAGACACTATTTTATGTAGCATACATCAAAGTTTTCTTGGTGGGATTTTGTGAAAAACAGGGTGACTTGAAGATGAATTCACTTCCAGCAGTATTACTTTCTTTTTGCTTGCTGACAGCCCCTCTGTTCGGAACTCTGTGATATAGGTGGGGTGATCTCTGAGAGAGTATGGAAGATTGCTGGCTAGCTTAAATTTTTTCAGTGTTGGTCAAGAGTATGCAGATGTCCTTCAAGGATGCATCTGCAGTCCTTACAAATGGGTTGTCCTGTCGTCAGGCAGCCCTTCGGTCGGCCGGATTCCAAAGTCTGGGTCTGGCTTCGGCTGGTGTCGCACTTCACCCGACGTCATTGCGGCAGTTTTCGGGTATAAAGGCATCAGCCGACGCCATTTTCCCCAGTCTTTCTTGCCGCGTGGCGCCCGAAGCAGAAGCTGTTCGCAAGTGCCAGTCGGTCAGATCCAGAGATTACTACTACCGAATACTACTCAAGACTTCTATAAAGCTAAGTACCCCGTTGGGGACTCTTTCTTGCCTCAGCCGATGTCAGAGAAAGTTAATAACTGTTTATCTTGTGGGAAACCAATACCTCATAAAGATTTCCACTCCTACTGCATACATTGTTTAGGCCCAGACCACGGCGTAGCAGCTTGTCTAGCCTGTGCTTCTTTTAACCGCGGACGCTGAGACGTCGCCGGACTTTGCTGAACAGATTTTCGCCCGATTTTGCCTACATTATGCCGTCGGATCCTCCGACCAAATAACTAAAAACGAAAGAAAAGGACCGACACTCGCGGTCCGCGGTTTCGCTGAAACCACGCCAAGCAATCCACGAGTGTCTCGGTTTCGCCGAAACCGAGCAAGCGTTCTTTCTTCAGCCGATAACCTGCCTTCTACCGAGGCCTCTTCTATTCTGGTAGAAACGGCTTCTGAAATCCAGCCTTCTGTTGCGATTTCACAGGTTTTATCAGACACCATTCCACTAGATATTTCTACTCCTGCACGTGGAGCTGCTAGGCCTCCTCCAGCTATGTCTATTAAGGCCTTTGCCAGGGCTAAAGCAGCCAAAACTTCCAAACCAGTGCCTGCCAAGCCCCCCTCTCACAGGCCCAGCACCAGCTCCCGTATGCTTTCTTTGGCACAGGATCTCATCACTTTAATCCGTGGATCCCAGCCTCATCCAGACAGGGCCTCTCTTCCCCCCTCCAGAAAAGAGGCCTAGAACAGAGCCCCCTGAGCCAGTAGCCACAGATGATTCTTCTGATGATTCAGAACATTCAGATCCTCCTGAGGCTTCTTATTCTCCTTATGAAGACTCCGATGCTGAGGAGTCCATCCCTTCAGCCTCTCCTCCTGAGAAAGTTTCCTTTGGGGAAACCTTGCATGCTATGAGGGAACAATTCCAGTGGCAGGGCCAAGATTTCTCAGACTCAAGAAAAAGGCTTAGGACCTTTCTACACTTACCACAGCATAGGCCTTTAGCTATTCCTCCAGTTCTATCTGTTGTTGATGATGCATTTAATGATGCTTGCACTTCTCCTTATACTTTACCTCCGGCTCCTGCTAAACCAGATAGGTACTACAGGGTCCCGGACACTCATCACCACTTATATAAGGCCCCTTTTGCAGACCCAGAGACTCTCTCTCAGGGCCCTAAAGCTGTAGCAGCTACTTCTTCTAAAAACCCCCTCCCTTCTGAAAGGGATTCCAGGTCCCTAGAGAGATGGGGTAAAAAAGTTTACACCTCTGCTACTTTGTCAGCTAGAGCTTTGAACTGCCAATTTCATATGATTCAATATCAAGAGTTTATGCTTGACCAATTGACTAAAAAGCTGTCCTCCTGAAGAATCTTTAGATAAAAAGTATGTTCAAGAAATGTTACATAACATTCAGCAGGTTAGTAACCATTCTTTAAAATGTGACTATGATGCACTGGAGGCTTCCTTTAGATCAGCCATGACGGGCACAGTTATCAGGAGGCATGCAGGTCCTTGGATTAATCTATGGCTTTTTAGAAAGGGTTGGATTCTAGAAGTATTCTAGAAGCTGCTACTTGGTCCTGTTTACATACTTTTACAAAGCACTATAAACTTGATTCCTTCTTGAGGTCTAGGTCAGGCTTTGCTAGGACTGTTCACCAGGGACTCCTGGACTGTTCTCTTTCCATCTCCCAAATGTAGTTAGCTAGGGTAAACTAGCCATCTGGCTAAGGCTAGTAGAGCAGTGATCAATATGAAGAACGTAGTACAGTTGTGCAAGTAAACTTAACAGTAGATCTGAAGTAGGCAGACTTCATTCGTCTGCAACCTGTGGGTATCGGATCCGATCTCGGATCCGAGCCGGCAATTCAAAAGCTTAGGCTCCGAGCTCCTAGCTCCTCCCTCTTACCCATAACCCCTTGCCAAGCCCTGACTGACCCCAGATTTCGTTTGCCGCTTTTCAAGAAGCAACGGAATTCTAGAGCTCCTGGCGTGGTTTTGAGATAAGTGTAGTTTTCTGACAGGAAAATTGTTCAAATTCTCTTTTTTTGTTACAAATATAGTTAGTGTTGTGTGTGGTTAAGGCTTTCCTCCCTCTTTAGTTAATTTTTCTCGGGTTTTCGTAGTTTGTTTGTGTGTGTGTGTGTTTAGGCCTTAGGTGTAATGTCTGAAGCCCCTAAGGCTGTCTTTTCGAAATGTGCAGTGTGGCCATAAGCTGTCCCCAGCAGATGGCCACACTCGGTGTTAAATGCTTGGGGGTTGAACACCTGTCTTCTGGTTGTACCATTTGTGCAGGGTTCAACCCGGCTTTAAGGGAACGGAGGTCGGTTAGTGCTGGCGGGTCTTTTACCCCAGATACTGCTTGACCTCTGCCCTCCAGTCAGCAACTTGTTGCTGTGAGTTCTCCCTCCGGCTGGGACTCAACCTCCCTTAAAATTGCCGGAGGGGAAGGATTCTACTAGGGAGAGACAGAAGGAGAGGCACAGGAGAAGCACCACAAGAGGAGAGCCAGCTTCCAGCTCGGCTCCTCCATCTAAGCCGCTTCCCCTGTGCCTTCTAGCTTTCCTCCTCCTCGGCTCCACTCCCTCGGTTCTCTCCTGGACCCGAGGAGGAGGAGGCTAGCCCTTCCAGGAGGTCACCGAGACGGTTCTCTAGGTCCGCCGGTGGCCTCCTCTAGACTCGACCTTTTCGATGAGAAGCTGATATGGACCGGATGATGAGAAATTCATCCAGGCCCAAATGCAAATGGGAGTGCTCCTAGCCCCCCAACCGGGAGGGGCTTGACCCCACCCCAGCCCCGTAGCTCCTTCTCCGACCCATACCACGGGTTCGGAGCTTTGGCGCCGTGCAGATTTGGATCCAGTGGGTCGATCCGATGGTCGGCGCACCTCGGATCCGCCCCATCCCTTGAGTGCCAGTACTTCGGACCCGACCTCTCGAGCCGAGGCGAGCCTCGGATCCGAGGGAGCTGGTGTGTCTGCTCCGTCCAGGTCGGAGCACTGGTCTCGGATCCGACGGTTTGCTCCGACTCCATCCGTGCCGGATCCGAGTGGGGGTCGGCTCGGGCTTAGAAGCTGGCTCCCCCTCGGCTTTCAACGTTATGGAAAGGGCACTGTCGAGGACATCCGACCCCCGGTCCCTGCCACGGCTCATCCCGCACTCCATTGCAGTTGGGCCAGGCCCCCACCAGCCGGTCCCAGGGACAGCCCGCCTCGATGTCCCAAGTGGTTCCCTTGGAACATCCATCTGCTGAAGAGTACACCTCGGACAGCCCCCGATGAAGTACCTCGGGCGCAAGTGCAAGAGGAGGCACATGGACTCCCTGAGTCCGTCACTGAAGACACGGACTTGGATGAAGGGAAGGCTCCCTAGGTCACCCCCTGAGGATCGTCTCATTTGGAGACATCATGGAGATGTTAAGGATCGGGGGTGGTTTGCCCCCAAGGCTTCTTCGGACGAGTCTGTGTTCTTGGAGGCATTCGAGGGCCCTTCTACCTCTTGGGTGTCCTCCTGCTGACCCCTGGTAGATCTTATATCTATCAGGGCGTGGAAGGATCCGGACACCATTGAGCCTATCCCAAAACGCCCGGACCGCATTCTTTCTCCTCCATCAGACCGCACCCACTGGAGTAAGGGTCCCCCAGTAGATGCCATGATGATGGCTGCAGCCACGAAGAGGGAATTGGCCCAGGAGAGTCCCTCCGTCCATCCTCCGGGCAAGGAGTCCCGTTCGATGGATCGAATTGGGAAGCGAGTGTTTAGTTCAGCGACCTTCTCCTTGAGAGCGCTGAACTACATGGCATGTCATTAGGATGCAGCGAGATCTGATTAAAGAGTACGCTGCATCTCCCCCGGAGTCCATCTCGAGTGAGGATAAACAGGTTTATTCCACCCGAATGGCCACTCTCAGATCTGTATCCAATACATCTATGCGGCTGCTGTCTCATGCTACTGAGGGAGCCGCTAGAGCCAGCGGAGCAGGCCTTGTCATGAGGCGACAGGCCTGGCTCCGCCATTGTGATTTTGCTGAGCCCTTTAAGGCGACCTTCGCGAACGCCCCTTTCGATGGTTCTGCCTTGTTTGGCAAGACTGTTCGCGAGACACTAGTCCAGAGCGAAAAGGACGGGAAGACGCTGTCTGCCGTCGGAGTCCGCTTCTCAGCTCCCCAGAGGTCCTTCTCTAAGAACCAAAAGGGACAGAAGAAGATGTGGTTCCGGAAGTCGCAGCAGTCCCAACCTGCTCCGGATAACCAGTCCTTCCGTGGCAGAGGAGGACGGGAGGTCGTGCCAGAGGCAGGGGCTCCTGGCAATTTTGGGTCCAGAGAACCTTCTCTGAGAGACCCACGCAGCAGCCCTGAAGGGTTGCCCGGCTGTCCGTCTCTGGAGGCAGTCGGGGGCGGTTCGATGCACCTGACTTCTTGGGAGTCCATAACAACAGACAGTTGGGTGCTTCGACTCATATCCAGAGGATATTCAATACCCCTAATCAAGATCCCCAAATCTCGCAGCCTCCCAGATGTTCCACCCGAAGGAGGCAGCAGCTCTCAATCGAGCAGCTGCTAGGAAAAGAGCCATCCAGCTGCGTCCCCAGATCAAGCCGGATTAGGGTTTTACTCCAGGTTCTTTTGGTGCCAAAGAAGACGGGGACTTAAGACCAATTTTAGACCTTTCCTGTTGAACCTGTCAGTAACCAAGCAAAGTTCGGATGGTCACCCTGCAATCTATACTCCCCTTTTGAGGGAGAACGACTGGATGTGTTCCATAGACCTCAAGGATGCGTGCTACCACATTCGGATGGACAGGCGATCCAGGAGGTTTCTTCGCTTCCCGCTGGGAGCCAGTCATTATCAGTTCAGGGTCCTCCCCTTTGGTCTCACCTCAGCCCCCAGGGTGTTTACCAAGGTGTTAGCGGTGGTAGCGGCCCACCTGAGGCTCCAGGGATTACAGGTCTTTCCGCACCTGGACGACTGGCTCCTGACTGCATCATCAAGGCATCTTCTGTGCTCAGCCAGGGATTACTTCCTTCAACTAGCACCAAGGCTGGGCATAACGATCAACTGGGAGAAATCTTTCCTGAATCCAACTCAAATTATAGATTTCATAGGAGGAAGACTAGACACCAGATCAATGCGAGCCTTCCTCACCCCAGACCGTATCGTCAGCCTGAGGTGTCATGTGACAGCAATCCTTCACCTTCACCAACTGCAGCTGGGTCCTGAGGGCCCTAGGTTCTATGGCGGCAGCTATACCGCTTCTAATTCATGCCCGCTTACGCATGCGGGTTCTTCAATGGACCCTTCAAGTTCAGTGGTCTCCTCTTTGTTCGTCTCTAAGCGCCCGATTGCGGTCAGCAGGCGTGCAGGGACTCCCTTCTGTGGTGGCTTCTTTCTCCGGAGCCCCTAGCAGGAAGACCCTTTATGCTGCATTTCCCGAGCCACAGTGACCACGGACGCTTCTTGCCTCGGGTGGGGGCATTCTGCGGGAAAGATTGTCCAAGGCACGTGGAATCCCACAGAGGCGTCATTGCATATAAATGTCCTGGAAATGAGGGCGGTGCTCCTAGCGTTGCAAGCACTTCACCACGCGTTCTTCCTACAGGGACTATTGCGATTCAGACAGACAATATGTCCGTAGTCTGGTATATTAACAAGCAGGGAGGAACCAGGTCTTACCCCTTTGTCGAGAGGCCATGAGAGTCTGGGAATGGGCAATTTCCACCAAACGCTTTCTGATAGCAACGCATTCCGGGAAAGTCCAACATCCTTGCGGACAAGCTCAGTCGCACCATCCTTTCTCCACACGCAGTGGTCCCTCAATCTTCAAGTAGCGAAGAAGATTTTTGCCGTTGGGGCAACCCTGTTGCGATCTTTTGCTTCTCCCTCAAACGCCAAATGCGACAATTTCTTCGCTCTGCTTCCCCACCAGGAGTTCCCGAGGATGCTCTGGTGCATGCTTGGCCTCCCGGTCTCCTTTATGCCTACCCTCCACTTCCTCTGATGCAGAGGTTTCTGCAGAAAGCCAACAGTTTGGGGAGCAGAATGATTCTCATTGCCCCATTCTGGCCTCGACAACCTTGGTTCCCTTCGTATGGTCTCACAAAATCAATCCACCATGGATTCTGGATCCAATTTCGATCTCATCTCTCACCCTCTGGGAATGCCAGTTCCCAATCTGCGAACCCTGAAGTTGACAGCTTGGCTGCTCCAATTCCAACCTTAATTAGGACTCCGGTATCTCTTCACCGGTCAAAGCCATTTTGGTGGCTGCTCATAAACCTTCTACCAGACAGGTTTATCGGAGTAAATGGAAGAGGTTCTCTATATGGGCAGGGCAGAGAACGGTGGATCCTTTTTCAGCACCTATCTCTGCGGTGCTAGAATTTCTAACAGACCTCTTTCATCAAGGGGCCAGTTCTTCCACGATTAAAGTACAATTGGCAGCTATATCGCATTATCACATTGGACAGGACACAGCTCCCCTTATGACAGCGAAATTATGCAAATCCTTTCTCAAGGGAGTTTTTTTTTATTAAGGCCTCCAGTCAAGGAGGTTGTACATATGGGATTTGTCTTTAGTCCTGCAGGCCCTTACTGCTCCTCCCTTGAGCCTGCAGCTTCTGCTGATTTAAAATTCCTTTCCTGGAAGACTGTCTTTCTGGTAGCTATCACTTCAGCCAGAAGGGTGTCTGAGCTTCAGGCTCTTTGTGTCAAACCGCCTTACCTTTCTTTCTTCCCTGATAGGGTGTGCCTCAGGACCAATCCATCTTTTCTTCCGAAGGTCTCTTCTGAATCAATATTAACCAGTCAATCAATTTGCCTGTCTTTTTTTTCCCAAGTATTCAAACAAAGGGAATACAAATTGCATTCATTGGATGTTCATAGACAATTACGTTTTATATTAACAGGACAGCTGGCCACAGGAAATCAGATCAGCTGTTCGTCTCCTTTGCTAAATTTGCTCTGGGTAAAGCAGTGTCTAAAGTCACTCTGTCTAAATGGATTGCTAATTGCATATTGCAGGCATATGACACTTCAGGCAGACCTGCTCCTCAGAGGGTTACGGCTCATTCTACTAGGGCAGTTTCTACGCCAGCCTTTAAGTCCCGTGGTTTCGTTGGATGATATCTGCGCGCGGCAGCTACTTGGGCCTCGCCTCATACTTTTATTTCTCATTACAAGGTGGATGTTGTTTCTAGAGGAAGAGCATCCTTTGGCTCAGCGGTGCTGGAACATCCTTCCATGACGGCCGCCCAAGATTCAGGTAGCTAGGGACTCTGTCCCACAGGTTGCAGACGAATGAAGTCTGCCTACTTCAGATTTAGAAGTTATGTACTCACCGTAACGTTCCATCTGAGTAGGTGACTTCATTCGGATGCAACCATCCCTCTCCATCCCCTGACCTTTATAGAGCGAGTATTTATGCTGTTTTAGTATACTGTGGTCAGTATTTGAGGCAAACTCAATCTGAGGTCAGTCAGGGCTTGGCAAGGGGTTATGGGTAAGAGGGAGGAGCTAGGAGCTCGGAGCCTAAGCTTTTGAATTGCCGGCTCGGATCCGAGATCGGATCCGATACCCACAGGTTGCATCCGAATGAAGTCACCTACTCAGATGGAACGTTATGGTGAGTACATAACTTCTAAATTTTCGAGTGAACACTGTTGTAGTAGCCATTCCTGCCTTCCATCCCCCTTGTATTATGGTGTGTTTTTATATCTGGGTGTGAATATTTATTTATTTTTTGTTGTTCCTAGCATTGTCCTTTCGTGGCTCAGAGACTGTCTCACTGTTGGCAGGAAAGCTCTGAAGGGTTTGGCGGCCAAACTTGCCTTTTAGTCATATCAACTGGAGCTGCCTGGTGGAAGCTGGCTGTCCATTATATCCTTTTTTAGGATCTAATCTGTATAGCTAAAGCTACTGCAGCAGTGATCATTTGCACATCTACTGTTATGCTAAGTTTATTTACATAACTCTACTACCAAACTTTAAGTGCTGTTATGATTATGCTGATATTGTGATGCTGTTAATGTTGTGTCCAGGTATGCTGCTACTGGGTGAGCTGTGACGAGATTTGCTTAGTTATGTTCTCAAAACATGCCAGAAGATGTTCTGAGATTTTAAATTCTCTCCTAGACATTGATCTTCTATTAGGCACTTTTGCTGCTGAGGTCCTTTAAAAGAAAGAAAGAACTTGATCCAAGGAATTACCCAATTTTTCCAATTTTCCTTTTCTAAGTTCAGTAAAAAAAAATCTTGTTCAGGACAGTTTTCAAAAAAGCAGTTTAACCCACAAGGTGCTAACAAACAGGATTTAAAAAAAGCAATGGCAAGGAGGCTTGGTAAGCCTCTAAGAAACCAGGACAGTCCAAGAAGTCCTAGTGACATCTTGCCTCCTCATGCCTTACTCCCTTCTACACTGGAAATTGCTCTGTCTAGACCTTCATTTACCCCAGTAACATGTGATTTATCTTTGACAGAAGGGTTCTAACAATCATCCAACAAGGAAGTGGGAGTCTCCCTCTTCTTCATAGATTTTTCCCCTCATCCTGTAAACAAGACATCCATGTTTCCTCCAGTTGTGGATCACTCTTATCCCAGTGGGTCATAGAATTAGTGCCCTCAGATTAGATGGGCAGAGGTTTGTATTCATTGAACTTTCTGTTGTCCAAGGGGGGAGCTTGAAGACCGGTTTCTAGACCTCTTCTTTCTCGTTCTCTGTATTAGAGTCCCCAAATTCAAAATGATATCCCTCCAAAAAAAAAAAAAAAAAAGCTTACCATCACATTCCTGTAAGCAATAAATCCTGACTTTTTTTAAGATTTGTTTGTATCTAGGTTGTATTATCAGTTCTGTGTCTTACCCTCTTGGTATATCTAATGTTCCTAGTGTATTTACAAATTGTTTGGGTCCAGTGATTACCCCCCCCCCCCCCCAATTGTCAAGACTGAAATGAAACTTCTTAGTTTGAGGTTTCAACTACACTTAAATCAGGGAATTTTACAGGCTTTGTCATGAGAAGGGCATTACTAAGCTGGGTAGTCCGGTTATCTTTCAACCCAGGTCTCCTCTTCTCTGTCCCATTTTATAGTCTCTCATAACTGGCGCTTCAGACTCTGTGTGGTGAGACTGTATCAAAAGGGGTGAAATAGTAAAGTCTGTGGAAAAAGCAGGGCAGACAAAAGCACATAAATCTCAAAGTTATAATGGTAGTAATAAATGCATTTAAAAGCCGTAAATCATCTTTGGTCTTCGGGGCCTCTGCAAGTAATTACAGACGACATCATGGCAATGTGATACATAAACAGAATTTCAGATCTAATCCCCTTTGCAGGCTTGCCATTATACCCTGGGAGGTAGCAGTTCAGATCTGTTCGATTTGACTCTACAGGCTTCATACATTTCATCAGAGTAAAACATTGCATTAGACAAGCTGAGCAGGATGAGCTTAGATGTTCTTCGTGTTTCACTGTTGCAGTCATCACATTTGGGTCATCTGCCTGCAGGTAGCCCTCAGCCGGCCTGAATACCAGAGTCTTGGATTCCTGCGTCAGATGCTGTCTCTTCTTCCATGACGTCAGGTTGTCAGGGGTATAAAACATGCAGCCGACGCCATTGCATCAGTCTTTCTTGCCACGTGGTGCCCGAAGCAGAAGCAGTTTGCAAGTGCCGGTCGGCCGACTCCTGAAATTTTCGTTTTTGAGTTTCAGAACCAGACTTCAAAAAAGCTAAGTACCTCTTTGGGGAGCCTTTTTCTTGCTCTTAACCGATGTCAGTAAAAGTTAACAGTTGTATTACCTGTGGAAAGCAAATACCTCATAAAAATTTTCATTCGTACTGCTTTCCTTGCTTAGGCCCAGACCACGACATCCCTCGCTGTCGGTTTTGTGCCCTGTTCAACCCTCGGACTATTCGTCGCCGGTCTGTATTTGCAGCAAATTATTTTGGTACTCAGTTTAACTATCCTGAAATGGCTTTTGTAAGCATCCGACTACCGATATTCCGAAAAAAACGTAAGGATAAAGACAGACACAGATCGCATAGGTCCAAAACTGCCGATGACGCTTCCGTTAAGATACTTGCTAGTCCACCGGTACTCGGTGAGGCGCTTTTGCAGCCCCTGATACCCACTACTTCAGATTTGCAGGCCTCTACTGAGACCCATTTGGATTCCGGTATGCCGTGAGATGCTTATTCGACTATGGAACCTGCGGATGTCTCTACTTTGGATGGGTCCGGAGCCGCTGTGCAGGCACCGGCTTCTGAGGGTGTATTCAGGCCTACAGACTTACATTTTAAACCAACGTCATCTTCTTCATCCAGGCCTAAAACTCGACCCACGCCTAGAAAACCGACATCCAAACCACATGCTCAGGCTCGTATGCCTAAAAAAACAAATGCTTATAATGGCTGAAGACCTTATTACCTTAATTGGGGGAAGCCAGCCTTCCACCTCTAAGAGACCTAGAACTGATTTTCTTTCTGATTCTTCTGATCAGAAATCTGATATTTCTGTTTCTTCTGATTACCAGGATTTGTCCTTATCTTGCCTATGAGGATTCTGATGCAGAGGATTCCATTCCCTTTGCTTCCCCTCCAGAAGATTTCTCTTTTGGTGAAACCTTGCACACACTTAGGGAGCATTTCCACTGGGAAAGCCAGGATTATTCTTACTTCTCCCTCAACATAGGACTTTAGCTATTCTTCTTGTTCTGGACATTGTAAATGATGCTTTCTTGGAATCTAGCATTTCCCCAGACACTTTACCTCCAGCTCCTAGAAAACCTGACCGGTATTAGAGTACCTGACTCTCACAAGTTCCTCTTCAAGAATCCTACTGCGGATCCAGAGACCATTTCCCAAGAACCAAAGGGCATTAAGGCTACTGCTGCCAAAAACCTTACCCCTTCTGATAGAGATTCTAGAGCCTTGGACAGATGGGGTAAGAAGGTATGTACTTCTGCTACTTTGGCCATTAGGGCTTTAAATTGCCAGTTTCATATGTTAAAGTACCAGCAGCATATTATGGGACTGCTTAAACAGAAAATGATGATTTCTGACTGTGCTGAACACAAAAAAATTGCAGGATTTAATGCATTCTGCGAAACAATTTGATAAACATACTTTTCCATGTGGTTTTGACTCTTTAGAAGCATCTTGCAGGGCTGCTGTCACTGGGTCTGTACTTAGAAGGCATGCTTGGCTTAAGGAGCAAAACTTGCCAGATCATGTTAAAGCTAAATTACTGGATGCTCCCTTAAACCAAGACCACCTGTTTGGCAGCAAAGCATAAGTAGTCTTCAAAAAAGATGGAGGAAAAAGCTAAACCTATGCAAACTGTTAAAGGTTTCCTGCAAGTACATCCTCCCAGATTTAGTAGGCATTGGCCTTCAAAGAACTGGTCCTTTCCAGCCTTAGTCGAGGTTACAGTCTCAGGCTACGCACAGGCCTAAGCAGTGGGGGGCTCCCACTTCCAAAGCAGGGAGTAGTAAGACACCCCCACGGAAGAATGGCACAATGACTTGACCTTAAACCTTCCAAGCCCTGCTCAACTACCTGCTCCCTTAGGAGGAAAGCTTGCCCTGCATACAAAAAACTGGGAACACATTACCCAGGACTAATAAGTTTTGAATGTAGTTTCCCCAAGGATACAGATTCCACTTCCACACCCTACCAACCCCAAACGGTTGGCCAGACCTACCCCCAAATCAGTGGGCAGAGGCTCAACAGCAGGTTCTCTCTCTTCTAAGTGTCAGGACTATTCAGCCTGTCCCAGCAGAAGGAAGGGGACAAGGTTTTTATTCAAGACTTTTCCTGGTACCCAGAAAAGACCGCTCCTGTCGTCCTATCCTGGACCTCTCTATTCTAAACACTTTTTTGGTAAGAGACCTAGTTGCCTGGTTGGCAACTTTAGGCTTAAAGGAAGCTTACCTGCACATTCCAATAAGGGAATCTTGCAGGAAATACCTACGCTTCAGGGCAGGCTGCATGCACTTTGAGTTCTCTGCACTTCCCTTTGGCTTATCTACTGCGCCCACGGCATTCACAGTGTGTCTAGCTCCAGCCATTTCATTTTGCAGGCAGAGAAATATTCATATATACCCATACTTGGACAATTGTCTGATTCAGGCAGAAAGCCAGGAATTGCTATTAAAACATCTGGCACTTCTAAAGAAACTTCTAAATTCACTGGGGTACACCATAAACGAAAAGAAATCTCACCTAGTAACCTGCCAACAAATTGTATTCCTGGGAGCAAGCTTGAATACCACTTCCCAGATGGCTTTCCTCACTCCAGAGAAACAAGTTAATTTAACAGCCTACTTCAAACTACTGGCCACAAAGACCCAGCTATCTGCAAGGAAAATTCTGCAAGCCCTGGGGTTCATGACCTCTTGCATTCTACTAATTCCATATGCAGAGCTGCGTATGAGGAAACTGTAATGGTATCTAAAAAGCCTATGGTGTCAACATTCTCAGGACCTGGAATCAATGATTCCTATCATTCCCTATATAAAGACAGAGTTCCTTTGGTGTCAGAGGCCTGCTACCACAATAAAGGGCTCCCTTTCACTCTACCCCCTGCCGCACAAACCCTAACAGATGCATCAGACTATGCATGGGGGGCTCACTTGGCAGGCAGTGCATTCAGGGCAAATGGAACCCAAGACAGATGCACCTGCATATCAACCAAAAAGAAATGTTAGCTGTACAGTATTCCCTGACCACTTTCAAGGACCACATTTTCCCTGGACAGTTATTGGTAAAGACAGACAACACCACAGTTATGTGGTACATAAACTTGCAGGGGGGAACCCACTCGTACCCTCTCTGCAAACTAACCATGGCTCTGTGGAACACAGCCTTGAGCTACCAAGTGCACTTACAAGCTCAATTCCTGCCAGGCAAGCTAAAGTCACTGGCAGACGACCTAAGCAGAAACCTTATGGACCCACACAAATGGAAACTGGAACCAAAAATATTCAACCTCTTGAGGAACAAATGGGGGACCCCAGAGATGGACCTGTTTGCCTCCCCCCAAAACTACCAATTGGACAAAGTCTGCACAAGGACTCCCCACAGTGGAGCTTTGAAAGTGGATGCCCTGTCCTTTACCTGGGAAAGCCTCTCAGTTTATGCCTTCCCCCTCTGCCTCTCCTCTCAAAGGTTCTGCTAAAGATCAAACAGGACAAACCAAGGACAATACTGATTGCATCAGACTGGCCATGCCAGCACTGGTACCACCTCTTGCGCAGTATGACACTGCTGGAACCATGGCACCTGCCTCAGACCCATTCCCTGCTGTCCCAGTAGGCGGACCAGATTCTGCACCCTCAGCTTTAAACCCAGAACCTTGCAGCCTGGTTAATTCCTTGAGCTCTCAAATAGCATCCCTCAGTAAGCAGGTGCTAGATGTCATTCTGGAGGCAAGGAGGCCTAGTACTAGAAAATCCTAAGCTGAAAAGTGGAAAAAATACTGTTCCTGGAGCCAGATCCAGGGGATGGGCACAACTGTGCCCAGCTTACCTCATATTCTTCAGTACCTAACAGAAATGCTCCACAAGGGCCTATCCTTCTCGTCTATTAAAATTCATGCCTCTGCCATTTCAGCACATAATAATAGTGAACCTCCCGTCTTTTCTCACCCCCTGCTAAAGCAATTCCGCAGAGGGGCCAAATATTGAAGACCTCCCAGGAGAGCCCCCACTCCAGCCTGGGACCTTAACTTTGTATTGGAAAAGCTCACTCTCCCTCCTTTTGAGCCAGCTGCAACTGCAGGGTTGAAATTCCTGTCTTGGAAAACAGCCTTCCTTCTAGCCATCACTTCAGCAAGAAGAGTTTCTGAATTACAGGCCCTCATGGCAGTGGAGCCCTTCTTTATCTTCCATGCAGACAGGGTTTCCCTCAGCACCAATCCTTCCTTTATGCCCAAGGTGGTGTCTAGTGTGGCCCTTAATCAGTCCATTCATTTGCATACCTTTTTCCCGAATCCACAAAACAAAGGAGAATGAATACTGCACTTTTTGGAAGTGCACAGACAACTTAGATTTTATTTGGACAGGACTAAGCATCTCAGAAAATCTGAACAGCTGCTAGTTGGCTTTGCTGCAAGGGCAGAGGGGAAGGCCATTTCAAAGCAAACCATTTCTAAGTGGGTAGCCCATTGCATTCATTTTTGCTATAAGCACCATGGAAAACCTACCCCACAGGGGATGAGATCACATTCCACCAGGGCTGCATCTACCTCTACAGCCTTTCTCAGAGGTGTCCCTACCAGGGACATCCTAGAAGCTGCTACCTGGAGCTCTCTACATAGCTTCACCAAGCATTGCCACATGCTTGTTTTTTCTAAATCCAGAGTTGGTTTTGCCGCTGCAGTCTTGCAGGGCTTAATAGCTGGCCGTAATGCTCTCTAACTTCCTCCTCCCTTCCTTAGCTTTGGGAATCAACCCAAATGTGATGACTGCAACAGTGAAACACGAAGGACATAGTACAGTTGTGTACAGTTACCATAAATGTAGATGTTCGTGTGTATTCACTGTTGCAGTCCTGGATGTCCTTCAAGAATGCAACTGCAGTCATAACATGTGGGTTGTCCTGCCTCAGGCAGCCCTCGGTTGGCCGGATTCCAAAGCCTGGGTCCGACGTCGGCTGATGTCGCATTTCTCTCCGACGTCAGAGCGGCTGGAGTACATAAGCATCAGCCGACGCCATTTTCTTCAGTCTTTCTTGCAGCGGTGCCCGAAGCAGAAGCAGTTCGCAAGTGCCGGTCGGTCAGCTCCTGTATTCTACGATACCTAAGTCATCAAAAAAGCTAAGTACCCCATTGGGGACCTTTTCTTGCCTCAGCCAATGTCAGAAATTACTGAAAAAGTTAACAATTGTCTTTTTTGTGGTAAACAAATACCTCATAAGGATTTCCACTCTTACTGCCTACCTTGCCTGGGCCCAGACCACGACGTCTCGGCCTGTGTAGCCTGTGCTCGCTTCAACAAGCGCACTCTCAGGTGCTGGGCGGAGTTCGCTGAAGACTTTTTCGGCGATAAATTTGCTTACACCATGCCATCAGATCTTCAGACATCGCAAACTCCCAAAAAGCGAAAAGACCGGGACCGACATCCTCGGCCCGCGTCTACCACCGACTCCACACCAAAACCTAGCGTGAGTGCTCCGGTTCCCTCTGAGACGGTCTCTCCACCGCTATGAACCGAAGCTACCGCATTACCGACGACTCCGATTCCAGACATTACTCCGACGCCAGTTATAGACTTTCCTCCGGATACCGAAACCGAGGAAGTGCCCGAGACCATTGCTGTAGACAAGGTCACTCCTGCACGTGGAGCTGCCAGGCCTCCTATGGCCATGTCTATTAAGGCCTACACTAGGGCTAAGGCAGCCAGCAAAACTAAGCATATTACTACCAAATCCTTACCTCAGCCGACTCCGGAGACACAAATTATGTCCATGGCTGCTGATTTGATTTCCATGATTAGAGGTTCACAGGCCCATCCTGAGAGAGCATCCCAGCCCCCTCCTGATAAAAGGCCCCGGGTTGAACCCTCTGACCCTTCTCCTTCAGATGAAGACTCTGAGGGCTCTGTCCACTCTGATAGCCAGGAAGAGCTCTTCCAGACCTATGAGGACTCGGATGCAGAAGATTCCATACCTTGGCCTCCTCCTGAGGATATTTCTTTTGGGGAAGTTCTGCACACCATGAGGGAACATTTTAAGTGGCAGGGTCAGGAATATTCTGATTCTAGGAAACGCCTTAGAACTTTCCTTAAGAAGCCTCAGCACAGGCCCTTAGCTATTCCTCCTGTACTTGATGTTCTGGATGATTTGTATTCTGATTCTAGTGCTACCCCTGATTCTCTTCCTCCTGCTCCAGCCAAGCCAGACAGGTATTACAGGGTCCCAGAAACTCATTCCCATTTATTCAGGGCCCATACTGCTGATTTGGAAACTATTTCACAGGGGCCTAAAGGAGTTTCAGCCTCCACCTCAAAAAATCCTTTGCCCTCCAACAGGGAAGCAAGGTCATTAGAGAGATGGGGTAAAAAGGTTTACACATCCACTACCTTATCTATGAGAGCTTTAAATTGCCTTTTTCATATGTTCCAATATCAGGATTATCTCTTAGAAGATTTACAAAAAACATTAGCTTCTCCTGATCCTTTAGATAGGAAGACTTTGCAGGAAGCTGTACGTAACACTCAGCAAGTAAGCAATCACTTCCTGCAGTGTGGATATGATGCACTGGAAGCTTCATGTAGGGCAGCTTTGACAGGGGCAGTGATGCGTAGGCATGCTTGGTTAAAAGATCAACCTCTGCCAGATCATGTAAAAGCAAAACTTCTGGATGCACCTCTGGAAAAGAACAAGCTTTTTGGTGCAAATGCTAAGGATGTGTTAAAGACCATCGAAGAAAAAGCAAAATCAGTTCAAACTGTAAAGGATTTCCTCCAGGTTCAACCCCCCAGATTCAGTAGGAATTGGCCTTCAAAAAACTGGTCCTTTCCTAATCCAGAAAAGTTTCAAAGGGGTAAGAACAGACGTGGCCGAGGAAGAGGCCAATACAGAGGCCCTTACATGGGACGTCAATGGCAGCCAGGAAACCAAAGAAGTGACGCAGGGGTTTCACCTGCACAACAACCACAAACTCAATGACTTTCCTCTACTACCGCCTACCAGGGAACAACTAGAAGCTCCCTTGGGCGGGAAATTATCTCTTTTTGCAGAAAACTGGCACAGACTGACAAAGGACAAATGGATTTTGGACATTATAGACCGAGGGTACAGGTTTCATTTTCATACCTTACCAAGAAAACAAGGCATGCCAAATCTACCACAACATCAAAGGGCAGAGGCTATCAAGCAAATCACTCTGCTGACTCGAATGAAAGCAATAGAAAGAGTTCCACAACAAGAACAAGAACAGGGTTTTACTCAAGACTTCCTTGTTCCAAGAAAAGAAACTCAATGGAGACCAATACTGGACTTGTCCGCATTAAACACCTTTCTCATAGTACCAAAGTTCAAAATGCTGACTCTACAGCAACTCCTTCCCATGCTGGGCAAGGAGTCGTGGCTGATTACTCTGGACCTCAAGGAGGCATACCTGCATGTCCCTATCAGACACAGCTGCAGAAGATACCTCAGATTTCTTGCAGGGCCAGAGCATTATCAATTCTCAGCATTGCCATTTGGCTTATCTACTGCACCCAGAGTGTTTACAAAATGCCTGGCTTCAGTAATTGCTCATTGCAGGCTCCAGGGTATACAAATTTACCCGTACCTGGACGACTGCCTCATACAAGCGGACGACAAATTGATGTTGACAAAAAATCTGGATTATGTCATACGATTACTTCAAGCTCTGGGATACACAGTCAACTTCCAAAAGTCAAGACTGCAGCCATCCCAGCAAATAATCTTCTTAGGAGCCAAACTAGACACAGCCTCTCAGATGGCTTACCTGACAGAAGACAAGCAAGAGAAGTTAACTCAGTACTTCAAAGGTTTAGCAAAACTCACTCAGATGACTGCAAGGAGATTCCTACAGGCCCTGGGTTACATGCCATCCTGCATTCTACTGGTTCCATTAGCAAAACTACACATGAGAAAGCTTCAATGGTACCTAAAAAGCGTTTGGTCTCAGCACAGCAACAACTTAGAGACAATCATACCACTCATTCCATGCCTACAAAAGGAATTCCTATGGTGGGCCTCGGTGAGCCAGGAAAACACTGGTATGTCATTCAAAAAAACACAGATAACACAGACCATGACTACAGACGCCTCAGACCTCGGATGGGGGGCGCACATGGAAGGCAGGTGTATACAAGGACAATGGTCTCCAAAGGAAACACATCTGCATATAAACCAAAAGGAAATGCTGGCAGTAATGCATGCTATCGAGGCTTTTCAAAACCAACTCCAGCAAGGCCACTTAATGATACGGACAGACAACACCACTGTGATGTGGTACATAAACAAGCAGGGGGGCACCCACTCTTACCCCCTTTGCAGACTGACAATGCAGCTTTGGGAGAAATCACTGAGTCTAAACATCCAGTTACAATCCCAGTTTGTTCCAGGAAAAGACAATGTGTTGGCGGACAGCCTAAGCAGGAATTTCACAGATCCACACGAGTGGAGGTTACATCCGAAGGCTTTCAGACAACTCACTTCGACATGGGGCAAGCCAGAAGTGGACCTGTTTGCCTCGCACCTCAATCATCTTCTACCAAAATTTTGCACAAGGACATACCATCCAAAGGCATGGAAAATAGATGCCCTTTCATTCAACTGGAACTCCCTAGCAATCTATGCATTCCCACCTCTGCCACTGATGACCTCAGTATTACTAAAGATCAAAGCAGAGAAGCCCAAGGGAATCATAATGGCTCTGGATTGGCCAAGACAACACTGGTACCCACTACTACGGAGCATATGTCACACCAGGAGGTGGGCCCTCCCTCAGTGGCCCCTACTTTTGACTCAACACAATTTCGAAACACTGCATCCAAACCTTCAGACACTGCAGCTAACAGCCTGGGAGATCCCATGAATAACTTCAGCTTATCTCTCTCTCTCCAAGGAAGTTCAGCGGATACTAACAGAGGCTCGAAGACCATCCACCAGAAAGGTTTACTTAGCGAAGTGGAAAAGATTCAGCAATTGGAATACCAGCAAAGGACATGATGCATCATTACTGAACATCCCACTTATCTTGGAATATGTGGCAGATATGTTGCAGAGCGGCCTCTCATATTCTTCAATAAAGATACATGCATCTGCTATTTCAGCTAGATACAACACTGATCCTCCTGTTTTCTCTCACCCCTTACTAAGACAATTCCTCAGGGGAATCAAGAACATTAAGCCACCAAGAAAGGCCCCAGTGCCAGCCTGGGACCTCAATTTTGTCTTAGAAAAACTGACTCTACCTAATTTTGAGCCAGCAGCTTCAGTTGACTTGCAATTCCTCTCATGGAAAACAGCTTTCCTGTTGGCAATTACCTCAGCAAGAAGGGTTTCGGAGCTACAGGCCCTAATGGCAATACCAACCTTTATTATTTTCCACAGAGACAGGGTTTCATTAAGGACCAACCCTACTTTTATGCCAAAGGTGGTATCTAGGGTTTCTCTAAATCAAGCCATTCATCTGCCTGCTTTCTTCCCCAATCCTGATAACAAGGGGGAAAGACTTTTGCATACCTTGGACATTCATAGACAACTTCGATACTACCTGGACAGAACCAAAGCCAGTAGGAAGTCTGAACAGCTTTTTGTAGCTTACGCCCCTGCAGTCCAAGGAAAAGCAATTTCAAAATGGACTATTTCTAAATGGATTGGACATTGCATCAGATTCTGTTATTCCTTTCATGGAAAGACTGTTCCAGCCTATGTCAGACCACATTCTACCAGAGCTACAGCCACCTCTACAGCATTTTTTAAGAGGGGTGCCTACAAAGGACATTCTAGAAGCTGCTACATGGAGCTCCGTGCATACATTCTCCAAACACTACAATCTCCCTCTATATTCCAGATCCAGAGCAGGCTTTGCTTCGGCAGTCCTGCAGGGTTTGATTGCCACACCATCTCTTTCCTAGAGCATACCTCCTCCCCCAGCTAAGCTATGGTATTCTACCCACATGTTATGACTGCAGTTGCATTCTTGAAGGACATAGTACAGTTTTGTACCTACCATAAATGTAGATGTCCGATAGACATGCAACTGCAGTTGGTTTTGCGCTCCCTCCATACCCCTCTATGCCTAGGGTCCACTCCTATCCCCCTTACTCTTAGCTGGGGATATCTGTTACGGTGTATTTGTTTTATTGCTCATGTATTTGTTTGGAATCCTGTTTTTGTCTTCCAATTTGATTACAGCCTTCCTTGGAGGGCACCTGGCATCTGGGGCAAGAAACACTGAAGAAAATGGCGTCGGCTGATGCTTATGTACTCCAGCCGCTCTGACGTCGGAGAGAAATGCGACATCAGCCGACATCGGACCCAGACTTTGGAATCCGGCCGACCGAGGGCTGCCTGAGGCAGGACAACCCACATGTTATGACTGCAGTTGTATGTCTATCGGACATCTACATTTATGGTAGGTACAAAACTGTACTTTACCCTCCCTCCAGCCCCCTGATGTCTCTTGGCTGTACCTTTCCTTCTTGTTTGGAGTATTTAAGCTTTCTGGTGTATTTGCTTTTTGTTGGAGGGGTACCATAACATATAATTGCTTCCCATTGTGGGGGCACCTGACATCTGGGGCAAGAAAAACTGATGTAATGGCGTCGGCTGCATGTTTTATACCCCCTGACGTCATGGATGAAGAGACAGCATCCGATGCAGGAATCCAAGCCTCTGGTATTCAGGCTGGCTGAGGGCTTCCTGTAGGCAGATAATCCAGATGTGATGACTGCAACAATGAATATACTCTAACATCTACATTTATGGTAAGTGTATGTGTAAGTGTACACAACTGTACTTTCTCCATGAAAGTCATTACAATTGGGTTATCCTGCTGGCAGGCTACCCTCAGTCTGCCTGAATTCCAAAGTCTAGGTCTGGCGTCGGTTGCTGTCGCCTCTTCCCTGACGTCAGTGCGCCAAGGGTATAATAGATGCAGCTGACGCCATTTTCTTCAGTCTTTCTTGCCGCGCGGTGCCTGAAGCAAAAGCAGTTCGCAAGTGCCAGTCGGCCGACTCTGAGATTAATCGAATTTTAGATCTGAAGTCTTCATTAAAGCTAAGTACCCCATTGGGGAAACTTTTTTTTCTTGCTCCAGACCGATGTCAGAAAAAGTTAACAATTGTATTTCTTGTGGGAAGCAAATACCTCATAAGGATTTTTACTGTATTCCTTGCCTAGGCCCTGACCACGACGTTGCTAGCTGTCGATTTTGTGCTAGATTTAACCAACGCTCTATTAAGCGTCGGTACGATTTTACCTTTCATTACTTTGGCTGAAGATTCAATTATATAATGCCGTCGGAACAGCTGATGACTGGAGTTTATAAAAAGCGCAAGGAAAAAGAAAAGGACAGGCATCTGAGGTCCAAAACCGACGAGGCTTCCGCTAAGCCTGTTGCCGGTTCTCAGTGAGGCGCTTTTGCAGCCCCTGACGCCCGCTACCTCAGAGCCACAGGCCGCTTCCGACTCCCACGTGGAGCTAACTAGGCCGCTGGAAACTCAAGGTATTGGACACTCGGAAACTATTCCTTCGGATAGGTCCGGAGCCGCTGAGCAGGCATCGGCTTCTGAGGGTGTTTTCAGACCTACACAGTTATATGCAAAGCCAGCCTCAGCTTCAAAGGCAAAGACTAAAGCAGCTCTAAAGACAAAGAAACAAGTACAGCATTCTCCTGGACAGACTTCCATGCCTAAAAAACAGATGCTTAAAATGTCCGAAGACCTAATTACTTTGATCAGAGGTTCCCATCCTCCTCCTGATAAGAGGCATAGGCAAGAGATAGAATATGAATCTTCAGATCAGGTTTCCATTTCCTCTGATTCCTCTTCTGAACATGAATATTCCCTTTCTCCCTATGAGGATTCTGATGCTGAAGAATCCATCCCTTCAGCCTCGCCTCCTGAGGATTATTCTTTTGGGGAGACCCTGCATACTATGAGGGGGGATTTCCATTGGGAGAGCCAAGATTACTCTGAATCCAAGAAAAGGCTCAGAGACTTTTTATTACCCCAGCACAGACCCCTTGCTATTCCTCCTGTTTTAGACATTGTAGATGATGTTTTTACAGAGTCCGGTCTATCTCCTGACTCTCTACCTCCAGCTCCTGTAAAGCCAGACAGATACTACAAGGTTCCGGATTCTCATAAATTTCTTTACAAAAACCCTGCTGCTGACCCAGAAACTATTTCTCAGGGTCCCAAGGGGGTCAAGGCTTCCACTGCAAAAAACCCTATTCCCACGGATGGGGATTCAAGGGCCCTGGACAGATGGGGAAAAAAGATTTATACTTCTGCTACCTTGGCTGTAAGAGCTTTAAATTGTCAGTTTTATATGCTTAAATATCAGCAATATCTTATGTCACTGCTTTAACAGAAAATGTTGACAAATTCAGAATGTGCAGAAAACAAAGAAATGCAGGATTTATTGCATGCAGCTGAACAAGTGGAAAGCATACTTTGCAATGTGGTTTTGATTCTCTAGAGGCCTCTTGCAGGGCCGCAGTTACAGGTTCTGTCATTAGGAGGCATGCTTGGTTAAAAGAACGAATCTGCCTGATCATGTTAAAGCAAAACTATTAGATGCTCCATTACAACATGATACCTTGTTTGGTGTTAAAGCAGAAGTGTTGAAGAAAATGGAGGACAAAGCTAAATCTATGCAAACAATGAAGGATTTCTTAGAGGTACAGCCTCCCAGATTTAGCAGGAACTGGCCTACGAATAATTGGTCCTTTCATGTGTCAGACAGGCCACAGAGAGGCAGATACAGACGCCCCAGAGGCAGATCACAGCCCCAGGGCTCATACAGGCCTAAGCAGCGGGGTGCTGCTACCTCCAAAAGTGGAGAGGAAAAATCACAGCCATACAGGAAACAGTCTCAATGACTTTCCCCTACCAACACCAAGCACTTATCTTCTGGCTGCTCCTTTGGGGGGAAAACTAGCACTTTTCTCACAAAATTGGCACAGGATCACCCAGGACAAATGGGTCTTAAATGTTGAATCTCAAGGCTACAGGTTCCACTTTCACACCCTGCCAAGGACAAACGGTATGCCAAACCTGCCACGCAATCAATGGGCAGAGGCACAAAAACAAGTTTTATCACTCATGGACATGGAAGCCATTCAACAAGTACCACAGCAAGATCAGGGAATATGATTTTACTCAAGGCTATTCTTGGTACCCAGAAAGGACAAAGCCTGGAGACCAATACTGGACCTGTCTATTCTAAACACATTCCTGGATATTCCAAAATTCAAAATGTTAACTCTGCAGCAGCAGCTGCCCGTGCTGGGCAAGAAGGCCTTGCTTGTGACTTTAGACCTAAAAGAGGCATACTTGCACGTCCCAATCAGACAATCATGCAGAAGATACCTCACATTTATGGCTGGCTCGATGCACTACCAATTCTCTGCACTGCCCTTTGGCTTATCTACTGCGCCCAGGGTCTTCACAAAATGCCTGGCACCAGTGATTGCATTTTGCAGACAAAGAGGAATACAAATATATCCATACTTGGACGACTGCCTTATTCAAACAGAGAACAATGACACTCTACTACAGCACCTGGCATTTGTAAAAAGGTTACTAACAGGTTTAGGGTACACAGTAAACGAAAATAAATCAAAACTCGTACCCTCTCAAGAGATAATATTCCTGGGTGCAAGCTTAAATACAACTGCCCAGATGGCTTATCTCACGCCAGACAAAGACAGCTGACTAATTATTTCAAAATGTTGGCAACAAAGTCCGAGTAATCTTCAAGAAAAATTCTGCAGGCTTTGGGCTTCATGGCATCCTGCATTCTACTAATTCCATATGCAAGACTGCATATGAGGAAACTTCAATGGTATCTAAAAAGTGTTTGGACTCAACATTGCAACAGCCTGGAAAGCATAATTACCCAAATTCCCTGCCTGCAACAGGAGTTTCGATGGTGGGAAAAAGCCTGTCACCTCAACACGGGACAGCCAGTCACCATACCCACAGCCAGGCAGACATTGACAACAGATGCATCAGATTAAGCCTGGCGGGCCCATATGGCAGGAAGATGTATTCAGGGCACATGGTCCACAAGTCAAATGCATCTACATATCAATCAAAAAGAGATGCTAGCTGTAGAGAATGCCCTGACAGCTTTCAAGGATCTACTTCATCCAGGACAACAACTGATAAAGATTGACAATACCAGAGTCATGTGGTACATAAACAAGCAGGGGGGCACACATTCCTACCCCCTCTGCAGACTAGCCATGAACTTGTGGGACACAGCATTAACTTATCAAGTACATCTGCAAGCACAATTCCTGCCAGGAAGGATAAATACTCTGGCAGACGAACTAAGCAGAAACCTAATGGATCCCCACGAGTGCAAATTGGATCCATAAGTATTCAGCATGATAACAAAGAACTGGGGATGCCCGGACATAGACCTATTTGCCTCCCCTCACAACTACCAACTACAGAAGTTCTGCACAAGGACTTGTCACAAGCAAGCATGGAAAGTGGATGCTCTGTCTTTCAGCTGGAAAAACCTAACAGTATATGCCTTTCCTTCTCTGCCTCTCCTTCCCAAGGTACTCCTCAAGGTCAGACTAGAAAAGCCAAAAATGATACTGATTGCCCCAGACTGGGCCCGCCAGCACTGGTACCCAGTCCTAAAGAGCTTGCTCAATGCCCAGCTTGGACATTACCTCAAATTCCTCACTTATTGACCCAACAAGACCAGATACTGCACAGCCAACTCAGGAACTTAAACCTGGCAGCATGGCGGATACTGTAGCCATTCAAGACGCACCTCTCTCAAAAGCAGTGATGGATGTTATTTTGGAGGCCAGGAGGCCTAGCACCAGAAAATCTTATGCAGAAAAATGGAAGAGATTCTGTGCCTGGAATCTGGCACAAAGCATTGACACGATTGTTCCAAATATTCCTCAGATTTTGCAATACTTAACTGAGATGCTGGATAAAGGCCTTTCCTTTTCATCAATTAGAATTCATGCCTCTGCCATTTCAGCTCACTACAATACAAATCCACCTATTTTTTCACATCCATTACTAAAGCAGTACCTCACAGGGGCCAAAAACATAAGACCTCCAAGGAGGGCCCCAATACCTGCATGGGACCTCAACTATGTCTTGGAAAAACTCGCACTGCCTCCGTTTGAGCCAACCTCTGCAGCTGATATAAAATTCTTATCCTGGAAAACAGTTATGCTCCTAGCAATAACCTCTGCAAGACGAGTCTCAGAGTTACACGCACTCATGGCTGTGGAAACTTTTATTATTTTCCATCATGACAGGGTTTCTCTGAGGACTAACCCTACATTTATGCCGAAGGTAGTGTCCAATGTGGCCCTTAACCAAACAAATCATTTGCTTACCTTTTACCCAAACCCACAGAATAAGGGTGAGAGACTTCTGCATTCTTTGGACATTCACAGACAGCTGCGCTTCTACTTGGACAGAACCAAAGCTTTCAGAAAGACTGAACAACAACTAGTGGCATATGCTGCAGGATCACAAGGAAAGCCTATCTCAAAACGGACTATTTCAAAGTGGATAGGCCACTGCATTCATTTCTGCTATTCTCAGCATGGCAAATTAGTGCCTAAGGGTATTAGGCCACATTCAACCAGAGAAGCAGCCACTTCAGCAGCCCTCCTGAGAGGAGTACCAACCAAAGACATCTTAGAGGCTGCAACTTGGTGTTCAGTGCATACATTTACAAAGCACTATCACTTGCCTCTCTACTCAAAATCCAGGGCAGGCTTTGCCACTGCATTTCTACAGGGCTTGATAGCCTCTCCTAATCCTATTTAGCCAGCCTCCCAACCTTAGCTTTGGGATTCAACCCAATTGTAATGACTGCAACAGTGAAACACGATGAACATAGTGCAGTTGTGTGTACCTACCATAAATGTAGATGTTCAAGTGTATTCACTGTTGCAGTCCAGGTTACCCTCTCACCATCCCCCTTTATCTTTGTTGGGACTTATCTCTACTTCTCTATTCTATACAACCTCGGTGGTGTATTTGCTTGTAGATGAAGGAAAAGTTGTTTTTTCTGTATGCATGCTTACAGCCTACCTTTTTAGGGGCACCTGACATCTGGGGCAAGAAAAACAGAAGAAAATGGCGTCTGCTGCAGCTATTATACCCCTGGCGCACTGACGTCAGGGAAGAGGCGACAGCAACCGACGCTGGACCTAGACTTTAGAATTCGGGCCAGCTGAGGGTAGTCTGCCAGTAGGATAACCCAATTGTAATGACTGCAACAGTGAATACACTCGAACATCTACATTTATGGTAGGTACACAGCTGTACTTTTTGCCTCCTTTCAAAACAGATGATTGCAGAACTTCTGCTTCAGGATTTATTGTTAATAGTCCTGGAGGAGAGATGCCTTCTTATTCCCATGAACAGGATTGTTCATCTATGCTTTTCACCCTTTTCCGTGATATATCCCGTTTTTTCAGAAAATAGAGAAGGAGTTCCCAAAGGTAGTGGTGGTGACTCTCTTTTGGCTCAGGCAGCAGTGGTTCACCCTTCTGAAAATGGTCGGGGGCAGTTACTGAAGGCTTCCACATAGACTGGATTTACTCTCACAAGACAGGGATTGTTTTCACTCCAGCCTGAAAACACTTCAGCTGACTGCCTGGGTAATAGTTTTAATACCCTTTAGGCACCTTTTCTTTGAGGATGTGCAGCAGAACCAGGACACTTTTTTTTTGGAGATTTGGTTGCCTTTAGTTTTAGAGTGTTTGTGAATTATTCTCTGGCCTTTCTTACATTCTTATCAAGATTAATCTTTTTAAGTAAGCCATCTTTGCTAGTCTGCCATTCGATCTCCCTTTCTGCCTGTTCTTAAGCCAAGCATTTTTTAAAGAGGTTTTATACATTTGCCTACCTAGAAAATAAGTGGCACATTCTTGGAGTATTAACTGTGTTTGAAAAGCTAAAAACTTCTGTTTGATCCAGTTCGTCAGATTATTTGAAGTTCTTAAATGCAGAAGTCAGAACAGCAAGTAGCAGTCTTCCAAGACATTCTTATGGTGAATTAATTCTGCTTTATTTTCTACAAGGGCAGGGTTTCTTTGAGAACAAATCATTTTATGTAAAGTGGTTTCACCTTGAGGCAGTATGTTAATTTCTCTGTTTTTTTCCAGAACTGAGAATCTTGTACTCTGGATGTCCACAGGCAGTTTATATACTAAGTTGGAACTTCATTCAGGAAGGCTGATCACCTGTGTTTCTATGAAGGTAAAAATAAAAGACAATTTGTGTCAAAACGGAGTTTCCTGGTGGTTATCTCATGTTCTTTCTTTCTGCTGTTCTGTCACTGTCACTTCAAGGCAGGGTCAGTGCTCACTCTGCCAGGGCTTGTGGTGCTTCTGTAGCTTTTTAGAAAAGTGTGGAGTCTAGAAGTGTTCCAGAGGCAGCAACTTGATCCTGTCTACGTACACTTACAAGGCATTACAAACTCTATTCTTTTCCATGTCCAGTAACAAGTTTGCTTGGGCTATTCTTTCTTCTTCACTCTGTATATCTATTCAAGTAAGCATAGTAGTAGATGATGTAATACATCACTGTTTTGCAGTAAGTGTCCCCTCCCTTCATCCCCCTTGTTTTGTTTTTGATGTATTACCAGGGGTGCATTTATATACTTTTGTTTATGTAATTTATATTGTTTTGGACTTTCCTTTCTTGAGGTTAGAAAGTTTTAAAGCTTTTGGCACTCAAACTGCCCATTTTATATGGCCTCTAGTTATATCCTTGGCAGAATATAACCCGAATAGCTTAGGCTACTTCATTAGTGATTTGTTAATTAGAGCATCTACTGTTTTTTATATTAAGTTTACTTAATATAACTGTACCTTCTCTGGTTGTAGAGAAAACTGGTTTCAAGATATGCTGTCTGTGGCCATAGGTTGCTGTCACAGGATTGCCATGTTAAGTGTGCAGTATGTGTGGTACCTTCCAACGTACAAAAAACAGATTTGGGCATCTTGCCATTGTTCTGTATTTGGCTTCATTGTGTGAGTGCCTTGCAGAGATCACCTTCTGCCTGTGCTCATATGTGTAGGTTCTGGTGTCCATTCTTGCTGGTGCTGACAGTGCCCCAGTTGTCTCCAGGTCAGCAGTGCCACCAGTGTTGACATCTTCAGCACTTGTGCCCTCTGTGTTGATGGTACCTTTAGATGTCCTTCCATTTCACTGTTGCAGTATTCTTAACATGAGGGATCCCCTGCCAAGGGTGGCCCGACATCTGGCCAGTATACCAAAGCCTTTAATTTGTTATTGATATGCCATATGTCACACACACGCTCCCCATGCAAGGCATAGAGCATAAAGGTGATGTCTGGATGTATCATCCTCAGAACTGAGAGCTCCATTAGGAACTCAGCTTTCGGATACCAGATGTAACATACACATTCAGAGGGGGCAAAAGACCAAGGGGGAGAAGGGAAGGAGTGAATACTGCAACAATGAACAGAAAGACAGCTACTGTTATGGTAAGATTTTACAACACTGTACTGTGTCCTTCCATTTCACTGGTGTAGTATTCTTAACATGAGGGAAAGTGCAAAAGCTCAGGAAGAAGACTGGGAGAAAGAAGGGCCAACATAGCCTTCTAGGATCCCATGAAGAATGGCCCTAGCAAAACTCACTCTGGTCCTGGATATGACATCCAACTTGTAATGCTTGTTAAAGGTATGTAGCGAGGACCAGGTAGCTACCTCAAGGATAAAATTAGTATCCAAACCCTTGAAAGAAGCAGCAGGAAAAAAAAACAGCCCTAGTAGAGTGAGCTATAACCACAGAAGGAAGGCTGGGCCTTTTGATGGTGGTGACTCATTAGAATTGTGCCTCAAGCCCAGAAGGGATAGCAAATGCATGTTGGAAATGTCTTGCTTTTGTGGCTTTCCCAGCGCAGTATGGGTAGCTCCTTGTATTGTCCCTGAGCACCTTGTGACAGCCACGCAGGGTGCTTCATCCCAGGGGTGGGGGTCAGTGTTTATGATGAGCTGTCCAGTGTGTTGTTCACAGTAGTAGGCTAGTCTCCACATAAGCGTCCTAGCTTAGCTTTCTAGAGTCTTTTCTTTGGGGATCTGTAGCCATACATAGCAGTTATGGCAGTAGCATGGTATATTAGGGAAGCTTTATCCATGCAGTGGCCTTCCAGTCCACTGTATGCCTTCCTTCCCTTTACTGTCAGAACCAGGTGTAGGAAGCCCATAGTAGCAAGGTCAGTTACTGTCATCCCTCCATATTCACCTTACAAGTATGATAATTATGCCCTCGTGTTCTGGAGAAACCTGACCAGCTGAGATCCTTCAGGACCCATCTCACCCAGACCTTCATGTCTTTGGTCTTACCACATGGTGTCTCAACTTTCAGTTATTACTGAGGATCCTAATTACTCCGATAGGGCATCTGTATCCCTTGATCTGCCCAAAAGGAATGCCACCAAAAAATGTGCAAAGACAAATTTTGCCATGTGGGTGGAACCTGGGCCCATCTTCTACTTCAGTTCCAACAGTTTTCGAAAATATGTCATATATTTCCGAAGCAGACTTGAGTGTTCTGTTGAGTTCGTATAGCATCTTTTTCTAACTTTCTTGTATTCTGGAATTCCTTCTTAGCTGCCTTAAGGTTTGCAAAACATTTCCCTCTGTAGGATTTCTGCCTCTTTTGAGAATGTTGAATGTGTTTAGAGTGACCTATTCCAACCTGCAGAAGAAGGTGGGGAGCAAGAGTTTATAGGTATGGGGAGAAACTGAAGCCTGGGAAAGTTTGCATATGTGCTGACGTGACTGCAAGCTATAGCTGCAATCCTTATGGTAAAATAGCCTTAACCATGGATGCCAGTGTCTTTCATTTGGTAAGTTTCATTTATAATGCCTTAAAACATTTTTGAATCATTGAATCTTTTGTGGAAGGTAAACCTGAAGCACTTGTTGCCTTTCCTAATGGTCGCATAGTTAATCCTTATGCTGCTTGAAGAAAGCGTCTTTGTTATAAACTTGTTGATTACAATTCTGTGTTTTCTGTTATTGTTGACACAGCGGAACCAGAAACTTCTGCACACTATGAAGAGCCATTTGTTGCCCCAGCAGGACTTCGTGTACCACCTGATGTGGAACTTGTAAGTTTTCATTTTGTTGCTTCATGTGGAAAATGAAAAAAGGTTGATAACACAGAATGGCCGTTTTTCTTTTTTGACTGTGTAAGATAAAAGGTAAAATGAGCGCTAGCTCTGAAATGATGCTTTACCAGAAGATGTGAAGTTGACAGTAGTTTATTTTATGTGCTTATAGTTGCACTGTTAGTACTTTTATTCTTCCTGTCATACATTGCACCGTTTGCATTTAATCATAACTCCTGCCTGCTATATATCTTTACTGTATACAAGAGGCACTGCACCTGCCATTTGAGATTAATACTGTTGTTTCTTTGAATCCTTAAAACATATATATTTGTGTGTGTGATACATATATATACATATATATATATATATATATATATATATATATATATATATGTGTATAAAATGTGTGGTGTGTGTGTGTGTATATATATATATATATATATATATATATATAAATATAAATATATATATATAAATATATATATATATATATATATGCACATATATACATTGTGTGTATGTAAAGAAGCTAGATTGCTTATTTATGCATTTCACTTTATCTGAATGGCTTGGACTAGTGTAAGGATAACTTGGCTACAGTGGCAGGATAACAAGTTGCTAGGATTCAATACAAATGTTCAGTAATAAGTTGACTTGATTTTACTTTGAGCGTAGAATGTTTAAAACTGTCCATACGTATTTTTTATAAATATAAAATTACAATAATGTACACATGGTTGTAGGTATGTACCATTGAGCATAGATGCTTTGTAATAAGTGAGCATGTACAGTTGTAATAAACTAAGAATTTAGAACATATTTACATTGCTCCATGGTCATGCTCATAGTGGAGCTAGCGTGCTTTTTCTTTGCTAGTGTTTCTTCAGAAGTGAAGCAGTAGATTTATTCATTGTCATTGGAACAGTTGCATTGTTATGTTTGTGTGAGGCAGCTTTGTATTTTTTTTCTTGAAGGTTAAGAATTTAGTCTTGTCTTTGCTGTTTTGCAGTTGTGGTTTCAGTTTGCTAGTACTGGTTTGCAGAAACTGTCCTATTTGTTGTATGAATTGAGATGTGGTAGTTGGGGTATTGTGTGCCTCTAATGTTGAAACCAGAGTTTTTTTAAGTTTATTGAAAAGTGACGGGCAGTACATGCTGTGAAGTAATTGAATGTTTCAGTGAGAAGTAGGGCTGCCCTGCCTGAAATTTGAAACTTGTCTTCTGTTAGATGCTCACTGTGGTGTTCATAGAGCAAGGGAGAGAGAAATGAAGTGACAAATTTAGTTTGTTTTAATATTCCAGTTTTGGTTGGGGCGATATATTCTAGCATATATTCTAGCATAGAGTAGTAGAATGCTGCAACTGCGGTGGTGGTGCTGCAGTAGCGTTGTCGCCTCACAGCAAGACCTTGTCCCGTTCGATTCTCAGCTAAAGCGTCTTCTGTGTGGAGACATGCATGAATGGGCGTACCTTCGTTGAAGGTTGTACGTCAGGGCTGGCAACTCGGTACGTAAAAATCTGCTGCCAATCATTAGTGGACCGGAGTTCTGCTGTGGCGACCCCTAACCGGGAAAAGCCGAAAGATACAACAACAAGAGTAGTAGAATGCTCTTTGCTAGTTCTGCTCTGGAGTGTTTAGTGAAAGGGCTGGATACATAATGTGGTTTTAATTGGATTGATTCTACTTGCTACAGTTTCTGTGCAATGAGTAGAAGTGAAGGTGTCTTGGCGAATCCAGTGTTCTTCTAGGTTTGCACTTATAGGATCATTGGAGGTTGCTAGGCTAATGGCCCTGGGGACCTCACAAGCCTAGCCAAGAGTTTATCCCCAAAAAGAAACCTCAGTCAGCACCTGTTCCCCCTGTCAATGAGGGACACAGGTGGAACCTTTGGGACAAATTTGTGGTTTCCCATCCCAGTCAACAAGGTTGTGCTTGAAGAGGGTCAGCGTGGTGCTCTGTTTGATGTGTATGGGAAGTCTGTTCCAAAGATGGGGCAGCCTTAGGAAGACAAACCTGTCTCTCCAGCAGGTTTTGTTGATGTCCCATATTAGATTCAGGGTTTTCGAGCAAGTAGTGCATGAGGAGTTAGGCTATATGAAGAGAGACATGATTGAACTCTTAAGTATGTGTTCCAGGCAGGTATGACTGTAACCCTAAGCAGCATCCTACCTTCACCAGGAATACCACAGTACTAACAAATAATTGACTTCAGCATTGACATGGTCAGCAAGCCTCGATGCTTTGCCAGAGATGGCCTCTACCTGTCACCACTAGGTTTCCGGATCCTGGCCAAGGCTCTTGCTTCCCCCATTGTGCCTTTTTTAGGAGATGTCCGAAAGACAAACCTTCCAACGTAAAAGAACTATCAAAAAGCAAATTGAAGGTCATGCTGCTTAACGCTTGGAGCCTTAACCTGAAAATGGACTCACTGGAGGCTGTCCTTGCACGGGAAGAGGCCAGTGTCTGTCCGGCCCCAAAATGAGATCGGGAAGACAAAGGGTGGTGGAGTCTCTCTCTTCATTAAGGACAGGCATACCTCCAGACTGGTTTGGGAGTATGACTGGAGCTACTCCAGGTACAGTTGACAGTTGGCAAGAACACCCATCCAAGTTGCAGCTAGCTGTAGATCTCCCTCCATGACTAAGGACAGCCACTTTTCTTACCTGGATCTGTACGGATATGGAGCATCTCTATTAGGGCAGGGTCCAAGATTGCCTTGTAGGGGAGAGACAGATCACCCCTGAGCAAATCTGTACAATACTGAGTAGAGTGATAGTGATTTCAGCCTGTCTGCATAGGACAGGTGTTGGAGAGAGTGGATTCTCTACGTGAGGTATTTCAGTGGCCTTTCCAGTTGGTGCAGATGTTTGGAGAGGTACATCCCAAACTGGGCATTGTACTCTATTATTGGTCTAATGAGGGGGGAGTATAGAGAGGTAACAACCTCTTTTTTTCTGGATGCAATCCCTTTACTTATGAGATGAATCGAGTAAAAGGCTTTTCTGACCACTGCCGCTACATGATGTTCAAATGTGAGTATGTCAACCTGAGTGCCCAGGTCTCTTGCCACAGGTTGTGCGCTTAGGGGATTGATATTGATATGGTAATCATTAGGGGTCGTGTTTTTGCTGAATGGTATGATGATGCATTGTTTTGCATTTAGCTTGAAGCCATGACTTTGGCATCAGTCATAAGTCGCAGTGAGACCCTCTTGCAGTATGTTAACATTATCTGGGGAGTCAGTGACAGCACCCAACTTACAGTTGTCTGCAAACTTGGTCAGCCACAGGTCTTTTGTCTTTGCTAGGACCCCTGAGAAATAGATGCCAAATAGTAGGGGTCCCAGGACAGATCCCAGGGGAACTCCACTAGTGGCAGGTCTGCTATCGGAGGTGGAGGTGCCTATTTTGAGTTTGAGGGTCCTGTTGGTGAGCCAGTTGACCACCCACCTGATGAGAGAGGGATTTACTCCAAGTTGTGTTAGCTTTTAGATGATGCCCGAGTGGGGGATTGTGTCTGAGGGCTTGGCCAAGTCAAGGTAAGCTGTATGCACTGACTTTCCCTCATTCATGGCCTTGGTGACTGTCTCAAAGAAGTCAACCAGGTTCAACAGGCAAGATCTGCCCTTGCCGAATCTGAACTGGGTGGGGTCAAGTGCTTGGAGATTGCCTATGTCCTTGTTTATGAGATCCATAATAATATGCTCCGTAGCTTTACAGATCAGACTTGTCAAGCTAACGGGGCGATAGTTTTCGGGGTCAGCAGTGGCACCACCTTTGTGCAAGGGGATGACAATGGCAGATGTTTTTCGTGTTTCACTGTTGCAGTCCTCACATTTGGATTATCTGCTTGCAGTAGCCCTCAGTCGGCTTGATTAACAAAGTCTTGGGTCCTGCGTAGGTTGCTGTCTTATCTTCCATGACGTTAGGTAGTCAGGGGTATAAAGCATGCAGCCGACACCATTGCATCAGTCTTTCTTGCCGTGCAGTGCCCGAAGCAGAAGCAGTTCGCAAGTGCCTGTCGGCCGACTCCTGAAATTTTTGTTTTCGAGTTTCAGAACCGAAATCTTCAACTAAGCTAAGTACCCCATTGGGGGAAACTTTTTCTTGCTCTAAACCGATGTCAGTAAAAGTTAATAATTGTATTTCTTGTGGAAAGCAAATACCTCATAAAGATTTTCATTCGTACTGCATTCATTGCTTAGGCCCAGACCACAATGTACCTTGCTGTCAGTTTTGTGTCTTATTTAAACAGCGAACTATTCGTCGTCTGTTTATTTACGCTTCTAAATATTTTGGTACTCTGTTCAATTGTCTAGAAATGGCTTTGGTAAGCCACCCGACTACCGACATTCCGAAAAAATGCAAAGCTAGACAGACACACAGACCGCATAGGTCCAAAGATGCCGACGTCGCTTCTCCTAAGCTAGTCGCCAGTTCGGTACTCCGTGAGGTGCTTTCACAGCCCCTGATGCCCGCTACTTCAGATTCGCAGATGCTTCAACTGTGGAAACTGCGAATGTCTCTACCTTGGATGGGCCGCTGTGCAGGCTCCGGCTTCTGAGGGTGTATTCAGGCCTACTGACTTGCATATTAAACCGACGCCATCTTCTTCTTCAAGGCCTAAAACTCGATCCATGCCTACAAAACCGACACCCAGACTGCATGGTCAGTCCTCTGTGCCTAAAAACAAATGACAAGAATGGCTGAAGACCTTATTACTCTAATCAGGGGAAGCCACCCTTCCCCCCTCTAAGAGACCTAGGACTGAGTTTCCTTATGATTCTTCTGATCAGGACTCTGAAATTTCTGTTTCCTCTGACCAGGATTTACCCTTCTCTACATATGAGGATTCTGATGCAGGGGACTCCATTCCCTCTGCTTCCCCTCCAGAGGATTTCTCTCTTGGTGAAACCTTGCATACTCTTAGGGAGCATTTTCACTGGGAAAGCCAGGATTACTCACTCTAAAAAGAGGCTTAGGGATTTCTTACTCCTGCCCCAACACAGGCCTTTAGCTATCCCCTCTGTTTTGGACATTGTTGATGATGCCTTCTCGGAATCTAGCTTGGCCCCTGACTCTCTACCTCCTGCTCCCAGAAAACCTGATAGGCATTACAGGGTTCCTGACTCTCACAAGTTCCTCTTTAAAACTCCTACTGTGGATCCTGATACCATTTCACAGGGACCCAAGGGCATTAAGGCTATTACTGACAAAAATCCTACCCCCTCCAATAGAGATTCCAGGGCACTTGGTAGATGGGGTAAGAAGGTATACACTTATGCAACCTTGGCTGTTTAGGGCCTCAAACTACCAGTTTCGTATGTTAAAGTATCAGCAGCATATTATTGGATTGCTTAAACAGAAAATTATGTTGATTCCTGACTGTGTTGAAAATAAAGATTTACAGGATTTAATGCATTCTGCTGAACAAGTTGGAAAACATACTTTGCAATGTGGTTTTGATTCATTAGAGGCATTTTGCAGGGCTGCTGTCATTAGGTCTGTATTTAGAAGGCATGCTTGGCTTAAGGAGCAATCTTTGCCAGATCATGTTAAAGCTAAATTGCTGGATGCTCCCTTAAACCAAGACCGCCTGTTTGGCAACAAAGCAGAAGTAGTACTTAAAAAGATGGAGGAAAAAGCGAAATCCATGCAAACTGTTAAAGATTTCCTGCAAGTACAGCCTCCCAGATTTAGTAGGCATTGGCCCTCCAAGAATTGGTCCTTTCCTGCCTCTTCCAGGCCTTCTCAGTCCAAACCCAGAACCATCAGAACACCCAGGCTTCAGTCCCAAGGTACTCGCAGGACTAATCAGTGGGGGGCTCCCACTTCCAAAGCAGGGAGTAGTAAGACTCCCCCCATGGTAAACTTTCTCAATGACTTAACTTTAAAACTTCCATGCCCTGCACAACTGACTGTTCCTTTGGGGGAAAGATTGCCCTACAGGCAAAAAATTGGGAACTCATTACCCAGGACAAATGGGTTTTAAATATAGTTTCCCAAGGGTATAGATTCCACTTCCACTCCTTACAACCCCAAATGGTTGGCCAGATCTACCCCTAAATCAGTGGGCAGAGGCTCAAAAGCAAGTTCTCTCAAGTGTTAGGGCTATTCAGTCTGTCCCAGAAGAGGAAAGGGGACAAGGTTTGTACTCAAGACTATTCCTGGTGCCCAGAAAAGACCACTCCTGGCGTCCTATCCTGGACCTATCTATCCTAAACGCATTTTGGTGATCCCAAAATTCAAGATGCTATCTCTTCACCAGCTGCTTCCTATGCTAGGCAAGGATGCCTGGTTGGCACCCCCTCCGAGGGGCCAAAAACTTAAGACCACCCAGGAGATCCCCTACTCCAGCCTGGGACCTTAACTTTGTATTGGAAAAACTCACTCTACCTCCTTTTGAACCAGCTGCAAATGCTGAGTTGAAATTCCTTTCTTGGAAAACAGCCTGCCTTTTGGCCATCATGTTAGCAAGAAGGGTGTCTGAATTACAGGCCCTCATGGCAGTGGAGCCTTTCATTATCTTTCATGTGGGCAGGGTGTCCCTCAGGATCAGTCCTTCCTTCATGCCCAAGGTGGTATCCAGTGTGGCCCTTAATCAGTCCATTCATTTGCCAACCTTCTTTTCTAATCTGCCGAACAAAGGAGAACAAATACTGCACCCCATGGATGTGCACAAACAACTTAGATTTTACTTGGACAGGAGTAATCCTCTCAGGAAATCTGAACAGGTGCTGGTTGCCTTTGCTGCAGGGGCAGAGGGGAAGGCCATTTCAAAGAAAAACATTTCTAAGTGGTTAAGTCATTACATTCATTTCTGCTATAAGCACCATGGAAAACCTACCCCACAGGGGATAAGACCACATTCAACCAGGGCTGCATCTACCTCTACAGCCTTTTTCAGAGGTGTCCCTACCAGGGATATCCTAGAAGCTGCTACCTGAAGTTCTGTACATACCTTCACCAAGCATTACTATTTGGCAATTTTCTCTAAGTCCAGAGCTGGCTTTGTCACTGCAGTCTTGCAGGACTTTATAGCTGGTCCTAGTGCTATCTAATTTCCTCCTCCCATCCTTAGCTTTGGGAATCTACCCAAATGTGATGACTGCAACAGTGAAACACGAAGAACATAGTACAGTTGTGTACACTTACCATAAATGTTAGAGTGTATTCATTGTTGCAGTCCTAGTTACTCCCTCCAGCCCCCTGACATTTATTGGCTGTACCTCTTATTCTTGTTTACTATGCTTAAAGCTTTTTGGTGTATTTGCTTTTTTGTTGGAGGTGTAACCTTGTATATATAATTGCTTCCCATTATAAGGGCACCTGACATCTGGGGCAAGAAAAACTGATATAACGGCGTCGACTGCATGCTTTATCCCCCGACTACCTGACGTCATGGAAGATGAGACAGCAGCCGACGCAGGACCCAAGACTTTATTAATCAGGCTGACTGAGGACTACTGCAAGCAGATAACCCAGATGTGATGACTGCAACAGTGAATGCACTCGACCATCTACAATTATGGTAAGTGTACACAACTGTACTTTCTCCACTCTGCTGGAATGAAGCCTGTACTTAGTCTGTGGTTGAATAGGGTACTCAATGGCAAAGCCAGATGTGAGAGTGTTCAATCTCGCCGCTTGTTCTTACACCTGGGTTCGGAGCCGATCTGCAAGCTCTGCATCGAGAAGAAGCTCGAGACCAACCTAACTCCCACAATCCCCCTCTGCCTTTACCTCAGATCTAGTTTGCCGCTGCAACGTTCGCATCAGAATTGATGAGCTCGGGCCAACTCAAGCTAAGATTAATTATTTTCTTATATTTTTCATATATTTTTTCTATAAAGTTGTTCCTAAATAACTGTGTGTGTGTGTGTGAATAGTGTATCGAGGGTTCTCGGTTCCGTATATAAATTTTATATACTTTATTAGAGTTTTCCCTCGGGGCCTACTCCACCCTTTTATCTCGGATTGACTACTGGCTTGGACTAAATTACTGGATTTGACAAATTATTCTGGAATAGACAAATTTTACTGGACTAGACATATTACTGGCTTTTTACTAGTTGCTGTACCTTTTTTGACATGTCCGAGAAAGCTAAATCTGGATTTAAACGCTGCCAATGTGGGCAGAAGATGTCTGTGACTGACAATCATAGTTCCTGCGTCTACTGTCTTGGCCCTCTCCATCTGCAAGAAGACTGCTCAATATGTCATTCTTTCAGTGGGAGGGTCATGACAGATAGGCACAGGAAACTTATGGACAGGGGGCTTTTGAAGCCTGCCTTTCAAGAGGCTCTGGATGCTTCAGACCAGACATCCAAATCCTCGAAGGAATCGAAGACGTCGGAGCCCAGGTCATCGGCTCCGAGCTCTTCAGTCAAAGTTCGATCACTGGTTCCACAGACTTCGGGGCCGAGTGTTGAACTGTTGTCAGTTTCCGAGCCTCGAGTCTTGGAACTGGTGATGGAGCTCCCTCCCTCGGCACTGTTGAGGTCGGCTCCGTCTTCGATTCCTTCGACGCGTTCTTCCAGGCCCCTCTCCGACACTGATGTAGACCGCGTGGTGCAGAAATTAATGGAGAATACGGCCTTATCCAAACTCATCTCTGTCTCCTCCCAGTTGGTGTCGAGACTCGAAGGCCTTCCCTTATCTCCACCTGTTCCTCCTCCGATGCCTGTCCAGCCTTCGGAGCCGGGAGAGGCTGATCTGGTGATTGTGGAGCCCTCTGTGCCAGAACCGTCTTTCTCTCGGTCAGCTCCGTTCACCTCGACTCCGTCGGATCCGATACCGGAGTCTCGGAGCCGAAGATCCATCCTTGGATCCGGGGCTGAGAGTCGGACCGATGTTTCGGTTCCGACGCTCCCTCTCGGGGCCTCTGCTCGGATCGACTCTGCTCCGTCCTCTGGGTCGATGCCTTCGGTGCCTGTCTCGGGGATTCTTCCGATTTCCTCGGAACCGGGAGATGCCTCGACTTGGGACCTGGGGGCCTTCGACCTCATGAGGAAGGTATTGTCTACCCAGACAACCACATCAGCAGAAACGGCTTCTCCTTCCCATAAAGGACCGTTATCCTCCTCTGCACCCACGGCTACATCTAAGCGTCGAGCACCTGTGTCTCAGCCACCCCTAGAGGGTGCCCCCTCTTCCTCGGAGGCTTCTTCGGATGCCCTCCCCGAGGAAGTTCCGAGGAAAAGATTGTGTAAGAGGAGACACTTAGATTCTCCACAAGAATCATTGACATCGGACACTGACTTGGATGAGTCAGAAGGGTCCCCAAAATCACCCTCAGAGGATGTCTCCTTTTCTGACATCCTGGAGATCCTAAAGCAGAGAGGTGATTGGCAAGCCCTTCCCCCTTCTGAGGATGAGTCAGTCTTGCTGAAGGCATTCGGTGCTCGCCCTTCCTCCTCCTGGGTCACTCTGCCCTTCGATGAGTTGATGGAGCTGATTGCTCGAAGGGCGTGGGAGACTCCTGACACGGTGGAGCCAGTCCCTAGAAAGCCTAACAAATATATTACTGTCCCTCAGGATAAGGCTTATCTGACAAAGGGAGTGCCAGTGGACGCTATGGTGGTGGCAGCGGCCATGAAAAAGGAGATGTCTGAATCTTCCTCATCTGTCCATCCGCCTAACAAAGATTCTAGGACTATGGACAGGTATGGGAAGCGCATATTTAGTTCAGCGGCTTTTTCTATGCGATCCCTGAACTATTTGACCCACTTCACACTGCTACAGAGGGATCTAATCAAAGAGTTGGGAGATACCCTCCAGGGTACTACAGATGCTGCTGTTTCAGAAAAGGTTACGGCACATCTCAATACCCTTACATCTATTGCAAACTCGTCCATGAGGCTGATCTCATACGCAGCCGAAGGATCGAGTAGGGCAGCAGCTTCAGCGATTGCTCTTCGTAGACAATCCTGGATGCGCTTATGTTCATTCTTATGAAGCCTTCAAGTCTTCCTTTACTAACGCCCCATTTGATGGTGCCACACTTTTGGCCCCAAAGTAAAGGAGACCCTTACCGGTGTGAGCAAGAGGGAAAGATTCTGTCTGCTGTCGAGTCCGTTTTCCACCCCATCCAGACCGTACCCCAAAGGGCAACGTGGTGGGAAAATGTGGTTTCAAAACCCCAAGGATCTTTCCCAGGCACACAGGGTGATGTCCTCTAGAGGCAGAGGAGGGGCAGAGGTGGAAGATGCCGTCCTGGCGGCAGAGGGGTCTGCAAAACCAAGGTGACAGGGATACACCCCTGGGAAACCTTTCCAGCACTCCTGAGAGGAGGCCCGACTGTCCTGCTCTGGAGGCAGTCGGGGTCGCTAGCTTTATACCCTCAGGCCTGGCGAAATCTTACATCAGACAATTGGGTAAAAGCGTTGTTACCAGAGGCTACAGAATACCCTTCCTATTGCCCCCAATTCCGAAGAAAAGACTCCCAGATGTGCCCCCATCTGCGAGACCCTGCAGCTATAGAAATTTCAAAGCTGCTAGAAAAAGAGTAATCCAACCAGTCCCAGCGGACCAAAGAGGATTCGGAACTTACTCAAGGTTCTTTTTAGTTCCAAAGAAGACAGGGGACTGGAGGCCGATTCTGGACCTAAGCAATCTCAATACCTTCGTCAAGAAAGAAAAGTTCCGGATGGTCACGCTTCAATCGATCCTTCTATTTTTACAGAAGGATGACTGGATGTGCTCAATAGATCTGAAGGACGCATACTACCACATCAAAATGGCCAGGGCGTCCAGGGATCACTTGCGCTTCCGGCTGGGAGCCAGCCACTTTCAGTTTTGAGCCCTGCCCTTTGGTCTGACCTCAGCCCCCAGGGTTTTCACCAAATGCATGGCAGTGGTAGCGTCTCACTTGAGACGCCTGGGATTCCAGGTGTTTCCGTGTCTGGACGACTGGCTCCTTTCTGCCACCACCCAGCGTCAACTGATTCAGGCCAGGGATTACACACTGCACCTTTGTGTTCATCTCGGAATTTCCGTAAATTTCGAAAAATCTTTACTACAACCATCACAGCATATCTCATTCATAGGAGCAGAATTGGATACGCATCGTTTAATTCTAAGACTTCCTCCAGAAAGGATAGCCTCACTACAAAGCCACATATCTCTTCTTCTGTCATCCAGGAAATCCCCAGCAAAACTGGTTCTGAAGGTTTTGGGTCTCATGGCAGCTTCTCTCATTGCGATACCATTGGGAAGACTGCACATGAGAGTTCTACAATGGCTACTGTTTGCACAATGGTCGTTCCAACAGCTACCTCTGACACACGAAATTCTGATCACAAACATATGCAGATCACACCTAGCTTGGTGGCTCCGGACTTGCAACCTTTCCAGCGGAAGACCATTTGTGCTACCCACGCCGACAGCTACGGTGACCACGGACGCTTCCCTGATAGGGTGGGGGGGCATCTTTCAGGGACAGACAGTCCAAGGCGAATGGACCAATTTAGAGTACAATCTGCACATCAATGTTCTAGAGTTGAGGGCAGTGTTTCTAGCGTTGCAACACTTTGCTCCCCTTCTTCCTCTAGGGACTATTGCAGTTCAGACGGAAAACATGTCCGTAGTCTGGTACATAAACAAACAAGGGGGAACCAAGTCTTATCAGTTATGCAGAGAGGCCATGAGAATCTGGCAATGGGCGGAGTCCACAGGTCGCTTTCTGATTGCAACGCACATCCCGGGTCATCCAACGTCATAGCCGACAGGTTGAGCAGAGCAATCCTGTTGCCTCACGAGTGGTCCCTCAAACAGTCAGTTGCGAAGGAGATTTTTCGCAAATGGGGCCAGCCTTCCTGCGATCTTTTTGCGTCTCCAATGAACGCCAAATGCAGAAGCTATTTTGCCCTATTACCCCCTCCAGGGGAAGTCCCCAGGGACGCTCTGGTTCACGATTGGCCCCCGGGTCTCCTGTATGCTTTTCCTCCCTTTCCCCTAATTGCAAAGTTTCTGCAGAAAGCCAACAACCTGCAAAGGACGATTATCCTCATTGCCCCATTCTGGCCTCGTCAAATCTGGTTTCCCTTTCTTCTGGCTCACCGCATTCGGGAACCCTGGATCCTGGACCCGGAGCCGGATCTACTGACCCACTCGTCAGTCAGGGGCTCCCCACCCCTCGCTACTGTCACTCCAACTAGCAGCTTGGCTGCTCCGCTTCCCTACTTAGCCAGGTCTGATCTTTTTTCACCTGCAGTTCAGAATATACTAGTGGCTTCTCATAAAGCTTCCACTACAAAGACTTACACTAGTAAATGGAAGCGTTTTGCTTACTGGGCAAATACACAGCAATTGGACCCTGTTATAGCTCCCTTAAATAAAATCTTGGAGTTTTTAACCGAGTTGTTCCACCAAGGAGCTTCTCCTGCCACTTGAGTGCAATTGGCTGCCATTTCCAACTTTCATGTGGAAGAATGTGGGGCTCCTATTATGGCTCATAGACTTTGTAAGGCCTTTCTGAAAGGATCTTTCCATATTAGACCACCAGTTAGAACTCCTGCATCACCTTGGAATCTAAACCTTTTATTATCTAAATTGATGCTATCTCCGTTTGAACCAGCCTCCTCTTGCCCATTGAAGTATTTGTCGTGGAAGACCCTCTTTTTGGTGGCCATTACATCGGCTAGGCGGGTGTCAGAGCTTCAGGCTCTTTCTATTAAACACCCTTATTTGATTTTTCACTCTGACAGAGTATCTCTTCGCACTAATCCATCCTTTCTCCCCAAAGTTTGCTCCGTTAATAACATTAATCAATCCATTGAACTCCCTACCTTTTTCAAAAACCACTCCAATAAGTTGGAGTGTAAGTTACACAAGTTGGATGTTCATAGACAACTTAGATTTTACCTGGATAGAACAAAGGATCACAGGAAAACAGATCAACTTTTTGTAGCCTTTGCAGACAGCAGGAAAGGGATAGCAGTTACTAAACGAACTCTTTCCAAATGGCTAACTGATTGCATTATATTTGTTTATGCTACTTCGGAACAAACTTTACCTGTCAAACCCAAGGGGCACTCTACAGGATCAGTTTCTACATCTCTGGCTCATGCAGCTCGCCTACCGTTAGACACTATATGTGCAGCTGCCACTTGGTCTAAACCACATACATTCATTTCTCACTACAAGGTAGACAGGGTTTCTAGGGACAGGGCAAGCTTTGGTTCCACTGTGCTCAAGAATGTTCTCCCGTGAGTTCCTCAGGAACATGGAGCTAGGGACGCTACCCAGGTGTAAGAACAAGCGAGATTGAACACTCTCACATTTAGAAGTTATGTCCTTACCATAACTTTCCATGTGGAGTGTTCATCTCGCCTTTGTTCTTACATTCCCACCCTCCCACCCTCAGGAAGAACGTCCAGTTTGGTGTTTGGTTTGATTTCTTCTGCTTCTGCATTTCGCAGTTGTTGTGTATATATGTATAGGTGTTTCTTGCAGTATATTGTTTTGGCATGAATGTGTCTCTCTCTCTGACTTCTGGTTTGCTTGCAAACTAGATCTGAGGTAAAGGCAGAGGGGGATTGTGGGAGTTAGGTTGGTCTCGAGCTTCTTCTCGATGCAGAGCTTGCAGAGCGGCCGACACGGAGCCGAGGATCGGCTTCGAACCCAGGTGTAAGAACAAAGGCGAGATGAACACTCCACATGGAACGTTATGGTAAGGACATAACTTCTAATTACTGTTGGAGATGGTGCAGAATACTTCCTGGGATGCTATCAGGTCCTATGGATGCTGTGTTCATTGCCTTGGATAGGGCCTGTAAAACTTGATCTGTGGAGATGTGAGGTGCAAGACAAGTATCGGGGATGTCGAAAGGGCCTTTGGGGGGGGGCGTAAAGTTTGTGGTGAACCTATCTGCTGGCAGGTTGGCCAAGTCATCAGGATCAGTGTAAGTGATGCTGTTAAGTACTAATTCGGAACAAACCTGGGCTTTGCCATGGAGGTTCGTGACGTAACTGAAGAAGACTTTATGGTTTCCCTTTGATCTGAAGTAGTTAACTTCATTGTATCTGCAACCTGTGGGTATACGGATCCGTATCGGATCCGAGCCGGCAACATTTTTCTAGCATCTGCTCCAAGATCCTACCCTTACCCTTAATGCCCTACCATCTCCTATCTTCCCTCAGATCTCGTTTGCCACGCCAGTAGTGTGCATTGAGGTCTCCTTTGCTCTGAGCTCAGGGATAGTAAGTGGTATTATTACTTAAATCTAGTGTGTGTCTGAGTTATTTTTTTTCCCCTTCCTCCCCTTGTTTAGTGTATCGCTTGTTCGTCGGTTTAAAAAAAAAATGTTTTCCTAACTTGGTAGAGTAGTTGCTAGGCCTGCCCTTCCCATACCTGTGTGTGTGTGTGTGTGTGTTTTTTTCTGGTAGGTAGTATTTTTCCTTTTGGATGCAGGACCATGGCTAATGAGCCAAAACCTGTTTTCAAGAAATGTACATAGTGTGGCCATAAGCTCTCCCCGGCTGATGGTCACACTCTGTGTGTGATTTGCTTGGGAGTGGCACATTTGTCCACTCAGTGTGCTACCTTCACTGGTTTCAATCCAAGGGCCCTTAGGGATCAGAAGGCCAAGTTAGTAGCCAAAGGCCTTCTCCCCGCTGCCACGGCCTCGGTTTCTAGTGTTCACCCTACCACCCAGACAGGGACTCAACCTCCCTCTTCTTCTTCTGGTGATGGGTCTAATAAAGCCAAATCTACAGTCAAGCGTGGCTGATAAGGAAAAACAGACAAAGAAAGGCGCAGAGAGAATAGAGAGAAGAAAGGACAGACATTGCAAGAGATCCCTGGAGAAGGGAGTGCTTTTAGTCCCCCTTCTAAGGCCATGAGGCCTGTTTCTCCAAGGCTCCGGTCTCCTCGTTTCTCACCATAGCCGTTGGAACGTTCGGACCCGAGGCCTTCCTCCCCATTGCGCAGACCAGCCAGATCTGAGTTGGTGGCCTCTTCGAGGTCGACTCAGAGTTTATCGGACATGGACAGGATGATGCGGAGATTCATTCAGACCCAAATACAGATGGGAATCTTGCCAGGCCCCTCTCCCTCTGGAGGGGGGGGCCTCCATGCCTTTTTTCCGCCCCATCTCTCCTTCCCCGATCCGTGCTTCGGGGCTCTTGGATCAGAGGATTTTCGGAGCTGGTAGCTCGGCGCCGACGGTTCCTCCAACCTTGATTCTGGCTGTTACCTTGAGTTCCTCGGATCTGACTTGTTCAGATCCGAGTGACTCGGAGCCGCGGACAGGGAGTCGGACCTGAGGGAATGGATTCTTCGGCTCTGACCTTTTCGGATCCAGCCCATTCCCCTCGGACCTCAGGCTACCCTGGTTTCAGCTCTGGTCCCCGCTTCGGATCCGGGGAGGGCGTTTTCCTTACTGGGTGCTAAGGAGGTCCGCTCTCCCTCGGCCTTCGAAGTGGTGGAGAGGGTTTTCTCCCAGGGATTGAGACCCCAGCCCATCCCCTCTGATACCACCCGGGCCCCCCCCCATGGATTTGGCGACGACTCCCTTCATCCTGTCTCAGGGACAGCCCATGCCAGAGGATCCCCGGGTTAATTTCCCTGAGGAAACCCCTGCGGCTCATGAATCCCCTTCTGATAGTCCCACTGAAGAGGGTCACCGTAAGCACAAATGTGAAAGGAGGCACTTGGACTCCCCCGAGTCCCTCACTACGGACACTGACTTAGATGAAGGAGAAGGTTCCCCCAGGTCACCTCCCGAAGACGTCTCCTTCAGAGAAATCATGAAGATCCTCCGCCAGAGGGGAGGTTGGTCAGCCCCAAAACCTTCTGGGGATGAGTCAGTGTTCTTGGAGGCCTTTGGCACGGGCTCATCTACTTCCTGTGTGTCCCCGCCAGCGGACCCCTTGGTGGACCTCATCACCACGTGGGCATAGAAGGAGCCTGACACCTCAGAGCCCATCCCCAAATGCCCTGACAAAATTTTATCTCCTCCTTCCAACAGACAACCTTGGTCAAAAGGAGCTCCAGTTGACGCTATGTTGGTTGCATTGGCCACAAAGAAGGAACTAGCACAGGAGAGTTCCTCAGTCCACCCTCGAGGCAAGGAGTCCAGGTCGGTGGATAGGTTTGGGAAGCGCATCTGTTCCTCAGCAACCTTTTCAATCTGTGCGCTGAATTATCTGGCACATGTGATCCGGCTTCAGCGAGACCTTGCTTCGGAATTTGCTGAATCGCCCCAGAGTCTTTATCGCTGCAGGACGGACAGTTGTTCTCTGCGAAAATGTCTACTCTGAAGTCAGTCTCAAACATGTCGATGCGACTCCTTTCCCATGCCACAGAGGGGCAGCTAGGGCGGCTGGGACAGGCATAGCTATGAGGTGTCATGCCTGGCTCAGGTTGTGTTGGTTCGCAGACCCTTTCAAGGAATTGTTTATCAACGCTCCCTACGACGGTTCTTCCCTTTATGGGAAGACAGTATGTGACACACTTGTCCAGAGTGAACAGGACCGGAAGACTTTGTCTGCCGTCGGGATCCGCTTCTCTAATCCTCAGCGGTCCTTCTCTAGGAATCAAAGAGGGCAGAAGAAGATGTGGTTCCGAAAGTTTGTTTTCCCGGGATTCTCAGGGCAACTATTCCCCCAGAGGCAGAGGGGGGACAGGATCGACGCCGACCCAGAGGTAGAGGGGTCCCAGGAATTTTGGGTCTAGGGAACCCTTTTCTGATAGACCCGGTCAGCAGCCCTGAGGGGTTGCCTAACTGTCCTACTCTGGAGGCAGTCGGTGGAAGATTGTCCTTACACCCAGTGACATGGGAGTCCATTACGACAGATCGCTGGGTGTTACAGATAATATCCAGAGGTTACACTATTCCATTTGTTGCCCCTCTAAATATTCCAAAACACCTCCCGGATGTTGCACCCGCTCACAGGGAGGCCGCAGCTCTAGAGGTTTCAAAGCTGCTTCTCAAACGAGCCATCGAACAGGTCCCTGTCGATCAGTTCAGATCAGGCTTCTACTCAAGGTTATTTTTGGTGCCAAAAAAGACGGGGGACCTCAGGCCCATTCTAGACCTGTCAACATTAAAACTGTCTGTAGCCAAACAGAAATTCCTGATGGTCACCCTACAGTCCATTCTACCTCATCTCCGAGAGTGCAACTGGATGTGCTCGTTAGACCTCCAGGATGCTTACTACCACATCAAAATACACAGAAGCTCCAGGAGGTTTCTGCACTTCCGGCTGGAAGCCAGTTATTTTCAGTTCAGAGCCCTACCCTGTGGTCTCTCCACAGCCCCGAGAGTGTTCATCCAGGTAGTGGCAGGTGTAGCAGTTCACCTGAGGCTTCAGGGTATTCAGGTGTTTCCATACCTGGATGACTGGCTCTTCGCTGCGCCCAACAAGCATCACCTGTGTCTGGCTCGAGATTACTTCATTCGGTTGGCAGATCTACTGGGAATTACAGTCAATGTTCAGAAATCCAGTTTGCAACCAGTGCAAGTTCTAGACTTCATTGGGGCACGGCTAGACACTTTGCAGATGAAGGTATTCTTAACTCCAGACAGGATCTTACACCTCAGGTGCCACATAGCTCAGATGGCGAACTTCAAGTCTCCAAAGACAAGCGAGGTTCTCCGGGCTCTGTGCTCCATAGCTGCCGCCATATCGATTTCTCCCTTGTGCGAGCCTTCACATGTGGGTTCTTCAATTGACTCTGTCTGTTCAGTGGTCTTGGCTAGACCTGCGCATGGGATTTCTGATAAAGATCAATCACTTCTGCAGGACGTCTCTTCTTTGGCGGTTAAGTTCACCCTAGATATCAGAAGGACGCCCCTTCGCGTCATCTCCAGTCCAAGCCACAGTGACCACAGACGCCTCCCAACTCTGGTGGGGGGGACACGGTTTGGGAAGGACAGTCCAAGGCACGTGGTCCCAGTCAGAGACCAAGTTGCACATAAATGTTCTAGAGATGAGGGCAGTGCTTTTAGCGTTGGAAGCCTTTCACACTGTCCTTCCTCTTGGATTGATTGCAGTTCAGTCAGACAACATGTCAGTTGTTTGGTATATTAACAAGCAGGGGGGAACCAGATCCTATCTCCTATGTCGTGAGGCCATGAGAGTGTGGGAATGGGTGATCTCCATCGGTCGGTTTCTGATAGCAACACACATCTTGGAGTTCTCCAACATTTTAGCGGACAGATTGAGTCGGGCTATTCTGATGCCGTACGAGTGGTCTCTGAAATGGTCAGTAGCGGAGGAGATCCTCCTTGCATGGGGTCAGCCTTGTTGCGGTCTCTTCGCATCTCCTTCTAACGCGAAGTGCAGAGAGTTCTTTGTTCTGATTCCCTCACCAGGGGAAGTCCCCAGAGACCCTCTAGTCCATGCTAGCCCCCCTGGGCTTCTGTATGCTTATCCACCATTGCCACTCATTCCGAAGTTTCTTCAGAAAGCTTGCCGACTGCGGTGCAAAGTGATTCTCATTGTCCCGTTCTGGCCTCGTCAGGTTTGGTTCTCATTCCTTTGGTCTCATCTCTTAGCTCCCCAGTGGGTTCTGGATCCCTGCCCGGATCTGATCTCCCATCCATCGGGGGCCCGTCTGCCCGATCTGGGCAGCCTCAAGCTTGACAGCTTGGTTGCTCCAGTTCCGTTGATTGCCAGGACTCCCGGTCTTTCATCCCCGGTAAAATCCATACTGGTGGCTTCTCTTAAAGACTCCACTAGGAAACGTTATCGCAGTAAATGGAAGCACTTTTCCATTTGGGCCTCACATAGAAAACTAGATCCATTTACAGCCCCTGTTAAAGCGGTGTTGGATTTCCTGTCTGGCATTTTTCAGCAAGGAGCTGGTTCCTCCACAGTGAAAGTACAATTGGCAGCCATTTCCAATTTTCACGTTGGTGAAGACAACATTGCCTTAGCCTCCTCTAGGCTGTGTAAGGCCTTTCTTAAAGGTACTTTTCTGTTACATCCACTTGTCAGGGATTCATTGCCTCCTTGGGACCTTACCTTTTTTTTTACAGGCATTGGTGGCTCCTCCTTTCGAACTGCAGCTTCGGTGGATTTAAAATGTTTGTCTTGGAAGACCGCTTTCCAAGTCGCCATTACATCTGCTAGGAGGGTTTCTGAGCTTCAAGGTCTGTCTGCCGTGCCTCCGTATTTGGTCTTCCACAAGGATAGGGTCTCTCTCCGTACTAATCCTTCCTTCTTACCCAAGTGGCATCTGAAGCAAACATAAACCAGTCCATTAATCTGTCCGTTTTCTTCCCTAACTTCCAAAAGAAAGGTGAATACAAACTTCATTTGATAGATGTTCATAGACTGCTTCGTTTTTATCTTCACAGAACGAAGTCTTTCCACAATACTGACAATTGTTTGTTTCCTTTTCCAAAGCATTTATGGGAAAAGCTATTTCTAAAGTTTCTTTAGCCGGATGGATCACTCTTTTTTTGTATTTCACATGCCTACAAAGCAAAAGGTTTATCTCCTGGTATTGTTAAGGCTCACTCTACCAGGTCCATGGCAACTTCTGCTGCCTTTTGGTCTAGGGTGCCTTTGGACAACATTTGTGCAGCAGCGACCTGGGCCAATTCACATACCTTAATTTCCCATTATAAATTAGATCTGATGTCTAGGGGTAGAGCATCCTTTGGCTCTGCGGTGCTCAGGGATATCCTTCCATAAGGGCCTCCCAGGATTGGAGTAGCTGGGGATTCTGTCCCACAGGTTGCAGATAAAATGAAGTTAACTACTTCAGATAAAGAAGTTGTGTACTCACCGTAATGTTCCATCTGAGTAGTTGTACTTCATTTTTCTGCAACATTACCTCCCTTCGTCCCCCGGACCTTGTCCTGTCTTTTCAGGTTTGGTTCATTGGGCTGAGTTGCTTATGTTTTTAGTTGCAGCAAACTCGATCTGAGAGAAGATCTACTATCTCCTGGTGGTAGGGCATTATGGGGAAGGGGAGGAGCTCGGAGCTTGGAGCAGATGCTAGAAAAAAAGTTGCCGGCTCTAATCCGATACGGATCCGTATACCCACAGGTTGCAGAAGTATAACTCCTCAGATGGAATGTTATGGTGAGTACATAACTTCTTTTTTTGGAGGATAGTTTTGATTCATAATTGGCCTTGGAGGTTTTCAACTAATGATCTGATTTGCTTGTTGTGGCTAAGGAGGGAGTTTTCCAATTTGGAATTTGTTCTTTTTTAAAACCAAAAGTGTGCAAGGCACCAATAAAGGCTGTCCCTCCACAAATAGACCGCAGCAAAGTCCAGAGAAGTATTTAATATTAATCAAACGTTAATAACATCCAAGGATTAAGCGCTTTTGTCTCCCTACAGGAAACTTCATCAGAATCGTGAAAACGGAGTTCCATCCAGTTTAAATGCATCAAAGGCTCATTTCATTGGTTAGAAAGCAAATGAAACACCCCTCTAGATGACACATAAGTAGAAGAACACTTTGAGGTGATTCCTTAAAACAAAGTGCAATGGAACAAAAATACATTAAATATCTTCATATATAAAGAGAGCCTGATGGGTAAAAAGAAGTTGTTTTAAAGGGTTGGGGGGCAATATACTTACCATTGAGAGAATTGGGAACCCCCAGTAAAGATGAAGTGACATCTGACCCGTCGGGTCCTCAGACACCTTATCTGGTGTTATCATACACCCAACATATGAGTTGGGTCAAAAAGACTATCAGTAATTTGTGGGAAATGTTCAAGAGAATGCCCAATAGATTGGATATGAAATTACAATCTTAAGGATATTTTGGAAAAGAAAAAATATGAGGAACACCATATGATTACCAAAAAGGGAACCTACAAATGTGGGAGATGTTCCCAATGTACTTTTTTGGCCAATTGTGAAACACTACAGATTCCACACTTGCCCCTTACAGCTACCAGTTATTACAGTTGTTTTGTTTTATCAAAGGGGTTGTTTATGTTGCCTGTTGTACCACGTGTTGGGCATATTACATGGGTAATAAAAGCAAAAAAGCGTAAAAACAGCAGTAAGACAGGAAGGATGAAGTAAAAAATCTTTACTGGCACAAATATCCAAAGCGCTTTTCGTCAAGCCCAATGCTTGACTTCTTCAAAGGAAATGACATCACAATCCACATTCATTTTAATATAGTTATATAATTATTCAATTAACTCAAAAACAGCCTACACAATAACCATTAATCTACACTTAAACGGGTAAGCACTTAAATTCATGTGCTTCCCTACTAGAAAATACTTAACACAATGATTACATGATACAAATGTAAAAAATACAAAAAATACAAAATATATATATAAAAACAATAACAAATAATATAAAATATTTGTTATCTCTGAAGGTTTTTTAATTTTAACAGACTAGCTATTGAACAGGTATCATTAATGCCAGGATGGCAGTAAGCATATAATCTAACCTGCCATAGTAACTCTGTTTCCTCTAATTTTAAAGGTCTAGGGCCTCCCCTTAATTCCATTGGGGTATGATCTATTGCAGTAAACCTAAAACTATGTTCAGGATATGTCGCCACATGTTTAGCTAGAGCATTCTCCATCTTCAGATTTTTGATAGCATATGTGTGTTCATATATACGATCTCTCAGCCTTCTCACCGTTTTCCCAATATAGAAGGCCGGACATACTTTGCATCTAGCCAAATATGTTACAAAAGATGAATTACAATTTAATTTGAACCCTATTTTGTATGTACAATTCCTAATAGTAAAGTGTGTACACTCCTCAACATACTTACAGTAGTTACAATTCTGGCATTTATACATACCACCATTCAACACTGATCGCATTGTCTTTAATTCCAAAATATTTTTCATATTGCTTCCCCTCCTGTACACTACTTTAGGTTCGTATCCCACTTTCTTGTAAATACTCGGGTGGAGTTTAAACAATTCCCAATTCTTAAAGATGATATCCCTACATAACGCACTGTTTTGATTGAAGGTAGTGATAAATATAGGCTTTGATGGTTCCTCATCCAGGACCTCATCAAATGTTTGATGTACTGAAGGTGAAATAACAACTCCAGAAACATCAACATTATTAGACAACTGACAATTACTAGTGTGATGGATGCAGGAAGTATCAGATCCATTAATGGGTACAATGTTCCCAACTGTGGTATGGTTCTCAGGGTTGTAATCAACAACTGGTAACAATGGTACATATATTCCATGTTGTCTTTTTTCGACAACTTCCTGGATCAACTGGTCAAGTAATTCAACAGGGTATCCTCTTGCCATGAACATGTTCCTTAAATTTAAACATTCATCTTGAAAGTCATCATACAAGGTGGTCATTCTTGCAGCCCGTACCAGCTGACCCTTAACCACTGATCTCTTTTGTGTAAATGGGTGACAGCTGGTAAAGTGCAAGAAGGTGTTGGAATATGTTATCTTACGATGAATTTTCGCAGTATAACAACTGAGTGTTAAATCTTTGTTCAACCATACATCTAAGTATGCTATATTTTTAGTGGAAAATGTAAATGTAAATTCCAAAAAATCTGTGCTTTGATTAAAGTATTGTAACATCGTGACAGCTTCACTTTCATCTATACAAGCAAGTATGAAGATATCGTCAAGGAATCGTGTATATAATTGGAATCGTTCATGATAGGTGTTGTCATCTGAGAAAACATAATGTGACTCCCAGTAGGCTATGACCAAGTTAGCTAAGCTGCCACAACTAACTATGCCATTAACTATATTAATGTGAATGTGGATTGTTATGTCATTTCCTTTGAAGAAGTCAAGCATTGGGCTTGACGAAAAGCGCTTTGGATATTTGTGCCAGTAAAGATTTTTTACTTCATCCTTCCTGTCTTACTGCTGTTTTTACGCTTTTTTGCTTTTATTGGTTGTTTTTGCCTCTTGATATTACATGGGTAAAACCGAGTGTAATTTGAGACACAGGATATACGAACAGATGTACAACATCAGCAGGAATAAGAACACTAATGCTCTGTTTAGGCATGTTTCACTGTGTACTAGAGCTGACTACAAATTTTGGGTTTTGGAGTGTGTGAAGTACAGTGACAGGTGGGGACTGGGAAAACAGGGTAGAATTTAGGAACCAATGTGGATGCCTGTGTTTTCCAGGACTAAATGCCCACATTTTCCTAGCCCTTAAATTAAGGGCTATAATGTTTAAATGAAGTACCATACTACAACAGCATGTTAAATATATTCCCTGTTATCACTACATTGATTTGATTTTATCTTGATTGTATTTTTTATAAGAATATTTTTCATTTCATTATTGTGCTTTATATATCAAGATATTTAATGCATTTTTGTTCCATTGCACGTCCATGTTTTAAGGAATCACCTCAAACTTGTTTTATTGATGTGTCATCTAGATGGGTGTTTCATTTGCTTTCTAACCAATGAAGTGAACCTTTGATGTATTTAAACTGGATGGAACTTAGTTTTCATGATTCTGATTAAGTTTCCTGTAGGGAGAGGAAAGTGCTTAATCCTTGGACGTTATTAACATTTTATTAATATTAAATACTTCTCTGGACTTTGCTGTGGTCTGTTATTTGTGGAGGGACGGCCTTTATTGGTGCCTTGCATACTGAAGTTTTTGGTTTTACCAGTTGTTGTTTGTTCTTCAACAGTGTGTCCTTGTTTTCTCAAATTCGTTTGTTTCTTTTTACCCTTGGAGAACAGTTTCTTCCTTTCGTTGTAAAGCCTGTTGATAGAGGATGTTCCCCAAACAGGTTTGTGTTTCCTCGAGGAGCAGGTTTTAGATGTTCTTCATGTTTCACTGTTGCAGTCATCACACTTGGGATGTTCGTGTTTCACTGTTGCAGTCATTACTTTAGGGTTATTTGCTTGCAGTAGCTCTCAGTCGGCCTGATTAACAAAGTCTTGGGTCATGCGTCGGTTGCTGTCCCTTCTTCCATAACGTCAGTCAGGGGTATAAAATATGCAGCCAACGCCATTACATCAGTCTTTCTTGCCATGCAGTGCCTGAAGCAGAAGCAGTTCGCAATGCTGGTCGGCCGACTCCTGAAATTTTCGTTTGAGTTTCAGAACCGAAGTCTTCAACTAAAGCAAAGTACCTCATTGGAGAAACTTTTTCTTGCTCTTAACAGATGTCAGTAAAAGTTAATAATTGCATTACTTGTGGAAAGCAAATACCTCACAAAGATTTTCATTTGTGCTGTATTCCTTGCCTAGGCCCTGACCACGATGTACCTTGCTGTAGGTTTTGTGCTTTATTTAATCAGCACACTATCCGTCATCTGTATGTTTTCGCCTCTGAATATTTCATTTCTCTGTTTAATTAACCAGAAATGTCGTCTGTTAGCCATCCGACTACTGGGATTTAAAAAAAATGCAAAGATAAAGACAGAGACAGGCCGCCGAGGTCCAAAGCTGCCGATGACGCTTCTCCTAAGCCAGTTGCCAGTTCGCCGGTACTCGGGTGCTTTCGCAGCCCCTGATACCCGCTCCTTCTGATTTGCAGGCCTCTACTGAGACCCATTTGGAGTCCAGTATGCTGCGAGTTGCTTCAACTGTGGAACCTGCGGATGTCTCTACCTTGAATGGGTCCGGAGCTGCTGTGCAGGCACCAGCTTCTGAGGGTGTATTCAGGCCTACGGACTTGCATATTAAACCAATGCCTCCTTCTTCATTTAGGCCCAAGTCTCGAACCATGCCTAAGAAACCGACGCCCAGGCCGCATGCTCAGGCCTCTATACCTAAAAAACAAATGATAACAATGGCTGAAGATCTTATAACTCTAATTAGGGAAAGCCAACCTCACCATTTTAAGAGACCTAGGACTGAAGTTGTTTATGAATCTTCTGACCAGGATTCTGATTTCTCTGATTCTTCTGATGATCTGGATTTGCCCTTATCTACTTATGAGGATTCTGATGCAGAGGACTGTATTCCCTCTGCTTCCCCTCCAGAGGATTTTTCTTTTGGTGAAACCTTACATACTCTTAAGGGAGCATTTCCACTGGGAAAGCCAGGATTTTTCTGATTCAAAAAAAGAGGCGTATGGATTTCTTACTCCTGCCTCAGCATAGGCCTTTAGCTATACCTCCTGTACTAGACATTGATGATGCCTTTTCGGAATTTAGTTTGGGCCCTGATTTTTTGCCTCCTGCTCCCAGAAAACCTGACAGATATTACAGGGTTCCTGATTCACACAAGTTCCTTTTTAAAAATCCTATTGCGGATCCAGAGGCTATTTCACAGGGACCCAAGGGCATTAAGGCTTCTACTGCTAAAAATCCTACCCCTTCTGATAGGGACTCTAGGGCACTGGATAGATTGGGTAAGAAGGTTTACACTTTTGCAACCTTGGCCATTAGGGCTTTTAACTGCCAGTTTCATGTGTTAAAGTATCAACAACTAGTTATTGGATTGCTTAAACAGAAAATGATGTTGATTTCTGATTGTGCTGAAAATAAAGAATTACAGGATTTAATGCATTCTGCTGAACAGGTTGGAAAACATACTTTGCAATGTGGATTTGATTCATTTCATTAGAGGCCTCTTGCAGGGCTGCTGTTACTTGGTCTGTGCTCAGAAGGCATGCTTGGCTTAAGGAGCAATCTTTGCCTGATCATGTTAAAGCTAAACTGTTGGATGCTCCCTTAAATCAGGACCGCCTGTTTGGCAGCAAGACTGAGGAAGTTCTTAAAAAGATGGAAGATGAAGCTAAATATATGCAAACCGTTAAAAGATTTCTTACAAGATCAACCTCCTAGATTTAGTAGGCACTGGCCCTCTAAGAATTGGTCCTTTCCAGCCCCTTCCAGGTCTTCTCAGGCCAAACCCAGACACAGCAGAAACCCCAGGTTTCAGTCCCAGGGGGGACACACAAGACTAAGCAGGGGGGGTTTCCGCACCCAAATCTGGGATTTGTAAGACTCCCCTGTATGGAAAACTGTCTCAGTGACTTGCTTTTAAAACTTCCAAGCACTTCCCAACTGAATGCTCCTTTAGGCGGAAAGATTGGTATGCAGGCCAAAAAATGGGAACTCATTACCCAGGACAAATGGGTTTTAAATATAGTGTCCCAAGGATACAGATTTCACTTCCACACATTACCAACACCAAGCAGGTGGCCAGATCTACGCCCAAATCAGTGGGCAGTGGCCCAAAATCAAGTACTCTCTCTCTTAAGCATGGGGGGTTATTCAGTTGGTACCAGAAGAGGAAAAGGGGCAAGGTTTCTATTCAAGACTTTTTCTGGTACCCAGAAAAGGCAGTACATGGCATCCTATCCTGGACCTTTCTACTCTAAACACCGTTCTGGTGATTCCAAAATTCAAAATGCTGACTCTTCAACCAGCTGCTTCCTATGCTAGGCAAAGATGCATGGTTGGCAACACTAGACTTAAAAGAAGCATACCTGCACATCCCTATCAGGGAGTCTTGCAGAAGATACCTATGCTTCAAAGCAGGCTACATGCACTATCAGTTCTCTGCAATGCCCTTTGGCTTATCTACTGTGCCCGGGGTATTCACAAAGTGCCTAGCTCCAGTCATTGCATTTTGCAGGTAAAGAAATATTCAAGTATACCCATACCTGGACGATTGTCTAATTCAGGCAGAAAGCCAGGACATACTTTTGAATCATCTGGCCTTTGTTCAAAGGGTACTGACTTGTCTGGGGTACACCATAAACAAAAAGAAATCGCACCTGGTACCCTGTCAACAAATTAGATTCCTGGGAGCAAGCTTGAATACAACTTCCCAGATGGCTTTCCTCACGCCAAAGAAACAAATTAATTTGACAACCTACTTCAAACAAGTGGCCACAAAAACCCAGTTTATCTGCAAGGCAAATACTGCAAGCCTTGGGGTTCATGGCCTCCTGCATTTTTCTAATTCCATATGCAAAACTGCATATGAGGAAACTACAATGGTATCTCAAAAGCCTATGGTGTCAACATTCACAGGATCGAGAAGCAATGATTCCTATCATACCTTGCCTACGCCCAGAGTTCCTTTGGTGGGCAGAGTCCTGCCACCAAAACAGGGAACTACCATTCACACTACCCCCTGCCACCCAAACCTTAACAACAGACTCATCAGACTATGCATGGGGTGCTCACCTGGCAGGGAAGTGCATTCAGGGCAAATGGAACCCAAGTCAAATGCAACTGCACATAAATCAAAAGGAAATGTTAGCTGTACAGAATGCTCGGACAGCCTCCAAGGACCACATTCTTCCAGGACAACTAATGGTAAAGATGGACAACACCACTGTCATGTGGTACATAAACAAGCAGGGGTACACATTCTTACCACCTCTGCAGACTAGTCATGGCATTGTGGAACACAGCCTTGAGCTACCAAGTGAATCTACAAGCTCATTTCCTGACAGAAAAACTAAATACACTGGCAGACAGACTAAGCAGAAACCTCATGGACCCACACGAGTGGAAATTGGAACCAAGGATTTTCAACATGTTGACAAGCAAATGGGGGAGCCCAGGTATAGACCTATTTGCCTTTTCCCCAGAACCATCAATTGGACAAATTTTGCACAAGGATTCCCCACGAGCTAGCTTGGAAAGTGGATGCTCTGTCCTTCAGCTGTAAAAATCGGTTTATGCCTTTCCTCCTCTGCCTCTGCTCTCCAAGGTACTACTAAAGATCAAACAGGACAAGCCAAGGACGATTGTAATTGCGCCAGACTGGCCATGCCAACACTGGTACCCCCTCTTGCGCAGTGTGTCATGCTTGGCCCCATGGCACCTGCCTCAGACTTCTTTCCTGTTGTCTCAGCAGGAGAACCAAGTCCTGCACCCTCGGCTACAAACCCTGAACCTAGCAGCCTGGCTAATTACCTAATCTCTCCTTTACCATCCCTCAGTAAATCAGTGATGGATATCATTTTAGAGGCAAGGAGGCCTAGTACTAGAAAATCTTATGCTGCAAAATGGAAAAGATTTTGTGCCTGGAACCAATATCAAGGGATGAGCGCAGCAGTGCCCAATTTACCTCCGATTCTACAATACTTGACTGAGATGCTTCATAAGGGCTTGTCCTTTTCCTCCATCAAAATTCATGCCTGAGCCATTTCAGCTCATTATAGCACAGAGCCTCCCCTCTTCTCTCACCCACTGCTTAAGCAGTTCCTCAGAGGGGGCCATAAATATAAGGCCACCCAGGAGAGCTCCATCTCCAGCCTGGAACCTTAACTTTGTCTTGGAGAAACTCACTCTTCCTCCTTTCGAGCCAGCTGCTACTGCAGATTTAAAATTCCTTTCCTGGAAAACAGCTTTCCTTTTAGCAATCACTTCTGCAAGAAGGGTATCTGAATTGCAGGCCCTTATGGCAGTGAAGCCTTTCATCATCTTTCATGCGGACAGGGTGTCCCTCAGAACCAATCCCTCCTTCATGCCCAAGGTGGTATCCAGTGTGGCTCTTAATCAGCCCATTCATTTGCCTGCCTTCTTTCCTAACCCACAGAACAAATGGGAAAGGATACTGCACTCCTTAGATATGCACGTACAACTTAGATTCTTCTTGGACAGGACTATACCTCAAAGGAAATCTGAACAACTGCTGGTGGCATTTGCTGCATGGACAGATGGGGAAAGCTATTTCAAAATGGATAGGCCACTGCATTCATTTCTGCTATAAGCACCATGGAAAACCTATCCCACAGGGCATCAGACCCCATTCAACCAGGGCTGCATCTACCTCTACAGCCTTTTTCATGGGCGTCCCTACAAGGGACATCCTAGAAGTTGCTACCTGGAGCTCTCTACATACTTTCACTAAGCATTATCATTTGCCAATTTTCTCTAAATCCAGAGCTGGTTTTAACACTGCAGTGTTGCAGGGCCTTATAGCTGGTCCTAATTCTATTTAAATTCCTCCTCCCAACCGTAGCTTTGGGAATCTACCCAAATTTAATGACTGCAACAGTGAAACATGAAAAACATAGTACAGTTGTGTACACTTACCATAAATGTAGATGTTAGAGTGCATTCACTGTTGCAGTCCTGGTTACCCTCATTCCAGCCCCCATTCTTCTTTTGGCTATACCTCTACTCTCACTTACACCAAGTATTTGCTTTTTTGTTGGAGGTATATCCTTGTATTTATAGATTTTAATTGCTTCCTGTTAGGGGGGCAATTGACATCTGGGGCAAGAAAAACTGATGTAATGGCGTCTGCTGCATGATGTTATGTAGTCCAGTCTCGCCTACATTCTTACCCATGGGTTCGGAGCCTAATGTCGGCTCCGACTCAGCCATACTTTTAGCTCGAAGTCTTTCTATTGGCTGGGCTAAGATGGTATCCCATGCTGCACTGCTCTCTATCCCCAGATCTCATTTGCCGCTCGTGTAGCTTGGACGTGGTCTCGCTCTTGGCTGTGGCTAAGTACCTTTTCTTCTTTATAACAGAGAAGTTTTTCTGCAAAAAAAGCTATTTTCATAGCTATTTGTGTGTGTGTGTGTGTGTGTGTGTGTGTGTGTGTGTGTGTGTGTGTGTGTGTGTGTGTGTGTTGACTGTTGTGGAAAAGTTGTTTTGTTTCTTAGCGTGTTCTTGTTCATAGGTTCATACTAGGCTATCTGCCCTAGGGCATTTATAAGCCTAGCCAGAGTGTGTTTGGCTTTCGCCACCCATTTTAAATTAATTTTGCTATGCCCTTTTTTGAGGTTAGTATACTGTGCCTCTGTCTAACAGTGAGACAGAAGTGATACCCGGGGTAAACCTACGATCTCCCATCCACTCATCAAGATTCCTCTTGAAGAGAGTCAATGAGGGACTCTGCCTAACCTGGACTGGGATTTTATTCCAGAGTGACGGGAGCCTCTGGGTTATGAATCTGTCCCTCCAGCATGTCCTGTTTATTTCAGTGCTGAGGTTCAAGTCTCTCAAGCGAGTAGCTCGATGGGATTTGGATTTTCTGAGGTGCAACATGTCCATTAATTCCGGGTTGGACATGGGTTTATAAGTCAGGCACAGACCGCCTCTGAGCAGGCGGTATGCCACTGAGTAGAGCTGGAGTTTCTTTAACCGGGCAGCATATGGCATCTGTTTGAGCCCTTTGATCCTCTTGGTGAGGTACTTTTGGGGTCTTTCCAGTTGCTGCAGGTGTCTGGTAAGGTACATCCCAAAAGGGGCATTTTACTCAATTATGGGCCTGATGAGGGATGAGTAAAGAGGCACGATGACCTCCCCTGATCTAGATGTGAATCCCTTCATGATTAGGTGGGCTATATAAAATGTTTTTCTAACCACTTTGGCCACATGGTTGTCAAATGAGAGATTGCTATCAACTTGGGTCCCCAGGTCCCTAATTACTTCTTCTGTACTTAATGGATTACCACCTATATGGTAATTTGTGGGCACTTTGTTTTTGCCAAAGGGGATGACTATATACTTTTTGGCGTTTAGCTTGAGGCCATGGCTCTGGCACCAGTTGTCTGTTTCTATGAGGCCCTTTTGGAGGATGCTTGTGTCGGCTGGAGAGTAGATTATGGTGCCCAGTTTGCAGTCATCTGCGAACTTGGTCAGCCACAGTCCTTCCGTGTTGGCCTGTACCTCCGAGAAATATATACCGAACAAGAGAGGTCCCAGGACTGAGCCTTGTGGGACGCCACTTGTAACTGGTTTGGAGTCTGACATGGCACCAGCAATTCTAACCCTGTGGGTTCTGTCCTTGAGCCAGTTTGCAACCCATCTAGTGATATAGGGGTTTATATTTAAGCTGGTGAGCTTATCTATAATGCCCGAGTGGGATATTGTATCGAAGGCTTTTGCGAGGTCCAAGTAGGCTGTGTGGACCACCTTCCCCTCGTCATTGACCATGGTGACTGTTTCAGAGAAATCAACCAGGTTTAAGAGGCAGGATCTGCCCTTAACAAAGCCGAACTGGGTAGGATCCAGTGTCTGTAGGTCCCCAATATCTTTATTTATGAGGTCCATGATGATCCTTTCCATACCTTTGCAGACCAAGCTAGTCAGGCTTATGGGGCGATAGTTTCCAGGATCCGTTGAGGCACCACCTTTGTGGAGAGGGACCACTGTTGCTGTACGCCACTCTTTGGGTACATATCCTGTAGTAAGGCTGAGATTGAACAGTAGTTTTATGTTTGGGTTTAGCTCTTCTTGGAGTTCATGTAGGACGCAGCCCGGGACACCGTCTGGTCCCATTGATGCTGTGTTTTTTGCTTTGGAGAGGGTAGCTCTTACCTGAGCATCTGAGATGTCAGGGTGGGCAGCACTTTGCTGGGATAGATATTTGCCCTTTTGGTGGGGGGGGGGGGGTTGCGCTGAACCTGTCAGCTAGGATGTTGGCAATGTTTGTGGGTTCGGTGTATTTTTTGTCATTTTGGACTAATTCTGAGCATATCTGGGAATTCCCACCCAGGTTCCTAACATAACTAAAGAAAGCCTTGTGAAATTCCCACCCAGGTTCCTAACATAACTAAAGAAAGCCTTGTGATTATCCTTGGTGTCCTGTGCAATTTTTCTCTCGAAGCTGGCCTTAGACGATTTTATGAGTGCCCGTAGTTTTTTGCTAATGCTGATCAGAGATGCCTTCCCTTTTTGGGATTTTGCTCTGTCATGTAGTAGGTTCCTCCTTCTATTGTATAGTTTGTTTATGGCTGGGGTCCACCAGACAGGGCATCTGCCTTTGGAGGATTGGGTCTTGGTTTTATTTGGGATTGCATGATCCATGCATTCCTGAAGGTGTTCATAGAATGCATTTATAAAGGATTCTGCGGTCTGGGCCGTATTTTCCACAGGCCCGGGGGCTTTGAAGGATTCCACCTCTGTTTTGAGGAGTGTGAAATTTGCTTTAGAGAAGTTTTTCACTGTGGTTTTCATGGCAGGGGGTGGAGTCTGGATGTGAATATCCAGTGAGATTAGTTTATAGTCTGATCTTACAAGTGAGGGATACACTTCTGGTCTGGAGCATAGAGTACCCATGTTGGTGATGATCAGGTCCAGTATGTTTTCCCCTTTTGTGGAAGTGGTAACAAGTTGTTCTATAGCATTTGAGTTTATAAATTCTAGGAACCTTTGGGCTAGGGTGTTGGAGCTAGAGTAATGCTCCCAGTCTATGTTTGGGTAGTTGAAGTTGCCCAATATAATGGTGTTTGGAGAGACCTTCAATATTTTCCAGTGTTCTCAGGAAGGCCGAGTGGGGTTCCTGGGTTTGGGAGGGTGGTCTGTAGCAGGCTATCAACTGGAAGGCAGTTTTACCCACTGTTAGTTGCACATGGATGGTTTCTGATGCTTCGTGCTGTGCCACCAACCTGGAGGTGTGGGTATCCTTGACGAATATTGATACCCCCCCTCCTTTTGTGGTTCGGTCCAAGTTTTGGGGCCGAAAAGCATGGAATGAGGTATAACCTGGTAGTGCTGGGGTGCTCTCGGGAGCCTTGAACCAGGTTTCTGTTACTGCACAGATATCTATGTTCTCCATGCTAAGGAGAGTTTCGAGTGCATGCATCTTGAGGTTTAGACTTCTGGCGTTGAGTAGCATTACTCTTAGTTTCTTATCCCTTGTGATACGTATGGAGGTGGGTTTGTCTTTTGAGCCTTGCCTAAAAAAGGCACTATGGGGGTACCAAGAGCCTTTGCCAATATCCAAAAGCCCAGGGGTGACAGGTGCAAGCCGTCCCTAGTGAAGCATCATGGCTTGTCGAGCATGTCATCCCAGGCTGACAGGCATTGGATCCCCTTTGAATGACACCAATACTTAAGCCAATTGTTGAAATTGATCATCTTGTCTTCATATTGTGGCATCATTCTTGGTGAGGGTAAGATGCTACTCAAGGTCAGGGTCATACCGGCCTGGGCTACATGCTCAGAGAGCTCCTCTGTCTCTCTTCATGTAGTCCAGGGAGGTATGTCTCAGGTCATTCACACCAGCATGGACAATGACTGAGTCATATTTGTACTTGCCTTGGAGTGACCTGAGTGCTTGTGTTATGTGGTGGATCCTAGCGCCCGACAGGCAGCTCACCGTGACCTTCTCCTTGTTCAGCCTGGTGAGCGGGACGTCAGTGTGCCTGACGATAGTCACCTATTACAAGTGTATCAGGTGTGTTGTTTAGCCTTAAGGGCTGTGACTGTTCAGCACACTGGCTTTGTGAGCTATGTGTTGCACGTGTTTTGTTTTGGGGTAGCGATTGCTTGGGTGTCTGCTTTGGAGGTCTCTTCTGCTTAGGCAGATTTTTATTTAGAGCCTCCCGAGTATGTTTTTGTGTGTTTGTGTTTGGTTTGCTGTCGTGGTAGGTCTATGTGAGACTGGAATTGTAGTGAGTGTGTGGTTTCTTTCTCCTCCTGACTGGTTTCGCCAGTACTGAGTTGAGAGAGCTTAGCCTCCAGTATGGCTATATGGTTGCATCTCTCACATGTGTTGGAATTTGTTGGGAGGAGGAGAGGGTTGTCTGTGTACATGAGGCAGTTGTAACATTGCCTCAAGATTCCCAGATTCACCAGCTGGACCGGTGAGGAGATTGACAACTGACCTTTGGACATGCTAAAATAGTATTGGGAATTCCTTTATAATTGAAAAAAAGGGCCAATGGGGAACGAGGTACTCAAGGGGAGTTTGTGAGGGTGTAGTGCTTTTAATATTTTAGTGCTGACTTGTATAATTGCTTTAGTGAGCAAGTGCCAGGTAACTTAAATGCAAAAATGACAAACAGTAACTTTCTTTCAAGTGAAACAAGGAAATAAGTACAGTAAGCAATGCAGATATCACTAGGGATCCACAGAAGCGCTGAAAAGCCGCGTTTTAGGTGGAATTAGCATTTCATGGAAATAACAAGCAAACAAACAACAAGCATACAAATAAAGCTAGATTCAGCAGGCTTGGATCTAGTCTGTGCTACAGCAAACAAGGTGTACCAATTTCAGTAAGAAACCGTTCAAATATGCAGGCACTATAAGCCTTTAACCAGAAATTCCCAGCTCAGAAGGGCAGAGTCCAGCCTCTCCTCCCACAAGAGTGCAGACCACGAACCCTTTTAATGTAAAATAACTGACCTGAAGCCCAAGTGCTTAAACCAGAATTAATACACTTTTAGAATAACAGACACTGAGCCCTCAATCAGCAGTTCCCAACTTAGAAGGATGTAAGCTACATATCCTGCCACCACAGTGCAGGCCACAAACCTTCCTAATGTAAAACAACTGGTCTGAAGCCCAAGTGCTTAAACTAAAAGGCTTAGAATGAGTTACAGCAAGCAGTAATAAATACAATTGAGTACTTTTAAGATGATGCAAAAGCAAAATAAAGTAGGAAGAAACACAAATACAATAAAAGCAGATCATTTTTTTTTTTTTTTTTGAGTGAGCAAATGAGATGGGCCCAGGAGTTGCAGGACAGAAACAAGTGCAAATGCAGGCCTTCAAATCAGAAAGTTGAGAGAGATAGAAGACCGCGCAAACGGCCAATAACTACAAATTCTGGGCGGTATCCCACTAGCTGCTTCCAACGGGCTAGGCCCATTTCAGTTAGAGGACCTAGTCTGTCCCCTTGTTTTCCTTGTGTGCTAACTTTTTCCCCTTGGGCTAAACCGTTTAAATTAGAGGAATTAGTCCTCCTCTTTGTACTTGTGTCTAAGGGCCGTTTTAGTTAGAGGTCTTTGTGGTGTACTGTGTGTTGTCCTGTTCCCCCGCTTGTGGCTGTTTGACCGTTGGTCTAGTTTTGAGTTAGTTACTTGGTGTTTGTGGTAAGTATGTCTAAAGATACTAAGGAGCATAAGCCCTTGGGCTTTAAGAAGTGCTCCAAGTGCGGTTATAAGATGTCCATCACTAATGGACACTGTGTGTACTGTCTGGGAGCAATTCACCTCCAGGAATCGTGTAGTTTTTGTCATGCCTTTAGCCCACGTGTTCTTCAGGAAAGGAAGAACAAATTGATTTTGAAGGGACTTCTGAAACCCTTTTTCGAGGATGGTTTTGAGAGTGCTTCCAGCTTTAAGGCTTCTCCATCAAAAGCTAAATTTTCCAAGGCAAAAAAAACGATCCCCGGCTCTATCAGTATCCTCGGAGCTGCCGGAGAAAACAGCAAAATCTTCAACGACATCCTCGGCTTCATTGTCCTCGGGGCCGCAGGAAGTGTCAGTGGTTATGGAACCTGCTTCGGCTCCAATTTTCTTGGAGCCTGTTAGGAGCCGGTCACCTAGCATTAGGCTGGTATCTCCTCCTCGCAGGTCTCCTTCCGAGAGGAGGTCTCGATCTCCTTCCCTATCCTCCAAATCCTCCAGGACCTTATCGGATGTGGACGTCGATACTGTGGTGCAGAGACTACTTCAGTCACCGGTACTAGCAAAATTGTTTATGGTGCTGATCCCTCAACCTACATCGATGCTTCCTCCTCAGAGTGCTGCATCTCCGCTTTCAGAGCCAGAGTGCTCTGCTCCGTGTGATGTCCCTAGGTCGGTTCTGATGTCCGCTCTGACTCCGTCGGCGCTGTCCATGGGGTTCAGGACTCAGGATTCATTGGTCGGACCCGAGAGAGAGGCTTCAGGATACCTCTCGGCTCTTAGCCTCCCTCACGGTGCTTCGGCACGGGGAGGCCTGACTCCTGTCTTGGCTTCGGAGGCTGGTCGATCTTCGGATCCGGGAGGACCAGCTTTCGAGGCCATGCTGGGCGAGCTGGCCATGTCGTCAGAGGCATCATACGGTTCGGCCACTCTGTCCCCTACAGCAACGGTGCAGGTCTCTGATCGCCATCTATCTCTGGACAGCAGAGTTCCAAGGCCTCAGGGTACCCCCACGAGTGGTCCCCTCAGAGTTTTTGCCTGAGGAGCCACCCAAAAAGAGAACGTGCAAGAGGAAGCACATAGATTCCCAAGATGAGTCTCTCACGTCAGACACCAACCTCGAGGAATCTGAGGGGTCCCCCAAGTCATCCTCTGAGGATGATTCTTTCTCTGACATCCTAGAGATTTTGAAGCAAAGAGGTGACTGGCCATCCAAAGCCCCCTCCGAAGAGGAGTCTTGTGTTCCTGAAGGCCTTTGGTGCTCAGCCCTCCGCCTCCTGGGTGTCTCCACCCTTTGAGCTTCTGGATCTGGTTTGTCGAAGGGTGTGGGAAACACCTGTCTCTGTGGAACCAGTCCCCAGGAGACGCAATAAATTTTTGTCTGCCCCTCCTGATGAGGAATTTCTATCTAAGGGAGTCCCTGTGGATGCCATAGTGGTGTCAGCGGCCACCCAGAAGGAATTAGCTGAGACTTATTCCACCTTCCATCCCCCTAACAAGGAGTCTAGGACTATGGACTTGTAGAGGAAGCATACGTTTTCTTCAGCGGCCTTTACTTTGCGGTCACTGAATTACTTATCACATTTTACACGGCTCCAGAAAGATCTCCTAAAGGAGCTTGGAGATGCTCTTAATGGGTAACGTTTCTGAGGCGGTGGCTCAGGTCGTCAACGCTCAGATGTCTACCCTCAATTCTATTGCGAACTCCTCCATGAGGCTGATCTCCCACACAGCTGAGGGAGCGAGTAGGGCAGCAAGTTCAGGAGTCGCTCTTAGATGGGCCTGGATGCGCCTTTGGCATTTCGCGGAGGCCTTCAAGTCTTCATTCACTGACGCCCTGTTTGATGGTTCCTCTTTGTTTGGAACCAAGGTGAAAGACACACTCTCACTAGGTGCGAACAATAGGGAAAAACTCTGTCTGCCGTAGGAGTCCGTTTTTCCCTTCCCTCTAGGCCTTATCCCAAGGCCCAGAGGGGTGGAAAGATGTGGTTCAAGAAATCAGAGGTTTTTTCCTGGTGCACAAGATGAACCCCCCTCCAGAGGCAGGGGAGGGGGTGGTTATTCAGGTAGATGCCGCCCTAGGGGCAGAGGAGGCCCTCGCAACTCGGGAGACCGCGATTCCTTTTGTGGTTCTCCCTACCGCCGCTCTTGATGGGAGGCCCGACTGTGCGTTTCCTGAGCCAGTCGGGGGTCGAATCTCGTTATACCCGGAGGCCTGGCAAGGTATCACCCAGGACCAATGGGTTCTACGAATAATTTCCGGAGGATATGTCATTCCCTTCTCGTCAAATCTCCCTCCAATCAAGAAAATCCCGGTTGTTCCTCCCAGTCAAAGGGATTCCTCAGCTTCAGAAGTTTCAAAGTTGCTAGAAAAAGGAGCCATCCAACATGTCCCCTCAGACCAGATCGGATTAGGGACTTACTCCAGATTCTTTTTGGTGCTGAAAAGGACAGGGGACCTGAGACCCATTTTGGATCTCAGCCGATTGAAGACCCATGTGCAAAAGTAAGTTCCGAATGGTCACGTTGCAGTCTATTCTCCCATTGTTGGGACAAGAAGTGTGGATGTGCTCCATCGACCTCAAGGATGCTTACTACCACATAAAGATGGACAGGGCATCCAGAAGTCACCTACGCTTCCAGCTGGGAGCCAGTCACTTTCAGTTTCGAGCCCTGCCCTTTGGTCTCACCACAGCCCCAGGGTGGTTACCAAATGCATGGCAGTGGTGACTGCTCACTTGAGACATCAGGGATTCCAAGTGTTTCCATACCTGGACTGGCTCTTTACTGCCACCACCAGGCATGTGCTACTTCAGACCAGAGACGCTACTATCAACCTATTTCAGCAGTTGGGCATCACCTTGAACTGGGAAAAAATCTGCCTTGTTGCCCTTGCAGCGTGTCACTTTTATAGGCGCCGAATTAGACACTGTCCTCATGCGTGCTTTTCTACCACAGGAAAGAATCAGAGTCCTACAACAACAGGTTTACGCCTTGCTCCCTCTGAGAAGAGTGAAGGCAAGATTGGTCCTCCAATTGTTGGGGACGATGGCTGCTATGATTATGTTAGTCCCCCTGGCAAGGTTACATATGAGGCTCCTTCAGTGGCTACTCTTCGCCCAGTGGTCTCAACGTCTTCCACTTTCTCACCCTATTCTACTCAGACAGATTCAAACAGGATCTCAGTTGACGGCTTCACACCGACAACCTCAATGTGGGAAAGCCCTTCGTTCCTTCACCTCCGGTTGCCACGATGACCACAGATGCCTCCCAGATAGGGGGGGGGGGGCATTATCTAGGCAGGACAGTCCAAGGCACGTGGCAAGAGCATGAAGATGCATCTGCATATCAATGTCCTGGAGATGAGCAGTACTACTAGCATTGCAAGCACTTCAGAGCTTTCTTCCTCTTGGGACTATTGCAATCCACTCAGACAATATGTCAGTGGTATGGTATCTCAACAAACAGGGAGGAACCAAGTCGTATCCCCTTTGCAGAGAGGCCATACGAGTGTGGCAGTGGGCAGTGTCTTCCCAACGTTTTCTAGTAGCAACGCACATTCCGGGGAAGTCCAGTGTGATCTCAGACAGGCTAAGCAGAGCTATTCTGATGCCTCACGAGTGGTCCATGAACTGTCAAGTTGCGGAGCAGATTTTCCGCAGGTGGGGTCAGCCTTGCTGCGACCTTTTTGCCAACCCCCTCAATGCCAAATGCAGCAGCTACTTCACCCTTATCCCCCCTCAAGGGGAGTCACCCCGGGACGCTTTAGTCCACGATTGGCCCTCCGGTCTACTATATGCCTTCCCTCCGGTTCCCTTGCTGTCAAAGGTTATTCAGAAAGCGCAATCCTTGGGAAGCAAAATGATTCTGATTGCGCCACACTAGCCTCGTCAAATTTGGTTCCCTTTCTCCATCCCTATCTTATGGACACTCCTTGGATTCTGGACCCACAACCAGACTTACTGACTCACATGTCAGGGCAGCTCCATCCCCTCTCTTCGGACCCTCCGGTTGACATCCTGGCTACTCCACTTCCGTCATTAGTTAAGCTTCACCAGTTTTCGCCGGAGGTGGTTCATATTCTGTCTTCCTCTCATAAGCCTTCGACCAGGAAGATTTATTACAGCAAATGGAAGAGGTTTTCCATCTGGGCACATGCCAAAAAGATTGACCCTTACACAGCTCCAATTTCGTCAGCATTGGAGTTCCTTTCTATGCTTTTTAACCAGAGTTCAGCTGCCGCAACCATTAAAGTCCAGTTGACGGCAATTTCTACCTTTCATGTCGCAGATGAACCTAGCCTAATGGCACATAGACTCTGTAAGGCTTTCCTGAAGGGCACTTTGTTGCTTCGTCCTCCTGTCTCTGAACCTGTTATGCCTTGGGACTTAAACTTTGTTCTTCAGGGTCTTACTTCACCCTCCTTTGAGCCTGCAGCCACTTGTGATTTAAAATTCTTAACTTGGAAGACTGTCTTTTTGGTAGCCATCCCGTCAGCCAGATGCATTTCGGAGCTTCAAGCTTTATCAATCAAACCTCCTTATTTGATTTTTCATAAGGACAGGTTTTCTCTCAGACCGAATCCTTCCTTTCTTCCCAAAGTAGCGTCAGTTAGTAACCTTAACCAATCCATTGAATTGCCAGGGTTTTTTCCTCAGTTCTCAAACAAGGCAAAATTCAGATTTCATCATTTGGATGTGCACAGACAATTAAGATTTTATTTGCGCAGAACAAAGGACCTCAGAAAATCTGATCAGTTGTTTGTTTCATTTTCGGAAAACAGAATTGGGTCTCCTGTTTCCAAAGTCATGTTGTCCAGGTGGATTTCCAGTTGTATTTCTTTCATTTATACTTCAGGGGGAAGAGATTTACCATTCTGAGTAAAGGCTCACTCTACCCAGTCTGTATCTACATCTACAGCTTTTCAGGCCAGATTGTCTATGGATGATATTTATGCTGCGGCTACTTGGGCATCTCCTCGCACCTTTGTTACTCATTACAAGTTAGATGTGGTATCTAGAGGCAGGTCTTCCTTTGGTTCCACAGTGCTCAGCAGTATTTTCCACTGAGCCTCCCAGGATTTAGGTGCTGGGGACGTTGTCCCACGGGTAAGAATGTAGGCGAGATTGGACTACATAACATCAAGAAGTTATGTACTCACCATAACGTTCGATGTATGTAGTCCATCTCGCCTCGCATTCTTACTTACTCCCCCCACCTTCCCCCATCCTGGAGGATGTGGAGGTTAGGCCTGGTTTCAGAGTTCCCTGCATTCTTGGTTTGTTCCTTCCTTCCTTAGGTGGTGGTATGCATGGAGAATGAGTGCTGGTGCTCGCAGCAAACTAGATCTGGGGATAGAGAGCAGTGCAGCATGGGATACCGTCTTAGCCCAGCCAATAGAAAGACTTCGATATAAAAGTATGGCCAAGTCGGAGCCGACATTCGGCTCCGAACCCATGGGTAAGAATGTGAGGCGAGATGGACTACATACATCGAACGTTATGGCGAGTACATAACTTCTTGTTTTACACACCTGACGTCATGGAAGAAGGGACAGCAACCGACGTAGGACACAAGACTTTGTTAATCAGGCCGACTTGAGGGCTACTGCAAGCAGATAACCCTAATGTAATGACTGTAACAGTGAATACACTCGAACATCTACATTTATGGTAATTGTATGCAACTGTACTTTATCTGCCTGCAGGTAGCCCTCAGTCGGCCCGAATACCAGAGTCTTAAGATTTCTGTGTCGGATGCGGTCACTTCTTCCATGACGTCTGGTCGTGAGGGGTGTAAAATGGGCTTTCTTGCCGAGGAGGAGCCTGAAGCAGTTCGCAAGTGCCGGTAGGCCACTACCTTTTCATGTTTGTGATCCTGAAGTCTTCTAAAGCTAAGTACCCCATTGGGGATCCTTTTTTCTTACTCTAACCGATGTCAAAAAAAGTTAACAATGTTCTTGCCTGTGGAAAGCAAATACCTCTCAGAAATTTTCATTCTTACTGCGTTACCTGTTTAGGCCTAGACCACATCGTCCCTTGCTGTTGGTTTTGTGCCTTGTTTAACATGATTTGTGACAGCGTGTGGACGATTCTTTGATAGTGTGTGGAATAAATACTGGATATTACCAGTTCGTTTTGTCTTCACTTCATACCTACAGCTTTCGTTTTTGTTACAAGTGACTTTTGGAAGCTTTCACCTTATTTTGTTATTTGTGCCTTGTTTAACACCCATACCATTCGTTGTCGGGTTATCTATGTCGCTAAATTCTTTCACTCATATTGTCCGTATTCCAAAATGGCTGTGAAAAGCCATCCAGCTACCGATCTTCCAAAAAAACGTAAAATATAAAGACAGACACAGACCGCATAGGTCCAAAACTGCCGACGACGCTTCCGTTAAACTAGTCGCCAGTCTGCCGGTACTCAGTGAGGCGCTATTGCAGCCCATGATGCCCACGTCTACAGATTCGCAGGCCTCTGCTGAGACCCATTTGGAGTCCGGTGTGCCGCGAGATGCTACTTTGACTATGGAGACGCGGATGTCTCTACCTTAGATGGGTCCAGAGCCGCTGTGCAGGCACTGGCTTCTGAGGGAGTTTTTTGTCCTACCGATGTTCGAATCAAACCGACGACTTCATTTTTAGCCAAAACTACAGAGTTTCTTAGGCCCAGGGTATGCACTACGCCTAGAACACCGACGACCAAAGCGCATGCTCAGGCTCCCATGCCACAAAAACAAATGCTTAGAATGGCTGAAGACTTTATTACACTAATTAGAGGAAGCCAGCCTTCCCTTGCTAAGAGACAAAGAATTTGGTTTCCTTCAGATTCTACAGACCAGGAGTCCGATGATTCTGACCTTTCTGATTATCAGGACATGCCCTTATTCGCTTATGAGGATTCAGATGCAGAGGAATTCATTCCCTCTGCCTCCCCTCCAGAGGACTTTTCTTTTGGTGAAACCTTGCATACTTTGAGAGCATTTCCATTGGGAATGCCAAGACTATCCTCAGTCCAAAAAGACTCGGAGAATTTTTTAGAGTTGCCTCAGCACAGGCCTTTAGCTATACCTCCTGTCCTGGATGTTGTGGATGATGTTTTCATGGAATCCAGTCTTACTCCAGACACTTTACCTCCGGCCCCTAGGAAACCTGACTGGTACTACAGAGTACCTGATTCCCACAAGTTTCTTTTCAAGAATCCTACTGCTGGTCCAGTGATCATTTCCCAGGGACCTAAAGGTGGTAAGGCTACTACAGCTAAAAATCCTACCCCTTCGGACAGGGATTCCAGAGCTTTAGTCAGATGGGTAAAAATGTATATACCTCTGCAACTCTTGCTATCGGGGCATTGAATTGCCAGTTTCACATGCTGAAGTACCAGCAACATATTATGGAATTAAACAAAGAATGGTAATATGTCCAGATTGTGCAGAAAATAAAGATTTGCAGGAGCTTATGCACTCTGCAAACCAAGTTAGTAAGCATACTTTACAGTGTGGCTTTGATGCTTTAGAAGCATCTTGCAGGGCAGCAGTCACTGGTTCTGTACTGAGAAGACATGCTTGGCTGAAGGAGCAGACCTTGCCAGATCATGTCAAATCCAAATTACTAGACACTCCTTTAAATAAGGACTGTTTGTTTGGCACCAAAGCAGAAGAAGTTCTTAAAAAGATGGAAGAAAAAGTTAAATTTATGCAAATTGTTAAAGAATTCCTACAAGTGCAACCACATAGATTCAGTAGGCATTGCCCTTCAAAGTACTGGTCCTTTCCAGTCCCCTTCAGGCCTTCCCAAACAAGACCCAGGGGAAACAGACCACCCAGACTACAGTCTCAGGGTTTGCAGAGATCTAAGCAATGGAGTGCCCCCACCCCTAAAACAGGGAGTTGTAAGCCACCTGTACAAATTTTATTTCCATTCACTGCCAACTCCAAGTGGGTTTCCAGACCTTCCTCCAAACCAGTGGGCAGAGGCTCAAGACAAAGTATTTTCCCTGCTCGGTATCAGAGCTATTCTGCCTGTTCCAGTAGAACAGAGGGGTCAAGGTTTCTACTCCAGACTGTTCCTGGTACCCAGGAAAGAGGGCTTTTGGCGCCCAATCCTGGATCTTTCAGTTCTCAACTCCTTCTTGGTGGTACCAAAATTCAAGATGCTTACCCTGCAACAGCTTCTCCCTATGCTAGCTAAGGATGCCAGGTTAGTCACCCTAGACTTAAAAGAAGCCTATCTGCACATCTCCATAAGGGAGTCATGCAGGAAATATCTAAGTTTCAGGGAAGGGTTTATGTATTATTAGTTCTCTGCACGTCCCATTGGCTTATCTACTGCACCCAGGGTATTCACAAAATGCCTGGCTCCAGCCATTGTATACTGCAGGCAGAGAAAGATTCCAAATGTACCCATACTTGGACGACTGCCTGATTCAGGCGGACAGTCTGGAATTGCTGCTTCAATACCTGGCATTTGTAAAAAGCTTTCTCACTTCATTGGGGTACACCATCAATGAAGAGAAATCACAACTGGTACCAGTCAAAAGATTGTATTCCTGGGAGCAAGCTTGTACAGGACTTGCCAGATGGCATTCCTCACTTCAGAAAAACAGGTCTGACAGACAACTGGGTTCTGATGGCCATTTGTTTAAAGTAATCTGTAAGAAAAATACTGCAAGCCCTAGGGGTCATGGCCTCATGTATTCTGCTAATTCGTTATGCAAGACTGCATATGAGGAAACTTCAGTAGTACTTGGTCTTTGGTGCCACCATTCTCAGGACCTGGAAACAGTCATTCCTATTATACCTTGTCTAAGGGCAGAGTTCCTTTGGTGGTCAGAAGCATGCAACCACAACAAGGGACTGCATTTTACTCAACCCCACAGCGCCCAGACCCTGACCACAAACGCATCAGACTATGCATGGGGGGATCACATGGCCAGCAGATGTATTCAGGGCAACTGGAGCCCAAGGCAAATTGCCCTGCACATCAACCAAAGAGATGCTGGCTGTACAGAATGCACTGACAGCTTTCAGATACCTAATCCTTCCAGGACAACTGCTGATGAAAACAGACAGCACCACAGTTGTGCTACATCAAAAGGCAGGGGGGAACCCATTCTTACCCACTGTGCAGGTTAGCCATGGCCCTGTGGAGCACGGCCTTGAACAACCAAGTTCATCTACAAGCTCCATTCCTGCCAGACTAACAAAATTCACTGGTAGGCGACTTAAGCAGAAATCACCTAGACCCACATGAATGGAAATGGGAGCCCAGCACCCTTCAACCTTATGATCCAGAGGTGGGAGACCCCAGAGGTGGATCTCTTTGCCTCCCCCGACAACCACCAGTTAAGCAAATTCTGCACCAGGAACTCTCACAGCAGGGTCTGGAAGGTGGATGCCCTATCCTTTCAATGGGAAAACCTCTCAATCTATGCCTTTCTCCCTCTGCCCCGTCTCTCAAGAGTACTACTCAAGTTAAAACAAAACAGGCCAAGGACAATTCTGATTGTCCTGGACTGGCCACGCCAGCACTGGTACCCACTCCTGCATAGCCTGACAATGGTGCCACCCTGGCACCTACACCTGACCCCTACTCTGCTGTCTCAGCAGGAGGGACAGATTTTGCATCCACAGTTGCAAACCCTAACTCTTGCAGCCTGGCTTATTCCTTAAATACTCCACCAGCAATCCTAAGCAAACAGGTGCTGGATGTCATTCTTGAAGCCAGAAAGCCAAGTACTGGGAAATCCTATGATGAAAAGTGGAAAAGGTATTGTTCTTGGATTCAGTATAAAGGAAAGGACACAGCAGTGTTCTCCTTACCTGTAATCCTGGATTACCTGGCAGAGCTACTCCACAGAGGCCTAGCCTTCTCCATTAAGATCCATGCCTCTGCCATTTCGATTCATTACAATACTGAGCCACCTCTTTTCTCTCACCCTCTCATCAGATAGTTCCTGAGAGGGGCAAATGACTTAAGGCCTCAAAGGAGAGCACCCACTCCAGCTTGGGACCTTAACTTTGTACTGGAAAAGCTCACGCTCCCCCCCCCCCCCCTTTTGAACCTGCTGCTTCAGCAGAGTTAAAATTCCTCTCTTGGAAAACGGCGTTACTTCTAGCCATCAATTCAGCTGGAAGTGTGTCTGAATTACAGGTACTGATGGCTGTGGAACCCTTTATTATTTTCCATGCTGACATGGTTTCCCTCAGGACTAACCCTTCCTTTATGCCTAATGTAGTGTCCAGTCTGGTTCTCAACCAATCCATCCATTTGCCAACCTTCTTCCCTAACCCTCAGAATAAAGGGGTAAGGATCCTGCAATCTTTGGACGTGCACAGACAGCTCAGGTTCTACTTTGATCGGACTAAGCCTTTCAGAAAATCTGACCTGCTGCTAGTCAGCTTTGCAACAGGGGCAGAGGACAAGGCCATTTCTAAACAAACTGTTTTCAAATGGATAGCGCACTGCATCCATTTCTGCTACAAGCAGAACCCTCAAGGGGTCAGAACACATTCCACCAGGGCTACTTCTACCTCTACAACATTTCTCAGGGGAGTCCCTACCAGAGACATTCTGGAAGCTGAAACCTGGAGTTCTGTACACACCTTCACCAAGCATTACCACTTGCCTATCTTTTCTAAGTCCAGGGCAGGATTTGCTACAGCAGTCTTGCAAGGCCTACTAGCCAGCCCTAACTCTTCTTGACTGCCTCCACCCGTACTCAGCTTTGGGGTTCACCCCCAAGTGCGATAACTGCAACAGTGAAACACGAAGAACATAGTACAGTTGTGTACACTTACCATAAATATAGATGTTAGAGTGTATTCACTGTTGCAGTCCTGGATGTTCTTTGTGTTTCACTGTTGCAGTCATTACACTTGGGTTATCCTGCTGGCAGGCTACCCTTAGTCGGCCTGAGTTCAAAGTCTAGGTCTAGCGTCGGTTGCTGTCGCCTCTTCCCTGACGTCAGTGCGCCAGGGGTATAAAAGATGCAGCCGACGCCATTTTCTTCAGTCTTTCTTGCCGCGCGGTGCCCGAAGCAGTTCACAAGTGCCGGTCGGCCGACCCCTGAGATTTTCGTGTTCAAATTTCAGATCTGAAGTCTTCATTAAAAGCTAAGTACCCCGTTGGGGGAAACTTTTGTTCTTGCTCCAGACCAATGTCAGAAAAAGTTAATAATTGTATTTCTTGTGGGAAGCAAATACCTCATAAGGACTTTCACTCTTACTGTATTCCTTACCTAGGCCCTGACCATGATGTTGCTAGCTGTCGGTTTTGTGCTAGATTTAACCAACGCACTATTAAGCGTCGATACGATTTTGCATTGCACTATTTTGCCAGAAGATTTAATTACACTGTGCCGTCGGATAGCCATCCGACTACCGGAATTCACAAGAAACGCAAAGAAAAAGAAAAGGACAGGCATCCAAGGTCCAAAATCGATGACGAGGCTTCCTCTAAGCCAGTCGCCGGTTCTCAGTGAGGTGCTTTCCAAGCCCCTGGCGCCCACTACCTTGGACTCACAGGCCGCTACAGACCCCCACGTGGAGTCAACTAGGCCGCTGGAAGCTTAGGGTATTGGACCTTCGGAAACCATTCCCTCAGATGGGTCCAGAGCCGCTGAGCAGGCATCGGCTTCTGAGAGTGTTTTCAGACCTACTCAATTATTCATTAAAGTGACTCCAGCTACAAAGGCAAAGACAAAAGCACCTTTAAAGACAAAGAAACAAACACAACATTCTCATGGTCAGGCCTCCATGCCCAAAAAACAGATGCTCAAAATGGCCTAAGACTTACTTTGATCAGGGGTTCCCATCCCCCTCCTGATAAAAGGCCTAGGCAGGAGACAATATGAATCTTCAGATCAGGTTTCCATTTCTTCTGATCAGGAATACTCTCTTCCTCCCTATGAGGATTCTGATGCTGAAGAATCTATTCCTTCAGCCTCTCCTCCTGAGGATTACTCTTTTGGGGAAACCATACATACCATGAGGGAACATTTCCACTGGGAGAGCCAAGATTATTCAGAATCTAAGAAAAGGCTCAGAGACTTAGTTTTACTCCCACAACACAGGCCCCTAGCTATTCCACCTGTTAGACATTGTAGTTGATGTATTTTCAGAGTCCAGTCTGACTCCTTACCTCCAGCTCCTGTTATGCCGGACAGGTACTACAGGGTCCCTGACTCTCATAAATTCATTTTCAAAAACCCAGCTGCTGACCCTGAAACTATCTCTCAGGGCCCCAAAGGGGTCAAGGCTTCCACTGCAAAAAACCCTACCCCTTCTGACAGGGATTCTAGGGCTCTGGACAGACGGGGGAAAAAATATTTACACTTCTGCTACCTTGGCTATAAGGGCTTTAAATTGCCAATTTCATATGCTCAAATATCAGCAATATGTTATGTCACTGCTTAAACAGAAAATGTTGATAAATTCTGAATGTGCAGAAAACAAAGAAATGCAGAATTTATTGCATGCATCTGAGCAAGTTGGAAAGCATGTGGTTTTGATTTTTTGGAGGCCTCCTGCAGGGCCGCTGTCGCGGGTTCTGTCATTAGGAGGCATGCTTGGGTAAAGGAACAAAATCTACCAGATCATGTTAAAGCAAAATTATCAGATGCTCCATTACAGCATGATACTTTGTTTGGTGCTAAAGCAGAAGAGGTGTTAAAGAAAATGGAGGACAAAGCTAAATCTATGCAAACAGTCAAGGATTTCTTACAGGTACAGCCTCCAAGATTTAGCAGACACTGGCCTACAAAGAATTGGTCCTTTCCAGTGTCAGACCACGAAGGGGCAGATACAGACACCCAAGAGGCAGATCCCAGCCCTAAGGTTCATACTAGTCTAAACAATGGGGTGCTTCTACCTCCAAAAGTGGAGAAGACAAATCACAGCCTTACAGGAAACCGTCCCAATGACTTCCCCCTGCCTGCGCCAAGCACTTATCTTCTGGCAGCACCTATAGGGGGAAAACTAACACTTTTTTCTCAAAATTGGCACATAATAACCCAGGACAAATGGGCCTTAGACATAGTGTCACAGGGCTACAAGTTTCACTTTCATACCCTGCCAAGGGCAAACGGTTGGCCAGACCTACCAAAAAAACAATGGGCAGAGGCACAAAAACAAGTCTCATCCCTCATGGACATGAGGGCCATTCAACAAGTACCAGAGCAGGAGCAGGGACAAGGATTTTATTCAAGACTGTTCTTGGTACCCAGAAAGGACAAAGCCTGGAGACCAATACTGGACCTATCTATTCTAAACACATATCTGGATATACCAAAAGTCAAAATGTTGACTTTACAGCAGCTTCTGCCCATGCTGGGCAAGAAGGCTTGGCTTGTGACTTTAGACCTAAAAGAGGCATACCTGCATGTCCCAGTCAGACAAACATGCCCTGTTCAGTCTCAGCCTCTCCACAGGATATGTGCCCATAGAATGGCGCATGGCAACGGTGGTCCCACTACACAAGCGTGGGGCCACAACTGACCCTGGGAACTACCGACCAATAAGCCTGACCAGTCTGATCTATAAGGCTATGGAGCGAATCATTATGGAACTCATAAATGGAGAGATTGGGAACCTCCAGTCACTGGACCCCACACAGTTCGGCTTCAAGGGCAGATCATGCCTCCTGAACCTGGTGGATTTCTTTGAGACAGTTACTCAGGCTATAGATAAGGGAAAGGAGGTACACACGGCTTACCTTGACCTTGCTAAAGCATTTGACACCATTCCTCATTCAGGTATTATTGATAAGCTCACCAGCTTGGGCATAAACCCTTACGTCACAAGATGGATCGCAAACTGGCTCTCAGACAGATCCCATAAAGTAAGAGTAGCGGGATCTATGTCCGAATCCAGACCAGTAACGAGTGGTGTGCCTCAGGGCTCTGTCCTGGGGCCCCTCCTGTTTGGCATATACTTCTCAGAAGTACAGGCAAGCACGGAAGGGCTGTGGCTGACTAATACAACTGCTCAGATGGCTTATCTCACGCCACACAAACAAAGACAACTGACTACCTATTTCAAACTGTTGGCAACAAAGGCCCAGTTATCTGCAAGAAAAATACTGCAGGCTTTGGGCTTCATGGCATCCTGCATTCTACTAATTCCATATGCAAGACTGCATATGAGGAAACTTCAGTGGTACCTAAAAAATGTTTGGACTCAGCATTGCCCCAGCCTGGAAACAATAATTACTCTCATTCCCTGCCTGCTACAGGAGTTTTGATGGTGGGCGAAGGCCTGTCACCAGAACAGGGGACAGCCATTCACCTTACCCCCAACCAGGCAGACATTAACAACGGATGCATCAGATTATGCCTGGGGGGGCCCACATGGCAGGAAGATGTATTCAAGACGCATGGTCCGCCAACCAAATGCATCTACATATCAATCAAAAAGAGATGCTAGCTGTTCAGAATGCCCTGACAGCCTTCAAGGACCTACTTCTTCCGGGACAACTACTTATAAAGACAGACAATACCACGGTCATGTGATATATAAACAAGCAGGGAGGCACTCATTCTTACCACCTCTGCAGACTAGCCATGACTTTGTGGGACACAGAATTGACTTACCAAGTACATCTGCAGGCACAATTCCTGCCAGGAAAGATAAATACTCTGGCAGACGAACTAAGCAGAAACCTCATGGATCCCCACGAGTGGAAATTGGATCCACAAGTCTTCAACATGATAACAAGGAAATGGGGATGCCTGGACATAGACCTATTTGCCTCTCCTCACAACTGCCAACTAAAGAAATTCTGCACAAGGACTTATCACAGACAAGCATGGAAAGTGGATGCCCTATCTTTCAGCTGGAAAACAGTATATGCCTTTCCTCTACTGCCTCTCCTCCCCAATGTACTCCTAAAGATCAGACAAGAGAAGCCAAAAATGATACTTATTGCCCCAGACTGACTCCGCCAGTACTGGTATCCAGTCCTAAGGAACTTGTCTCGATGCCCAGCCTGGACCTTACCTCAAATACCTCATCTACTGTCCCAACAAAACAGTCAGATCCTGCACAGCCAATTCAAGACCTTTAAATCTGGCAGCATGGCGGATAATGTAGTCATACAAAACACACCTCTCACTAAAGCGGTGATGGATGTCATTTTGGAGGCCAGGAAGCCTAGTACTAGAAAATCTTATGCTGGAAAATGGAAGAGATTCTGTGCCTGGAACCACGCACAAGGAATTGACACAGCAGTACCAAATATTCCTCAGATTTTGCAATACTTCACTGAGATGCTAGACAAAGGCCTATCCTTTTCATCAGTTAAAATTCATGCCTCTGCCATTTCGGCTCATTACAATACAGAGCCACCAATCTTTTCTCATCCTTTGTTAAGGCAATACCTCAGAGGAGCCAAAAACTTAAGTCCTCCAAGGAGATCACCAATACCTGCATGAGACCTCAATTATGTTTAGGAAAAACTCACTCTGCCCCCATTTGAGCCAGCCGCTACAGCTGATATCAAATTTTTATCTTGGAGAACAGCTCTGCTCCTAGCAATAACCTCTGCAAGACGAGTCTCAGAGCTACAGGCACTCATGGCTGTGGAACCTTTTATCATTTTTTATCCAGACAGGCTTTCTCTGAGGACCAACCCGACATTTATGCCTAAGGTAGTGTCCAATGTGGCCCTTAACCAAACTATTCATTTGCCTACTTTTTATCCAAACCCACAGAATAAGGGGGAGAGAATTCTGCATTATTTGGACATGCACAGACAGCTATGCTTCTATTTGAACAGAACCAAAGCTTTCAGAAAGACTGAGCAACTACTAGTGGCATATACTGCAGGATCACAAGGCAAGGCTATCTCTAAGCAGACTATTTCAAAGTGGATAGGCCACTGCATTTGTTTCTGCTATTCACAACATGGCAAGCCAGTGCCTAAGGGCATTAGGCCACATTCAACCAGAGCAGCAGCCTTCCTCAGGGGAGTACCAACCAAAGACATTTTAGAGGCTGCTACCTGGAGTTCAGTGCACACCTTTACAAAGCGCTATCATTTACCACTCTACTCTAAATCCAGGACAGGCTTTGCCACTGCAGTTTTGCAGGGCCTCATAGCCGCTCCTAATGCTATTTAGCTCCAGCCTTCCAACCATAGCTTTGGGATTCAACCCAAGTGTAATGACTGCAACAGTGAAACACGAAGAACATAGTACAGTTGTGTACACTTACCATAAATGTAGATGTTAGAGTGTATTCACTGTTGCAGTCCAGGTTACCCACCCTCCATCCCCCTTGTCTTTGCTGGAACTTATCTGCACTTCTCTAATCTATATAACCTCTGTGGTGTATTTGCTTGTAGATGAAGGTATAACATGTATATTTTGGTGCATGCATGTTTTATTGGCATATTTTTAGCCTACCCTTTTGGGGGCACCTAACATCTGGGGCAAGAAAAACTGAAGAAAATGGCATTAGCTGCATCTTTTATACCCCTGGCGCACTGACTTCAGGGAAGAGGCGACAGCAACCGACGCCAGACCTAGACTTTGGAACTCAGGCCGACTGAGGGTAGCCTGCCAGCAGGATAACCCAAGTGTAATGGCTGCAACAGTGAATACACTTGGACATCTACATTTATGATAAGTGTACACAACTGTACTTTTCCCTCCCTCCTGGTTTCTCCGTCTCTTTATCTCTCCTCTCTATGGCTATTCCTACTGGTATTTACTTTTTACTGGTGGTGTTTTCCCCACCATATACTAGCTCCCTATTTGGGGGCTCCTGATATTTGGGGAAAGTAAAACTGATGTAATGGCGTCGGCTGCCTGTTTTTATACCCCTGACGACCCAATATCATGGAAGATGCGACCGCATCTGACGCAGAAATACTAAGTCTCTGGTATTCCGGCCGACTGAGGGCTCCCTGCAGGCAGATAACCCAAGTGTGATGACTGCAACAGTGGATACACTCTAACATCTACATTTATGGTAAGTGTACACAACTGTACTTTCTCTCCTGCCTCCCACTTTTGCTGAAGGGTAAAAAAGTTCTCCAGACAAAGTAAATACCCTAGGCTAATACTTTAAAAAGTTTTTCTAAGTGAAGGATTCGTTCTCATTTTTATTTAAAGAATCCATGTTTTTCATTTTTGGGGGATGGTTTACATTGGATTTTGAAGATGTCCTTCTGTTCCTATGTTGCAGTATTCTCAGTGTGGGATTTCCCACCTCAGGCGACCCGAGCGTCTGCTCCTATACAGAAGCTTAAGCCTGGCTACTGTAGGTGCGTGGGACGTCACACGTAGGGCCATAAACCAGGGACCTTTAAATGTGACGTCTACACACACACAGACCTCAGAGCTTTTCGCCGACGTCACATCGATCGCTCCGCTCCTCTACTCGAAGACTTTAAAGCTAAGTACCCCATTGGGGATTTTTTTACTTTAATTGGTTGAGCTTGATTTTGCTGTAGTTACTGTTAGCCGATGTCTGCTAAGAAGGGTAAATGCTGATGCTGGTGCCAGATACTGCATAAAGATACACATGACTGCTGCGTCTTTTGTCTAGGCCAAGATCACGACCATACCGCTTGCTCCATATGTCAATCCTTTGTACCCAAGACCCTACGTAGCCAGAGGCTCAAAAAACTAGCACTCGGAATGGATCCCGAATCGACTGCTCTGACAGAAACACCACGGAAGAAGGCCAAGGTTTCCAGGTCTACTTCCTTTGCCTGTTCGACATCGGACTTCCTGCCAGCTTCCGATTTAGGGGGTTGAGAGATGTTCGATAGAACCATCTACTTCGGCTCTCCGCGAGGAAGCTGCTTCGGAAGTAACGGCCAGCGTGTCCACGGAAATGACCCTGATGTTGGTCCCTACCGAAGGCTAGGAGGAACCAGGTATTGTTGGACGACTGACTGGGATTCCATTGCCTGAAAACCCTACCATACCCCAGGCTTCTGAACCCAGGCTTTCGCCGAGACCTACGCCTTCAAAAAGAAAACACAAAGCACCAGACTCCACTTACTGAAGGAATCCCGGACTGGCAATCATTTACCAGCTCTTTGATGCAGGCCTTCATGGCCCTTCGGCCCACAGCCTCTTCCCCCTCCACTATTCCAGTGCTTAGTCCTAGGCCTGATTCTGCCACTTCTCTCTCTTTGCCTACTGCCCAGGAAGGGGATGAAGAACAGGAACCCTACTACTCATCTTCAGATGAATCGGTCTCCTGTTCCTCACAAATTGCCTCCCCTTTTGAACACTATTCCCCAGATGAGGAATCCATAGAAGGGGACTCCCCACCAGAGGATATCACATTTGGGGAGACTATCTCAGAAATGAACGAATACTTTAAATGGGACACTTGACCTGACAGGTTCTATAAAGTTCCAGATGAACAGAAATTCTTAGTAAAGCCACCCCTGGTAGATCCTGCTGTAGTTGCTGTGCCCTGTGATAAGCAATCTGGGCCGATTCTTTCAGCATCTCTCCTGCCTACTGATAAGGATAGCAAAAGTATGGACAGGATAGGAAAGAAGGCTTACACCTCCTCCACCCTAGCCTTCAGAGCTATCAACTTCCAAACCCACATGATTAAATATGTTTTGGACCTAGTTGCTCAAGCCTCTACTCTGTTGACAGCCACCCCTGACTGCCCCACCAAAACTGAGATTGCTTCTAAATTGTCCCCGGCTTCCCAGGTAGCCAGACTTTCTATCCGATGTAGTTACGATGCAGCGGTCTGCTGCTTCTGCATCAGTACTACGCAGATATTCTTGGCTGTGCCTCCATCCCCTACTAGAGGATTTCATGTCTAAAATCCTAGACGGCCTATTAGACCACAAGCTACAATTTGGAAAACAGTCTGCAGACCTTTTCAAAAACCCGCAGGAAACGAGAGCTTCAAGACATCAAGCACTTGTGTCCCCCATCCCTAAGTACTACAGGAATTATCCTGCTAAGACTACCTTTGTCAGGAAGCCCCCCTCTTCTGCCCCCCCTTCTCTTCCAGGCATAGGAGAGGAACCAGGAGGCAAACCCCCTCCAGACCACTTGCCTCACAACCCAAAGACACCATTTTCAAGATATAAGTGGACCCAACAATGCCTGACTGTCTTGCCCACCTACCCCTGTCAGCACACCTCCCCCACTGCCTCCTCATTTGGAAATCCATCATATCAGACCGCTGGATACTTGCGATCATACCAAATGGATATTTCCTTTCTTGCAAGGAAAAAACACTTTCAAGGGGCACCCCCCCCCCCCCAGAAATCAACTACACCTCATCCCTCACATACTGCAAGACCTTCTGAGATTAGGAACCAAAGAACCTGTTCCTCCAGGGCAGGAAGGAAAAGTCTTCTATTCAAGACTTTTTCTGGTCCCCAAAGAAAGATGGCCCCTGGAGACCAATACTAGATTTATCCTTACCGGGTTGGTCCAGCTGGGCTTGTGGCCCATTTTCAGTGGAGACCTGAGGAGAAAAGCTCCAAAAATAAAAAAAAAAAAGGAAACATTTTACAGAGAATCAAACATTTGAGTCAAAAATATGGTCAAAATCAGTTATACAAGAACATTACAGAGACAAAGAAGAAATGCAAGCACATGATATATGCATATCAATATTTTTACAGACTAAACAGTATGTTTACAAAAAAAAACACTATTGATTGTAGAGTTTAATAAGTATCCACAATAGTGGAGTACTTGTATGTGGAGGGACAGAAAATGTATATAGTAGGGTTGTGGGGAGCTTAAGTAGGGGCTTGACAAGGACATATTTTGGAGTTGAGTAGATGAAGTTTGTTTTTTTCTGTAAAGTGGGATGGGTGAATAATGGAACAAATATCTCTTGGGAGTTTGTTCCAGGCTTTGGTGACAAGAGTGTTTATATAGGAGTTTGCCAGCTATTTGTTTGGGTTGGTAGATTTGTAGTAGATGCTGATTAGAGGTACAGAGAGTCCATGGTGAAGTGTAGCTAGAGATGAAAGAAGAGAGAGCAGGGCAGGATGAAGATTTGTAAAGCATGAAGTGTAACATTTGAAGTTGTGACAGCAGTAGAAGATGGGTGAATTCTAACCAGTGGAGAGTATTTAGAGCAAGGCAGTGATGTGTATTGTATGGAGAGTTTGTGATGAATCTAGCTATCTTGTGGTAAGTTTGTTGGAGTTTGTTTAAAGTAGTAGCTTGGATGTTTGTGAGAACTGGGGCAGCATATAGAAGGGAGGGGAGGAGAAGAGCTTGTGCAAGGGAGAGTCTGGCATTTGTAGTTAGAAATTATTTGTTGCGATACAGTAAACCAAGTTTCTGGTGAGTCTTTTTTTTATACTTTGGAGGATGTCCAAGTTGAATTTGAGTTCATCTATGATGACCCCAAGGAGTTTGGTCTGCGCATCAAGTTGGATAACAGTGTTATTAGAGGAAGTAATAGTAAAGGTGGTTTTGAGGTGAGAGGAGAGATTGGGGGGAAAATAAGAGTTTGGTCTTTTTAGGGATAAGAATGAGTAGATTCCTGGACAATCACTGTTCAGTGGATAGGAAGGCCTTTTGAATAAGGGTGTGGAGATTGGAGATATTGTCCGAGATGGAGATGACAGTTGAGTTGTCTGCATATTGGATGAGGGACGATTGTTTACAAGAAGTGTAGAGATCATTGGTAAAGACATTAAATAGGAGGGACCCAGGATGGAACCTTGTGGTACCCTGGTTGGGACAGGTATGAATGGAGAAGTGTAAGAGAGCCATTTAACAGATTTCTGCCTGCAGGATAAGTAACTGGAGAACCAGGCAAGGGAGGAAGAAGATAGATTGAGATCTGCAAGTTTAGATAGCAGTAGGGGATGGTTCACTGTATCAAAGGCTTTGGAAAGGTCAAGGAAGAGACCTGAATTTATTGTCTAGGGCCTCTGCAATGGTATGTGTAAAGGATAAGAGGGCAGTAGTTGTGCTGTGGTTGAGATGGAAACCATGCTGAGTGGGAGTAAGGAGGTTAAGCTGGAGGAGGTAATTGAGTAGTTGAGTGGATACATTTTTTGAGAATCTAAGAGAGGGGAGATGGAACAACTATAGGTCGGTAGTTGGATGGGTCTGTAGAGTTTCCACCTTTATGCAGGGGAATAGTGAAAAAGGATTTCTATAGGATAGGGACGGTGGATTCCTGAATAGATATATTGATTAGTATAGATACTGGATAGGCAATGGAGTCAACAGCAAGTTTGAGGAAGGTAGGAGATAGATTGTCAGTGGAGGGAGAGCAGGGTTTGAGTTTGTGAAGAAGAGATCTGATGTAGGAAGTAGGAACTGGATGTAAAGAGAATAGTTGTTAGGATTGGGAGGGGTAGGCAGAGACGTTGTTACAGCTGGAAGGTATGAGTGTTTGGTTTCAATAAAGTATTTATTGAGAAAAGTAGCAATTTCCAGAGGAGTCGTATTTGGGTAGGGGCAGGGAGTTGAGTGGCAGCCTGGAGAGAATTTTGTTAATAGTATACCAGAACTTGTGAGGGTTGGATTTGTTATTAAATTAGGCAGAGTTATAAAAGGACTTTTTGTCATTATTGGTTTGTTTTTTTTTGTAAGATTTTTGAGGTATCTATAATTATGTAGTAGAGGTAATTCCTTTGTGTTGAGCCATGCTTTCCAAGCTATTTCTCTCTTTTTAGCATAATGGACTTAGTTTCTTTTGTGAGCCAGGAAAAGCATAATTGGGTTTTATTCTAACCTTTTTAGAGAGAGCAAGGGAGTTTAGGGTATTCCGGAAGATGCTATTGAACCTAGTAAATGCATCATTGAGAGGGATTTGTTTTAAGGATGGACCAGTCAGTGGTGGCTAGAATAGAGTTGATTTGGACTACGTTAAAATTAGAGTGTTTTTGGCTGTCTGTATAAAGGTGGGATTTGGGGGGGGGGGGTTGGATGTGTATCGAAGGACCGAGGGGGGAAGGTGGTCGCTAAGTTGGTCTGGTAGGGTAGTGGGGTTGTGGTAGTGGTGAGGAGAGTTGGTGAGTATCCAGTCAATTATGGAGCCGGAACATGAGTTTTTATGGAGACAGGTGGGTGAAGATATCCATTGATGGAAACCATGCAGGTTGATGCTGAGCTGTGGAGAGTCAGTTTTAAGTTTAGACCAATCTAGGTTAACATCGCCTAAGATGAGGTTTTCATAGGGAATATTGTGGGAAAAGCAGGATAAGATATTCTCTAAAGTGGATGAATTGTTTCCAGGAGGGATATAGATGGTGGCAACAGCTAATTTTTTGTGAGGGTTAAGGTGGCAGTTAAGGATGAGTAGTTCAGCTGGGTGAAAGTCCAGGATGGGTGGGGGGGGGAGATGAGAGATCGAGGCTATTGGAGTGGAGGATGGCTACACCACCCTCTTTTTTTGGGAATCTGTCAGAGCAATAGACATTATAGCCTGGTGGAAGAATTTCATTGTTAGTGATATGTGGCTTAAGCCAGGTTTCAAATAAGGAAAGGATGTGAGGGTTTGTATGCATTATCCAGGCATGGTAATTGGTGATTTTGTTGGTTAGGCTTTGAAAATTTAGAGAGTATATTGCCAGGTACTTGGATATGGATGAGTTTAGTGTAAGAGGCTGGGTATGGTGAGAGGTGTTTGGGGAAGGAAGGGAGGTAGAAGGTAAGGGGGGAGGGTGTTTGAGTGGAGAGGGGGTGCGGCCAGGGTTGGGGTGGACATCCCCAGATATGAGTTAAGTTATTAGTGGGAAGAGGGAGTACAGTAGTACATAGATGTAGTTTGTGTAAGTTGGGTTTAGATTTGTAGGTAGGTGGGTGGATTTGTAATGTAGACCATTTATGAAGAGAAGAGACAGAGAGGTTGAAAACGGCTGGGGAGATATGAAAGTAGGAAGGTGCAGAATGAGGGTCAAAGGTATAGAATTTAAGAAAGCATAAAAGAGAATAAGAAAAGTGTGAGTGATAAGAGGTTAGAGCAGTAGTAGGAGTGAGGTGGTAATAAGGTGTTTCATTTTAGATGGAGGGGTGTAGGGGTTATAGACAGGGTGTAATAGGGGAAGGACGTGATGTATTTAGAGCCTGACAAGAAGTAGTTTGTCAGTGGGTGTTGGGGAAGGAAGGCGAGGGAGTGGATGGTATAAAGGAAATTGTAATGGGGTGGGCGGGAATGGGGGTAGAGTAGGGGAGCGGAGTGAGCTCGAGCGGGCAGGGCCAAGTCAGCAATGTGAAATAGCACATAAAATAACAATCAGAAAGGAAGCAACTGTAAAAATCGGAGCTGAAGAGGTAAAGAGAGCAAGCCAGAGATAGAAATGTTGCAGATATAAATTTAAAAACAAGAGATAAAGGGTACAGAAGACGTACTGGGGTTATATAGCATTCTAGAATGTGGCTGGCAACATTAAACCTACATATACTGGAACTATTGAGAGTTAAAAATAACATTAAACTAAAAGCTGTTGGTACTATTGCTAGTTAAAATGACAAGGAATATGGTAACCTGCTGGGGTTGTGTTGTCTCCTGGTGGCCAAAGTAACCTGTTTGTATGCTCACCTGCCCTTTAGTAATAATTTAAATAAGGAACTGTTCACTTTTTGAATGTATTTTTAAGACCATCTGCTTTTTAAAGTGTGGATGAATTACAGTAGAAGGAACACCTACAATTGAGCTGTGGTTTTTAGTTTGTTTTTGGAGCTATTTCAGGCAGGTAACTTAAGCAGATGTATAACACTTTCACAAGGTATTTTGCTGGGCGAGTCTGTTGGGCGGGGGATGACCACAGAGTGTTTAACCCATTGGGAGAAGCTGGAGAGATAAGGGGGAACACACACAAAAGGTTATATCAAGAAAGTAAGATAAGACGTATGAGAGACTAGAACTAGAAAAACCCTAGAGAATCAGGATAAGTAAGGTGTAATACAGATAAGAAATAACCAGTGTAGCAATAACAGTATTTCTAGTTGACTAAGCCCTGAAAGCAGAGCAGATACTACTTTTTAAACCACTATATTCCCATAAAACCATAACCAACTATATTCCCATAAAATCCTCCAACAGAATATTCTTACTTTTTACTGGGCCCTGTTCTTTTTTTCAACTTACTGCCTTGCCCTTTGGTCTGTCTACTGCACCCAGTTTTTTTTTTTTTTTTACAAAATGCCTAGCCTCAGCCATAGCTTTCTGCAGAACTGAAGGTGACCACATCTATCCTTAACTAGACAACATCCTTATTCTAGCAGAAACAGAGGACACCCTCCAAAATCATCTGAGGCTCACCACTTCCCTACTTTAAAGTTTGGAATTCATTCTCAACCTCCTAAAATCTTTCTTAATCCCAGAGCAGGACAAAATCTTTCTGGGCTGCAGGATCAGAACAGACCTGATGTGGGCTTTCCTCCCTCAGGACAAAGTTCTCTCCCTTTCTCCACCCAGTTCCAAAACCTATTACAGGTTCGTCAGATATCTGCAAGACAATTCCTGCAGATCCTGGGACTCATGGCAGCCATTATCCCGATGCTGTCCCTAGCCAGAATGTACATGTGAAAGCTCCAGTGATATCTGAAAAATGTGTGTTCTCTACACCAACACCCCCTGGACCAACAAATTACCCTTCTCCCCTGCCTCCAAACAAAACTAAAATGGTGGATCCAACAAATTCTCCTGAACCCTTCACCTTCCACTACAGCCACCCTCCCCAACCCAGCACATGCCTACAGATGCATCAGACCTAAGGTGCGGGGGCTACTATGAAAGGTTTCATGGTACAGGAGGCCTGGAATCCTACCCTACAAAAGAAATGCATCAGTGTCAGGAAAATGACTGCAGTTGTTCTAGGTCTGAAAGCCTTCCTTCCCATCCTTCAACCGGGCCCCCTTCAAATATTCACAGACAACACTACAGTCATGTGCTATCTCAACAAACAGCTTACCTCCTATGCCAGATAACTTTACAAATTTGGGACCTTGCCACCAGGCACAACTTAACCCTACAGGCATCTTACATCCCCTCTCAAGACAACAAACAAGCTGATATCCTCAGCAGATCATCCTCCCTATAGCACTAGTGGATGTTGAACAGGGATTCCTTTCTAGACATTGTCCACCAGTAGAACACTCCTCGGGTAGGTCTGTTTTCCTCCCCCCCCCCCCAGAACAGACGATTGAAAAACTTCTGCATCAGGGATCACTCTACACTTGCCTGGAGGGCAGATGCCTTCAGCATTCCATGGAAGGGGATGGTTTCTATATGCCTTTCCACCCTTCCCTCTCATTCAAAAAGTCCTCCTGAAAATCAGGAAGGACAAACCAAGAATCTTGTTGGTGACTCCCTACTGGCCAAGGCAGCACTGGTTTCCCCTACTTCTCTCATTAGCCAAGGGCAGTCACAAGTTACCCCACAAGGTGGACCTACTCGCATAAACAAAAGGGAGCTCTAATTCATCCTCATCTACAGATGTTAGGCCTAACACTCTGGATGATAAACTTCTAATCCATTTCAGACACCAATACTCAGAGTGTGTGCTTTTAGTCCTTAGGGGGAGACCAGGAAACCTACGACTAGGAAATCCTACTTATCAAAATGGGAAGGATTCTCCAAATGGTGTCTTCATAAGGATAGGGACCACTGCCAGGCAGACCCCCCCCCCAGTCCTTACCTGTGTGTGTGAACTAATTAAGGCAGGTCTTTTGTACTCTTCAGTGAAAGTCCACCTGTCAGCCATTTCAGCCTGTCTACCACTAAATCCTCCTTTACTATCCAGGCTAGATGCCAAACTTTTCCTGAAAGGGGTCTTATACCCCCCCGACCTAAATTTCCTTTTGGAAAAACTAACCGTGGCTCCTTTTGAACCAGCTACTACTGCTACACTCCAAATGTGTACATGCTGGTGGCCCTTACATCAGCTAGAAGAGTGTCGGAGTTACAAGCTCTTATGACCTGCTCTCCCTACACTACCTTCCACAAGGATAGGGTGACACTACGTACTAATCCCTCTTTCATGCCTAAAGTGGTCAACAAACTATCCCTAAACCAATCCCTTCACCTGCCCACCTTTTTCCCCTCTCCAACTAATGACAGTGAGAGGGATACTCCATTCCCTGTATGTGCACAGACAACTAAGATTCAACCTAGATAAAACTAAGTCCATCAGAAAATCTAACCAACTGTTTGTATTCTTCCACCCTAGGCCCCTGGGCAAGACCATCTCCAAACAAACCATTTCCTGTTGGATCAGGAAAACTATTTCCTTCTGCTACTCTCACCATGATAAGCACTTACCCCAGGGGGTAAGAGCTCACTCTACCAGTGGCATGGCAACCTCCAAAGCCTTTCTCAAAGGTCTAGACACAGGCTCCATCCTAGAAGCAGACACCTGGTCCACAATTCACACCTTCACCAAACACTACAAATTGGACTACATCTCCAGTGCCTGTGCAGGGTTTGCTTGAGCAATCCTGCAGGGTTTTGTGGAATCTGCTACATCTACCTCCACCCTTCCCTCTAATTAAGCTGTGGTACTCTCCCACACTAAGAATACTGCAACATAGGAATAGAAGGACATAGAATGTTTGTGTCTTTCGGCTTTCCCAGGTTAGGTGTCGCCACAGCGGAACTCCGGTCCGCTAATGATTGGCAGTAGAGTTTTACGTGCTGGCTTACTGGGCCTAACGCACAACCTTTGATGAAGGAACGCCCATTCACGCATGTCGCCACACAGAAGACGCTCTAACTGAGAATCGAACGGGCAACGTCTGACTGTGAGGCGACAACGCTACCGCAGCACCACCACCGCAGAATAGAAGGACATAGAATAGTTGTGTAAAATCTTACCATAACCATAGATGTCCTCTTCCACGTCGCAGTATTCCTTCCCACCTACCTGTCCCTCCTTATGGACTACCGAGATATCCTTAGGCCACTCTGAGGCTCTACCCTACATTAGCGGCAGACTGTCCAGCATATGACACTTTGCACCTCTGGCTAACATCTCTTGTTGCTTTCTATGGAACTGTCCGACTGGGCATTTAATTTCTGAGGTCTGTATGTGCAGACGTCACATTTAAGGTCCTTGGTTTATGTTCCCACGTGTGATGTCACACGCACCTGCAGCAGCCAGGCTTATGCTTTTGTATAGGAGCCTGTGGTGGGAAATCCCACACTAAATACTGCAACATGGAAGAGAAGAACATCTTTGGTTATGGTAAGGTTTTGCCCAACTATTCTTTCCTTTTTTGGGGTGATTAACAAGTACTTTGGTTAATGTTGCTTTTTGAACCTAGTCATCTCAACAGTTACAAGAATACTGATTTCATTTTATGCTGTGTGAAGCAACTCCCACTATCCAGCAGGCACTGGAAGTATTTATTTTCCTAGGGTGTCAAATGTACCACCACCTTGTCTTACTCTATGTATGCCTCAACTTCCATGAATGTTGCCAAATGACTGATGAAAGGTGTCAGACATTTGTTATCTGAGGTTGTTTAGTTTAGAACAGTAGCTACAGAATTCTTTGTGTGACCAGGTCTGCCCTTCCTTTTCAGACCAGCATACATCTGTTGCTTTTGAGAAACACAAATTAGGGCGATATAGATTCAGGACTGACTTGCTACATCATTTCAGATTTCTCCATAAAAGTTTTGAACATGAGTTTTAGTTAACATTCTTTTTAGAAAAAATGAGAGTGCAGTAAGTTTTGTTATGCTCCAACCACCACCAGTGTACACAAGACCTCTCCTGTAAATGTTGACCATACTTTTTGTATGACCAGTACATTTTGCTTCCAGTTAGAAGGTTGTCACCTTTTCCACACACAGCTCATGACTTCTTGTTTTCTTTTCGAAAATGTTTAGAGGCAAGCACCCCCATCTAGAGGGCTGTAGCATGCCCTAGGTCAGGGATTCCAGACATAATTTCCCTTTATGCTGGCTCATCAGATATGTTCCTCCAGCTTTCAGGCATCTGTGTCTCTGATGTTCGAATCCAAACCTGTGTCTACCCAGAGGTTGTTCTGCTTTGCAGTTACTAGTTTTCAAGATGTCTGCTTATTCAGTTTGTTGCAATGTCACTGATGTCCATTGGGCAATAGTCTGCCACAAGGCTCCTGCTTTATGGATGTCTGATGTATTTTGTTGGACTTTTAGCTCCAGTACTTTATCGATAAGCATATGTCCTGCTCAAGCTCGTCTTCCCTGCCACTATGGCATGTTTGTGGTTTCATCAGAATCCATCTCCTGTTCTCCCCTGGTGCCAAACTCCCTCTTAAGGTTTGTCTTGCAGTTGCCCGGGATGATCAGGCTGTTGAGACGCTCTGATTTTACTGTCCCTGGAACCAGAGAGACCAAGGGGGTGGAACTCCAATAGTAAACACTTGGAGCATGAACTAGACATTATCGCCAAGTATATTAAGAACAGTGGCGGTTCTGAGGGACACTAAATTCTGGGGAAGTCCTTAGTTTATTCCAACAAGCATCATTGTAAGAGACATGGCTACTTATGTGGACAGTTCTCTCATTGTCATGTTTTCACTATAGTCAGGAAATCCTGTCTGCCCAGTTAATATTTCCAAGGACATATCATCAATATCCAAAGAAGTTATTGCTGCTGTAATGTACACTTCAGCATATCCATCATTGAATAGTGTCCCCAGTGGTGTGTATAAATCTAAGCATGTCTCTTAACTAGAAGGGCCCTTAAGTTACCTTCCAACAAGATTAAAACCCATTACATCCGAGTGACTCCACCATGTGTCTAGGTTTCAAGTCTTGCTTGTTCCTATTTGCATTAATAATTTCAAAACCAAGCTATATAAAAAGTAGTAAAATAGTTCATCTTAAAACTTACACAATGGCAAACATAACTATATTGATATTTGACTCCTGTCTAGTGCAGGTAAAGATAAATGAATTGTTTACATAATATTTATTTATATTGTTAGAAATTTCATGTTTTTCTGTATACAGTGGATATAAAAAGTGTACACACCCCTGTTAAAATGCCAGGTTTTTGTGATATAAAAAAATGAAACCACAATAAATCATTTCAAAATGTTTCTCACATTTAATGTGACCTATAACCTGTACAATTCAATTGAAAAACAAACATATCTGTTAGTGGAAAAAATATAAAAAAGTAATGTGCAATAAGCTGGTTGCATAAGTTTGCACACCCTTAAAATAATACTTTTGTTGAAGCACCTTTTGATTTAATTACAGCATTCAGTCTTCTTGGTTAGGAGTCTATCAGCATGGCACATCTTGACTTGGCAATATTTGCCCACTCTTCCTTGCAAAAACACTCTATATCTGTCAAGAGTGTGAGGGCATCTCTTGTGCACAGCCCTCTTCAGGTCACCCCACAGATTTTCTATTGGTTTTAGGTCTGGGTTCTGGCTGGGCTATTCCAAAACTTTAATTTTCTTCTGGTGAAGCAATTATTTTGTTGACTTGGATGTATGCTTGGGGTCATTGTCATGTTGAAAGGTGAAATTCCTCTTCATCTTCATCTTTCTTTCTAGCAGACGCCTGAAGGTTTTGGGCCAGAAGTGACGGGTATTTGGAACCATTCATAATTCCCTCCACCTTGACTAAAGCCCCAGTTCCAGTTGAAGAAAAGCAACCCCAAAGCATGATACTGCCACCGTCATGCTTCACCATGGGGATGGTGGTGTTTTGGTGATGCAAAGTGTTGTTTTTGCACCACACATACCTTTTGGAATTGTGGCCAAAAAGTTCAACCTCGGACTCATCAGACCATAACACATTTTCCCACATGCTTTTGTGAGATTTAATGTATTGTTTTGCAAATTGTAACGAGGCCTGGATGTTTTTTTGTTAGAAAAAGCTTTAATCTTGCAACCCTACCCCATACCCCATAGTCCAGACATATGTAGAATACGGGAGATTGTTGTCACATGTAGTACACAACCAGTACTTGTCAGAAATTCTTGCAGCTCCTTTAGTGTTGCTGTAGGTCTCTTGGCAGCCTCCCTGACCATTTATCGTCTAGTCTTTTTGTCAATTTTGGAGGGACATCCAGTTCTTTTCAACATCACTATTGTCCCATATTTTCTCCACTTTTTTATGACTGTCTTCACTGTATTCCATGATATACCCAATGCTGTGGAAATTTTTTTTGTACTCTTTTCCTTACTGATACCTTTAAACCATGAGATCCCTTTGATGCTTTAACTCTCTGCAAACCATGGGTTTTGCTGTAGCAGGCAACTGAGTAAATGTCAGGAAAATCCTACTGGGACAGCTGAATTTTATTTGGGGTTAATTGGAGTCTCTTCAGTTGATGGCAGGTGTGTACCGAAGATGACTGAATGCTGCAATTAAATCAAAATATGCTTCATCAAAGTATTACTTTGAGTGTTCACATTTATGCAACCAGCGTATTGTGCATTTTTTATATTTTTCCCCTAACGGATTTGTTTTTCAAATGAATTGTACAGGTTATGGGTCGTATTAAAGGTGGGAAAAGTTTTGCGATGATTTATTGTGGTCTAATTTTTTTTATATCACAAAAACCTGTCATTTTAACAGGGGTGTGTACACTTTTTATATCCACTGTATCTCAGAAACCAAGCAGAACAGACAGAATTGCTTTGCCTCATATGAAACTCTCAGCTGGGCAAATAAAATGTTGTTGACAGTATGTGTTACATGAGTGGTTGCTCAGATATTGTAAGTTGTTTACAAAATAATACAAACTTAATAGTTACTGTGTTTACTGTGACTTATAAAATCCACTTTAAGACTTGGAACCTAAAGAGCACTACCATAGCACTGCTGTTATAAAAATAGTTTGTGCTGAAGAATTTGCCATTTAAACTTCTTTATTAATCATTATGGTTCTAGAAATATGAACATTTGTTTGAAATTTAAGGACATAATTTGATTTTATCAAAAAGCTTAGGCTCCACCCACTGGAAGTTACAGTGCAAATTTCCAGACCTCCCTTGGAGGGAATGAGTTAAAGGCCTTCAATCTTTCAACTGTCCCAAAAGATTAACACAACTCTCCTTGCACCTGGCAGCCTGCATGCTACTGCAGGATGACCTGTGCCTTGCTTTTTGAAAGTTGAAAGACCCAATCTTATTTCACCTCCTGTTTCATTGTAGAACCAAGTGGCTCAAACACCTGCAGCAAGGACTTCAATCACCACCAACAAGTAAACAAAACTCGTGGAAGAGAGAGGTTCCAAACTCAAAGCATTCTCTGTCTGTGTAGTAAGCTGCCACAACAGGTCAATGTAATACTTTGACTACCTTTAATGCTAGTCTTGATGATTGGATGGGTAGACACACACTTTCACTAGGATTATGTATAGCCTAGCTTAATTTGGGAGGTGACCACTATTGAGTGCTTGAAAATGAAGACCCAAACTAAATGGCCCGGATTTTTTTTTTCTAAGTGTCTACTTAGAAGGTGCATGTGGCTAGGCATCTTATGGTCCTTTTGATCATGTACCTGGTATATTCTTGTGTTCCTAAAGGAGGATGCGGGCTGATCCTCTGAGAATATAACAGCCTGTTGAGTAAATGTGATGACTTTTTGGCTGTCTTAATTGGTAGAGGTCCTGCATGATGCAAAATCCATTTATTTGGAGCATCTTTACTACAGCTGTTTCCCTAGAAGGTTGATGTAAGTTCTTGTCCCTCTAAGGAGTGTTCATGTGGGCCAAGACTCCTGAAACTTTACACAAGCTCTTAAAGGTGACTGCTAAAACTGTACTCCTTCAGCCTGTCCCCTTGCTAAGGGCTATGAACTACATTAGGCATCCACTTCCACTTTGTCATGGAATGTGCTTAACTGTCTTGCAGACATGTTGCGTGTTCAGAGGGACTCAAATGAAATTTGGGGTGCCGCTGATGGACCTGTGAGTTCCTTGAAGAGACTTTCAAGGCACAAATGTCACCTATTACTTTATGGCAAATCTGAAGGTCCATGTCACATATGATGTAGTGCTGTGGATGGAGAGTAAGGTAGTAGGCACAGCTTTGTATTGCAGTACTTCGTCCAGGCTACTTCATACTGTGAGGAGTGAGAGCACTAATGTAGCAAGATTCTCCTTTTAAGGATTAAGGGACCACTTTTTTTGTGAAACCAAAATAGATGACCACCTAAGGGGATACAAAAAGGAGGGGCAGACTACTGTGTATGCTGGAGTGACGTTTCAGTTTCTCAGGTCCTGTACGACATGGGGACTGTAGGACTGGTGCCTTTTACTCCCTCTGACAACAATGACTTCTCAGCTCAATCTCCTCCCTACTCTCTGCTCTTCCTGCCTTTCCAGATTTCATGTAGACATTGATGTCTGCACAGCATCTTGAGCATTTGGGAACGGTGTCCATAGCTTTTTTGCTGTTGCAAAGTCAGTTTTGCATTCAATGATGTCTCTCTTTATATTGTCAATTAGTGTGTAGTGATTGCAAGCTTCTTGAGTACTTTTCTAAAATGTTTTCCTCCTTTTCTGTCTTTTCTCCCATCCCCCTCTCAACCCACTCATTTCTTGGGCTGTTTACCAACTTGGATTAATTCTTCCTTTGTGTTTATCTTCCTAGGCTAGGTAGTAGACTAGTGTCTCTCAGTACAGAATATTTACACGCACATCTTCTGATTCAGTACTTGCTTACAGCTACTTTTATCTCATGCTTAATGGTTTGATTTCATAGATAAGGAGGGAAAAGCTTCAAAACAGTGTAAGTCCTTTGGTTACAGAATTATTCCATAGTATCCACATAACTTGTAGTATTCTGGGAGTTTCACCTTTCCCGCAACTTTTTCCCATGTAAATTTCATCTCCAGAAGTCTAATAGAGTGGAGAGGCAAGTCTGGTTACAAAGGGCATAATCCCTGCAGTCACTGCACCAACTGTATCTTCCTACGCTGGAAAAGGAAAAAGCGAGAAGCTGTGGATCAGCTTGTTTCAGAGAAATTTGCCCCTGCTAAACCCCTCAAGGTTTCTTCCAAGCAGTGTTGCACATATTAAACCTTATTCTACCCATTGACAGGATTCTTCAGGTCTTAATGAAGTCTCCACACCTAGAAGGTGTACCTGTACTTTTTCTTCTGAGCAAGAGCTCTGTAAGTTGATTTCCTCCAGATTGTCTTTGGTGGCATCAGTTATGTTCCACAGGTCCCAACCTAGGTTGATTTGAGAGTACATGTCTGTCATGGTCAACGCCCAACTTTGTTATGGTATAGTCCTGGCCTTGACCGCTCCTACTGTGGCCCATAACATTCTACAGACCATCCCTTCTGTGTGCCCAGTTGTAGGATCAGTAGGGAAGGAATCTCCGACTGTCATTTCAGGCAGCTGTGGGCAAGTAGACCTTGCTTCTCCTGGACTGATGGTTTTGGCACTGGTAACACTGTCGTACTCTTTGGTGCCAACAGTTACTAGAGCCCTGGTAGTCAGAGTAGAGTCTTCAGCTTGGAGAAGGCTAATATTTGTGCCATTGTGTGTGTCTGAGTGCTTTGCTTTGTGATGCCTTGGGATCCAAGATCCCCTTTTGGCTTCTACTCAGGAGTCTGGATCAACACAGATTCCAAATAATTAACACAGAGGGTTTTGGTCCCAAGTGCTCCTTTTTGCCTATTTTGTCAGTGGCACCGATTCCACCTTTGGGTACCATTACACCCCCCCCCCAAGTGGACATGCAAGAAGCACCCAAACACACTCAGAAGCTCCTCTCTGGATGCAGATCAGGATGAAAGGGAGGGTTCCCCTAAAGTATCCCCTTCTGGGAATCTTTCAGTGAGATTTTGGAAGTGATGAGACAGAGGGGATCTTGGCCAGCTGACAGCACATCGCAGGAATATAACTTCTCTCTTCCAGCATTATTGGTAATGCTTTCCCTAGGTTAAACTTGTGGACCTGGGCTGCAGTAAGGTTTAGAAACAGCCGGACATAGTGGAGCCCATCCCAAGGAAGCTGGCCAGGATGCTCTGTACTCCTAAACATGGGCCTTATTGGAGCAAAGGGCCTTTTGTTGACCCAGTTGTGTTGACTTTGGCTACAAAGAAGGGCCTCCTGGAAAATGCACAAGACATCAGTCGCTCCAGCCAAGATTTGAGGATGCTTGATAGTGTAGAGAAGCAGCAAGTGTATGCGCTCAATACATTTTTAGTGAGCACTTGAACCTTTTTGAAACATATGATTACTTTTTCAGAGGGAGATTAGACAGAATCAGAGAATTTGAAATGGTTGCTAGCTGGGGAGCTCCAGTTTCAGCCGGAGCACTAGATGGCCACAGTGAGTACCATTTCCTCTGTTCACGTATCTTTGGATCTTCAGGATGCTTACCTGCACATTAAAAATGAACAAAGCATCAAGACGATTCCTTCACTTCCAGGTGGGGGTCCATTTATTATTATTTAAGGGCATTGCTATTGCCCCCCCCCCCCTCTTTCTCAAATGCATGGTCCCAGTTAATGCACATGTGACTTAAATAGGTGTATGGATATTTCCATAACCTAGACTATTAGCTCCTGGTAGTTCCATTGATGGACCAACGTCTTGTAGCAAGGCAGTATTTGCTCCTGCTCTGCCCGTCTTTGGGAGCAACAGTGAATGAAGATGCGTCACAGTTGAACATCACAGGATTTAATCTTCATAGGTTGTATTCTCAATACCTTGTGTCAGCTAGCAATTCTTCCATAGGAAAGGATTTCATTCTTAATGATTGGTTTTTGTTTTCTGTACTTCAGCAAGACCAGACTCCAGCTGTACACATTCTCAAGGTTGTAGGTCTCATGGTAACATTGAAATTGGTGGATGTTCTTCATGTTTCACTGTTACAGTCATTACATTTGGGTTATCTGCTTTCAGGTAGCCCTCAGTCAGCCTGATTATCAAAGTCTTGGGTCCTGCGTCGGTTGCTGTCTCATCTTCCATGACAGGTAGTCAGGGGTATAAAGCATGCAGCCAACACCATTACATCAGTCTTTCTTGCCATGCGGTGCCTGAAGCAGAAGCAGTTCGCAAGTGTCTGTCGGAAGACTCCTGAAATTTTCTTTCAGAACCGAAGTCTTCAAAAAAGCTAAGTAGCCCATTGGGGTTCCTTTTTCTTGTTCTAAACCGATGTCAGTAAAAGTTAACAATTGTATTTCTTGTGGAAAGCAAATACCTCATAAAGATTTTAATTCGTACTGCAGTCCTTGCTTAGGCCCAGACCGCAACGTCCCTCGCTGTCGGGTTTGTGCCTTATTCAATCCTCGAACTGTTCGTCGTCTGTTCATTTTCGCATTAAACTATTTTGGTACTCGGTTCAATTATCCAGAAATGGCTTCAGTAAGCCATCCGACTACCGACATTCCGAAAAAACGTAAAGATAAAGAGACAGACAGACCGCATAGGTCCAAAGCTGCCGAAGACGCTTCCGTTAAGCTAGTCGCCAGTTCACCGGTACTCAGTGATGCGCTTTCGCAGCCCCTGATACCCACTACTTCAGAGTCCAGGCCTCTACTGAGACCCATTCGGAGTCCGGTATGCAGCGAGATGCTTCTTTGATTATGGAACCTGCGGATGTCTCTACCTTGGATGGGTCTGGAGCCGCTGTGCGGGCACCGGCTTCTGAGGGTGTATTTAAGCCTACTGACTTTCATATCAAACAGACACCATCTTCTTCTTCAAGGCCTAAAACTCTATCCACGTAGAAAACTGACGCCCAGACTGCATGGTCAGGCCCATATGCCTAAAAAAAAAATGGTAAGAATGGCTGAAGACCTTGGTACTGTAATCGGGGGAAGCCAGCCTTCTCCCCCTAAGAGACCTAGAACTGATTTTCCTTCTGATTCTTCTGATCATGATTCTGAAATTTCTGTTTCTTCTGATTACCAGGATTTGACCTTATCTACCTATGAGGATTTTGATGTAGAGGACTCCATTCCGTCTGCTTCCCCTCCAGAAGAATTTTCTTTTGGTGAAACTTTGCACACTCTTAGGGAGCATTTCCACTGGGAAAGCAAGGATTACTCTGACTCCAAAAAGAGGCTTAGGGATTTCTTGCTCCAACCTCAACACAGGCCTGGACATTGTAGATGATGCCTTCTTGAAATCTAGCCTGGCCCCAGACACTTTACCTCCGGCTCCCAGGAAACTTGACCGGTATTACAGAGTACCTGACTCACAAGTTCCTCTTTAAGAATCCTACTGCGGACCCTTTTCACAGGGACCCAAAGGCATTAAGGCTACTACTGCCAAAAATCCTACTCCCTCTGATAGAGATTCCAGGGCCCTGGACAGATGGGGTAAGAAGGTATACACTTCTGCTACTTTGGCCATTAGGGCCTTAAACTGCCAGTTTCATGTGTTAAAGTATCAGCAGCATATTATTGGATTACTTAAACAGAAAATGTTGATTCCTGACTGTGCTGAAAATAATTACAGGATTTAATGCATTCTGCTGAACAAGTTGGTAAACATACTTTGCAATGTGGTTTTGACTCATTAGAGGGATCTTGCAGGGATGCTGTCACTGGGTCTGTACTTAGAAGGCATGCTTGGCTTAAGGAGCAAACTTTGCCAAATCATGTTAAAGCTAAATTACTGGATGCTCCCTTAAACCAAGACCGCCTGTTTGGCAACAAAGCAGAAGTAGTACTTAAAAAGATGGAGGAAAAAGCTAAATCTATGCAAACTGTTAAATATTTCCTGCAAATGCAGCCTCCCAGATTTAGTAGGCATTGGCCTTCTAAGAATTGGTCCTTTCCCGTCTCTTCCAGGCGTTCAGTCCAAACCCAGGACCAGCAGACCACCCAGGCTACAGTCTCAAGGTACTCACTGGCCTAAGCAGTGGGGGGGCTCCCACTTCCAAAGCTGGAAGTTGGAAGACACCCCTCTATGGTAAACTGTCACAATGACTTAACCTTAAACCTTCCAAGCCCTGCTCAACTGACTGCTCCTTTAGGGGGAAAGATCGCCCTGCATGCAAAAAACTGGGTTTTAAATAGTTTCCCAAGGATACATATTCCACTTCCACACCTTACCAACCCCAAACGGTTGGCCAGTCCTACCCCCAAATCAGTGGGCAGAGGCTCATCAACAGGTTCTCTCTCTCTTCTAAGTATCAGGGTTATTCAACCTGTCACAGAAGAGGGGTGGGGACAAGGTTTTTACTTAAGACTTTTCCTGGTACCCATAAAAGACAACTCCTGGCATCCTGTCCTGGACCTATCTATCCTAAACACCTTTTTGGTAATCGCCAAATTCAAATTGTTAACTCTTCATCAGCTGCTTCCCATGCTAGGTAAAGATGCCTGGTTGGCAACATTGGATTTAAAGGAAGCTTACCTGCACATCCCAATAAGGGAATCTTGCAGAAAATACCTACGCTTCAGAGCAGGCTGCATGCATTATCAGTTCTCTGCATTGCCCTTTGGCTTATCTACTGCGCCCAGGGTATTCACAAAGGGCAAAGAAATATTCAAATATACCCATACCTGGACAATTGTCTAATTCAGGCAGAAAGCCAGGACACACTGTTAAATCATCTGGCATTTGTAAAGAAACTGCTAACCTCACTGGGGTACACCATAAACGAAAATAAGTCACACCTAGTACCCTGCCAACAAATTGTATTCCTGGGAGCAAGCTTGAATACAACTTCCCAGATGGCCTACCTCACGCCAGAGAAACAAGTTTATTTGACAGCCTACTTCACACTACTGGTCACAAAGACCCAGCTATCTGCAAGAAAAGTACTGCAAGCCCTGGGGTTCATGGCCTCTTGCATTCTAATTCCATATGCAAGACTGCATATGAGGAAACTAGAATGGTATCTAAAAAAAAGCCTATGGTGTCAACATTCTCAGGACTTGGAACCAATTATTCCTATCATTCCTTGTATAAAGACAGAGTTGCTTTTGGTGGGCAGAGGCCTGCCACCACAACAAGGGACTGCCTTTCACTCTACCCCCTGCCGCCCAAACCCTAACAGACTCATCAGACTATGCATGGGGGGGCTCACTTGGCAGGGCAGTGCATTCAGGGCAAATTAAACCAGAGTCAAATGCACTTGCATATCAATCAAAAAGAAGTGTTAGCTGTACAGAATTCTCTGACAGCCTTCAAGGACCACATTCTTCCAGGACAATTATTGGTAAAGACGGACAACACCACTGTGATGTGGTACAAAAACAAGCATGGGGGAACCCACTCATACCCTCTCTGCAGACTAGCCATGGCTCTGAGGAACACAGCCTTGAGCTACCAAGTGCACCTACAAGCTCATTTCCTGCCAGGCAAGCTGAATACACTGGTAGACCTAAGCAGAAATCTCATGGACCCACACGAGTGGAAACTGGAACCAAAGATATTCAATATTTTGAGAAATAAATGGGGGAGCCCAAAGATAGACCTATTTCCCTCCCCTCAGAACTACCAATTGTCCAAGTTCTGCACAAGGACTCCCCACAGACAAGCTTGGAAAGTGGATGCCCTGTCTTTCACTTGGGAAAGTGCCTTGGTTTATGCCTTTACCCCTCTGCCTCTCCTCTCGAAAGTTCTACTAAATATCAAGCAGGATCAACCAAGGACAATACTCATTGCACCAGACTGGCCACGCCAACACTGGTACCCCCTTTTGCGCAATATATCACTGCTGGAACCATGGCACCTGCCTCAGACCCCTTCCCTGCTGTCCCAGCAGGAGGGCTAGATTCTGCACCCCCAGCTTCAAATCCTGAACCTGGCAGCCTGGCTAATTATCTGAATTCTCCTATACCATCCCACAGCAAGCAAGTGTTAGATGTCATCCTGGAGGCAAGGAGGCCTAGTACTAGAAAATCCCATGCTGAAAAGTGGAAAAGATTCTGTTCCTGGAACCAGACTCTGGGGATGGGCACAACAGTGCCCATCACATATTCATCCATACTTAACAGAGATGCTTTACAAGGGCCTTTCCTTCTCTTCTATTAAAATTCATGCCTCAGCCATTTCAGCACATTATGATACTGAGCCACCCCTCTTCTCCCACCCCCTGCTGAAACAATTCCTCAGAGGGACCAAAATTTTAAGACCACCCGGAGAGCCCCTACTCCAGCCTGGGACTTTAACTTTGTATTGGCAAAGCTCATTCTACCTTATTTTGAGCCAGCTGCAACTGCAGAGTTGAAATGCCTTTCTTGGAAAACAGCCTTCCTTTTAGCCATCATTTCAGCAAGAAGGGTGTCTGAATTACAGACCCTCATGGCAGTGGAGTCCATCATCTTTCATGCGGACAGGGTGTCCCTCAGGACCAGCCCTTCCTTTATGGCCAAGGTGTTCTCCAGTGTGGCCCATAATCAGTCCATTAATTTGCCAACCTTCTTTTCTAATCCACAGAACAAAGGAGAACGAATACTGCACTCCTTGGACATGCACAGACAACTTAGATTTTATTTGGACAGGACTAAGCTTCTCAGGAATTCTGAACAGCTGCTAGTTGCCTTTTTTTCAGGGGCAGAGGGGAAGGCCATTCCAAAGCAAACCATTTCTTAAGTGAATAGGCCATTGCATTCAATTCTGCTATAAGCACCATGGAAAACCCACCCCACAGGGGATAAGATCCCATTCCAGCAGGGCTGCAGCTACTACTACAGCCTTTCTCAGAGGTGTTCCTACCAGGGACATCCTAGAAGCTGCTACCTGGAGTTCTGTACATACCTTCACCAAGCATTACCACTTGCTGATTTTTTTTTTTTCCAAATCCAGAACTGGTTTTGCCACTGCAGTCTTGTAAGGCCTAATAGCAGGCCCTAATGCTCTCTAATTGCTTCCTCCCTTCCTTAGCTTTGGGAATCTACCCAAATGCAATGACTGCAACAGTGAAACACGAAGAACATAGTACAGTTGTGTACACTTACCATAAATGTAGATGTTAGAGTGTGTTCATTGTTGCAGTCCTGGTTACCCTCCCTCCATCCCCCTGACTTCTATTGACTATATCTCGCTTCTTGTTTACTGTATTTAAGATTTCTGGTGTATTTGCTTTTTGTTGGAGGTGTAACCTTGTATATAATTGCTTCCCATTATGGGGGCACATGCCATCTGGGGCAAGAAAAACTGATGTAATGGCGTCTGCTACATGCTTTATACCCCTGACTACCTGACGTCATGGAAGATGAGACCGCAACCGATGCAGGACCCAAGACTTTGATAATCAGGCCGACTGAGGGCTACCTGCAAGCAGATAACCCAAATGTAATGACTGCAACAGTGAATACACTCTAACATCTACATTTATGGTAAGTGTACACAATTATACTTTCCTTATACCATATTCAACATGAGAAATTTAAAGTGGACAGTCTTGTATACAATGAGATCAGTCTTGCCAACCATAGTGTCACTGGATCAGACTTTGATATGGAGTTTAACCTAGTGATCGAACCATTACCCCCTTTCCAGAGGGGACCCTCTTCTAGCCACTGTCGCTCACAGTGGTCACCACAGATGCATCTGCCGTAAGGTGGAAGATACGGTGCAGGCAAAACTGTTCACGGTGTGTGGACTGTGGAGGGACCTCCCTGCATGTCAGTGTTTGTGAGGTATGAGCTGTCCTCTTAGCACTGCATGCATTTCAGGATGAGTTTTTTCAAGTACTTGCAAAAATGTCGGACAACATGGTGCTTGTGTTATTTGAATGACAGAGGAATGTGATCGTACACCTTGTGCAGAGAAGCAGTAAGGCTGTGAGCCTTTCTCAAAGTATTCTAATTGCAACGCATATACCTGGTCTTCTAACGTGATTACGGACAAGCTAAGCAGACACATCCTGCTGCCTCACGAGTGGTCCCTGGACATCAAGGTAGCAAGCACACACAGTATATGAAAGAAGTGGAGGATACCTTACTGTGAACTGTTAGCTTCTGTATTCAACACCAAATGTCCCAAATTTTCCAGCTTTGTGTCCCCAAGAAGGGCAGTCACCCAGGGATGCATTCTTCCACAGTTGGCTCCTGGGTCTGCTTTACACATATGCTCCCTGACCTTATTACAGAGACTGTTATAGAAAGCTGAGGTTTGCATGGCTCAAGTCATTCTGTTAGCTCACGTCTGGCCCTGCCAAACTTGGTTTCCCCTGCTTTGGCCCTAGCAAAAGGCGAAACCCATTTTGCTACCACAGAATTCTGCCCTGATAAACTCACCTGACATTCATCCCCTATGTCTAATCACTTGCTTTCTTTGTTTTGAGAAATTATGACAGCCTCACAGAAAGCTTCAACCAGAAATAATTATAAGGGTAAATGGAAAAATGGGCTTCAAACAGCAATTTTTCACCCCTTTCATCAGGTGTTATCCTTTTTAGAACAGTAGTGTAGTAAAGGAGCTAGTTACTCCTCAAAGTCCATTTGGCAGTAATGTCATGTTTTCATAAAAAGTTCACAAGCAACTTGTTAGCAGCACACTCTTTAAGGTCTTTATCAAAGGAATTTTTTTAATGCCAAGCCTCCATTGACTAGTCCAACTCTGGCTTGTGACTTTAATTTTGTGCCGAGTGTCTAATTATCCTTTTCATCATCCTGCTTCACCTTGTCTTAAGTTCTCGTTAAGGAAGATTGCCTTTTTAGTAGCCATTATTTCTGCTAGGAGAGTTTCTGCATCTGCACTCCAGGCCTTGTCTTAATATCCCTTCATTGTTGTCCACCCAGATTGGGTATCACTTAAGATAAAACCTTCATGTCCAAGGTGGTCATTCAGACAAATGAAGCAAGGTGTTGACAAACGAAATATCTACTACGTAGCCTGGATGCTGACAAACAAGTTTTTTTTGTTTGTTTTGTTTTTTAAACCGGATGGTACAAGGAACTGCAGGAAAGATGAGCTTTTTGGTTGCCTGGCTCAGTAAGAAAATTTAGTAAGGTTACCTTGGCAAAATAGATTTCAGATTGCATTTCTTTTTGCTGCATTTCAGCTGGCAAAAGACTTTTCTGTTGTATTTAAAGTCTTCAATCTCTCAGTGTTCTGACCAAGTCCTCAGTCAGGGAGAAAGGATTCTGGATACTCTGGATGTGCTTAGAGAGCTCTGGTACTATCTTGATGGAATGAGGTCCTTTAGAAAAGCTGATCAGTTACTTGTTGGATGACCCAATGAGGTACTTTAGAGAAGCTGATCAGTTATTTGTTGGATGACCCATGTCAAAACAAACTATTTGCAGATAGTTCCCAACTTTTATGTTTTGGTGTTCCCACCTTGTAAACCAGTTTCAGGCAACATAAAGGTTGTTTCTACTAAAACCTTGTATTCTTTGGCATATTGAAAATGGGTGGCTTTGAGTATTCTAGAGGCAGCTACATGGTCCCCTGTACATGTAAAGTGTTACAAACTGGTTTCCACCAGACAACACACTCAGGAGTGCAGCACCCAGCACCCCACCCCCTCCTTTATGCTGCACTGCAGTTTAAGCAATCCATCTAGCTGCTTTAAGAATAGAACCCACTATCTTATTCACCAAAGGCGAGTGTGCTCTCTGTTGTGCAACTGACAATTTATGACTTTGTTAAAATCCCACAGTCTGCATTTGTGTGTGTGATTCTGACCAACTCTGGTTGACCGGCAATACTCCTGGGCCACCACCTGAAAATAGGACTTGGGACTGGTGAGCTGTATTGGTTAACAAGTGACGTGTCATCTTGTAGATTGGTAGGTGAGATTAGACACATTTTCTGTCTGACTTGATGTTGAGCAGAATGTAGAATTTCAGCAACAGTCTAGTATTGTGAACACATTTCTGTTGTCTTGATGTTATGTTATACACAGTGTTTGGTTGTAGAACAAGTACCACAAATGAATATTTATCTTTCGTAACAAGGCTGTAACAGTGAGCATAACTGTCTTGAGGAAAGGTAACTGGTTGCAAGGCATCTAGACTGAAGCAGCAGCATGCTGTCTGTCTGGATTTTGGTGTCCAGGATATGGGACCAGACCTGGGTATGGGGGGATAGACTTTACAGATGTAGGCTTCTATTGTATGTTCTTTTGTCACTGTTGCTTGCACAAAGGAAGGGGACTTTTCTTTGTTGCATTTGAGATAAAGGTGATCCCACTGTGCTTCTGGCTTCAAGCACTTTATCCTGCCTTTTACTTGGGGGCAAGTACATTTAGTGTCCTTGATGGGAACCAAGACGTTGGATATCTATGCAGGTCACGTTGAGGAAGGATACAGGTAGTGAAGGCCATAAAACTAGAGTGCCACAAATAATTGTATACATGTAATGTTATTTTTTTGGAGGAACAGCTGTGTGATTCTAGGACGTACATTTTGGAGACTAGGTCACTTGTGGATGTAGCTTACTAATGAGCTGTGGAGGTAACCAGTGTGACTTCAGTAGCTGCATTTGCTGTACAGTAGTGACACTTTTGGACAGTCAAATTATGCAGGGTCGATGTGCAGCTACTGGATCTGGGAACTAGGAAAAACAGATATAAGGGCTGTCACTAGCACCAATGCAGGTGGTAGGAGGGAGGAATGCAAGTTCTTTATACAGCCTTTTTTAATTTTGCTAGTAAGTTCCTCCTCCATGGTGCATTTGGAAGAAAGGAGTGCCTGCATGTATATTGCATAAACCAAGTCTCAGTAAACTGTCTCCAATATTAGCGGCTAGTGCATAAATCTTCCACTCTCTCATGGCTGGAAGTGACCAATGAGATTTCAGCTTTACAGAGTAAGTAATGTCATACATCCTGCCAGCACTGTTTAGCACACAATAATGCATTTATTTGTATATTTTTATCTAGTGCTCACTCCATTTCCAGCCAGCTTAGTATCTTCTAGACACATAACACAGCAGGTGAGTAGCATCATAAGTGGATTAGAACATGCGTTGCAAGGAAAAGCAAGTGGGCCATCTTAATTAACACATGTTTGGTGACTTAAAGTACCATATTAGAAAGAAAGAAGTTTAGTGAAGAAAATGTCTTGGAAAAGTTTGACTGTCTCTTAAAAGAAAGTCTGTCTCGTCTTATAATATCCAGTTGAGAAAGAAATTCATTTCACTTGGGGAAAGTACTTTACATTTGTTTTTTGTTTTTGTTTTGTTGTGTTTTTTTTTTTTTTTCCTTGTAGCCTGCAACAGTGAAAACACATGCCATCATAGAGCGCACAGCAAATTTTGTATGCAAACAAGGGACGCAGTTTGAGATCATGCTGAAAGCAAAACAAGCCAATAATTCTCAGTTTGATTTCCTGAGGTTTGATCATTATCTCAATCCGTACTATAAGTACCTTCTTAAAGTCATGAAAGAGGGGCGATACACTCCTTTTGCAGAGAAGCCAGAAGAGAAAAGTAGTAAGTTATTAATATTGCAAATTGTTATATCCTGCAGTTTGATTTTTACATGGTAATCATGGGTTTCATATCAGTCCAAGGTAACATTTGTTTTTTTAATCCTAAAGGAATACAAGGGATACTCAACACAATTCATGGGTTTACAGCCTGTTGCATCGCTATTTTGTTATGGTGTGTTAGTTTGAGGGCAAAACTGAAAGTGTCCTCAGACTTGCTTTGTTGACTTTGCAGAGGACAACCAGTATAAAGAAACAGCTGACAATAGGACATAGTCCTTCATTTTAGGACTGTCAGGTTATTTTATGTCTACACACCAAAGTCTTACCTTCGATTTCACCATCATATGGGAAAATAGTTTCTTGTAATGGTTTGCTACATAACCAGTATACATTAGTGAACAGTGTCTTTAAAGTTTTCTAAGTTAAGCCTTATTGTCTCTGGGAGTATTGGTTTATAAATGGGTCTAATTTGCTTTTTTTCAGTGTGATTTTTTTTCTTCAGGCAGTTTGGAAGTAACATTTATTCTGGAAAGTGTGCACTGTTTTTTAATGCAAGGTTTTTTCAGTTTATATTGTGAAAATAGTGAGGTATTTGAAAATGTACTTATCTTCTTCAGATTCATTTAAGGAATGCAGATTTGTGGAGATATTTTTCATGTTCTGTTTTTCTGGATGAGAATCTTTATAATCTGAAGTTGACTTCATTTGATCAACCTGTGGGTATTTGGATCTGGATCGGATCCAAGACGTCAGCTTCACCAGCATCTGATCCGAGCTCCAAGCTCTTCCCCTTACCCATAATGCCCCTCCATCTCCTTCCTTCCCCCAGATCCCCTTTGCTGCGGCTTTGCCTAGCATTGTGGCCTCAGCGCTCCAGGCATGGTAAGTAGTTTTAGTGATAGTTTTGGGTGTTTGTGCTCTGTGGTAAGGAAAAGTAGGTTCCCTTTCCCTTGTTTTGCCTCCCCTTTTGCTGTTGCGTCGCACTTATTTAAAAAAAAAAAAAAAAAATCAGTGTAGTTTAGTTAGTGTAGGCCTCCCTCACCCTTCCCCCTCCTTGTTGGTCAGCTTGGTGGTCGGGCAGGTTAGGGCCTTGCACCTTTTGGTTTTGGGTTAATGGCTGATCAGCAGAAGCTGGTGTTTAGGAAGTGCACAGAGTGTGGCCATAAGTTGTCTCCGGCTGATGGCCACACTCTGTGTGTGGTTTGTTTGGGGGCCTCCCATCTTTCCACAGACTGCTCTAGTTCTGCAGGGTTTAACCCAGGGCCGTGAAGGATCATAGGACAAAGTTAATCCTCAAGGGGCTTTTTCTTGCTACGGAGGTGGCTGTCTCCGCCTCTGTTACAGTTACAGCTGACTGCTTCTTCCACGACTACAGTCTCTTCCCCTCCCTCCCAGTATGTGACTCAACCTCCTGCTCCTAGGTCTGCGGATAGGGCACAGGAAAGAGAGAGAAAAAGAGAAAAAGACAAAGGGAGGAAGTGATCCCTGGACCGGTCAGATCCGGTGGGTCCTCCTTAGAAGCAACAGATGGTTTCCAGCCCAGTCACTCCTCTGCTCCACCCGCCCAGATTCTCGCTAGAGGAGCCTACACCTTCTTCTAGGGCATCTACACATCGACCCTACCGATCAGCTTCGGTGGCCTCATCGCACTACACCAGAAGCTTGAGTGAGGCAGACATGGACAAAGTGATGCAAAAGTTTATTTGCACCCAGATTCAAATGGAGGTCTTGCCAGCCCCCTCTCCCTCCAGAGGGGGGAGCTCGCTTCCATTTTTCACCCCGATATCTCCTTCTCCGGTCTGACCACCGGTATCAGAGTTTATGGATCTTAGAGGTCTCGGAGTCAGGGGGTCTGTGCCAATGGTACAGGGTACCTCGACACCAGCTGTTACCTTGAGCGCGTCAGACCCGACTAGTTCGGATCCGAGGGGTTGGGATTTTCTCCTTTGGCGCCGACCTTGTTGGGTTAAGGCCCTCTCCTCGGTATCTCGGCTCTGGCGGGCTCGACTCCGATTCACCCTTCGGATGCAGAGAGAGCAGCTTCCTTATTAGCTTCCTGCGAGACTTGCTCTCCCACTGCTTTCGACATGGTGGAAAGTGTTCTCTCCAGTGGATCGAGGCCCCTGACCATGTCCTCTGATACCACCCCGACTCCCTCGCCTCTGGGTGCATATTCAGCCATTTTGACCATGCAGGGGACAGCCCGTGCTCGATGTGCCCCAGCCTATTCCTCTTGAACTACAGGTGGTTTGCGAGCCCTCTCTGGAAAGCCCCACCGAAGAGGTTCCTCACAAACTAACGTGCAAAAGGAGGCACCTGGACTCCTCCCCAGAATCCCCTCACTGAGGACACCGATTTGGAGGAAGGGGAAGGTTTCCCCTGACTGTCTCCTTTGGAGACATCATGGAAATCCTGCGCCAGCTGGGGGGGGGGGGTTGGTCCGCAAACCCCCCCCCCCCCAAGCCTTCCTTGGACGAGTATGTGCTTCTGGAGGCCTTCAGCATGGGCATGTCTACTTCTTGAATGTCATGAGGGGTTGCCCGACTGCTCTGCTCTGGAGGCAGTCGGGGGTCATCTTTCACTGCACCTGACAGCATGTGAGTCCATGTCAACAGACCATTGGGCGCTTCACATCCTATTCAGAGGTTACACTATCCCCTTTGTGGTTCTTCTCCACCAAAACACTTCCCAGATGTTCCACTCTTGCAGAAGGAGGTAGCAGAGTTCGAAATAGACAAGCTGCTAAGGAAACGAGTCATCCAGCCCATCCCCCGAGATCAGTCCAGATCGGGCATCTATTCCAGGTTCTTTTTGGTACCAAAAAAGATGGGGGACCTAAGCCGTATTCTGGATCTTTCCACCCTAAACCTGTCAGTTGCCAAAAAAAGTTCTGGATGGTCACATTACAATCCATCCTGTCTTACCTGCAGAACGACTGGATGTGCTTGATAGACCTCCAGGATGCATGCTACCATATAAAGATGCACAGATGCTCCAGGAGGTTCCTCCGCTTTCGACTGGGGGCCAATCATCAGTTTCGAGCCCCGCCCTTCAGTCTCACCAAAGTCCCCAGGGTGTTCACCAAAGTCATGGCAGTAGTAGCGGCTCACCTGAGGCTCCAGGGAATACAGGTCTTTCCATACCTGGACGATTGGTTCTTTGCTGCTTCCATCAAGCATTTACTTTGTCAAGCCAGGGACTATTTCCTCCTAGATCTATTCCAGATTTTGGACTACATTGGAGCAAGGATAGACATATTGCAAACCAAAGTTTTTCTAACTCCGGCGAGAGTTCAAAGTTTGACTCCATGTGTCCGTGATCTTTCAGTCTCATTCTCTTTCAGCCGAGGCTGTATTACGAGCCCCAGTTCCATGGCAGCCACCATTACTTTTCTTCCCTGTTGCTTCTCTGCATATGCGGGTACTACAGTGGACACTAGCGATCCAACGGTCACTGGTAGACCTGGCGTTGACGCATCCAGTTCATATAAGCAAAGCATGCCGGAAGTCCCTCCTCTGGTTTATATGCTCCTCGGAACTAGTCGAGGGGCGAACATTTATTCCAGCCCTCCCCAAGCCACGATGACCATGGATGCCTCCCAACTACGGTGGGGGGGGCTTTGCTCGTGCAAGACAGTCCAAGGCATGTGGTCCACAAACGAGACCATCTTGCATATCCGTGCCCTAGAAATGAGGGCAGTCCTTTTGTCGTTGCAGGCCCTTCATGCCTTTCTTCCTCTGGGAACAGTTGGAATTCAGACAGACTACATGTCAATGGTCTGGTACATCAGCAAACAAGGAGGCACTAGATCTTACCCCCTTTGTCATGAAGCCATGAGAGTGTGGGAATGGGTGATCTCCACCAGCTAATTTCTAGTAGCAATGCACATTCCTGGTTGATCTAACATACTGGCAGACAAACTGAGCAGGACTATTTTGATGCCTTACGAGTCGTCTCAGAATCCTTCTGTAATGGAGCAGATCTTCCTCAAGTGGGGTTGGCCTTGCTGCAGTCTCTTCGCATCTTCCTCCAATGCGAAGTGCAGCGAGTTCTTCGCTCTGATCCCCCCACAAGGAGAATACCCCAGGGACACTCTGGTCCATGCTTGGCCTCCCGGTCTTCTCTATACCAAAATTCCTCCAGAAAGCTTGCAGGTTCGGGAGCAAAGTAGTCCTCATTCCCCCATTCTGGCCTTGCCAAGTCTGTTTTCCCTTTCTTTGGTCTCATCTGATAGTTCCTCCATGGATCTTGGATCCAGTACCGGATCTCATTTTGCACACCTCGCGAGGGTCCATCATCCAGACCTGGTCAGTCTGAAGCTTACTGCTTGGCTGCTCCAGTTCTCTTGATTGCTAGTGCTCCTACTCTGCCTTCTCCGGTCAAGACTTTTCTGGTGGCAGCTCATAAAGCGTCCACTAGAAAACTATACCGTAGCAAATGGAAACATTTCTATATCTGGGCTTCTCAAAGGGATTTGGATCCTTTCACAGCTCCTGTCCCCAGCGGTCCTTGAGTTCTTGGCGTACATTTTCTAGCAGGGTGTTAGCTCATCTACAGTAAAAGTCCAACTGGCTGCCACTTCCAGTTTCCATATAGGTGAGAACATGGCTTCTTTAGCTTCCTCCAGACTTTGCAAAACTTTTATTAAAGGTACTTTTCTTTTATGACCCCCGGTTAAAGATCCTACTTCCCCTTGGGATCTTACCCTAATTTTACAAGCTCTGGTTGCTCAAACTTTTGAGCCGGCTGCTTCTGTGGATCTGAAATTTTTATCTTGGAAGACTGCCTTTTTAGTGGCCATCACCTCAGCTAGGAGGGTGTTGGAACTCCAGGCATTATCTATCAAGCCTCCATATATGATTTTCCATAAGGGCAGGGTTTCACTTCGTACTAATCCTTCCTTTCTTCCTAAACTGGCCTCGGAAGCTAATATCAATCATACAATTTACCCGTTTTTTTCCCCCAAATTTTCAGAACAGGGGTGAATGTAAATTGCATTTGTTAAGCGTACATAGACAGCTACGTTTCTGTTTACATAGGACTAAGACCTTTCGCATATCGGACCAACTGTTTGTGTCTTTTTCTAAACCCTTTCTGAGCAAACCGATCTCTAAAGTAACCATCGCTCGATAGATTTCCCTTTGTATCCTTCAGGTTTATAAGGACAGAGGCATGTCGTCACCAGGACAAATCAAAGCCCATTCTACCAGGTCCATGGCTACATCGGTGGCTTTTTGGTCCAGGGTGTCTGGACGATATTTGTTGGGCGGCTACCTGGTCCTCCTCTCATACCTTCATTTCTCACTACAAATTGGATGTGATATCTAGAGGGAGAGCATCCTTTAGCTCTGCGGTGCTCCGGAATATCCTTCCATGAGGGCCACTCAAGTGTCCCACAGGTTGATGATCAAATGAAGTCAACTACTTCAGGTAAATAAGTTATGTACTCACCATAACGTTCCATCTGAGTAGTTGGACTTCATTTGTCATCAACCGTCCCTCTCTCCTTCCCCCTGATGATCTCATTATGTTCCTACTTTGGTAGGCAGGAAAGAACGCCTATGCGGTTCTCCTGTGTTTCTTTATTATTAAGGTCTTTCGAGTCAGGTTTATGGTGCAGCAAACTCAATCTGAGGGAAGGAAGGAGGTAGAGGAGTATCATGGGTAAGGATAGGAACTTGGGGCTCGGCTCAGATGCTGGTGAAGCTGCCATCTGTCCGATCCGGATCTGAATACCCACAGATTGATGACAAATGAAGTCCAACTACTCAGATGGAATGTTATGGCGAGTACATAACTTTTTTTTTTTTTATTGCTTACAGTGCTGTCAAAAGTGATGTTCATAGTTGAGTGTCCATCTTGTATGGTTATTGACTAACAAGACACAGATGTACCTTTCATTTCTGAATTAATGGAGGCAGGAATACTAGTGCAACTGCCATTAACTAATATTAATTTTGTATCTTGTAAGTACAATCAAAATTTTGTAGAGCGCACAGATTGCATGGTGTCTAGAGCTTTATTTTCTAGTCCACTCCTATCCCATAGAGGCTTTCATAGAAAGAGCCTTTTAATTTTCCATCATAATTGCCCATTGCAAACAGGAGAACAATGTTTCTGCATAGTTTGATTCTTTATGATGAAGTTCTTGGGGAGAAAGTACAAACTCGGGTATTGTGCAGCTTAAAAGCAGTCCTCATTGGGGTTGTTCTTAATGTGCACTTGGCTATCAGCTTTTAATTGGAGGTTTCAGAGACATTAAATAGATGTATACCAGCTTAAAATGTTAATGGATATAACCTATGTACAAAATACTTCCCTTTACTGAAATTTAGACACAGTATCTCATTTAGTGAGATTCAGAATTAGTTGTTTTGCAATGGATGAATTTTTAGCTGTGTCTTGGGTAGAACCAGTGAGCACCATCTTAAATTAGCCCAGTGAAAGAGAATCCCTTAAGAATCTTCTTCTTCTTTCGGCTTTTCCCGGTTAGGGGTCACCACAGCAGATCATCTGTCCACTCATGATTGGCAGTGGAGTTTTTATGGTGTCGAGTTGCCAGCCCGGTGCCCAACCTTCCACAGAAGGCACACACATGCACACACTCACACCTAGGGCCAGTTTAGAGTGTCCAATCCACCTACTGCATATCTTTGGGATGTGGGAGGAAACCGGAGCACCCGGAGGAAACCCACGCGACAAGAATAGGGCTGCATAATTAACTACAAATACCTTTTACCCTGCAGTAAGCTTTGCAACCTTTCACTGCCTCTCTGAGGTCAGATACATAGACTGTGGTGACCCTAGGTGTGCGACAGCTTATGAAAGTGAGAGAGAACGGTTTCCTTAGCTGCTCTGTCTACAAGTCCCACATTTCCAGTAAATAAAAAGTAAATGCATATCTTTATTTGCATTTGGCAGAGGTCTATTACTACTAGTTCCTCCTTTTCCACATGTTTAGAAACTGCGGTATCTCCACATTGAGTTGTGATGCAGGCACATATGGCTAGATTTTGAAGCAGTTGAAATAAGTCTGTGAGGCTTAGTCATGAAAAAATTGAATTGGTCATATTAAGTACCAGACAAGGACATGGTCTGCTTGCCCACCATTCCAGAAAAGAAAAAGTTTGCCCTCTCACCAAAATGTCTAGTCTGTTCTTAAAAACCTCCACAATTTGTCTGCTACTTGATGACACTTGTTCCATTTGTGTACTTCCCAATTCAGTTAACTCTGATGTATATTGCTTGTTCTTAATCTCATTATTGTGGGTTAACACTGTGGTAAATAGGAATCCAGATTAGCTTTAAAGATATTAATTGGAATTCTTCTAGTTTTTTCTCTAACATAGTGAAGAGACCCAACTTCCTATAGTATTTGTTGATGAAGCCTGGTGATAACCTAATTCCTAGGGACAGTTCTTTGACTACTAATGTAGCCTTTAAGTTTTGAAATTGTAAGTATTCTTCTCACAACCCAGGATATGGTAACTATTTCTACATAAGTTCATGTCTTTGTAACTCTTCTTCCACATTGTATCTTCTTTACACATGTATGACACTTGGATTATGTAGGGAGATTCATTTCCTGATGAAATGCTTTATTTTATTCATGTTTTCAGTCATGTTATACTTAACTGACTGCTGGGTTGGTTAATATGTATTGAAAAGTCTCTCTATTATTCATGGTAATTGTCTTACCAAATTTTATGATGTCCTTCTATTCTCATGGTCCAGTATTCCAAACTCTTTGGTTTTCATCTCTTGCTACCCGAACGTCCGGCCAGTATACAAAAGTTTGTAGTCACTGCTAGGTGTGTAGGACACCTGATGTTGGCCTAGGGACTGTGACCCATAAAAGTGATTTCTGCATGTACCTTTCCCCAGAACTTCTCTGCTGCCAGTTGAACATCAGCGTTCCTGACGTCTTTGCTTTAGATCTTTGAATTCTAAAAGATATGCACCCTGTTGGGGCTGTTTTTGATTCCTTTCACTGCTTGCCTGTTAGGGTTACATGTCATCCAAGAAGGGAAAGTGCAAGTGCGGTCGTCAGATCCCCCATAAGGATGCCCATGAGCTTTGCCTTTTCTGTCTAGGCTCTACGCACAACCATCTTTCTTGTGCGATCTGTCAGGCTTTCATGCCTAAAACTCGAAGCTGCAACCTGCAGACTTTGAACATATATGTAGAAAATCAACGTCTTAAATGCTTAGCTTTAGGGATGGAAGGGTTGTCCCGTCAGCCCATGGAACCACCTAAAAAGGTCAAGGTTTCCAGGCCCGAAGTTGATACTGCTGCCCCTCCTCCATTCGACGTCCTTCCTGTGGCAAACGTTTGCCTGGAGGACCACACTGAGTCTACTGAAGCAGGTATAGCAGGTACCCCTCGGGATGCCACAGAACCTAAAGCAGAAGGCTCATCCGAGGAGGGTTTGCAGATGTTGCTTTGCGATATTGAGGGTCACCACAGGTACCTACAGCTGCCCAGACAGGCCTTTCCCTCTGCTTCTCAGTCCACTGAACGCAGGCCTTCTTCAGACACTAGGCCTTCCTCAGGGCCCACACCTCCCAGGCCTCCACTGAAAAAGAAATCCAAGACTAAGCATCTAGTCCCCTCTCTTGAAAGCCAACCAGATTGGCAGGCTTTTTTTTTTTTTTTTTTTTTTTTACAGAACCTATTTAATGCCTTTATGGCCCTGAGGCCTTCTGTGCCTGAATCCCCACATGCCAGTCCTCCTGCTGTCAGTCCCAGTCCTCTTCCCTCTCTTGTTTCTCTCGGATGCCTTCTCCTCTCAGATATGCTTCTCCAGATGATGAATCTATAGGGGCTGATTCCCCAGCAGAGGACCTCACCTTTGGGGAGACAATTAAATTTCCAAAATGAGGGATAATTTTTAAGTGGGATTCCTTTGAAATGTCTGAGGTACAAAAAAGGTGATACGAGCTCCTTCACATGGACACCCCTGCTCCTTCTGCAGTCCCCCCAATATTACCAGCTTTCTTGGATGCTTTCAGTGCTGCCTCAGTTAACCCTAATTTCCAACCACCTGCTCCAAGGAGGCCTGACAGGTTTTACAAGGTCCCTCAAGGGGCAAAATTTCTGATCAAATGCCCTGTAGCTGACCCTTCCACTGACTCTGTCTCAGCAAACCCTTTTTCCTTTACTGATAACTTGGGGATTTCTAGCCACCTTTGACATAGAGGACTGCTACCTCCACATACCTGTAAGGCTCAGCTACAGGAAATGTTTGCATTTTGCTGCTGGTTCCTCACATTTTCAGTTCTCAGCCTTGCCCTTTAGACTCTCTACTGCTCCATGGGTCTTTACTTGGCTCCTATGGTGGCCTACTGCAGGGTACAGGGGATCCAAATTTTTCCATATCTGGACGACGACCTGATTCAGGCAAAATGCTGCAGATCCCTGCAGAGCCAACTTCACAAAGTCATCTCCCTCTTGCAGGCTGTGGGATTCAACATAAACTTTCCCAATCCGACTTGAGTCCTTCCCAGGACCAGGTTTTCCTGTGGGTGCAGAATAAGGACAGATGTTGTGAGGGCATTCCTCCTGTCCCAGAAAGTGGAAACCCTGACCCAGTACCTGGCCACCGTTCTCAAAGCCACTCCTTTGACAGTCAGACAGTACCTCAGACTACTGGGTTGCATGGCCTCCACTATTCCCATGCTACCTCTGGCAGCACTCCACATGAGGAAATTGCAGTGGTACCTCAAGTCCATATGGACCCAACACTCGCACCCATTGGACTTCGTCATCCCCTTCCTGCCTGTCTGAGGAAGGAGATTCTGTAGTCGTTAAACCAGGTTATGTTCAACCCGGGACTTCCACTAAAACCACTTCCCTCTTTCCAGGAGATGTACATTGATGCCTCAGATCTGGACTGGGGTCTACGCTGGGCAGCCTGAAAGTGCAGGATACCTCGTCCCACACCTTTAGGTGGGAACACATCCACATCAAGAAAATGAGAGCACTCATATTTATCCTGACCGACTTTCTTCATGCCCTAAAAACAAGGGCCTCTGAAGTTGTTCACAGACAATATGTAAACTATCAGGGAGGAACCAAATCCTATTTACTTTGCAGACTTGCTCTCCAGGCATGGGACCTGGCAGCCCAACACGGAATCTCCTTGCAGGCAGTTTATATACCTTCAGCTCAGAATATTCAGGCAGACACCTTGAGCAGGTCCATGTCACTATCCCATGAAAGGATGCCTCACAGGGATGTGTTTCTGGACATTGTCCATAGGTGGGGTAGACCTCAAATAGATCTGTTTGCCTCCCCCCTGAACAGACAATGACCACTGTTTTTGCAGCAGGCTACAGCCCTTGAAGGGGAAATTTCTTTATGCATTCCCCCTTCCCATTACTTCAGAAAGTCCTGCTGAAGGTCCAGCAGGACAAACCAAATATTTTGCTGTTGACTCTCTCTTGGCCAAGATAGCGTTGGTTCACCCTCCTCCTGAATTTTGCCAGAGGCAATCACTACAAGTTACCTCAGAGTGGACCCTTCTCACACAAGAAAAGAGATCCCTGATCCATCCCCACCTGGAATCTCTGAATCTAACCCTGTGGGTGATAGAATTCTGATCCCTTCTTGTAGGCACCTTTACACTGAGGATGTGCTAGCAGTCCTGCAAGAGGCCAGGCAACCTAGTACTAAGAGATCTTATTTGTCTAAATGGAAGAGGTTCTCCATATGGTGTCAACAGACGGCTAGATCCTTTGCAGAGTGAGGTCCCCTTAGTGCTGTCCTGTCTGTGTGAACTCATGCAAGCAGGGTTGGCATATTCCTCTGTCAAAGCACACCTTGCTGCTGTTCATCCTGTCTGCCTCTTGATCCTCCTCTAGCCTCCTGTCTCCCTTCCTTAAGGGAGTACTACACCTCAGGCCCCCACAAGAGGCAGATCACCCCTCCATGGGATCTGAATTACGTTCTAGAGAAACTTACTGTTGCTCCCTTTGAACCAGCTTCCAAGGCATGTCTGAAACAATGTACCTGAAAAAATATACTCCTTGTGGCCCTGATTTCAGCCAGAAGAGTGTCAGAACTCCAGGCCCTCATGACAACACCTCCCTTCCTATTCTTCCACAAGGCTAGAGGGACTCTGAGGACCAACCCCTCCTTTATGCCCAAGGTGGTTAATGAGCTATCTTAAATTAGGGTATGCACCTGCCCACCTTTTTCCACTCATCCCCAAAATGACAGTGAGAGTCTTGTATTTCCTTATGTTCACAGACAACTTAGATTTTACCTTCACAAGACTATGTTCATTAGGAAATCAGACCAACTATTTGTCTCCTTCCACCCCAGAGCCTTGGGAAAGGCAGTGATGAAGCAGACCATTTCTGTGTGGATCTTCAAAGCTATAGCCTTTTGTTACACATTCCATGGGAAACTGCTCAAATCCAAAATTAAAGCCCACTCCCCCAGAGCCATGGCTTCATCTAAGACCTTCTTCAAAGGATTGACACTGCTTCCATCCTAGAGGCAGCTACTTGGCCATCTGTCCATACCTTCACTAAACACTACAAGTTGGATCATGTCTCCAGATTTAGAGCGGGGTTTGCAAGGGCAATCCTGCATGGCTTTGTGGAAAGTAGCTCCATACCAACACCCTCTTCTTCCCTGTGAGCTTTGGCACTCACCCAAGATTTTCGAATACTGCAACATGAGAACAGAAGTACATAACGATAGTTGCGTAAAATCTTGCCATAACCATAGATGCCCTTGTCTTCCATGTTGTAGTATTCATTCCCTCCCATCCCCTTTTGTCCATCTAAACTGTCTCTTCTTGGATGGCACAATTCCCTCCCATCCCCTTTTGTCCATCTAAACTGTCTCTTCTTGGATGGCACAGAGCCTATACAGCTATCCTGGCACTGGGGTGTTCAGTTCTGAGGAAGGGTACGTGCCAATGTCACTTTTATGGCCCACGCTCCCTAGGTCAATGTCAGATGTACCTAGCAGTGACTACAAGCTTTTGTATACTGGCCGGACGTTCAGGTAGCAAGATAGGAAAGCCCAAGAGTTTGGAGTACTGCAACATGGAAGAGAAGGACATCTGTGGTTATGGTAAGATTTTACACAACTATTCTTTGTCGGTGTATGTTACTTAGAGTTGCCACCTGTGGCATTCAGTGTATAGATATTGAACAGGAAGAGGCTGAGAATGGAGTCGTGATGAAGTCTGAAGCGACAGAATCTGTAACGTGTTGTTGATCAACCTTGTGCAAGCTTTTCTTGCTGTGTAAATGTGTTGCTGAGTAATACCTGTTGAACCTGCAGTTCTGACTATAGGGTTAACCAGTATTTCCATTGTTTTTGACTGCAGCCCTTAACTTTTATAGAATGTTTTTTGGGTGTTCTCCCCCCCCCCCCATTCTGAAGAGACAACTGCTGCCTCATAACTCTAGAAGTATGTCTTTTAGTGGTTCCGTAATGACTGAGCTTAGATCTTTTAGAATTAACATCTGTTCCTGAAGCTTTTTTGATTCATTTTAATGTAACAAGACGGTATTAAAGGTAATTATCCCATTACTTAAGATGTTTAGCGTCAAAGCATTAGTTTTCATTAAGGACCGTGTTGCTCATCTGGTTTTCTGGTACTCGCCAACTCTTTGGCATAAGAGGCCTAAAGCCCTGACTGTGACCCTACCACCTAATGTTGGGTAGTGATGTGTTGTATTTTATTATAAATGTATTCATGTATTTATTTATTTATTTTTCTTTGACTGGGAAAAGTCTGACAAAGTAAAACATATTTTCAGCGGATGCTTGGGGAGAAAGGCTCCATATTTAAGTTGCACACGCAGCACATTTATAATTGAAGGGTAAAATGCACACAAGCTTATTTATGAGTTTTAAATATTTCTTACTTGAACACAGAACAGATGAAAGAGCGAATTTAACATATGTTGGTTAGTTAATAAATAAAAAAAAAACTAGTTAATTAAAAAAATATAATTTTGTTGCAGCTATCGTGCTGTAAATACTTTATTACTAGGTTGTTTTTGAGGTCAGTAATAATTTACAGTCAGCCAAGTAGTAATGTAGCTTAAAATTGATGAGAGCTATGAATGAGAAATTAAAGAAATGAGCAGGAGAATAAGTGGACAGAGGAGGAATTGTAGTTAGTGTTAGGGTGTGAGATGAAGAGTAAGTTTTGGAAATTAGTACAGTATGAGGAGGAGCGATAAGATGCAAAAGATCAGGAAGCAAAGTGGCTGTAAGAGTTGGAGAAAACTAATCTGAATAAAGCTAGCCAGGTGAGCAGAAAGAACTGAGCCATCTTTGGCATAGGCTCTGTTGAAGCAAAGTTTTGAAGCTATAACAGTTTGGCAAAGCTTTGGCAAAAAAATAGACTAATTCCTGACTTCTGTGAATTCCCTTCATTGTAATCAGTCCTGTCATTCAGAAATTGTTATGGAGATGGATTTAGAATTTGTCTACAAGTATTTCTTATTGTTTAATGTCACTGAGCCTTTCCCGCATAAGCTGGATGTACTTAAACAGAGACCATACATTAATGGAACAAAGCATAAATCATTGTCTGAGATTTCTGTTTGGAACTGTTGCAAGAGGAAAATTAAGTCCCCTAGAAAATGATTACTTATGTGGTAGTGTTTTGGATAATAAATATGGTATAATTTATGCTAGGATTTTTGTTACATTCCACTCATTTTTATATAAATAAATAGTAAATAAAGTTAACATTTAGTTATAGATTTGTGAGGGCTTTGACATGCATTAAAAATCGGAAAGGAGCCCGAATAGATTTTTCCCCAAACCACAGTCTGTTCATTTATAGAGAAGTGGAGCCTGAATATAATTCATGTTAACATATTTTTTACTCTTCATGTACAGCCTGCTTTAATAAATTGGCACACTTTCTTCTTAATTTTCTGGTGGTTTTTGGGTTTTATGATTCTGGCTGAGATGATACAGGCGTAGGGGATGAGTGAGAAGTGCACACCTATCCTAGGTGCTGAGGTGAGCTCATTTCCAAGGTAGGTGAATGATGTTTTAATGTGGAGGCCTCTTCAGAAGCTGTAAAGACCCTTTAATTTGATGGCTATGAATTTGTTCAAAAGGGAGATTCTTACTGTTGTATATAAAATCTGTCTTCTGGAATATGCTTCAGTGTGAATTTCAGCTTGCCGTTGTGCAGTGTTTTGTATTGTATAGTGGAGGAAGTGTTAAAATTCCTCATTAAAACTCAATTTTTTCTGTATTCAAATTGTTTTTTTACATTTTGTTGAAAACTTATGCTGGAGTAACAAATATACATTGCTGCTTGATGAGCTGCTATTTCCCATTATTTACTGCTTTCTTTGCCTTCAAATTTTCACCAGAGCCACCTAGTGATGATGATGATGAGGAGGAAGATGATGGTGAAGATTGTGGTTATCTGCATCCAAGTCTTTTTGCTTCTAAAAAGAGTTCCAGGCTTGCAGAAATTATGAAGGTATGCATTTTGTTTTGTTTTGCTTTCTTTTGAAGAAGTTTTTTTTTTCCCCTACACTTTTAGTAAGGCATTAAGTTTAATATGGGAATATTTGCAACAGGCAAGCTTTTGAATTACTGATGCTTGTGTAGACCATTGTGGATAAATAAATTATTTACGCTGTAAAATGATGACCTCCAATGTTTGATGTTATAAAGCAGACTTTGGTGGTAACAGTTTTCCATACCAATTCTTGTTATTATATATGTTGTGCTGTTGTATTAAAAGTCCATAGTCTTTGTAAGTAACTTTTTTCATTGGCAGAATACCCTGGAAAAAAAATCTATTCGTTCAGAAACTTAATATTTGAATACTGACTTCATGCTACAGTTAGCTTGGTTTTGAATAACACTATTTCCTATTAATAAATTTGGAGCCCTGAAATGATTTTTACATTTTAACTTTGATATTGTTATTCAAAAGCCGACTTCTGTTGGTCTAAAAACAGATGTTCATCTTTCACACTGCATCTGTGGCATATGGGTTCTCTGCTTGCATAAGCACACACTGGCAGCTTATTATAGCTCAGAATCCCCTCCTTTGGCTCTCTGTGATATGGGATTGTCTTAGCCCCTCCCATCAGGGGCAGTCAACCTTGTCATAGAACGTCAGGTCTGATATTGTCAATCCTCGTTCATTCCTTACGTATGGGTATCGGTTCCAAGCTCGGAACCGAGCCGGCCATTTTTCAAGCTTGCGTCAGCTTCAAACTCTCGAGCTAAACTCTTACCCACAATTCCCCTCTCCCTGTTACCCCCAGATTTCGTTTGCCGCATTCCATCCAGTCGTGTCAAACTACTTCTCTTGAGCTAAGTAGTCAATTGTTGTTTAATTGCTTTACAAATTACTTTTCTGTCAGAAAAGTTGATATGTTGTTGTCTCTTGCCCTATCGCATCTAGCATTAATTATTTCCTCAGGTTTTTTCTGTCCTTTACTTACCCTTTTTACCGCGAGGTAATTTCTCCTTACCATCATTGGTAATCCCTTTCCTCTTCTTTTTCATACCTTCAGGTACTCTCTTGTACCATTGTTGGTATTTTCTATTTGTTAATATGGCATTAAAATGGCAGATAAAAAGGGTAGTCCGGGGTTTAAGCGCTGTTCTGATTGTGGACACAAACTGCCTACTTCTGATGCACACTCTTTGTGTTTATTGTTTGGGAGCTTCCCATTTATCTGTTGAACCACCTTGTACTATACGTGAAAATTTTCTAATAGAACTTCGTTAGAAAGGAAAAATAAGCTGATACTGAAGGGACTTCTAAAATCACCCTTTTCAGAGGCTCTTTCTGGGGCAGAGGTCTCAACCCCTCCTAAAGCCCATAAGAAAATGGATGTTTCTACTAAGGCTAAATCCTTGCCTTCGTCTCCGGCTGAGGACTCTCACCAACCAAAATCTAAAAAGGCTAAAATTTCGGGTCCGGAGCTCTCTGTCAGCCTCAGTGCCTTCGGTGCCCAGACCTTCGGCACCGAGGCCTTCAGCTCCATTTGTGATTTCGGCTCCGTCCTCTCCTGCAGCCTTCTACATATCGGCACTGAGGGGCTCCTCGGTTCAGACCTTTACCACTCCATCAGCACCGACCATTCAATAGGCGCAGACCTTGACTGCGTCAGCTCAGAGATCTTCCTCGGAACCGAGGCCTTTGTTACTGACTCCAGTTTTGTCGGTTCCAGTTTCGGCAACGACAACCACTTCGGCGCCGATCCCTGTGTCAGTGCAGACAATGACATCGGCACCGATGATGACTTCGGTGCAAACTATAGTAGTTCAGTCTTTCTCGGCACCGTTGTCCTCTGTGCGATCAGATGAGATGGGCACCAAGTCTGCCTCTCTTGTGGACAGGCCTGTTTCTCCCTCAGTCTCTGTGAGGTCCACTAGAAGTCTTTCTGAACATGATCTGTTGCGTCTTGTGGATCAGGCATTCTTGGCCAGAGGTATTCCACCCCCCAGGAACTATCTTTCCTTGGGAGGTGATCATCCATCTCCAAAGACACCACCTTATTCTCCTCCTTCATTGCCTTTGAAGTCCATGAATATAGTACAGTCTTCCCCTTCTGCGGTTCCCTTTATGGATCTCACTAAGGAACCGCAATTGCCTTCGTGGCAGGAAAGTTTTGCTATAACCCAGGATGTCAGCTGTGATGCGCATAGCTTGCTACTCCACAGCCATCCAGGGACTCCGAGTTGGCAGGCTGAGCCACTTAGGGGAGGAGTGCCCCCTATCCTTGACATACACTCCTCTCCGGGTGAATCAGCCTTCCAACTGATGGAGAAGGCTTTCGCTGCTGCTGGCGATACCGGACTGTCTATACCTCCGCCCTCCTCAGATACACTGGTTTCACAAGTACTGGGTGCAAGGGCCTCAGGACATATTCCCTCAGGAATCCCCTTTTCCGTTGTTTTCCCCAGCTTCTCCCGCTGAGGAGGTCCACCGGATAAGTTCATGTAAGAGGAAGCACATGGACTCCACAGAGGAGTCTCTCACCGAAGACACAGATTTCGATGAGGGGAAGGATCCCCTCAGTCACCCTCTGAGGTATCCTTTGGCGATATCCTTGAAATCCTGAAACAGAGAGGTGACTGGCAGCCCTGTAATCCAACCCCTGAGGAATGTGTGTTCCTGCAGGCTTTTCGCGCCCGGCCCCCTACCTCCTGGATTACTCCAACTGCCGATGAACTTATCGAGTTCATCGTGCAGCGTGCTTGGAAAGCCCCTGATACTGTTGAAGCTATTCCCCAGAGGCCAGATAAGATCTTGTCCACTCCTGCTTCAGATCCCCACTGGTCCAAAGGTCTTCCTGTCGATGCTTTGGTGGTGGCGGTCACAACAAAAAAGGATCTGGCAGAAGGCCAGACTGTCCATCCGCCTAACAGAGAGTCCCAGGCCCTGGACAAAATAGGGAAGCGGACCTTTGCTTCAGCGACCTTTGCTATCAGGTCCGTGAATTATATGGCACAATGTTAAGTTGTCTATCTTGCCTTCATTCTTGCTGGATGAGTTCGGAGCCGACCTCGGCTCCGACTCGGCCACTCTAAAAGCTCGAGAGTTGGTTCCACCGGCTCGAGGCTCCCCTATATCCCACAATGCTAGGCGTGAGTTACCTCAGATCTCGTTTGCCGCTACAGCGATCGAGGTGTGTTTTCTACCGGCTCCAGGTTAGTGAAAGTTAGACTAGTTTAAAATTCTTAGACTTAGGCTAGCTCTGTGTATTTTTCTTTCCCTTTAGTGTAGTGGACTTATTATCCCTTCTACCCTTTATCCAGCCCCCTTTTTCTAAAGAACTTATAGTTCTTTCCCAAGGCCTTCGGCCCTTCCTTCCCTATCCTTAGGGTGTGTATGTGTTTTAATTAGGGAGTTCTTATTTAACTTACCTTTAGTTTAAATAATTCCCTTTGAACCCTATTAGTGTAATCTGTGTGTGTGTTTTCTGTGTGTGATTACACTTTGGTTCCTTGAATATGTCCATGATACAAAGGTCTCAGGCTTCAAGAAGTGTGACTCGTGCTGTCAGAAAATGTCTCTGACAGACGGTCACACTTCTTGTGTGTATTGCCTGGGACCTTTACACCTGCAGGACTCTTGTGCTGTATGCCATGGCTTCAGCCCTAGAGTCCTGCAGGAGAGAAAAAATAAACTCATTTTGAGGGGTTTAATTAAGCCTGAAGGTTCCCTTTCTGTGTCATCGGGAAACCTTCTAAGGCTTCTAAGACCTCGACTCCAGCTTCAGAGTCGAGGCCTAAGGCTCAAGCCTACTGCTTCAGCTGGAGGCGATGAGTCTTTGACTGCAGTATCCGTGGTTTCCTCGGCTCCCGCTGGAGCCGAGGCATTAGAGATTCCTGGGTCGGCTCCGATCACACCATCGGAGCCGGCATCTAGAAAGAGATCGAGGTCACCGCCCCTTGGCTCCGTTCATTCGGCACCAGCACCTCCCCTGCTGTCTGAACGGAGCCATAGACCTCACTCCTCCAGGTCATCGAGGCGCACTGATCACGACCTCCAGAGGGTAGTGAGTAGACTTTGAAGTCCGAGGCACTGGCACAGATGCTCCAGAGTCCGACTCATCAGTCGATGCCTCAACTTGTTCCTATAAATATTCCTCCTCCGACTCCTTTGAGCTCGGAGCCGGGCGTCGGGACCGAGACTGTGGTAGCGCCGGAGCCGATACATTTGTCTTCGGCTCCGTCGCGGCTCCGATTTCTTCTTTTGTAGAATCTCGGCGCGGCTTCCTCGTCGGCTCCGAGGGTGAGTGGCATCGGACCCTTGTCCGACCCCCCTCTCCCTCTCGGTGCTTGCGCTGGTGAGTTCGGCTCCGACATCGGCCTCGGAGCCATCTCTGTCGGTGCCGAGGGAGGTTCTCAGCTTCTCGGAGCGGGGACCTCTGGCTCTGCCTGACAGGGGTGCATTCGAGGTCATGCGGAGTGTGTTGGAACCTTGTTCGACTCCACAGTCGGCTCCGTCCGCCCCTCCCACTTTGGTGCCTTTGGTTATGTCGACTCACTCCCTCATCCCAGACCGCAGAGAGCAAGCTCCTCAAGAATCCCCTGTGGGGATCTCATCCTCTTCCGAGGCCTCTCCTGAATTGGCAGGGGAGCCCCCTAGGAAGAGGAAGTGTAAGAGGAAGCACATAGACTCACCTGAGTCTGTCACCTCTGACACAGATTTAGAGGATTCCGAGGGTTCCCCACGTTCCCCTTCTGAAGATGTCTCTTTCGCAGACATCCTAGAGATCCTGAAACAGAGGGGAAATTGGCCAGCCCTTAACCCTTCGGAGGATGAATCTGTGTATCTTGAGGCGTTTGGCTCTCGCCCTTCCACCTCCTGGGTGTCCCCTTTGATCCCCTCATGCAGGTGGTTGCAAAGAAGGCTTGGACGGCTCCTGATTCAGTGGACCCTACCCTCAGGAGACCCTCCAAATTTATAACAGCACCAACTGACAAGCAATTTCTCACAAAAGGTGTTTCTGTGGATGCTATGGTGGTAGCTGCTGCCACCAAGAAGGGACTAGCTGATCCTTCAGTGCCTGTTCATCCCCTAACAAAGAATCTAGGTCTATGGACAGGTAATGGAAGCGGATGTTCTCGCCAGCGACCTTTGCTATGCTCGCTGAACTACCTATGCCATTTTACTGCCTTCAAAGAGACTTGACCAAAGAAGCGAGTGACATGTTGAAGGATCCTACGGCTGCAGGTTTTCAAGACAAGATGAACACCCAGCTGGCTACCCTGAACTCCATAGCTAACTCCTCCATGCGCCTCCTTTCTTATGTGGCTGATGGAGCGAGCAGGGCCGAGGGACAGGTGTGGAGGCATGCCTGGATGCGGCTATGCAACTTTGCGGACCCTTTAAAACGCCTTTCACTAATTCCCGCTTGATGGATCATCTCTCTTTGGTCTTCAAGTGAAAGAAACCTTGACTAGGTGCGAGACAGATGGCAAGACTCTTTCCGCCATCGGAGTCCGTTTTTCTACTCCTTCTAGGCCTTACCCCAAAGGCCAGAAAAGTGGGAAAATGTGGTTCCATAAACAATCTCAAGGGACTTCGCCTGACGACAGAGTCGGTTCTCGCCAGAGGCAGAGGGGGAACAACAATGGTAGACGCCGCCCTAGAGGCAGGGGGTCCAGAACCAGGGCAATCGAGAAGCCTTCTCTGATAAGCCCTTTCAGCATCCCTGAGGTGTTGCCCGACTGCCCACCTTCGGAGGCAGTCGGGGGAAGATTGTCACTGTACCCAGAAGCCTGGCTATCCCTGACTCAAGACAAATGGGTACAGTCCATCATTTCGAAGGCTATTCCATTCCCTTCTTCGCATTCCAAACCAATCAAAAAATCCCTTCCAGATGTTCCACCGCTCAAAGGGATCTTGCAGTTTTGGAAATTTCAAAGCTGCTTGCAAAAGAGCAATTCAGCCAGTTCCAGCAGACCAGCAAGGATCCGAATCTACTCCAGGTTCTTTTTAGTTCCAAAGAAAACAGGGGACTGGAGACCAATTTTGGATCTCAGTATCTTGAACAAGTCAGTCAAGAAAACAAGATTTCGGATGGTCACGCTGCAGTCCATCCTTCCCTTTGGGAAAGGGAAACTGGATGTGCTCTATAGACCTTCAGGATGCGTGCTATCACATAAAATGAACAGACGCTCCAGAAGATTCCTCCGCTTCAGGCTGGGAACCAGTCATTTTCAATTCAGGGCCCTGCCCTTTGGTCTCACCACTGCCCCGGTGTTTACCAAATGCATGGCAGTGGTAGCTTCTCACCTGAGACGCCAAGGATTCCAGGTGTTTCCATATTTGGACGACTGGCTCCTCACAGCTCCCACCAAGCATCTTCTCCTAATGGCCAGGGACTACACCTTTCGTGATTTGTCAAAAGTTAGGCATTTCAGTAAATTGCGAAAAGTCTGTTTTGTCGCCTTGTCGTACTATTACCTTCATAGGCAAATCTAGACACAGTCAACATGTCTGCAAGACTAACACATCAGAGAATAGCAGACATACACAAACTGGTCTCACTCCTCTTCAGCAGCAACAGAGTCAAAGCCAGGTTAGTTCTGAAAGTGTTGGGGATTATGGCGGCTGCCATACCTCTGCTTCCATTAGCCAGGTTCCACATGAGAATCCTTCAATGGATGCTCTTCACACAATGGTCATACCAGCAACTCCCGATGTCCCATACCATTATGATCACGCAAACATGCAGAAATCATCTTCTGTGGTGGATGTCTTCCCCTCAGCTCTTATTGGGAAGACCTTTGTACCTTCCCCTCCGGTTGCTACTTTGACAACGGACGCCTCCCTGATCGGGTGGGGGGGCATTATCAGGGCAGAACTGTCCAGGGCACATGGCAACCAGACGAATGCCACTTGCACATAAATGTTCTAGAGATGAGAGCAGTGCTTTTAGCGTTGCAAGCCCTTCAAGACTCTCTTCCCTTGGGAACGATAGCAATCCAGGCGGACAATATGTCTGTAGTGTGGTATATCAACAAACAAGGCGGAACCAGGTCCTACCCCCTGTGTCGAGAAGCACTCAGACTGTGGCAATGGGCGATTTCTTCTCAGCGGTTTCTGATAGCAACGCACATCCCCGGGAAGTCCAATCAAATTGCGGACAAGTTGAGCAGAGCTATCCTCATGCCTCACGAGTGGTCTCTGAAAGACTCTGTGGTGAGAGAAATTTTTCTCAAATGGGGTCAGCCTTGCTGCGATCTTTTTGCTACTCCCCAAAACAGCAAGTGCAGAGATTATTTCACCCTATTCCCGCTACCAGGCCAGCCCAGCAGAGACGCTCTAGTTCAACTTTGGCCCCGGGGACTTCTGTATGCATTTCCTCCCTTCCCACCCTTCCCACTAATCTCTCAAGTGATACAGAAAGCTATCGCTCAGAAGGCATGCTTGATCCTCATTGCTCCTTACTGGCCTCGACAGGTTTGGTTCCCCTTTCTACATCATTTTCTGTTGGAGCAACCTTGGCATCTGGACCTAGTTCCAGATCTTTTGATCCATCAGTCGGGTCAGTTTCATCGCTCCCTTCCCTCTCTGAACCTCACTGCTTGGTTCCTCCTATTCCAACCTTAGCCAGGCTTCCTCAAATATCTCACTCTGTTCAAGATATTTTGATAGCTTCCCATAAATCTTCCACTCGGAAGATTTATTTGAGTAAGTGGAAACGTTTCGCCTATTGGGCTCAAGGAAGGTACATAGATCCTTTTACTGCTTCCATCCAAATGGTCCTTGATTTTCTAGCTGAACTCTTCCATGCAGGTTCATCTCCTTCTACTCTTAAAGTTCAATTGGCAGCTATTTCTAACTTTCATGTGGGCATTTCAGAGTCTGCCATAATGTCCCACAAACTTTGCAAAGCTTTTTTGAAGGGAGTTTTTCTACTCAGACCTCCTATAAGAAATCCTCCTCCTCCTTGGTACCTAAATTTAGTTCTTAGTTCTTTGATTCTTTCCCCTTTCGAACCTGCAGCCTCCTGTTCTTTAAAATTGCTATCATGGAAGACACTCTTTCTGGTAGCTATTACTTCAGCTAGAAGAGTTTCAGAACTTCATGCACTCAGCTGTCGACCTCCTTATCTGTTGTTCCATAAGGACAGGGTATCTTTACGAACCAACCCGTCCTTTTTACCTAAGATAGCCTCGGCGTCTAACCTGAATCAAAGCATTGACCTCCCTGTGTTTTTTCCAGAATATTCTAACAGGTCTGAACAAAATTGCATTGGCTAGATGTTCATCGTCAGTTAAGGTACTATTTGGATAGAACCAAACAATTCAGAAAATCTGACCAGCTGTTTGTCTCTTATGCAGAAGGCAGGAAGGGACTTTCAGTTTCAAAGGTATCATTAATCTAGATGGCTAACATCTCTGATTTCCCTTGTTTATGAAATTAGACACCAAAAGCTGCCTAACAAACCTAAAGCCCATTCCACCAGAGCTTTGGCTACTTCTATAGCCTTCCAAGACAGACTGCCTATTGACACCATTTGTGCAGCGGCTACTTGGGCTACTCCTCACACTTTCATTTCTCATTATAAGTTGGATTTAGCTTCTAGGCATAGAGCTAACTTTGGTTCCACTGTTCTCAAGAGTCTGTTCCGTTAGGCCACCCGGGACAAGGTGCTAGGACGCGGTCCCATCCAGCAAGAATGAAGTAGATAGACAACTTAACATATAGAAATTATGTTCTTACCATAACGATCCATGTTAGTTGTCTTCTTCACGCCTTCTTCTTGCGTCCCACCCTCCTTCCCCCTGGCCTGGACAGACCTAGATGAGTTTTGATTGTGACCTCTCTTTCTACCACCTCTTTACTTTAGGTATATGCTGCTGTGCATATTTTCCTGGATCAGGATGTAGGTCACCCTTCTCTTCTCCCTGGTTTATAGAGGTGGACTTTGTTTATAATTATTCTATTGCTATTATAAGCTGGGCCTAGCTTACAAACGAGATCTGAGGTAACTCACGCCTAGCATTGTGGGATATAGGGGGAGCCTCGAGCCGGTGGAACCAACTCTCGAGCTTTTAGAGTGGCCGAGTCGGAGCCGAGGTCGGCTCCGAACCCATCCAGCAAGAAGAAGGCGAGAAGAAGACAACTAACATGGAACGTTATGGTAAGAACATAACTTCTATTTTTACCAGGCTTCAAATGGATCTGGATGTTCTTCATCTCACATTGCTGCAGTCCTTACTTATGGGTAGTCCGCTGTCCTCGGTCGGCCCGAATACCAAAGTATTAGGCTGACGTCGGTCATGGGCGCCTAGATCTGACATCAGAGCGTCAGGGTATAAAGGCACATGACCGACGTCATATCCTCAGTCTTTTTTGCCGCATGGTCCGATGCAGAAGCAGCGTTGCAAGTGCCGTTCGGCATTCTGAAATTTTTCGTTTTCGGAGTTTCAGACCGATACCAAGTTGGGCTAAGTACCCCGTTAGGGAATATTTTTGTTTTTTCTTGCCTCAGTTATTTACCGGATGTCAGAAAAAGTGAATAATTGTATTTCTTGTGGGAAACAGATACCGCATAGGGATTACCACTCGCTTTGTATTCCTTGTTTGGGACCGGAGCACGACGTAGTCGGGTGTCGGTTTTGTGCTAGGTTTAATAAGCGCACTATAAAACGGAGGTTAGATTGCGCTAGGTTAGTCTTTGGTAAGAGGTGTAATTATAATATGCCGTCGGATGTTCCGACGCCCGCTTCTACTAAGAAGCGCAAAGACAAATCTTTAAAGCCTAGGCAGGATGATTTGTCCGTTTCGGACGCCGGACCTTTAGAAGCTACAGCTGAACGGGTGGATCCGGCTGAAGTTTCTGTTGAGTCCCAGGGGGAAACTTTGATTTTACAAGATGTGGCCTCTCAGGAGGCAGGTCAGGCTGAAGGGGCCTCTCAGGTTACTATTCTCCCTTCTATGCCTAAGGTAGTTAGGTCTTCTGCTACTGTTTCTAAGGCTTCTTCTAAGGGCAGGTATGTTTTGCCTTCCTCTGGTGTCAGTTCTGGTTCTTCAGGGTCTGTGCCTAAAAAGCACATGCTTAAAATGGCAGAGGATTTTATTACTTTAATTAGTGGTTCTATGCCCCCTCCTGATAAGAGGCCCAGGATGGAGCCAGAGTTGGAAAGTTTGGAGCAGGCCTCAGATGATTCAGAGTCTTCTGCTGAAGACATTCAAGAGTTGGCTCCTTATTCTGATTCTGATGCAGAGGATTCCACTCCTTCTGCTTCTCCTCCAGAGGATTTTTCATTTTCAGAAACTCTGCATTCCATGAGGGAGCATTTTAAGTGGGAAGGACAGGATTACTCTGATTCACGGAAGAGACTTAGGGAGTTCTTGTTTTACCACAGCATAGACCCTTAGCTATACCTCCGGTTTTGGATGTTGTTTCAGATGTTTTCTCGGAGGCCTCCCTTAATCCAGATTCTGTGCCTCCTGCCCCAGTTAAACCGGACAGGTATTACAGGGTGCCTGAGGCTCATAAATATCTGTATAAGAGTCCTAGGGCGGACCCAGAAACTATTAGTCAGGGGCCTAAGGGTGTTAGAGCCTCTGTTGTTAAGAATCCGGTTCCTCTGGATAAGGAAGCTAGAGCTTTGGATAGATGGGGTAAGAAGGTGTATACCTCTTCTACTTTAGCAATGAGAGCTTTGAACTGCCAGTTTCATATGTTGAAGTATCAGAATTTCCTCCTTTCTCAGCTAAGATCTAAAGTGGATGCTTTGGCAGAGGGCATAGAGTGTAAAGAATTGCAGGATTTAGTGCATGTTTCTGAACAGGTGGGTAAGCACTCTTTGCAATGTGGTTTTGATGCTTTACAGGCTTCTTCTAGGGTGGCTGCCACTGGTTCAGTTATTCGTAGGCACTCCTGGCTTAAGGATCAGAATTTGTCTGAGCATGTTAAGTCTAGAATTCTGGATGCCCCTTTACAGTCTGAAGTTTTGTTTGGTCCTCCTGTGGAGTCACTCTTAAAGAAAATGGAAGACAAGGCTAAGTCTATGCAGACTGTGAAAGATTTTTTGCAGGTACAACCTCCAAAGTTTAGTAGAAATTGGCCTACTAAGGGGTGGACGTACCCTTCTTCTGATTCTCAGTCTAGGGGTAGATCTAGGCGTGGTAGGGGCAGAGCTCAGAGTACCTTCAGGCCGAGACAATGGAGTTCGCCTGCTCAATTTGCTGGTGAGGGCAGGGGCCAGTCCTTTCGTAAACAGGCCCAATGACCTGCACTTTCAGCTGCCAGATTCTTCTTGCCTGGCAGCTCCTTTGTGAGGAAAGTTGGCTCTTTTCAAGCAAAATTGGCATTTAGTCACCCAGGACAAATGGGTGTTGGACATTATAAACCGGGGTTACAAGTTCTATTTCCATACCATGCCTCCTTTCAAAGGCATGCCAGACGTCCCTCCTCGGCAAAGGATAGAGGCTTACAGACAAATTTCTTTACTTCTTCAAAGAGGAGCTATACAGCCAGTTCCTCTGTCGGAAGTGGGCCTAGGATTTTATTCTCGCCTGTTTCTAGTTCCAAAGAAAGGGAACACGTGGAGACCAATTTTGGATTTATCTATCCTCAACACTTACCTGGACATTTCAAAGTTCAAGATGCTGACTTTGCAACAACTTTTGCCTCTGTTGGGAAAAGATCATTGGATGGTTACTCTGGATCTCAAAGAGGCTTACCTTCATGTTCCTATCAGGCCCAGTTGCAGGAGGTACCTGCGTTTTCGGGCTGGAAATTTACATTATCAGTTCTCTGCATTGCCCTTTGGCTTATCTACTGCGCCCAGAGTGTTCACAAAGGTTCTGGCTCCAGTGATAGCCTTTTTCAGACTAAGAGGAATACAGATTTATCCTTATTTGGACGATTGCCTGATTATTGCACAAGAAAAGGACAAACTTCTTCATCATCTACAGTATGTGATGGCAGTGTTAAGATGCCTAGGGTATTCTGTGAACGAAACAAAGTCCAGTCTAGTACCCTCTCAGGACATGTGCTTTCTGGGTGTGAGACTGAATACAGCTTCCCAGATGGCTTTTTGACCCCGGACAAACAAAGAAGCCTTTCTCTTTATTTCCATCAAATGTCTCTACGGTCCAGGCTGACTGCAAGGACAGTCCTTCAAGCCTTGGGGTTCATGGCATCTTGTATTCTGGTGCTTCCCAATGCCAAATTGCATATGAGGAAGCTTCAATGGTATCTCAAAAATGTATGGACACAGCACTGCCAAGATCTAGACACTGTCATTCAGATAATACCTTGCATTCAGAAGGAGTTTTTGTGGTGGGCTCAGGAATGTCACCTAAACAAGGGACTCTCTGTGACCCGGCCAGAGGCGAGTCAGATTCTAACGACAGATGCCTCGGACAAGGCTTGGGGAGCACACCTCAATGGAAAATGGGTGCAAAACACGTGGCCTGTCAAACTCCAACATTTGCATATCAACTTGAAGGAAATGTTAGCAGTCCAGTTTGCATTGATGGCTTTCAAAGATTTTCTTCACCCAGGGCAGGTGTTGATTCAAACGGACAACACTACTGTCATGTGGTACATCAACAAGCAAGGGGGAACCCATTCTTACCCTCTTTGCAGGCAAGCGATGATTCTGTGGGAAACTGCTCTCAATCTACACCTCAATCTTCAGGCAAGGTTTCTACCAGGAGCACAGAACTCCTTAGCAGATGTGTTGAGCAGACAAATAGTGGATCCTCACGAGTGGAAATTGGATCCTCATGTATTTCAAAAGTTGACAGTGTTATGGGGAACTCCAGACATAGATCTGTTCGCTTCTCCGCTAAATTACCAGTTGCCAAAGTTTTGCACAAAAATGTTTCATCACACAGCTTGGAAGGTGGACGCTCTATCATTCAGTTGGAACAATCTGCATGTATATGCCTTTCCACCTCTGCCTCTTCTTCCCAAAGTACTTTTGAAGGTCAGACAAGACAAGCCAACTATGATTTTGATAGCACCGGATTGGCCTCGACAACACTGGTACCCACTACTGAGGAGTTTAGTACGAGAACCTCCATGGCCTCTGCCTTTGATTCCGCACCTTCTGTCACAAGAGGACAGTCACTTCCTCAATGTCAAGATTCAGTCTCTGCATCTAACAGCCTGGCATATTCTGTTTTAGACTCTGGATGGTCTCAGCTTCCACAACAAGTTTTGAATGTTATTTTGGAGGCCAGGAGGCCTAGTACCAGGAAAGTTTACGCTGATAAATGGAGGAGATTTTTTATTTGGAGCAAAGAGAAGCACTTTGATGTCTCCAAACCTGATTTAAGTGTTGCTCTTCAATATCTTACTGAATTATTGGACAAGGGTTTGTCTTTCTCCTCGATAAAGGTTCATGCTGCAGCCATTTCTGCTCACTATGATTGTGACCCTCCTTTATTCTCTCATCCTTGGTTTAAGCAATTTCTTAGAGGGGCAAAGAATATAAGACCCCATTAGAGCTCCTACTCCTGCTTGGGATCTCAATTTTGTGTTGGAAAAACTTACTCTACAACCTTTTGAGCCTGCAGCTACTGCCGAGTTAAAGTATTTGTCATGGAAAACTGCTTTTTTGTTGGCCATTACCTCTGCAAGAAGGGTTTCTGAATTACAGGCCCTCATGGCAGTGGAGCCTTTCCTGATTTTTCATAAGGATAGGGTATCTTTGCGTACTAATCCTTCCTTTATGCCTAAAGTGGTTTCTAGTGTGGCCTTAAATCAAACTATTCATTTGCCTACTTTTTATGCAAACCCCAAAATAGAGGGAGAAAATTTTGCATACTTTGGATATTCACAGGCAGTTGCGTTATTATTTGAGCAGAACCAAGGAGTTCAGACAGTCTCAGCAGTTGTTTGTTTCTTTTGCTTTGGGTTCACAGGGTAAACCTGTTTCAAAACAAACTATTTCTAAATGGATTGGGTTTTGTATTTCTTTCTGTTATTCCCATCATGGTAAGGAGATTCCTGCTGGAATCAGGCCTCATTCCACTAGGGCTACTGCTACTTCTACGGCCTTTCTAAGGGGGGTAGCTACAAAAGACATTTTGGAGGCAGCTACTTGGAGTTCAGTGCATACTTTTTCTAAACATTATCACCTTCCTCTTTATTCTAAGTCTAGGGCTGGATTTGCCACTGCAATTTTACAGGGCATTTTAGCGGCCGCTAATGCTTTATGATTTTCTACCATCCTCCCTTTACCGTTGCTTTGGGATTCTACCCATAAGTAAGGACTGCAGCAATGTGAGATGAAGAACATAGTACAGTTTTGTACCTACCATAAATGTAGATGTTCGAAGATCCACATTGCTGCAGTCCAATTTACCCTCCCTCCTTCCCCTCTGTAGTTTGACATGGTGCTATGCTTTAGGTGATGGTTGTTGATGGGCAGGTTTTTTGGGAGGTATTCTGTTTTTGGCTGTGGCCTTTCTGGTTTGGCCTTCTGACATCTGGGGCAAGAAAAGACTGAGGATTTGACGTCGGTCATGCGCCTTTATACCCTGACGCTCTGATGTCAGATCTAGGCGCCCATGACCGACGTCAGCCTAATACTTTGGTATTCGGGCCGACCAAGGACAGCGGACTACCCATAAGTAAGGACTGCAGCAATGTGGATCTTCGAACATCTACATTTATGGTAGGTACAAAACTGTACTTTTCTGAGCTTTCTGAAACCTTGGCTGGTGCAGTGTCTGATGAGGTCCGTGACAAAATGGCCTCTCAGCTGGCCACCATTGAGTCTATATCTAACTCCTCTATGCGATTGATATCTCACGCATCAGAAGGAGTAGCTAGAGCAGCGGGTTCAGCTGCGGTCTTGAGACGACATGCCTGGATGCACTTGTGCAACTTCGCGGAACCTTTAAGTCTTCCTTTCTTAATGCCCCCATTGAGCCCTCCTCGTTGTTTGGGCCCAAAGTTAAAAGCACACTGGCCAGATGTGAACAGGATGGTAAGACCCTTTCTGCCATAGGTGTCCGTTATTCTTCCCCTCAACGTGCTTTCTCCCGAAACCAAAAGAGTGGGAAGATATGGTTCAAGAAATCTTAGGGTCCTTTCTGTGACACACAGGCCGAGTTTTCCCCCAGAGGCAGATGGGGAAACTCACAGGGAAGACGCTCTTTTCGGGGCAGAGGGGGACTGCATAACCAGGGTTCCAGGGATTCTTTCCCTGGTCAGTCCTACCAGCGCTCCTGAAGAGCGGCCCAACTCCTTTCCTCTGGAGGTGGTTGGGAGACGTTTCTTCTTGTACCCTTCTGCCTGGCTAACCATCACCATTGATTCTTGGGTACAAAGGATCATAACCAGAGGTTATCATATCCCCTTTGATCTTTGTCCCGTCCCTTCAAAAAATCTTCCCAACGTTCCAACCAGTCAAAGGGAAGAAGCAGCACTAGAGATAAAAAATCTGCTAAGAAAGAGTCATCCAAATAGTCCCTCCAGACCAGATAGGATCCGGATTCTACTCAAGACTATTTTTGGTGCCAAAGAAAACCGGGGACTGGAGACCAGTTTTGGATCTCAGTGTATTGAACAAGTTTGTGAGAGTACAAAAATTCCGGATTGTCACTATACAGTCTATCCTCCCGCTTTTGGAAAAAGACAATTGGATGTGCTCTATAGATCTTCAAGATGTGTACTACCACATAAAGGTTGACAGGCCATCAAGAAGATTTCTGCACTTCCGTGTGGAAGCCAGTCACTACCAGTTCAGAGTACTGCCCTTCGGACTCTCTACAGCTCCCCAGTGTGTTCACAAAGTGCATGGCAGTTGTCACAGCTCACTTGCGACTTCAAGGATTCCAGGTGTTACTGTACCTAGACGACTGGCTCATTTCCGCCCCTACCAGACATCTACTGGACAAAGCCCTGGCATACTCTCTCCTCGCTGCTCAAAGGCTAGGCATAACCATAAACTGGCAGAAATCCAATCTCACCCCATCTCAGTCGACAGAATTCATAGGGGTTATCTTGGACACAAAAAACTGCAGAGCTGTTATTCCAGAATACATAATTTTAAGGATAAAGCAACAACTAATTCCGATCCTTTCAAAGGAAAAATCCACGGCTCACTAGGTTCTAGAGCTGTTGGGTTCCATGGCAGCCTCCATCACCATTGTTATCCTGGCCAGGTTTCACATGAGGCTTCTACAATGGCTACTGCTCACCCAATGGTATCCCTTTCAGCATCCTCTTTCAGCCATGATTCGAGTAACCCACAGGTGCAAACAGGATTTAAATTGGTGGATGACGCACAATCTCTCTCAATGGTCTCGCCCCCTTCCCCCCAGCATCTCGCCCCTTTTCCCCCCAGCAACCCAAGGCCACAGTGACCACAGACACCTCCCTGATGGGGTGGGGGGGCTATGTCATGGACAGACGGTCCAAGGCACTTGGTCCCAACTGGAGGCTCATCTGCATGTAAATGTTCTAGAGCTGAGGGCAGTGCTTCTGACGTTGCAAGCATTCCATCCCCTGCTGCCGTCTGGGACAATTGCGATTCATTCAGACAACATGGCGGTGGTCTGCTACATCAGCAAGCAAGGTGGAACCAAATCTTTCCCCCTTTGTCGAGAGGCCATGAGGATATGGCAATGGGCGATGACTACCAACCGTTTTCTTCTAGCAACGCATATTCCCGGGAGTTCCAACGTGATAGCAGACAGACTCAGCAGGTGCATTCTGCAACCTTGAGTGGCCCCTGAATCCCTTGATAGTGGTGGAGATCTTCTATTGCTGGGGCCGTCCTTGCTGCGACCTCTTTGCATCCCCGGCCAACTACAAATGCAGCAACTACTTCGCCCTGATTTCCCCTCCGGGACAGTCACCCAGGGACGCTCTAGTCCACGATTGGCCCTTGGGTCTTCTCTACGCATTTCCGCCCTTTCCTCTCATTCTCCAGTTTCCGAAGAAAGCCTGGTGATTGAAGAGCAAGGTAATCCTCATAGCACCATATTGGCCACGACAGATTTGGTTCCCGTTCTTTGGCCTCACCTACTAAATCGACCATGGATCCTCCATCCAATCCCAGAGTTGATCTCACACCCACAGAACTTGATTTATCCCAACCTGAACAGCCTGAAGCTAACGGCTTGGCTACTCCAATTCCCTTGATTGCCAGGCAGAATGATCTTTCTTTACCCGTATGTGATATTCTCATTGCTTTGTTATAAGTCCTCCACTAGAATTTCTTATCTGAGCAAGTGGAAAAGATTTACCTGTTGTCTGAAAGATAAACGAGTAGACTCCTTTTCAGCACCAGTGTCAATAATACTAGACTACCTGGCCGACCTGTTTCAATCGGGTCTATCGGCCTCTACCATTAGAGTTCATTTGGTTGCAATTTCTAATTTTCATGAGGGTGTCCAAGATTTCTCTCTTATGTCCCATAAATTGTGCAAGACCTTCATAAAAGGTGTGAATCATCTGAAACCACCTTTTAGAGAACCTATTCAACCATGGGATTTATCATTAGTTCTACAAGCTCTGACAATGGCACCTTTTAAACCAGCCTCTTTTTGCGACCTCAAGTATTTGTCATGGAATACCTTGTTTTTGGTCGCTATTACTTCTACCAGATGTATTTCTGAACTTCAAGCTTTATACATCAAGAGTGCATACTTGATTTTTCATAGAGATAGTGTCTCAGAACTAATCTGTCATTTCTGCCTAAAGTGATCTCTGAAATGTCCATTAATCAAACCATTATTGAATTGCCAGTTTTCTTTCCCAACCATTCAAACAGAGGAGAGTATTGCCTACATACCCTTGATATACACAGGCAAATCCATTTTTACCTAAACAGGACTCTAAACCCTTTCGTAAATCTGACCAGTTATTTTTGTCCTTTTCTGGACCTAGATTAGGATCGTCTGTTGCAAAGGTCACATTAGCTATATGGTTGAAGGACTGTGTGACCTTTATTTACACACAACGTAATATCTCGTTGCCTACTACTATGAAAGCTCATTCAACAAGGTCAGTGGCAACTTCTGCTGCCTTCCATGCCAGAGCTTCTTTATATGACATCTGTGCAGCTGTAACTTGGGCTATGCCTCATACCTTCATCAATCATTACAAATTGGATTTGGCCTCCAGGGGAAGAACATCTTTCAGTTCTGTGGCTCAGGAATGTCCTTCCATGAGAGCCTCCCTGGAATAGAGGTAGCTGCGGACTCATCCCATACGTAAGGATTACCTAGTCTCTGGAACAGGCTCTCCATCCATGTGAAGCAGAGTTTCTGCCTAACCCATTTCAAGTGCAACTTGGGACAGTTGGATGTGGAGCAGAAAAGTCATCCCTGGCTTGGCACCTGTTCTCTAATGGACACAAGCAAACCTGCAAATGATTCATCTCCCAGGCCTCTGCTTGTACATGTTTCATCTCCCAAGCCCATGCTTACACTTATCAAGGGTACCAGAACTTGTCAGAGATTTGGGATGCATGGCTAGGCTTAAAAAGGCCCTTGTGTTTGTTAGCCTAGTAAACACCTATGAACCTGTAAAGTATAAATGATGCAGAATGTAGGCACAATAGACAGGACTAGCAGGCACAGTGCAACAAATCAAATCTAAAACAGTACTAGCACGGATGAAAATGACACATGGTACAGGCAATGGTGCCTCAAAACTAGTAAACACAGTAAAACTGCTATGAAGTGATTTAAACAACCAACATGGGTGTCCCAAAACTTTGCAAGCACAGCATACTTCACAAGTGCTACACAGATACTGTAAGAATTTGTGCTTGTAACACTTAGAAAGTATTGCAAGCACTAACACTGATGCCACAAAATGCAGTTGGTACAATAAATCGAAAGGGATCCAGAGCAATAATTAAACTACAGGTGCCATAGTTACTTGCAGTGTGGCTAGAGTGCAAGTTGGAGTAGGAAGAAGAGAACAGGTGCCCACTGGCTACTGTATTGTGTAGGTTAGAGAGGTAATGGATAGCATATAGAATGGTTTCTGCTCAACAAAAGCTAGTCTAAATCCGCACAATGCAACAATAATTAAATCAGGAGGGATAGGTTCCTGACCCAGAGACTCCCCAGACTCTGGAATAGATTACCCATGCATGTCAAGCAGAGCTCTGCCTCTTTGGCCCTCTTCAAAAGGAGCCTTGATGATTGGATGGGAGATGGGAAATTCACCCCAGGGATCACATCAGTCTCCCTGCTAGACAGGGGTCCAGGGAAGTAAGTACTGTGGGAAGAAATAGCCAAGGAATTGTTATGGCTAGGCTTGTGTAGGCCCTAGGGCCGATTGCCTAGTACCCAGCCTATGAGGATTAACAATATCAGATAAAAAAGTTATGTCTTACCATAACGTTCCATCTGTATTGTTGATCCTCGTTCAGTCATTACGACCCTCCCTCTTTCCCCCTGCTGTGGTTTCTAGTGGATCTCACCATCCCAGTTCTCTTAGGTTATTTGACAAGAGGCAGCGTCTACCTTCTTTAACTTGCAAACTCAATCTGAGGAAACAGGGAGAGGGGAATTGTGGGTAAGAGTTTAGCTCGAGCATTTGAAGCTGACGTGAGCTTGGAAAATGGCCGGCTCTGTTCTGAGCTCGGAACCGATACCCATACGTAATGACTGAATGAGGATCAACAATACAGATGGGTAGTTATGGTAAGACATAACTTCTTTTTTTCCATTCTTTTAGTGCCAGCTGTAGGATTCTTAAAGCTGAATCTCTTCAGCAGCCAGAGTTGGTGGATTACAACTTTCAGACTCTGATAAATCCCTTTGGGAGCTTTCATTTCTCTGTTTACTTTTGATTTCTTTCTGTTTTATTTAAAAAAAAATGTTACCTTTTTATTTTAATGTTCTTGCTGTTTATTACAGCTAATCCCTCTGGGAATTCTAACTTGCTGTTTTGTTGTTTGTATGCTTGGTACTGTTTTTTTTTTTTTTTGCAGTTATGGGTCTTTAAGTATTTTATGACTTTTACTGTGTAACTGAAGATGTTGTTCGTGTTTCAGTGTTGCAGTCATCACACTTGGGTTATCTGCCTGCAGTTAGCCCTCAGTCAGCCAGAATACCATGGAAGAAACAACAGCATCCAACGCAGAAATACCAAGACTCTGGTATTCAGGCCGACTGAGGGCTACTTGCAGGCAGATAACCCAAGTGTGATGACTGCAACAGTGAATACACACTCTAACATCTACATTTATGGTAAGTGTACACAACTGTACTTTCTGTGGCATCTGTTGTACATTAGGGACTGCATTGTGCTGTGCATATAGAGCAGGGTGTCAAGGGACCTGTTTCTGTTCTGTCTGGACTTCAAAATGAAGCAGATAAAATATAGTGCATGTTTTCAGGGGGTTTTTTTTTTTGTTCATTTATATAATATTTACTTCAGATTTAACGCTGCTATAGCTGTGTTTTGTAATTACTTCTTGATTTTACCATGAATTTATTTGCATTTTCTGAGGAGTTTTTTTTTTTTTCTTTCCATCTTTTGACAGTAGAATCTGTTAAATGATTGATTGGTTAACATTTGTTAAATAAATAAATAATTTACCATTTTCTCCTGTCAAAGATTGGGGGGGGGGGGGGGGTTGAATCTCTTCAGCAGCCTGAGTTGGTGATTACAACTTTCAGACTCTGATAAATCCCTTTAGGAGCTTCCCATTTATGCATTTTAAACTGTTTCTGTTTGATTTAAGGGCATTTATTTGATTTTTGCTTTTTGTCACGATTTGGACAAGTGAATTTTACTGTAATTTTTTTTTTAAACTGCCGTTTACTATATTTTGCAGATTGTAGAACAATCTGTTACATTGTTTCTTGTGTATATTGTATACTGTGTATATTGTGTTATATTTTATACAGTTTAGCCTTATTTGCTGTGTGGAAACACGGCTTATGTTTTCTATTATTGCTGCCCTTATTCAGCCCTTAATAGTGTTAGCATATTATTTTGACTGCTGTTTTTTCCCCTGACTTGATGGATCCTGATATGGCTGCAAAAATATCAAAAATTCTTTAACTTGACAGTGCTTTGTGTCATTTGGGAAATTGGGTTAGGCATTGCCTGTAGTAACTACCTATGAGCCTGTAAATCTGTGAACATGTTTACAGACCAAATAAATGGATCACAGGCAGATCCTTTACTTTTATATACAAAGAAGGTCTTCCTTCAGCTAATGCATAGGTGGGGTTCCACTCGGGTAGATCTGTCTGCATCACCGGAAAACTGAAGTTTTGCTTAAGAGCAGTATGCGGAGAGGCCTGGTTGTAGATGCAGTCTCATCAGCCAGGCATATAGTTTCTTGTATGTCTTCCCCCTTACTCCTTTGAGTGATCCAAAAACTATGTTTGGACTTGCCAGAGTTGCTTCTGGTAGCACTAGTTTGGCCCAAGTAGCTTAGTTGTGTTTGATGTATATGTCCACGGGGAAGTCTCAGGTGCTCCCCACTACTGTGGCTCTATTAACTCATAACAAAGGGTCCTTCACACACTCACTTAGAGACATTACAGCTCAGAGTTTGGGTTATCTTTTTCAGTTCTCTTTTTAGGCACAAGCATACTGAGGATGTGCTCCATATTATTAGGGAGGCTAGAAGACCTTCAACTAGGAAGCTTGATCTGTCGAAATGGAAATGTTTTTTCATTTGGTGCTAAGTTAAAAGGCAGTGATATACATCTCCTCCAGTGTCGTTGATCCTTCAATACCTCGGGGATTTTTGGAAGGTTAATCTTTCAGCTCTCTTCCATTTTGCTACTGGATCCACACTACTCCACTCTGAAGCCAATGAAACAATTTCTTAAGGGGGTACTGCATCTAATGCCACCATGAAAATTCATACTGCCTCCACTCTTGACCAAAATTATAGTTTGGTAAAACTTATCCATGCCCTTTTTGAGCCTGATGTCATTACTTGTAATTTTTGACTGACTACTGATAACATTCATATCAGACAGGAGGGTATCGGTGCTTTGAGCCTTAATGTATGAGGAGCCCTTTCTGGTATTTGTAGTGAAAGGGTAAGCCTGGGAACAGACTCTTCCTTCATGCCCATAGTTGTGACAGACCTCTTTAAACCAAGCTGTTCAATTACCTGTTTTCTTTCCTACCTGATAAAATAAGGAAGAGAGAATTTTGCATGTGCACAGTTAAGATACTGCTTAAACTGGACAAAGGACTCTAGAAAATTCAGTTAGCTGTTTATTTCAGTTGCAGTGATAAGAAAGTTCAATGTGTTAGAAGTTTACTAATACACTACAAGAATAATAGGGAACTGAACAGTGATTCGGGCTCGAAAAGCCATTCTGTTAGATTTAGACAGAGGAGGGGGACATTCAGGTTGAAACAATACTACAGTAATGATGTACATCAGTCAAGATGAGACTGGATTTTAAACCATTTGTCCATCTCTCTCAGCCATTTATATCTAAATGGTTAGTATGTTGTATTCGGTTCTGCTGCTACTTCCATGGAAACGCCTGATAGATTCAGTCAAGGCTCATAGTACTGGGGTATAGTAGCAAGTTTGACCTTCCTTAAAGGGAGGGGTAGTGTAAATGCCATTCTAGAACCAGACATTTGGACATCTGTGCACACTTTATTAAAACGTTAGAGTAGTCATTGATTGCAAGACTGGAGCCAATTTTGTTTTTTCTGTTCTTTAGGGCCTGCTGCGCAACCCAGCCACTCTTTTCAAGCCTTTTCTCTCGGTCATCCTGAACCAATTAAGACTACTTCATGGTTCATCTAAATGAAGAATAGTCAGCTGCATAGACACTGTTGCAGTACAATGACATCCTTCCCATCACCTGCAGGTCCTTTTCTACCCCTTTGGAGTATAGGTAACCTGAGCTGGGATGGGAATGTCCTTTCCTAAAATCTCATTTCCCTTCCTCTTTGTGTAGGACTTTGGGTTTTCTGTCTGGGTAGTTGTGTAGGGAGGTCTGTTATTTCCCTCCTTTGCAGGGTGGGACCTTCTTTACCTTGGCCTTCTCCTCTGTAGTTCCTCCTTTGATTCTGTTATTCGCCAAGGACTTCTGTCTCCTCTGTGGGCAGTAAAGGTCTGAGATTGTGCAAGCAGATACTTATTTTATACTGAGGGGAACAGAGGGAGGGCATCTACTGCAGCTAAGGGAAAAGGTTCTGAGTTTTGGTAGTCTGGCCAGATGAATGTGAACACCTGCAGTTAAGTCCCGTTTAAGGTAGCAGTGTTCAACTTGAACATCTGGTATGGTAAGTTCCTGCAAAGGTTCAGATGGAAACATAGCCGAGTCTCTGTTGTTGCTGCTGCTAGTGCACAAATATGCTACCTTTCAGTTAGTTGTACAGCACTGGTAACTTGTTCCATTACATTCTTGAGAAGCCTTTGCCTTACACGTTTTATGACCATTGTCTGCCAGGATTGATTCTTTTTTTTCTTTAAGCCACTTGATAATATGTCCTTTCAAGATTACTTATGTACACAGTGGTGCAAACATTGGGAATTTCTTAGTAACTCCAATGTCTTTCTGCTACCTGTGTTTTGTCATTTGATTAAAACTTTGTGCGATAGTATGATGTCCTTCATGGATGCATCTGCAGTCATAACAAGTGGGTTGTCCTGTCGTCAGGCAGCCCTGCAGTCGGCCGGATTCCAAAGTCCGGGTCCGTCATCTCTGTTGGGTATAAAAGCATCAGTTTCCTCAGTCTTTCTTGCCAGAAGCTGTTAGACTTGGGGACTCTTTCTTCCTCAGCCGATGTCAGAAAAGTTAACAATTGTTTAACCTGTGGGAAACAAATACCTCATAAAGATTTCCACTCATACTGTCTGCCTTGTTTAGGCCCAGCCGGATCCTCCGACTAACCTATTCTTACAACTGAGGCCCTGCTACTACTCTTGAATCGACCTCAGAAATTTTACCCACTACGGTGGTTGACTTATCAGACACCATCCCTTGGATGTCTCTACCCCAGCAGCTGCCATGTCCATTAAGGCCTTCGCCAGGGCTAAAGCAGCCAAGACTACTAAATCAGTGCCTGTTAAACCCCCCACATCCAGGCCCTCTTCTAGTTCTCAAATGCTTTCTTTGGCAGAAGATTTAATTTCTTTAATTAGAGGATCTCAACCTCACCCAGACAGGGCCTCTCAGCCCCCAGAGAAGAGACCTAGGGCAGAGCCCCCTGAGCCAGTTTCTACTGATGATTCTGCTGATGATTCAGACATAACTGACCAGCCTGAGGCTCCCTTCTCCAATTTTGAAGATTCCGATGCTGAAGAATCCATTCCAGCTGCTTCCCCACCAGAAGAATTCTCCTTTGGGGAAACCTTGCATGCCATCGAGAACAGTTCCAATGGCAGCAACAGGATTTTCAGACTCCAGAAAAAGACTTAGGACCTTTCTGCACCTCCCACAGCACAGGCCCTTAGCTATACCTCCTGTTCTCTGTGGTGGATGATGCTTTCAATGATGTTTGCTCCGCTCCAGATTCTTTACCCCAGCCCTGCCAAACCAGACAGATTTTACAGGGTGCCAGATACTCAGCACCACCTTTACAAGGCCCCACTTGCAGACGCAGAAACTATATCCCAGGGTCCCAAGGCAGTAGCTAAAACCCTATTCCTTGTGAAAGGGAAGCAAGGTCACTAGACAGATGGGGTAAAAGGTCTACACTTCAGCTACTCTCTCAGCTAGAGCTTTAAACTGTCAGTTTCATATGATACAATACCAAGAGTTTATGCTTGATCAGTTAAAAAACTAACCACTGATGAATCTCTTGATAAGAAATATGTATTAGAGATGGTAAATAACATACAACAGGTTAGCAACCATTCCTTAAAATGTGGCTATGATGCACTGGAGGCTTCATTTAGATCAGCCATGACAGGCACAGTGATAAGAAGGCATGCATGGCTAAAGGAACGGATCATGTTAAAGCTAAGTTGCTAGATGCTCCTATGGACAAGACAAGTCTGTCAGCAGGTTATGAAGAAAATGGAAGAAAAGGCAAAATCTGTTCAAACTGTTAAAGATTTCTTGCAGGTTCAACCCCAAGGTTTAGCAGGAACTGGCCTGTCCTGACTCCACAAAATTTCAAAGGGGTAGGAATAGGCGTTCCAGAGGCAGAAACCAATCCAGAGGAGTTGCCTACAGAGGGCGACAGTGGCAAGGTAACAACAGAGGCACAGACACAGCCACTGCCACTACATCAGCACAACCACAGTGACGGAACAAATAGCAGCCCCCCTTGGCGGGAAGTTAACCTTTTTTTCAAAGAACTGGCACTTCATAACAAAAGACAAGTGGATTTTACAAACCATAGATCAAGGTTACGGTTTCACTTCCACACTTTACCAGTCAAAGAGGAATGCCAAATCTACCTCCAAATCAAAAACAGAGGCTCTACGCCAGATAATGGAGTTAGCAAACATGAGAGCTGTGGAAAGAGTGCCAACAGCAGAACAAGGAAAGGGTTCTACTCCAGACTATTCCTAGTTCCAAGAAAGGAAAAAAGTTGGAGACCAATTCTGACCTGTCCACCTTAAATACATACATCATTGTCCCAAAATTCAAAATGCTGACCCTACAGCAACTTCTTCCCATGCTGGGCAAGGAGTCTTGGCTGGTAACTCTAGATCTCAAGGAGGCATACCTGCGACCAATCTGCAGAAGATACCTCAGATTTCTTGCAGGATCAGAGCACTATCAATTCTCAGCATTGCCCTTTGGCTTATCTATATTCACAAAATGCCTGGCATCAGTAATCATTGACTACAGAGGGAATTCAAATTAAGCTGACAACAGATTTAAAAGTCAAGACTGATACCATCCCAAACAAGGACTTTCTTGGGCGCGATTGGACACAGTACAACAAATGGCATTAAACTGAACAAGTTAACAGCAAGAAAAGTTCTACAGGCCTTGGGCTTCATGGCATCATGCATAATCTTGGTCCCAGACACAGTCTAGAAACAGAAATCCCACTAATTCCATGCTTAAAACAGGAGTTCCTATGGTGGGCTCAGGCATGCCAGTCAAACCCAGGCCTAATGTCAACCAAGCCAGACCATCACAACAGGCGCTTCAGACCTAGGATGGGGGCCCACATGCTGGACAAATGCGTGCAAGGATTGTGGACACAGGATCAACTTCACCTGCACATCAATCTAAAAGAAATGCTGGCAGTAAAACTGGCAATCCAAAAGTTCAAACCATTTCTCAAAGAGGGCCAGTTGATGATAAGGACAGACAACACCACAGTCATGTGGTACATCAACAAACAGGAGGCACTCATTCATACCCCCTATGCAGAATGACCTTGGAGCTGTGGACCCTGGCACTCAGCTACAACATTCAGTTACAGGCAATATTTGTACCGGGGAAAGACAATACTCTGGCAGACATATTAAGCAGAACCACTTCGGATGCCCACGAATGGAAGCTGCACCCGGACATCTTCAAGACCATCTCGAAGAAATGGGGAATGCCACAGATAGACCTATTCGCATCACCTCTCAATTACCAGCTCAAAAAATTCTGCACAAGGACATTCCACCCACTAGCATGGAAAGTGGACTCACTCTCCTTCAACTGGAAAGGCCTAACAGCATATGCATTCCCACCTCTTCCTTTGATACACAAGGTACTACAAAAAATAAAGGAAGAACGTCCAAGGATAACCCTGATAGCTCCAAACTGGCCAAGACAACACTGGTACCCACTACTGAAGAGCATGTCTCGGAACAATATGTCACTGATGCCTTTGATGTTAACTCAGAACAACTACAGCATCATACATCCAAACGCTGCAACTGACTGGATGGAACAACACATAGCAGTAGCTAAACCACAACTTTGCCAAAGAGTTAAAGACATTATTCTTGAAGACCTTCAACAAGAAGGAACTATGCTGGAAAATGGAAAAGGTTTGTCATTTGGAAAAGTTGTGTCAAACATAGATATGCCTAACATTCTGGAGTATCTGGCCGGACTTCTTCATTCAGGCCTGTCCTACTCCTCCATCAAGATACATGCATCAGCTATTTCAGCAGAATACAGCTTTGATCCACCTGTTTTTCCTTTGCACAGGCAGTTCCTGAGAGGAATCAAGAATGTAAAACCTCCAAGGAAACCACCATTACCAGCTTGGGATTTAAACTTTGTGCTAGAAAAGTTGACACCATCACCCTTTGAACCAGCAGCAACAGCAGACCTACAACACCTGTCATGGAAAACTGCTTTCCTACTGGCAATTACTTCAGCAAGGAGGGTTTCAGAACTACAGGCCTTAATGGCAGTGCAACCCTTCCTAATCTTCCACCAAGATAGAGTGTCCTTGAGGACTAATCCTACATTTATGCCCAAGGTGGTATCCAGAGTGTCTTTAAACCAGGCAATCCACCTACCTACCTTCTTTCCCAAACCACAAAACAGAGGGGAAAGAATACTGCATACCTTGGATGTACATAGACAGCTACGCTACTACTTGGACAGAACAAAAAAGCAGACTGACCAACTTTTTGTAGCCTATGCAACAGGAAGGGAAGGAAAAGCTATTTCCAAACAGACAATCTCCAAATGGATAGGAAATTGCATACGATACTGTTACTCCTTCCATGGAAAACCAATTCCACAGAACATAAGACCTCATTCTACAAGGGCAACAGCCACTACCACAGCCTTCTTCAAAGACATTATTGAGGCTACTTGGACCTCCGTGCATACATTTGCCAAGCATTATAATTTGCCTCTATATTCCAGATCCCGAGCAGGGTTTGCCACTGCTGTACTGCAAGGGATCCTAAACACACCATAATCTACTTTTATCCTCCTCCCTAGTTGGCTATGGTATTCACTGCAGATGCATCCATGAAGGACATAGTACAGTTTTGTACCTACCATAAATGTAGATGTCCGAACTGGATAGCATCTGCAGTCAGGATTACCCCCCCTCCTTCCCCTCTGTGGTACTCCTAGGGTGTTTACCCTCCTAATAGCTAGCTTTTTATATGTACATATATGCTTATTGCTGTGTTTACCTCTATCTATTTGGAAACATTGGCATCTATCCAAATTTTAGCCTGCAAGAGGGCTACTGGCATCTGGGGCAAGAAACACTGAGGAAAATGGCGTCGGCTGATGCAGACCAACAGAGATGGCGTCGGAGAGAGTGCGACATCAGCCGAAGCCGGACCCGGACTTTGGAATCCGGCCGACTGCAGGGCTGCCTGACGACAGGACAACCCACTTGTTATGACTGCAGATGCTATCCAGTTCGGACATCTACATTTATGGTAGGTACAAAACTGTACTTTTTCTAGCAATCATCTTTTCTTTGTTCTTTGTGTAGCCATTGACGATAGTGGATCCTGATCACCCACTTGCAGAACTGGTGCGTAAAACTAAGAGTGAGAGAGAACAGGCTGCTCTGCAAGCAGCAGAAAATGCAGCTGCACAGGCAGCTCAGATGGATAATTCTACTGACCGTGAGTATTTTTGAAATGTCAGAGCATTTGTTCAGTTTCAGCTTTACATTTGTGTTGTGGAATGGTGTGTGCATGATTAGCAAAAGAACCTCAGACTCACTTTTGTTTATAGTATGGTAGTAGCAGAAAATTAGCCAGGTGCAAAGTTGCATGCATGGTTTGCAATGGTTGGATTGATTTTTAGCATCCAATAATTAATGCATTGGTTTTACAGTGCAGTTACAGACATTACCTTTTTTGTTGCAGAGTAAATACTGGAGTCTTAGAAATGGAAACTGATGTTACAGCTTTGGTACATATGTAGGAAATTTAGTTTCCCGATTGATTTATTTCTTTTACATAAAAATCCTCTTTAAAAGAGATTTTGACTAGCTGCTATTAGAGGTAGAGTTAAAGTAGCCTCTTAAGTGCTGTGTGCCAATGTGGCCAAGCAGTAAACTATACAAGACTCCTGTAAATCAAACCGATCAGAATGTAAAGGTTCTTAACTTGTCTCTCTTTCCTAGTTTTGGAACATAATCGCCATGCTCCTTGTATTAAGTAATTATTTTTGCTTGTGTTTTGTGTTCTACATATTGGTCTAAAAAAGAGAAATAACTGCATGTACATTTTCTGCCCCTTTTTAGTACCTGATACTGCTGACCTTTTCTTAGCACTCCTGTGGTGTATTTATTTTAACCATTTGCTCCACTGTACATTACTGACTTAAAGGAGGGCAAGGGGTTGGAAACATAGTGGCTCTGCCGTCATATTGCAGCTGTTTCCAGGTTCTGTTTTATTTCCTGCTGTTAATCAAGGAGCTAGTGTCATGTGTTTGAGACTGATTTCAGAAACCTGGTCATTTAGGTAGGTAGTTTGCTATATGCATACATTTTTGGGGGTGGGGCTGGCAAAAAAAATTAGCTAGAAAATTATCTTCAGGAGATAGTGTAGACCTTGATTCTGTTCCCTGTGTCATAACAGTCCTGTCTAGAGGAATGGTATGTTAAGTTTTCACTGTTGTGTGGTACCATACAGACCTCTTGTTACTAGCCTCCAAGAAGATCTACTGTGTTTACTTGTGAGGGTGTGTCTAGTGTCTTGATAAATTTTCATCTTTTGAAGGATTTTCATTCTCATTTCCAAAGTTTGCATGTAGACTTTGGAGTTTGAATCCAAACCCTCCGTTCAGGAAGTCTAGAGCTGTAGCTCAGAACAGTAAGTATGTCTTTGCTGAAGTTAGCCTTTCGATCAGAGCTCAGACACGAGCAGAATTATCAAATTTCTGTTGTCCTATTTAAAATTGATTACGTCAGGCATTCTCTGCTTATCTTTCTTTGAATTGTCTGAGTAAAAAAAAAAAAACTGTCGCTTTAAGCATCTCGTTACATTAGTTTTGGTAAGTCTGACAACAGTAGCAAATGCTTGTGGGCATAGACTTTATAGATATTTGGCTGTATCAGCTTTGTAAAGGGTCTGAAGGCAAAAATTATTTTGAAGTGGTACATAGGGAAACTATAACCCGCTTGCTAGAAGGACAAGTGTAGGAATGAGGAAAATGACTTAGTGGAGAGCTGCAAGGCCTGCAGTGAGTCCAGTATTCTTAACTGCATTTTTCTGGGTGCTATCTGCGGCAAAGGAGAATGGGATCAATCTTTTTGACGCACAGGTAAGTGCAGCAGTCGATAGTTGCAAAAAAGTGAGCAAATGATTTGGAAAGGCTGAATAAATGGGGGAAAATGGCATCTCAGTGTAAATAAATGCAAATTGAAGCACATTAGTTGTAACATCAGCTGGGAAAACTGGAACTGATAGCATAGTAGGAAAGCCTCTGAGTGTTAATCACACCTGGATTGGACAACTAGAAGTGCAGTAAATGGACAGTGGCAGCAGTAAATAGAATGGAGCATATCATTAGAGTAGATTCTAGAAGCAAAGAGGCAACACTTTCAGTATTCTGCACATTGTTCAGACCACACCCTGAGTATTTTGTACAGTTCTGGAGGCTTCTAAAGAAAAGGACATTGGATAACTCAAATTAATATGTACAAAAGCTATCAGAAAACGTTCTTATTATGGGTGAGAAGCTACAAGACCTGGATCCCTTTCAGTTAACAGAAGGGGGGGGCATAATATTGGTCAGAAGATCATGTCCAGGAGATAAGAAGTGAGCTTTCTGAAGTGAAAGGATATTGTGGGAAGGAGGGGACAGAGGCAGAGGACTTCATTTCCAAAAGTAGTTTTTCACAGTTGGTTGTGGACCCGTGGAGTGAACTGTTGGAATTGTTGATGGAGAGGGAATCTGCACAGGCATTTAAGAAAGCATGAGATAGGTGGAAAGAGCTTAATGAAGGAAGGTAATGCTGGAGGGAATTTAAGATGTCAGATGCAGTTCAAAGGGCAGAATAGAAGTTATTGTCCCTTTCTGTCTTCAAGCAAACATTAACCAGGAGAGACTAGTACTTGCCTGTAAACCTGTGCATATTTCTTTACTCTGTCACCGATTCACTGACACTTTATTATTCTGATATGCTGTCATTCACACACATTTTGTTACTATCACCTGCCATACGTGTTGCCTTCTCACTTTTACTTATAACATCATCCAGAATTTCTTGCAACCAATACTTATTAGCACTCCTTCCCTTTTATACTATATATACTTTTCTTTCATTATATCCCTTATCCTTTTTTCCATTATCCTCTGTTATCCCAATAAAAATTTTATAATCTGTTTAGTCTGACAGGTCTCCAGATGTCCTATTTCATTCTTATAGGTTCATAGGTGTGTACTAGGCTAATGGCCCTGGGGCTTTTACAAGCCTAGCTATAGGATTACCCTGGCATCGTGCCACCTGACCTTAGTTCCCAGTGCCTCTGTCGAGTAGAGCCACTGGAGTTATCCCCAGAGTGAATTTTCTATTTCCCATCCACTCATCAAGCTTTCTCTTGAAGAGGGCCAGTGAGGTGCTCTGCTTGACATGTATGGGAAGTCTATCCCATAGCATGGGCAGTCTCTGGGTTATGAACCTGTCCCTCCAGTACATTCTGTTGATTGTGGTAATGAGGTTAAGGTCTCCAGAGCGTGTGGTGCGGAAGGATTGGGATTTCTTTAGATGTAAGCATTTCCAACAGAGCTGGGTCAGACATGGCCTTGTAAGTCAAGCAGAGATCGCCTCTAAGTAGGTGATATAAGACAGAGAATAGTTGTTTTTTTGAGTCTGTCCATATAGGGCAAGTGTGGCCTAGGATCCTCTTTGTGAGGTACTTTTGTGGCCTCTCTAGTTGTTGCAGGTGTCTAGTGAGGTGCATGCCAAATGGGGCATTGTACTCTATGGCCTAATGAGGGAAGAGTAGAGGGAGACAATGACCTCTTTCTTCCTGGATACAAAACCCTTAGTAATGAGATGTGCCACATATAAGGACTTTCTGAACACAGTGGCAGTGTGGTGATCAAAAGAGGTTGCTGTCAACCTGTGTTCCCAGATCTCTTATAACACCTTCTGCATTCAGTGGACTACCGTCAGTGTGGTAATTCATGGGAACCAGGGGTTTCCCAAAGGGGATAACGACACTTTTTTTTTGCATTGAGCTTAAGGCCATGGTTCTGACACCAGTCGTTGGTCTCAGTGAGGCCATTCTGTAGGATATCAACATAATTTGGGGAGTTAATAGTGGCTCCCAGTTTGCAGTTGTCTGTGAACTTTGTCAGCCAGAGTCCCTTCGTGTTGGCCTGGACTTCAGATAAGTAAATACCAAATAGAGAGGACCCAGGACCGAACCCTGAGGGACTCAACTCGTGACTAGATGGCAGTCTGACTTGGAGTCAGCTACTTTCACACTGTGGGTTCTATCTGTGAGCCAGTTTGCAACCCACCTAGTGATATAGGGGTTTGATGCCTAGCTTAGTGAGTTTTTCTATGATTCCCGAGTGGGGAATGGTATCAAAAGCCTTGGCCAGATCAAGGTAGGCTGTATGGAACCACCTTGCCTTCATCCACAGCTGTGGTGACTGACTCCAAGAAGTTGACCAAGTTGAGCAGGCATGATCTACACTTAACAAAACCAAACTGTGTAGGATCCAGTTTGGTGATTTCCTATATCCTTGTTTATTAGGTCCATGATGATGCATTCCATAGCTTTGCTTATCAGACTTGCCAGGCTAATGGGGCGATAGTTCCCAGGGTCTGTAGTCACTCCTCCTTCGTGGAGAGAGATGACTGTAGCAGTGCACCATTCGGTAGGGACAAAGAATGAGTTGAGGCTGAATATGAACAGGGCACACAGGTGAGGTGCCAGTTCACTATGTAGTTCATGTAGGACACAGCCAAGGATATTGTCAGGTCCCATAGAAGCTGTATTCGTGGCCTTGGACAGTGCTGTTTTAACCTGTGCAGCAGTAATACTGGGTGCTTGGCAATCTACTGGTATTGTGATTGGTCCTTTTGGGGTGGTGAGGGGTAAGGTAGGCACTGAATCTGTCGGCCAGTATATTTTCAATATCTGTTGACTCAGTATAGGAGGTACCATTGTGCAGTAGCTCAGAGTAAATCTAGGTATTGCCGTGAAGATTCTTTGCATAACTATAGAAGGCCTCATGGTTGTCTTTGTTGTCTGCTGCAATTCTGTTTTCATAGCTAGCTTTAGAGGATTTGGTGAGGGATCTCAACTTTTTGTTGAGGCTGATAAGGCAGTTTTTCCAGTCTTGGGACTTTACCTTATTCCGCATCAGTTTCCTCCTCCTGTTGTAGTGTTTGTTTATGGCAGGGACCACCAGATTGGCTTCCTTTTTTTGGAGGAGAGCATCTTGGCTCTGTTGGGTATGGCGAGTTCCATGCATTTGTGTACATGTTCGTACAGTGCATTGGTGTATGATTTGGCAGTCATGCAACTATTCTCCATTTGCATGGGTGTCGTGAAGTTAGCCACCTCTGCTTTTAGGAGCCCAATTCTCATCTTTCTTCCATATAAAATTTATTATCAGACTCCATAACCCTTCATAAACTGTTCCTTCAGCCATTCATTCAGCACATTTACAAAATACTTATTTTGCCAATCCATTAATTTTTTGTACATTCCGTTCCCTATACCATATGGGCCTGACACTGAGTTGGCATTTATTTTCCTGAGTATTTCGTCCAGTTTACTACTACTAATAATTTATTTTTCAAAGTCTTCCTTAACTCATTTTGCAAATTCCTTTACTTTCCATTCTCTCGTATTTTCCATCCTTGTACTCTTAAAAAATTTTGCAGATACTGTATTACAGTATTCAAAGTTTGCTCATATTTCTTCTCTCCTGTTTCATTTTTCATTTCCAGATACTGTATTACAGTATTCAAAGTTTGCCCTTATTTCTTCTCTCCTGTTTCATTTTTCATTTGTCATTATACTAGTATCCTCCTTTACTGTTTTATCCAAAAACCCAGCTACATCATCCCTCTCTATTATAAATAATCTGTTTAAACAATTATGTCTTAATTAATTCTCAGTTTCTGTTAGACTTTTCCCCCATGTCATAATATTCTGTAGCGTCTGTAATCCATTTTTTTTATACATTTTCCCATACTTCACTTTATCTCCATCTTTTATGTCATTCTACCACGGGGGGGGGGCTCTGTGTGTGTGTGTGTGTGTGTGTGTGTGTATATATATATATATATATATATATATATATATATATATTATATTTTTTTTTTAAGTTCAGTTCACCAGTCACACCAGTTTCTGTTAAAGTCCATCATCGTTATATGATCCTTCTCTAAATGCAAATATGCCCCACTCTCCAGTTTCATTCCATAATTTCTCATTTATTCCCTTTCAAGTTTTAATATACTCCGTTTCTTCCATCATTTCCATCTATATTGTTAAATGGTTGGAAAACCTGTCACGAGTGTATCACCATCTGCTTTTTCCAAGCCTTCCGATAATACAAAATTAATTTCAGATTTAAATGCTCCCTATTATAAGCCCATTACCTTTTATTTCACACAGCTACTCTACTACATTTTATGATTTCCTCTATTTTTACATATTTCTTTTTCTTGTGTTTCCCTGAAATCACAATAGTCTTGTGCAGTTGTACTCCACCATGGTTAATATTTGATGTAACAGGTTTTCTCTTTCCTGAATAGTTGTATATGCATATAATGCTATAATTTTATAAAGATGTTCTCTCCACACCAATTCCACAACAGTTAAGATTCCCATCCTTATCAACATTACATCTAGTATTTCTACTTTTTGTTTTACAAAGCACAACCACAACAGAACAACTTTCACTTCCTTAGTTCCGTGTTATATTTCAACCCTACAGTTTTTCTGGTTTCACTCTTTTTTCACTTGACAGGAATTGTACGTCATCTAATAGAATAACATCCACATCACGTTTAGTACGCCATTTCAATATCACCATTCTTCTTACGAGAAGTTAATACTATACACATTTACTGAAAGTATTTTAAAGTTGTTGCTTTTTCTTTTCAAGTTTAGGGGAAGCATTTTAAAATTTTAGTTTTCTTATTTTTACTCCCTCCCCATCAGATATTTTCATTGATTTATGTAGAAATAATCCTTGACCCTCAGAATCAGATTTTTCACTAGCTAGAACTTCAGAAAAAATGTAGTGTCTGTCCCTCTTCGTGGATACAGTTTCTCTCCTACTCCCACCAGTACATCATTTTTTCTTCTGTGGTTTTTTCAACTAATTCACGCTCTTCCCCCCAGTCTCTTGTCCTTTTTCATGCATATTTTCTTCCCTTTCTTTTTCATTATGTACATGCTGTTGACAATCTAAGTGCATCCTTTTTACAAAACCTGCATTAGACACATTTTTGTTGTATGGCCCTTTCTTCCCACTCTGGTTACATTGTATCTTGCCACAATCCTTATTTGCATATTTCCAGAAAATTTCACCATCAATCCCTTAATTTCGAATATTAAGTCTCAGTGTTTGACCTTATATGTATGAAAGACTGAATTTCTTGAGCTTTAAAACCTAGAACTGTCACCAAATTTCCCATAATGGTAATATCTTTGTATTAGTGTCATTTGTTCTTATTCTCGCCGTTGGTCTTGTTAAAAACAGTTGTATGTAGTTTGTTGCTGATCTCCTTTTTTGTCTGCTGTCACTGTTGCTTATGTTTCAATTACTGCATTCTCTCAACACAAAACAATACTCTTTCTCATTTTGTTGTTGCTTTCCTCTTTTTAACTGCTGCACAAGTTTTTAACTGCTGCACTTTCTGCTGCCACATCACCTGATTCCTTCTACAAATTACCATCCTCAAGCACCCCTCTTATGAAAAAGTTACCTGCCATCTCGCCCCATGAAACAGCACCTGAATCACTCTGATTACTTTCAACAAAACATCATCTGCAAGCCCTCCTGATGCTTATAGTTCTGTTATCTGCACCACTCCAGCAGAATTGTTTGCTTCATTCTCCATTGAGACAGCTAAATGCTGCTTATTTGTATCGTCTGCCGCACATGAATTTTCTGCATTCTGATACTTCATATCAACAAATTTTTCTCCAAATTCTCATTTTCTGCCTCCAGACTCTGCATAGCTTTTCTTTCCTCCTCCATACATCTCCTTCCTTTAAGCTTCTTCCTTGTTACTGTAGGAGCCTTTTGATGCCACCGAGCAAGTCCATAGAGTTGGGGAAGGTCTGTAATGCCCTGACTAAATTTCTTCTGTTAATATAAATACCACCTCGGGTTCCCATGAAACGGGGGTCACTAGCCTAGTAAGACTTACATGGTCAACAAGCAAAAATAATTACAAAAAAAAAATAAAATAAAAAAAATAAAAACCACTGAAGGAGCTCATGAGCTTATGGTGACCTCTGAAGCTAAATATAACTACAAATGCTTCTTTGGCATATTAGAAAACTAAAAATACTGTGTATTGTGGTGAACTTATTCATAATGATGTCTCCTGTTGTGACCTAACAGACCTCCAGTATTCATGCAAGCATATTTAGTGCCAGTTTCACCCCTGAGACATCTATCCAAAGTCCAGAAATTCTTGAACCATTTACTTCCCCACTTATCCTCATTTCTTCCGTGGAACCTGACAGTGTACCTTGTTAATGGTTAACCATGTCCTCGCAGACCTACAGATTTCATCCCCTTTGGGTGGTGTACTGTAGTGATGATGCCCCTCATAATTGTGGCCTTGCAGTTCACACAGGTAATTACAGACCTATCAGTCTAACAACCCTTATCTGCAAAGCCATGGAACATATAGTTTATCTCATAAACTGTGATAACTGGAGTCTTATTCGACTTGACCTCCAACAGTTTGGTTTTGTGAAGGGTATATCCTGTCTATTGAATTTGGTAACCACCTTCCAAAGTGTTATGGAGGATGTGCCGACTGTGACCATGTGCTGAACACAGCATCTCTTTCTTGACCTGGCCAAGTCCTTCAGTACCATTCCCCATGCTGGCATCTTACAGAATTTAAATGCTTTATAAATCTGTGCATATGTGCTAAACTGGATACATGTATCATCATTGGCATACAGTATAACATAGATATAACACTGATAGTTTTGTACCATGGGATTATAAAACATTATATATTTTACAAGAAATCTTACTATGTTCTAATTTGCTTTTACTTGAACATATCTGCATTAATTTGTTGATTTGTCATCTGATTTATTGCACTGTTTTTGTATGTTGAAATCGGCTCCAGACTACAGAAAACACCTTAATGCTATGGCTGTGTATCCTAATAATTGTCGTCAGACTTCTAGGTCACATGATGTGACATTAGGAAGTAACTGGGCTTCTGCTCAGCCTGCAGTAAATACCATTGCAGGTTTGCTGTGTTTAATATGGATAGTTCCACTGAAGTAAAATCTATGTTGTAATCAGAAAGCCCACTTTACATAATGAGAGCAAGATTACAGCAGAAAAAAGAAATGGCAACAAAAACAATTTCACAAGATCTTTGAGTTGCAGAGTGGAGGTGATGATGAAAAGCCAGCAATCTTAGCAGGATCAGCAGCCTAATACTGTGTTTATTGGTTGAGCAAATGAATTGTGGTCTTCTGTGTCAGGAGTTCTGTCTCTATTTGAGACCGTTAAACTTTTTCCCAACTTTGACTCCAATTGAGAAGGAGCAAAGTTAGGTTACCATTTCTCAACCTGAGGTTGTCTCCTTCAAAGATACCCTGATTTTGAGAAACCATTTTAAGTATGGTATGAGGGAGATTTCTGCCTCCAAGAAGAGATGTTTAAAGTTCATAGGTGTGAAGAAGCCCAAGTCATTGGCAGTTTATTGGTCCACAGCTGAGGTGTGTGTGCATTGACGCGTTGGCATAGTGGTAAGTTTATACAGTGTCTTTGACTGTAATTTTCTTATAATATACAGTGTGTGTTGTTAAGGGGGGCTATAGTTTAATGGAAGGGTAAAATAGACAGTAAAATTTTATCCTGCTGCATGACTTACCTGTTAGTCCGTTCATCCCTTCTGTAGGGCAGGAATCGGTCCATTTGTTCCCCAGCCAGGATAACGCACTCTATTCCATTTGTTTCTTGCTTGGAGAAATGTCTGCTTGGGAAACAAATGGGACGACAAGGAAAGAGTCCGTTAGTGAACCATCTCTTACATGGGCCCAATATCCCAAGCACCTGTCAAGTTTGTAGCTTCTACAAGGTCCCCCTGCATGCTCACCCGCACATTCTCCAGGCTTGTATGCATCATGTAACTCCACTGACCCTGCTTAGTCCTGCAGCACTCATGATGGCTTAATGTTGCAGCAAGTTGGACTGTTTGCCACCTCTCTCTCTTCTGGTCTACTGGTGCTGGCTGTTTTAGCTTAACCTTTTCTACCCTGGTTCTTCCACAGCCAAAGCCACCAATCCATGTTTTTTGTTGGGGCACAGTCAGTAAGCCACAGGGCTGGGGTAGAAGGGAATTATTTTGAGTATGCATATTCCATGACCATTCCAGCAGTATTTGGCACTCGTAATAAAACTTTCATGGAATGTGATAACATACCAGAGTGTTTGTGCCACATTTGACATTACAGATGTTGCAGCATGTATCAGAGCTGGATAGTGGTCAAGACTCGTGAAGTGATAACTGTAGACTATGAAAAGAAAAACAGTAAAAGTTGCAGAGTAGCAACATTTCAAACATAGCATAAGAAACCACGAGAGCAGCAAGTTACTGGTTACAGATGAAATTTGCAAGTATTAAAAATTTGGCGAAAAGATCAAGATTAAGTGAATTGTATAGTGCATTTATTACTTTTTATTGACTGATTAAAGTCTTATTGGCCACTGATACTTCTCAGAGGAGACCTAGGCCACAAGCTTCAGAGGGAAGTTGGCTGGGTAAACATGGTGACTCAGTAGTAAGATCTGTCCATCACAGTTCCAAAGTCGAGAGTTTAATGTGGTCTTCTGGTCACTGTGTTTATGGAGGGTATGTGCTCTCCATGTCTGTCTAGGTTTTCTTTGGAGTCACCAGTTTCCAATCTGCTCCTAAAAACATGCCAAACTGTTCATGTGTTTTGCATTTCCCCTTGTCCTTATGGATTGGGTTGCGGTTGAAAAGGGTGTGTGGAACATACACAGTTAAGTGATCTGACTTTCTCTTTTTTCTCAATTCCTTAACCAGTGGGAATTCTGAAATTTCTGTTTCCTCTGATGACCAGGAATTACCCTTATCTACCTATGAGGATTCTGATGCAGATGACTCTATTCCCTCTGCTTCCCCTCCAGAGGATTTTCTCTTTTGGTGAAACTTTGCATACTCTTGAGGAACATTTTCGCTGGGAAAGCTAGGATTACTGTGACTCTAAAAAGAGGATTAGGGATTTCTTACTCCTGCCTCAACACAGGCCTTTAGCTATCCTCCCTGTACTGGACATTGTTGATGCCTTCTCGGAATCTAGTTTGGCCCCTGAGTCTTTACGTCCTGCTCCCAGAAAACCTGATAGATATTACAGGGTTCTTGACTCTCACAAGTTCCTTTTTAAAAATCCTACTGCGGATCCTGAGACCATTTCACAGGGACCCAAGGGCTTTAAGACTACTACTGCCAAAAATCCTACCCCGTCTGATGCAGATTCCAGGGCGCTGGATAGATGGGGCAAGAAGATATACACTTCTGCAACCTTGGTTGTTAAGGACTTAAACTGCCAGTTTCATATGTTAAAGTATCAGCAGCAGATTATTGGATTGCTTAAGCAGAAAATGATGATGATTCCTATAATGATTTACAGGATTTGATGCATTCTGCTGAACAAGTTGGGAAACATACTTTGCAATGTGGTTTTGATTCACTGGAGGCATCTTGCAGGGCTGCTGTGACTAGGTCTTTACTTATAAGGCATGCTTGGCTTAAGGAGCAATCTTTGCCAGATCATGTTAAAGCTAAATTGCTGGATGCCCCCTTAAACCAAGGCAGGCTGTTTGGCAGCAAAGCAGAAGTAGTACTTAAAAAGATGGAGGAAAAAGCTAAATCTATGCAAACTGTTAAAGATTTCCCAGAAGTACAACCTCACAGATTTAGTAGGCATTGGCCCTCTAAAAATTGGTCCTTTCCTGCCTCTTCCAGGCCTTTTCAGTCCAAACCCAGAACCATAATCTGTGTGTGTGTGTGTGTGTGTATATATATATATATATATATATATATATATATATGTGTGTGTATGTGTTTTTAACTAATTCTAATTAATCAATGTGTTTGTCATTGGCTATCATTAATTAGTTAATGTAGTTAAGATGAGTGCACCAAGATTGTTGGTATCTGATGAGGTCAAGGACGAAAACGTGTTGTGAAGTTTCAGCGTTAGTGAATTAAACTGTTCGTGTCACTTTTCCTGGATTCTGGTGCTTTTTTTGTGATTACTAGTGAATGTTGGGGCACCTGCTTCTTCTGTGGTTGTTTCTTTTTTCGAAGGATTTCCAGGCTTTGTGGCTATGGACAGCAACAACAAGGGCGAGATTGGAGAGCTTCGTAAGCTCATTGGCCAACTGACACAGTTGGTAGGACTGCTTACACCAGTAAGCCAATCCATGGTTACGCTTTTGTCGACGCTTTCTGTGCCTAGGAAGCAGCAGGGCGCTCTGCTTCGCATGAAGGAGCGCAAACTAGTAATGTCGATGAGGTTTGTGATAGAGAAACAGTAGATGGTGGTATGAGAGACTGTCTCGATGGATTCCCACACATTACGGTTGGAGCTGACAGTGCAAATCGAGTTTGAGGGTTCGCGTAATCAGCGAAATGAGAATATTTTCCCGGACTGTGGAACTAATGCTAGAGAGCATACAGGTACTTTTCACCAGTTGAGAGATATTCTCAACGCTAAATATGACTTTGGCAAGAAAGCTTTTATTCAGACTGCCAGTAAAACTTACTCTCAAATGTTAGATGAATTGGATTTTTCTTTACACAAATACAAAATGCTAGAAATGGACAACGCATACTTAAAACATTGTTTAGAACTTAAAATTGTACCAAAGGGTCTTAGAGTTTGTAAATACCCGAATGATGTATTTGATGGTACTGCTTTTCACCAGCAGTTGATTACAGCATTTGACAACTGTGGTTTTGAGATTATGAGGGCTATAATATCTAATAATGAATGTGAGAAAGAGAAAAGGTTTAGCCATGTTGAGCGTCTTAACAAAGATATTACGCATGATTTACTTTTTACTGTGGAAGAACACAAGAATAAATATTACAAATTGCTTAAAGGTATAGAAAGTAAATGTTTGGATGTGCAAAATAGAAAACTAGGGAAAATAGAAAGGGATGTGAATGAGTACAAAAACAAAACACATTACCCTAAGCCCAGACAGTTTGGAAAGAGGGTGTTTACCTATAGTGTTGGTGAAAATGATACAGCTGTATTTGATGACAATGAAGGAGAGCCTTTAGATTTTCCTCCGCTCAGAAGGTCCGAGAGACTGATGTACAAAGAGCCTATTGATTATAGTTCAAAAAACTACCAAGTGAGGGAATGGGGGCCCCGATCGAGGAATCACATGGGGTGGAAGAATTAAATATTTGCAATGATGGACATAAATGGACATTCAATGATTTTAACATTTTTAACTATTCTAGCACCACTGTGAATAAAACCTTTTTTGACTTGTTTTCTAAAGGCTTTGGTTTCATACCCAAACAGAGAACCAATATTTTTAAGCTTTTAATTGATAGTAAGTTATTTATTAGAAAGAAAAACCTAGAAATATTCTTTAATGGTAACAAAAAAACACTTAGTGAGGGTAAACTAGCTCGTAAAAGTATGTTCAACTCACCATTGCACCCACAACTAAAGAATTTTGAAGTAGTATTAGAAAACGAGCTAAGGAAGTCACTCAAGACATATAATATGCAATCCAACTTAACTCGGGTTGAGCACGAAACCCTTAAATTAATTAGCAACAACAAAAATGTAAGGGTTATGAAACCTGACAAAGGTGGGGGGGTGGTACTTATGGACCACATTATATATGAAGGTAAAATGCAGGAGATTTTAAGTGATTCTGCTAAATACACTAGGGTATCTATCAATGAAATAAACATGGCATACAATAAAATACATATGATGGTGAATGATTTACTAACAGAAGGACTAATAGATTTAGAGAGACACAAATTTTTATACGTTGGAAAACCGAAGGTTCCTTCTATTTTTGGTATACCGAAAGTACATAAAGATATAGATGACCCACCTTTGAGACCAATAGTTTCTGCAGAAGGTTCTATCTCAGCCCCTCTAGCAAAATACATAGATTGTAAGGTAAAGAAAGTTCTTAAGAACAACACCCACATACTTCAGGATTCCTGGGATGATCTTAGAAAATTGGACAAATCTTTATCTTCTGAAGGTTTGACTTTTGTTACTCTGGATGTGGTTGATTTGTTCACTAGTATTCCCCACGATAAAGGCCTAGAATGGTTTGAAGAAATGTTAATAGGATTTTCAGGAATTACTCATAATGAGTTCAGAACAATTTTGGTATTAATGGCGGTGGTATTAAAAAATAATTATATATTTTTTTGAAGGTGAATACTTCAAACAATGTAAGGGGGTTGCTATGGGGGCACATTGTGCTCCTACTTATGCCAATATTATTATGTCATACTGGGAAAACACCTTTATATTAACTTCGGTTTTTAGTAGATTTTGGACATTCTATGGTAGGTTTTTAGATGACTTATGTTTTTTATGGAAAGGCAATAATGATGATTTTAATTTGTTTTTAGAATTGAAACAACTAGAAAACTGAAGATCCAACCACGATGTAAAATCCAATACAGAAAGTATCAAATCCAAACGAGTTCTTGAGCTGAAGCAAAAACTTTTTTATTTTGACATGAAAAGATGTGATGAGCGCTTTCGCGTAGGAATACCCACGCTTTATCAGATAACATTATACAAGAAACAAGCACTTAAATACTTCTAAGGGCGGGAAATCATTCAATTAAAAAATCAATTAATACATTAAATAGAAACATCCAGCTAAATAAAAGAATAAGCTATGCTATAGAACACTATGAAGTTATATAAAAACAGGATGCATGAAAAGCTGTATAAAAACTACATAAAAAGTCTTCATTTCAGGGCATCATATACTTAACCAGTATGTGGTATATTATTCCTAGATACGTAAAGATGTATACAAGTTTAATAAAGGAATATGCATCTAAATACAAACAGAATATATAACCAGATAGAAAACCCCAGATAAAAAACATATACCAATATACAATCAATAACCTATCTGTAATGTCTAATATAAAAGGTGCACTAGTTTAACTAACAAAAATATAAATGCAAAAATGGATGTATACAAAAGTGATATCTAAACACATTAATGTATAAGACACACCATACCAGGAGTGAAAGACCAATCTAGTAGGCATTGTAAAAAATGTAAAAAATATGTATAAGCTGTATTAAAACCGTCTAGATTCAAGGACAGGTTTAATAGATATCTGATTATTCAGACCTGGAGCTAGATGGGCACCAAGCATTATAATCCACTTAAGCTCAACAGATGATAAATCATTACTGGTGTCACCACCCCTAGGGTTTATCTTCACTACTTGTAAAACCCTAAAATGAAACACATGAGAAGGATGCTCTAAAACATGTCGAGCTAATGCATTGGTTTCATTGCCTTTACGTATGTCATAGAGATGATTGTATATTCTATCCTGTAACCTTCTTTTTGTTAGACCTACATAAAAGGCTGAACAGGACTGACAGTTGGCAAGATAGACAAGGTTCCTCATGTTACATGTGGCATAAATGCTGGGAGTAAACATAAATTTTGTAACAGGATGGTGAAAATCTTGAACTCTGCTAATATAAACACATCTACTACAATGGTTACAGGCATAAGTGTCTGGAGTCCGAATTATAGGGGTGATAGACTTACACATCTGAATATGATCATTGCACAGGATCAATTTTAAATTATCACTATTGGTATAAAGAAACCTGGGTCTGTCACTGACAATCCTTCTAGTTGAAGGGTCCATAACTAGGACCTTCCAATTACGTGCAACCACTTGCTGTACATTATTAATATCACTAGTAAATTTTATAGTGAATCCTAAAGTATTATCTGTGCCAAGTGTTTTATATCCACCTCTATGGTTCATATAACTCAACGTACCAACATTCATCACTTGGGATGGCGAGTCTAGGCAGCTAGTATCCCTCAAGACACTATTTCTAATATTTCAAACCATATCTATTGGATAACCCCTATCTACAAACAGGGATTCCATGAAGTCTGCTTCCATGTGAAGGGAGTGTTCATCTCTACACAATCTTTGTATTCTCACGAATTGGCTTTTGACAATGCCATAGAACACATGTCTAGGATGCATACTGTCAAAGGTCAAAAAAGTGTTTTTCCACACCGGTTTCCTGTATAGGGATGACACAATGGATCCACTGTCAGTAAGATTCAATGTCACGTCTAAAAAATGTGCCTTTGTATTAGAGACCTCTTTTGTGAATCGGAGAAAAGTAGTAGTTGTCTCCAGATAACATAAGAACTGATCAAAGGTTTGTACAGTATGTCGTCAACAAAACACTTATAAAAGTTTAATGGATTTAAACTTTTCATGTGAAAAAACATGTGATGTGAGAGTGTTCAATCTCGCCTTTGTTCTTACACATGGGTTCGGAGCCGATCCTCGGCTCCGTGCCGACTGCAAGCTCTGCATCGAGAAGAAGCTCGAGGACATCTAATACCCACAATCCCCCTCTGCCTTTACCTCAGATCTAGTTTGCCGCTGCTGCATTCGCATCGCTGGAGGCTAGCTCGAGGGTTTTCAGATAAGATTTAAACTTCTTTTTGTTAAATTTTCAACAGAACTTGTTTAAGAACACTAGTTATTGTAGTTAGTGTATGGTGTGTGTGTAGAGAGAGAAATTCTCGGTACCGTTAACTTAGTTTAACTTAGTTTAACTATATAACTGGTATAGAGTTTCGGGGCCTACCACCCCTACTTGGATTGACAAACGGACTGACATATCTACCGGATTTGACCCTTTTTTTCTCTGGATTGACTGTTACTGGACTTGACTTTTTTCTCTTACTTCAATATGTCTGAGAAAATGAAATCTGGATTCGAACGTTGCCAGTGTGGCCAAAAGATGTCGGTCACGGACAACCACAGTTCCTGTGTCTACTGCCTTGGCCCTCTCCACTTACAAGAGGACTGTTCTATTTGTCACTCTTTTAGTGGGAGGGTCATGACAGATAGGCGCAGGAAACTGATGGACAGAGGTTTGTTGAAACCCTCTTTCCAGGAGGCTCTGGATGCTTCAGACCAGGCATCCAAATCCTCGAGGGAATCGAAGACGTCGGAGCCCAAGTCATCGGCTCCGAGCTCTTCGGGTAAAGTTAGATCACCGGTTCCACAGACTTCGGGGCCGAGTGTTCAACTGTTGGCAGTTTCCGAGCCTCGAGTCTTGGAACCGGTGATGGAGCTCCCTCCACCGACTCTGTTGAGGTCGGCTCCGTCTTCGATCCCTTCGATTCGTTCTTCCAGGGCCCTTTCTGACACCGATGTGGACCGTGTGGTGCAGAAATTGATGAGGAGGCCCGACTGTCCTGCTTTGGAGGCAGTCGGGGGTCGCTTAGCTTTATACCCTCAGGCCTGGCAAAACCTTTCTTCAGACAATTGGGTAAAAAGCGTTGTTACCAGAGGTTACAAAATCCCATTTCTATCCACACCCATTCCAAAGAGAAAACTCCCAGATGTACCACCCTAATCTGCGAGACCCAGCAGCTACAGAAATTTCAAAGCTGCTAGAAAAAAAGAGTCATCCAACCAGTCCCAGCGGACCAAATAGGATTCGGAACTTACTCAAGGTTCTTTTTAGTTCCAAAGAAAACAGGGGACTGGAGGCCGATTCTGGACCTAAGCCATCTCAACACCTTTGTCAAGAAGGAAAAGTTCCGAATGGTCACGCTTCAATCGATCCTTCCATTCTTACGGAAGGACGACTGGATGTGCTCGATAGATCTGAAGGACGCATACTACCACATCAAAATGGCCAGGGCGTCCAGGGATCATTTGCGCTTCCGGCTGGGAGCCAGTCACTATCAGTTTCGAGCCCTGCCCTTTGGTCTGACTACAGCCCCCAGGGTCTTCACCAAATGCATGGCAGTGGTAGCGTCTCATCTGAGGCGCCTAGGATTCCAGGTGTTTCCGTATCTGGACGACTGGCTCCTGTCTGCCACCACCAGGCGTCAACTGATACAAGCCAGGGATTACACCCTACAACTTTGTACACACCTTGGAATTTCAGTAAATTTCGAAAAATCCTTGCTACAGCCATCACAGCATATCTTATTCATAGGAGCGGAATTAGATACGCACCATTTAGTTCTAAAACTTCCTGCAGAAAGAATAGTGGCACTTCAAATCAACATTTCCCTTCTGATATCGTCCAGAAAGTCACCGGCAAAAATTGTTCTGAAAGTCTTGGGTCTCATGGCAGCTTCTCTCATTGCGATACCATTGGGAAGACTGCACATGAGAGTGCTACAATGGCTTCTGTTTGCACAATGGTCATTCCAACAACTTCCACTGACTCACGAAATATTGATAACGAAAACATGCAAATCACACCTAATGTGGTGGTTACAGACTTGCAACCTATCCAGCGGAAGACCATTTGTGCTACCCGCACCGTCAGCGACGATAACCACGGACGCTTCCCTGATAGGGTGGGGGGGCATCTTTCAGGAACAGACAGTCCAAGGCGAATGGACCAATCTGGAGTACAATCTGCACATCAAATGTTCTGGAGTTGAGGGCAGTGTTTTTGGCGTTGCAACACTTTGCTCCCCTTCTTCCTCCAGGGACCATTGCAGTTCAGACAGACAACATGTCCGTAGTCTGGTACATAAACAAGCAAGGGGGAACCAGGTCTTACCAATTATGCAGGGAGGCCATGAGAATTTGGCAATGGGCAGAGTCCACCGGTCGCTTTCTGATCGCAACGCACATCCCGGGGTCATCCAACGTCATAGCTGACAGGCTGAGCAGGGCAATACTATTGCCTCACGAGTGGTCCCTCAAACAGTCAGTTGCGAGAAGGATTTTTCGCAAATGGGGCCAGCCTACCTGCGATCTATTTGAGTCTCCAATGAACGCCAAATGCAGGAGCTACTTTGCCCTATTACCCCCTCCAGGGGAAGTCCCCAGGGACGCGCTGGTGCACGATTGGCCCCCGGGTCTCCTATATGCTTTTCCTCCATTTCCCCTGATTGCAAAGTTTCTACAGAAAGCCAACAACCTTCAGAGGACTATTATTCTCATTGCTCCGTTCTGGCCTCGTCAAATTTGGTTCCCCTTTCTATTGCATCACCGCATTCGGGGACCTTGGATGCTGGACCCAGAGCCAGATCTACTGACTCACTCGTCAGGAGTTCCTCACCCATCTCTAGAATCTCTCCATCTAGCAGCTTGGCTGCTCCGCTTCCCTTTCTAGCCAGGTCGGTTCCCCTTACATCGGCGGTTCAAGATATTTTAGTGGCTTCTCATAAAGTTTCCACTACAAAGACTTGCACCAGTAAGTGGAAACGTTTTGTCTTTTGGGCAGAGTCACATCATTTGGACCCTGTTATAGCTCCGTTAAACAAGGTTTTAGAGTTCTTGACTGAACTATTTCATGAAGGAGCTTCCCCGGCTACTTTAAGAGTACAGTTAGCTGCCATTTCTAACTATCATGTAGAGGAATGTGGTGCGCCTATTATGGCTCACAGACTTTGTAAAGCCTTTTTAAAAGGTTCCTTTCATATCAGACCACCAGTCAGAAGTCCGACATCACCGTGGAATTTGAACCTGTTGCTCTCTAAATTGATGTTGCCACCCTTTGAACCAGCCTCAAGTTGCACATTGAAATTTTTGTCATGGAAAACTTTATTTCTAGTGGCCATTACATCTGCTAGACGAGTGTCTGAGCTTCAGGCCCTTTCTGTCAAACATCCTTATTTAATATTTCATTCTGACAGAGTATCCTACGCACTAATCCATCCTTTCTCCCCAAAGTTTGTTCTTCTAGTAATATTAATCAGTCCATTGAATTACCCACCTTCTTTAAGAACCACTCTAATAAATTGGAGTATATGTTGCACAAACTGGATGTCCATAGACAACTCAGATTTTATTTGGATAGAACAAAAGATCACAGGAAATCTGATCAACTATTTCTAGCCTTTGCTGACAGCAGAAAAGGTCTTGCAGTTACGAAACGAACTCTTTCTAAATGGCTAACTGACTGTATCACATATGTTTATGAGACCTCTGATCAAACATTATCAGCAAAACCCAAAGGACATTCCACCAGATCAGTTTCTACATCTTTGGCTCACAGCTCGCTACCACTAGACACTATTTGTGCGGCTGCTACTTGGGCTAAACCACATACATTTATCTCTCATTACAAAGTGGACAGGGTTTCTAGGGATAGGGCAACCTTTGGTTCCACTGTGCTCAAGAACGTTCTCCCTTGAGTTCCTCAGGATCATGGAGCTAGGGCGCTACCCATGTGTAAGAACAAAGGCGAGATTGAACACTCTCACATAAAGAAGTTATGTCCTTACCATAACGCTCCATGTGGAGTGTTCATCTCGCTTGGTTATTACACTCCCACCCTTCCCACCCTTAGGAAGAACGTTCGATTTGGTGCCTGGTCTGGAGTATTCTCCTTCTGCTGTTGCAGTATTAGTGTTACTATCATACCCTTGGTATGTTTGTATATATGTACTTTTATGTATATAGTTTGGCATGTGTGCGTGCTTTATGTCTGGTTTGCTTGCAAACTAGATCTGAGGTAAAGGCAGAGGGGGATTGTGGGTATTAGATGTCCTCGAGCTTCTTCTCGATGCAGAGCTTGCAGTCGGCCGGCACGGAGCCGAGGATCGGCTCCGAACCCATGTGTAATAACCAAGGCGAGATGAACACTCCACATGGAACGTTATGGTAAGGACATAACTTCTTTTTTTCTCCCACTGGTATAATACCAGGTTCGCATAGGTATTTGCGCAGGGGGTGCCCATGGCTACTCCCCACTGTTGCAAATAACATTTGTCTCCAAACATAAATGCATTATTGTATAGAACAAGTTCAAGTAACTGGCAGACTAGGGTGTTTCTAGAATTCTTAAATAACACTACTGATTTTTTAAAATTCACATATAAATATGATACCCAAATGTTGAATTATTTAGATGTTAATATTACCAAGACTAAGGATGGTTTCAGTTCAAGGATTTTTAGAAAGGAGACTTTTTCAAACTCATACCTACATTTTACTAGTTCACATCCACCCCACCAGAAGAGAAGTGTAGTTAAAGGTCAGTTAGTTCGTCTTAGTAGAATGACCTCTGAAGACACTACTTATTTTAATGAATGTAGATTTTTGAAAAGGTTATTTTTAAATAGGGGTTACCCAAGTGAACTTTTTGATCAAATATGCAGTGAAGTTACTAGGGAAAGAGGAGGAAAATTTGCACCTATTTTAGGTATAAGAGGAGTATTTGATAGACAAGATTCAAACAACCTAAACAATGGTGTGGACTTTGAATCTGGTATCACAATAACCTATGATGGTCAGTCAGGACTGGTAAAAAGAATTGTTAATAGGGAATGGAACAACTTTGCTAGACTATCTGACTTGCACTGTATTTTTGATAAGGAACTGAAATTCACCTATAGGAGGGGTACTAACATTAAGAATATTTTGGAGAGAGGTACAACTGAAAAATTGTTTGGGAAAACTACTAGGAAAAAAGTAGGTTTATTTAAATGTGGAAGTTGCAGTTATTGTAAACATCTTAATGTTGGACAAACATTAGACTTGCCTATTAGACAAAGGACATTAACTCTAGGAACATATGTTAACTGTAACACCAAGGGTATAATATATTTAGCTACCTGCACAAAGTGTGATTCATTTTACATAGGGAAGAGTGAGAGAATGTTAAAGCAAAGAAACTATAAACACTTATATGACATCAGGACTAAAAAAGAAAACAATGCAATTATACAAGCATACTATTACATGTAAACTAGCTACATTTAGATTTTTTGTGTTAGAATGTGTGCCGGTTGACCCTAGAGGGGGGAATTGGGAAACAGGTGGAATACAGAGAACTATTTTGGCAAATTGTTTTAGAAGCAAATAGAAAACCAGGTCTCAATGACATGATTTCAATCAAGCCAGTTTTAAAACTGAGATCTGCTAAATTATAGGATTTTTATATTATTTTAAACAAATATTGTCTTTACAAAAATTTTAGAACATAATGTCATAGTTTTAATTAAGGTTCATTGTTATATACATATTTACATTTATATTTACAAGCATTCAAGTTTTGTACATGTTGTTTATTATAGGGTATGATTTTTATGGTGGTTTTAGGAAGTATAATCTGTGTGTGTGTGTGTATATACATATATATATATATATATATATATATATATATATATATATGTGTATGTGTTTTTAACTAATTCTAATTAATCAATTTGTTTGTCATTGGCTATCATTAATTAGTTAATGTATTTAAGATGAGTGCACCAAGAGTGGTGGTATCTGATGAAGTCAAGGACGAAAACGAGTTGTGAAGTTTCAGCATTAGTGAATTAAACTGTTCGTGTCACTTTTCCTGGATTCTGGTGCTTTTTTTGTGATTATTATTGTTGATGCCTTCTCGGAATCTAGTTTGGCCCCTGAGTCACGTCCTGCTCCCAGAAAACCTGATAGATATTACAGGGTTCTTGACTCTCACAAGTTCCTTTTTAAAAATCCTACTGCGGATCCTGAGACCATTTCACAGGGACCCAAGGGCTTTAAGACTACTACTGCCAAAAATCCTACCCCGTCTGATACAGATTCCAGGGCGCTGGATAGATGGGGTAAGAAGATATACACTTCTGCAACCTTGGTCGTTAAGGCCTTAAACTGCCAGTTTCATATGTTAAAGTATCAGCAGCATATGGATTGCTTAAGCAGAAAATGATTCCTATAATGATTTACAGGATTTGATGCATTCTGCTGAACAAGTTGGGAAACATACTTTGCAATGTGGTTTTGATTCACTGGAGGCATCTTGCAGGGCTGCTGTGACTAGGTCTGTACTTATAAGGCATGCTTGGCTTAAGGAGCAATCTTTGCCAGATCATGTTAAAGCTAGATTGCTGGATGCCCCCATAAACCAAGGCAGGCTGTTTGGCAGCAAAGCAGAAGTAGTACTTAAAAAGATGGAGGAAAAAGCTAAATCTATGCAAACTGTTAAAGATTTCCCAGAAGTACAGCCTCACAGATTTAGTAGGCATTGGCCCTCTAAAAATTGGTCCTTTCCTGCCTCTTCCAGGCCTTTTCAGTCCAAACCCAGAACCAGCAGAACAACCCAGGCTTCAGTCCCAAGGTACTCACAGGACTAAGCAGTGGGGGGGTTCCCACTTCCAAAGCAGGGAGTGGTAAGACTCCCCCTATGGTAAACCGTGTCAATGACTTTAGTTTAAATCTTCCAAGCCCTGCACAACTGACTGTTACTTTAGGGGGAAAGATTGCCCTGCAGGCAAAAAATTGGAAACTCATTACCCAGGACAAATGGGTTTTAAGTATAGTTTCCCAAGGATACAGATTCCACTTCCACTCCTTACCAACCCCAAATGGTTGGCCAGATCTACCCACATATCAGTGGGCAGAGGCTCAAAAGCAAATTATCTCTCAAGCATCAGGGCTATTCAACCTGTTCCAAAAGGGGAAAGGGGACATGATTTCTACTCAAGACTTTTCCTGGTGCCCAGGAAAGACAACTCCTGGCGTCCTATCCTGGACCTCTCTATCCTAAACACATTTTTGGTCTTCCCAAAATTCAAGATGCTAACTCTTCACCAGTTGCTTCCTATGCTAGGCAAGGATGCCTGGTTGGCAACACTGGATTTAAAGGAAGCCTGCCTGCACATCCTAATAAGGGAATCTTGCAGAAGATACCTAAGCTTCAAAGCAGGCCACATGGCACTATCAGTTCTCTGCACTGCCCTTTGGATTATCTACTGTGCCCAGGGTATTCACAAAGTGCCTAGCTCCAGTCATTGCATTTTGCAGGCAAAGAAATATCAAAATCTATCCATACTTGGGCGATTGTCTAATTTAGGCAGAAAAGCCAGGACATACTATTGGAATCATCTGGCGTTTGTGCAGAAATTGCTAACTTCTCTGGGGTACACCATAAAGGAAAAGAAATCACACCTTGTACCTTGTCATCAAATTGTATTCCTGGGAGCAAGCTTGAATTCAACTTCCCAGATGCCCTACCTCACGCCAGAGAAACAAGTTCATTTGACAGCCTACTTCAAACTACTGGCCACAAAGACCCAGCTATCTGCAAGGAAAATACTGCAAGCCCTGGGGTTCATGGCCTCCTGCATTCTACTAATTCATATGCAAGACTGCATATGAGGAAACTACAATGGTATCTAAAAAGCCTATGGTGCCAGCATTCTCAGGATCTAGAATCAATGATTCCTATCATACCTTGTCTACACATAGAGTTCCTTTGGTGGGCAGAGGCTTGCCAACAAAACAAGGGACTGCCATTCAGTCCACCCCCTGCCGCCCAAACCCTAACAACAGACGCATCAGACTATGCATGGGGGGCTCACTTGGCAGGGAAGTGCATTCAGGGCAAATGGAACCAAAGTCAAATGCGCCTGCATATCAATCAAAAAGAAATATTGTCTTTACAGAATGCTCTGACAGCCTTCAAGGACCACATTCTTCCAGGACAATTATTGGTAAAGACGGACAACACCACTGTTATGTGGTACATAAACAAGCAGGGGGGAAACCCACTCATACCCTCTCTGCAGACTAGCCATGGCTCTGTGGAACACAGCCTTGAGCTACAAAGTGCACCTACAGGCTCAATTCCTAACAGGAAAGCTAAATACACTGGCAGATGACCTAAGCAGAAATCTCATGGACCCACAGGAGTGGAAACTGGAACCAAAGATATTCAACATGTTGAGAAACAAATGGGGGAGCCCAGAGGTGGACCTGTTTGCCTTCCCCCCAGAACTACCAATTGGACAAATTCTGCACAAGGACTCCCCACAAACAAGCTTGGAAAGTGGATGCCCTGTCCTTCACCTGGAAAAACCTTTCCCCCTCTGTCTCGCCTCTCCAAGGTACTGCTAAAGATCAAAAAGGACAATACTGATTTCACCAGACTGGCCACGACAACACTGGTACCCTCTCTTGTGCAGTGTGCCACTGCTGGCACCTGCCTCAGACCCCTGCTCTGCTGTCCCAACAGGAGGGCTAGATTCTGCACCCACAGCTTCAAACCCTGAACCTGGCAGCCTGGCTAATTACCTGATCTCTTTGTTACCATTACTCAGTAAGCAAGTGATGGATGTCATTCTGGAGGCAAGGAGGCCTAGTACTAGAAAATCCTATGCTGAAAAATGGAAAAGATTCTGTTCCTGGAGCCAGACTTGGGGGGGATGGGCACAGCAGCACCCAGTTTACCTCCGATTCTTCAGTACTTAACTGAGATGCTTCACAAGGGCCTTTCCTTTTCCTCCATCAAAATTCATGCCTCAGCCATTTCAGCTCATTACAATACATCGCCACCCTTGTACTCTCATCCAGTGCTGAAGCAATTCCTCAGAGGGGCCAAAAACTTAAGACCACCCAGGAGAGCCCCTACTCCAGCCTGAGACCTTAACTTTGTATTGGAAAAGCTCACTGTACCTTCCTTTGAGTCATCTACAAATGCAGAGTTGAAATTCCTTCATTGGAAAACCACCTTCCTTCTAGCCAGCACTTCAGCAAGAAGGGTGTCTGAATTACAGGCCCTCATGGCAGTGGAGACTTTCATCATCTTTCATGTGGACAGGGTGTCCCTCAGGACCAATCCCTTCTTCATGCGCAAGGTGGTATTCAGTGTGGCCGTTAATCAGTCCATTCATTTGCCAACCTTCTTCTCTAATCCACAGAACAAAGGGAAACTAATACTGCATTCACTGGACGTGCACAGACAACTTCGATTTTACTTGGACAGGACTAAACCTGTCAGGAAATCTGAACAGCTGCTGGTTGCATTTGCTGCAGGGGCAGAGGGGAGGGCTATTTCAAAGCAAACCATTTCTAAGTGATTAGGCCATTGCATTAATTTCTGTTATAAGCACCATGGAAAACCTACCCCACAGGGGATAAGACCACATTCAGCTAGGGCTGCACCTTACCTCTACAGTCTTTCTCAGAGGTTTCCCTACCAGGGACATCCTAGAAGCTGCTACCTGGAGTTCAGTACATACCTTCACCAAGCATTACCACTTGCCAATTTTTTTCTAAATCCAGAGCTCTCTTTGCCACTGCAGTCTTGCAGGGCCTTATAGCCTCCTCCTCCCATTCTTAGCTTTGGGAATCTACCCAACTGTGATGACTGCAACAGTGAACTATGAAGAACCTAGTTCAGTTGTGTACACTTACCATAAATGTAGATGTTTGAGTGTATTCACTGTTGCAGTCCTGGTTCATAGGTAGGTACTAGGCTATCTGCCCGAAGGCATTTATAAGCCTAGCCATAATGTGTTTGCTTTCGCCACCCCCTTAGATTAGTTCCCTGTGCCTCTGTCCAGCAGAGCCACTGAAGTGATCCCCGGGGTAAACTTTGTTTCCCATCCACTCATCAAGGTTTCTCTTGAAGAGTGTTAACGAGGAGCTCTGCCTAATGTAGATTGGAATCTTGTTCCAAAGCATGGGAAGTCTCTGGGACAGGAATCTATCCCTCCAGCACGTCCTATTTATTGTTGTGGTGAGGTTTAGATCCCTAGAGCGTGTGGTTCGAGGGGATAAGCTTTTCTTTAGGTGGAGCATGTCCATCAGTTCTGGCTTGGACATCCCTTGTATGTCAAGCAGAGATAACCTCTGAGTAGGCGGTATGCAACAGAGTACAGCTGGAGTTTCTTCAGGCGAGCTGCATAGGGCATCTGTTTGAGGCCAGTGATCCTCTTGGTGAGGTACTTCTGTGGTCTTTCCAGCTGTTGCAGGTGTCTTGTAAGATGTGTCCCAAATGGGGTGTTGTACTCTATGATGGGTCTGATGAGCGATGAGTAGAGGGGCACAATGACCTCTTTTGATCTGGATGCGAACCCTTTTGTGATAAGGTGGGCCACGTAGAAAGATTTTCTAACCACTTTGGCAATGTGATTATCAAAGGAGAGATTACAGTCTACTTGGGTCTCCAGATCCCTAATTACGTCTTCCGTATTTGAGACTACCACCTATGTGGTAGTTTGTGGGTACTTTTTTTCCAAAGGGGATGACTATGCACTTTTTGGCATTTAGCTTGAGGCCATGATTTTGACACCAGGTATCCGTCTCAGTGAGACCCTTTTGGAGGATGTCTGTGTCAGCCGGAGAGTCAAGTATAGCTCCTAATTTGCAGTCGTCTGTGAACTTGGTCAGCCATAGTCCTCCTGTGCTTGCCTGTACCTCTGAGAAGTATATGCCCAACAGGAGGGGTCCTAGGACTGAGCCCTGGGGAATGCCACGTGTAACCGGTTTAGAGCCAGACCTAGCTCCCGCAACTCTTACCATGTGAGTTCTGTCCGTGAGCCAGTTGGCAACCCATCTTGTGATGTAGAGGTTTATGTTCAGGATGGTGAGCTTGTCTATAATACCAGAATGGGGAATGGTGTTGAAGGCCTTTGCGAGGTCTAGGTAGGCTGTGTGTACCACCTTTCCTTCGTCTATAGCCCTGGTAACGGTCTCAAATAAGTCCACCAGGTTTAGGAGGCATGATCTGCCCTTAAAGCCGAACTGGGTAGGGTCCAGTGTTTGGAGGTTCCCAATGTCTCCGTTAATGAGTTCCATGATGATGCGCTCCATAGCCTTGCAGATCAAGCTAGTCAGGCTTATATGGCGATAGTTCCCGGGGTCTGTTGTGGCTCCACCTTTGTGGAGCGGAATAACCATTGCTGTGCGACACTCTATGGGTATGTAACCTGTAGAGAGGCTGAGTTTTAAGTGTGTTTAGGTGAGGGGTTAGTTCGTCTTTAAACTCGTGTAGGACACAGCCTGGGACACTGTCCAGTCCCATTGATGCTGTGTTTTTGGCTTTGGAGAGGGCTGTTTTAACCTGAGTGTCTGAGATTTCAGGGGCTGTACATTCTTCTGGTATGGTCATGGGCCCTTTGGGGGTGAGAGGGGGGCGTGAAGTTTGCGCTGAACCTGTCTACCAAGATGTTGGCAATATCGGTCGGGTCAGTGTATTTTGTACCATTCTGCACTAACTCCGAGCAGATCTGAGCATTGCCACTTAGATTCTTGACATAACTAAAGAATGCCTTGTGGTTATCTTTGGAGTCCTTGGCAATTTTTCTTTCAAAACTCGCCTTGGATGATTTTATGAGGAATCGTAGATATTCATCGTGTTTCACTGCTGCAGTCATTACACTTGGGTTATCCTGCCATCAGGCGGTCCCGCAGTCAGCCAGAGTTTCAAAGTCTTGGTCCGGCGTCGGTTGCTGTCGCTTCTTCCCTGACGTCAGTGCACCAGGGGTATACAAGATGCAGCCAACGCCTTTTTCTTCAGTCTTTCTTGCCGCTCGGTGCCCGAAGCAAAAGCAGTTCGCAAGTGCCGGTCGGCCGACTCCTGAGATTTTCAATTCAAATTTCAGAACCGAAGTCTTCAATAATTCAAGTACCCCGTTGGGGAAACTTTTTCTTGCCTCAGACCGATGTCTGTAAAAGTTAATAATTGTATTTATTGTGGGAAGCAAGTACCTCATAAGGATTTTCAATCTTACTGTATTCCATGCCTAGGCCCAGACCACGACGCCATTAGTTGTCGGTTTTGTGCTAGATTTAACAAACGCACTATTAAACATCTGTTTGATTTTGCTCTCCATTACTTTGGCCGAAGGTTTAATTATACCATGCCATCAGAACAACCGACGACCGGAATACACAAAAAACGCAAAGACAAGGATAAGGACAGGCATCCGAGTCCCAAAACTGACGAAGCCTCTTCTAGGCCAGTCGCCGGTTCTCAGTGAGGCGCTTTCACAGCCCCTGACACCCACTACCTCAGAGCCACAGGCCGCCTCCGACTCCCACGTGGAGATGTCTAGGCCTCTGGATACTCAAGGTGTTGGGCCTACGGAAACTAACCCTTCAGATGGGTCCGGAGCCGCTGAGCAGGCATCTGCTTCTGAGGGCGTTTTCAGACCTTCACAGTTTACCATAAAAACTACAGCCAAGTCTAAAACTCCATTAAAGACAAAGAAGCAAGTACAGCATTCACCTGGACAGGCCTCCATGCCTAAGAAACAGATGCTCAAAATGGCCGAAGACTTAATTACTCTGATCAGGGGTTCCCATCCCCCTCCTGATAAAAGGCCTAGGCAGGATACAGACTGATTCCTCTGACCAGGTTTCCATTTCTTCTGATTCCTCTTCAGGCCAGGGATACTCTTTGCCCCCCTATGAGGAACTCTGATGCTGAAGAATCAATTCCTTCAGCCTCTCCTCCTGAGGATTACTCTTTTGGGGAAACTTTACATACCATGTGGGAGCATTTCCATTGGGAGGGCCAGGATTACTCAGAATCCAATAAAAGGCTCAGAGACTTTCTTTTATTGTCTCAGCATAGGCCCCTTGCTATTCCGCCAGTGTTATATTGTGGATGATGTGTTCTCTGAATCCAGTTTAAATCTTGATTCTTTGCCCCCTGCTCCAGTCAAGCCAGACAGGTACTACAGAGTCCCTGACTCTCACAAATTTCTTTATAAAATCCCTGTTGCTGACCCAGAAACGGTTTCCCAGGGTCCCAAAGGGGGTAAAGGCTTCCACGGCTAAAAATCCAGTTCTGTCTGACAGGGATTCTAGAGCATTAGACAGATGGGAGAAGAAAGTTTACCCTTCTGCAACTTTAGCAGTGACAGCTTTAAATTGCCAGTTTCACATGCTTAAATACCAACAATATTTAATGTCTCTGTTAAAACAGAAAATGCTTACAAGTTCAGAACATCCTGACTATAAGGAAATGCAGGATTTATTGCATGCAGCTGAACAAGTGGGAAAACATACTTTGCAATGTGGTTTTGATTCATTTGAGGCTTCTTGAAGAGCAGCAGTTACAGGATCTGTGATTCGAAGGCATGCTTGGTTAAAAGAACAAAGTTTACCTGATCATGTTAAGGCAAAATTATTGGATTCTCCTTTACAGCAGGATATTTTATTTGGTGTTAAGGCAGAAGCGGTATTAAAGAAAATGGAGGATAAGGCAAAATCTATGCAAACCGTGAAGGATTTCTTACAGGTACAGCCACCTTGATTTAGCAGAAATTGGCCTTCAAAGAACTGGTCCTTTCCAGTGTCAGACAGACCACAAAGTGGCAGATTCAGATGCCCAAGAGGCAGATCTCAGCTCCAAGGCTCTTACAGACCATGACAGTGGGGTGCTTCAACCCCAGAAGGAGGTGAAGACAAGTCACAACCTTATAGGAAACAGCCCCAATGACTTCCCCTGCCAAGCACTTTGGCAGCTCCCTTAGGGGGAAAACTAGCACTTTTTTCCCCAAAATTGGCATATAATCACCCAAGACAAATGGGTTCTGAATATTGTGTCTCAAGGTTACAGGTTCCACTTTCACACTCTACCAAGGCTAAAAGGAATGCCAGACCTGCCACAAAATCAATGGGCAGAGACACAAAAACAAATTACAGCCCTCATGGACATGAGAGCTATTCAAAAGGTACCACAACAGGAACAAGGACAAGGATTTTACTCAAGACTTTTCCTGGTCCCCAGAAAGGACAAAGCCTGGAGACCCATACTAGACCTTTCTACTCTCAATACTTACCTGGATGTTTCGAAATTCAAAATGTTGACACTACAGCGGCTTCTGCCCATGCTGGGCAAGAAGGCTTGGCTTGTTACTTTGGACCTCAGAGGCATACCTGCTTGTCCCTATCAGACAAAGTTGCAGATGATACCTCAGATTCATAGCTGGTTCAATGCATTACCAATTCTCTGCACTGCCCTTTGGCTTATCTACTGCGCCCAGGGTCTTCACAAAGTGCCTGGCATCAGTAATTGCATTTTGCAGACAAAAAGGAATTCAAATATATCCATACTTGGACGACTGCCTTATTCAAGCAGAGAGGCAAGGACATACTTCTAAAGCATCTGGCATTTGTAAAAAGGTTGCTAATTTGCCTGGGGTACACAGTGAACGAAAAGAAGTCAAAACTAGTGCCCTCACAAGAGATAATATTCCTGGGTGCCAGCTTAAATATAACGGCCCAGATGGCTTATCTCACGCTAGACAAGCAAGGACAACTGACTCAGTACTTTCAATTGATGGCAACAAAAACCCAACTCCCTGCAAGAAAAATTCTGGAGGCCTTGGGATTCATGGCATCTTGCATACTACTAATTCATATGCCAGACTGCATATGAGGAAATTATAATGGTACCTAAAAACTGTTTGGACTCAACACTAATTCCCTGCCTACAACAGGAGTTTCGATGCTGGGCACAGACATGTCACCTCAACAAGGGACAGCCTTTCATTCTACCCACAGCCAGGCAGACACTAACAACAGATGCTTCGGATTATGCCTGGGAAGCACACATGGCAGGAAAATGTATTCACGGCAAGTGGGCCGCAGACCAAATGCATCTTCACATCAATCAAAAAGAGATGTTAGCTGTGCAAAATCCCCTAACAGCTTTCAAGGACATTCGGCATCTAGGACAACTATTATTAAAGACAGACAACACCACAGTTACGTGGTACATAAACAAGCAAGGGGGCACTCATTCTTATCCTGTATGCAGGCAAGCCATGACCTTGTGGAACGCAGCTCTAACCTATCAAGTTCATCTGCAAGCACAATTCCTGCCTGGAAAGAAAAATACTCTGGCAGACGACTTAAGCAGAAACATCATGGATCCTCACAAGTGGAAATTAAATTCACAAGTATTCAGCATGATAACGCAAAAATGGGGGTGCCCAGACATATATTTTTTTTTGCCTCCCCAATGAATTGCCAACTACAAAAATTCTGCACAAGGACTTATCACACACAAGCATGGAAAGTGGATGCTCTCTCATTCAGCTGGAAAAGCCTAAAAGTTTATGCCTCCCCACCACTGCCTCTCCTTTCAAAGGTACTCCTAAAAGCTAGGCAAGAAAATACACAGATGATCCTGATTGCCCCAGACTGGCCACGCCAGCACTGGTACCCAATCTTAAATAACTTAGCTCAAGACCCACCATGGATTTTACCTCAAACTCCACACCTTCTGGCTCAACAAAACAATCAGATCCTGCATAGTCAGCTCAAAACCTTAAACCTGGCTGCATGGCAGATTCCTTAGTCAAGCAGACAACACCTCTTTCTAAAGCTGTTATGGATGTCATTTTGGAGGCCAGGAGGCCTAGCACCAGGAAATGTTATTCAGAAAAGTGGAAGAGATTCTGTGCCTGGAACCAGGCTCAAAGCTTTGACCCTCTTGTCCCAAATATTCCTCAGATATTACAATACTTAACCGAGATGCTGGACAAAGGACCATCTTTTTCATCCATTAGGATCCACGCATCTGCCATCTCGGCTCATTACAACACAGATCCTCCTATTTTCTCTCATCCATTGCTAAAACAGTACCTCAGAGGGGCTAAAAACATAAGACCGCCCCGGAGAGCACCAACACCAACTTGGGACCTCAATTTTGTCTTTGAAAAACCTCCTTTTGAGCCAGCCAATTCAGCAGAATTAAAATTTGTCATGGAAAACTGCTCTGCTTCTGGCAATAACCTCAGCACGAAGAGTCTCAGAGTTACAGGCACTAATGGCAGTGGAGCCTTTCATCATTTTCCACCAAGACAGGGTTTCTTTAAGAACAAACCCTTCATTTATGCCAAAGGTAGTATCCATTGTGGCTCTTAACCAATCTATTCACTTGCCAATTTTTTATCCAAATCCCCAGAATAAAGGGGAGAGACTTCTGCATTCATTGGACATACACAGACAGTTACATTTCTACTTGGACAAAAGAAAAGTTTTCTGAAAAACTGAGCAGTTTGTTGCATATGTTGCAGGATCACAGGGAAAGGCTATTTCAAAGCAGACCATTTCAAAGTGGATAGGACACTGTATCCGTTTCTGCTACACACAGCATGGGAAACCTGTACCTAGTAACATTAGGCCACATTCCACCAGGGCAACAGCCACTTCAACTGCCTACCTTAGAGGAGTACCTACCAAAGACATCTTGGAAGCTGCAACTTGGAGTTCAGTGCACACCTTTACCAAGCATTATCACTTGCCTCTTTATTCTAGATCCAGAGCTGGCTTTGCCACTGCAGTGCTGCAGGGGCTCATAGCCACCTCATATCCTCTATAGAACCAGCCACCCTACCTCAGCTTTGGGATTCAACCAAAGTGTAATGACTGCAGCAGTGAAACACTATGAACATAGTGCAGTTTTGTACCTACCATAAATGTAGATGTTAGAGTGTCTTCACTGCTGCAGTCCAGGTTACCCTCCCTCCATCCCCTCTTTCTTAGCTGGGACTTGCCTACACTTTTCTACCCTATACTACCTATGTGGTGTATTTGCTGGTAACTGAAAGTTTTGGTTTTACTTTTTATGTATGTTTTATTAGCAATATGTATTGCCTACCTATTTGGGGGCACCTGACATCTGGGGCAAGAAAAACTGAAGAAAATGGCGTTGGCTGCATCTTGTATACCCCTGGCGCACTGACGTCAGGGAAGAAGAGACAGCAGCCGACGCCGGACCAAGACTTTGGAACTCTGGCCGACTGCGGGGACCGCCTGATGGCAGGATAACCCAAGTGTAATGACTGCAGCAGTGAAGACACCTCTAACATCTACATTTATGGTAGGTACACTGGCCGACTGCGGGACTGCCTGACGGCAGGATAACCCAAGTGTAATGACTGCAGCAGTGAAGACACTCGGACATCTACATTTATGGTAGGTACAAAACTGTACTTTTCTTGCTGATACTAATCAGGGATGTCTTCCCTTCTTGGGATTTTACTCTCTTCCGTACTAGTTTCCTTCTCCTATTGTATAGCTTGTTTATGGCAGGAGTCCACCAGACTGGTTTCCTTTTCTTAGAGGAGTGAGTCTTGGTTTTGCTAGGGATAGAACGATCCATGCATTCTAGTAGGTGCCCGTAGAATGCATTCGTAAAGGATTTTGCAGCTTGGACAACTTTATCCTTTAGCATGGGGGCTTTGAAACTTTACACCTCGGTCTTAAGTAATGTGAAGTTTGCTTTTGAAAAGTTTTTCACGGTGGTTTCCTTGTCCGGGGATGGGGGTGGAATGTAGATATCCAAAGTGATTTGTTTATGGTCAGATCTAACCAGCGAGGGGTTGACCTCTGGTGTGGAGCACCGGTCGCCCATGTTGATGATGACCAGGTCCAATATGTTGTCACCTCTGGAAGTGTTGACCAGTTGATCCAGGGCATTTGAGTTTATAAATTCTAGGAAATGTTGGGCAAGGGAGTTAGTACTTGAGTAGTTCTCCCCAGGTAATGTTTGGGTAATTGAAATCACCCAATATTAGGGTGTTTGGTAGGACCTTTATATTTCCCAGTGTTTCCAGAAATGCGGAATGGTGGTCCTGGGACAAACGCTCCCTCCAGCCCCCTGACTTCTATTTGACTATACCTCTATTCTTGTTTTCTATGCTCAAAGCTTTTTGGTGTATTTGCTTTTTTGTTGGAGGTGTAACCTTGTATATAATTGCTTCCCATTATGGGGGCACCTGACATCTAGGGCAAGAAATACTGATGTAATGGCATTGGCTGCATGCTTTAATACCCCTGACTACCTGATGTCATGGAAAATGAGACAGCAACCGATGCAGGACCCAAGACTTTGATAATCAGGCCGACTGAGGGCTACTGCAAGCAGATAACCCAAATGTGATGACTGCAACAGTGAATAAACTCTAACATCTACATTTATGGCAAGTGTACACAACTGTACTTTCTGTGGAATAGACCTTCATTGGATGCAAAGTAAAGTAGCTCCCTGAACCTCGAGAGATGCATCCTAGTTGGATGGACAGTCAAAATACACCCTGAGTCTGGCCCCCAAGCCATCAATGAAACGTGTTGAAACTACATGTAAATTAGTTATGTCACTAACTCTGTATGGTTTGGGGTGTTGCGACTAGGTAACTAATGATCCTCTGGATCAGCAGCCTAAGATTGACCTATGAACCTGCGCAAGGTGTGAAGCCTTTGCCTACGAGTTGTTTCGTAAGTAGTAGACATATTGAAGTATCGAAGCTGAATTACTTTTCAAGTTTGGCAGCTTAGTGACTGAAACCATGAGCAGGTAAGTAACCTGTAGTGGTGATGATGGTTAAAGGGGGTTGTGAGATATGCATTGCCAACATTACATTAACTTCAGACTGAGTAGTGGCAGTGTGGAATGTCTAGGAACACACATTTCAAGTAAGGTAATGCAGTCTAGTTCTTATTAGACCATCAGATGGTTAATGAGTAGGACATGTTATGAATAGGAATAAACCCTGTTACACGTCAGGACTATTCTGTTCATTTCTTGAAGTATATATGTTAACAGGTTTGGGGGAAGCCATTACATTTGGGAACACCAAGGATTGGGGAGGAGGCATCAGGAGCATCTAATGGTCAGCTGTTTGGGAAGGAGCATAGAATTTAAAATTATTTCCAACACTGTGCATTTGCTGCTTTGGGTAAGGTAAATTAATGATGAGCATGTTGATTTAGAAATTTTCATGTATGTGCTGTAATTTTATTTATTTGCTGACCTTTTGTACTATTACTTCAGACCCTTGTTTTGTCTTTCTTTAGCTTCAGTTGCTACTGTGTATTACAGCTACTACATGCTGCCTGATGGAACATACTGTCTTGCTGCACCTCCACCTGGCATGGATGTTGCCACTTACTACAATGCCCTTCCTGCAGGAATGACTGTAGCAGCTACTACAGGGGTTGCAACTGCCACATCCACTGTCACTGCGACAACATTGGCTGCAGACCCAGCCAGTATTGATAATGGAGAAGCTCCTTCTTTTCCTGTTGCAAGGTAGAATAACTTAAGTGTCAAATTCGATTTCTTATGCTTATGTTCTGTAAACTTCAGGTCAGAGTATGACCAAATGTGGTGTATTTTGTTGCTGTGATATCTGGCTTCAAAGCATTTCCTCTACCGTGTTGTATGTGTGATATGTTAGGAAACTGCAGCTTTTAGACATCCAGTGGTGTTCAGAAAATGCTTATAAGCATTTCTCTGTATAATGCTGTACTTTTAATGTTAAGCCCAGTGGGTGAAGGCTGAAAGAGTAACTGAATGTTGGTCTTAATTGTATGACACAGATTCTTACCTTGTGTTTGATCAAAATTGTAAGTCATGTTTTGAAAAACTGGTATGGTATTTGCTCCTCCTGCTGGGTTACAGCACTGTTGGAAGTAGTATGTTTATATGTTGTGGATGGAGAGAGTGATTACTAGACTTTTTCAGTCTTTGAATTTTGCTAGGGAGCCATATAGCACTGTAGTTTGTCTTTAATGTAATTTATTTGATGGATTAAATATATTTTCTTTTGAAGGGTTTAATAGAATCTGTAACAAAAATCCTAACTTATATTGTATGGGAGGGGGTGTATAAAGAAGTATCTTATTAAATTTGTTTTCTGCTAAATAATTATTGTTTAACTCTGCAACTTCTGTTCTATTGCAGTACCCTTGCTCCTGTGGCAGCTATTATCCCTCCTCCACCTGATATTCAGCCTGTGATTGACAAGCTGGCTCAGTATGTTGCCCGAAATGGAATCAAATTTGAAACCAGTGTTCGTGCCAAGAATGATCCAAGGTAAAGGTGTTTTAACTTTGTTTAGTAGTTCTCCTTTTTTCATTGGTTTCAGTAGTCTAAACTGCAGTATGTGACAAAACTGAACTTTCTTTCAAACCTCCATATAGCAAAATTATTGGAAAACTATATTTTTGTTAATTGCACAGACTGATGTAGTTTTAGTATTGTTCCTGGCATATTCTTGTCCAGGTGACGTACTGTGTGTAACTTGTTCACTGTCTTTGCATCAGTCTCATACACCCATAATCTTACTGCAGACTATCTACTTAACCTGCTGCTTTCCTGCCTTATTTCTCAAGTTATCTTCTTTCTAGTGTGGAGTCAGGCTTGCATTCATAGCTAAGAAGGGGTGCTGGGGGTGCATTATTTGCAACTACTTTGGATTTGTGCCCGGGGTGTTTTACAAGATTTAGCCACATTACAGCATCTGGTACATACATATACCTGTCATACATGCAACAGTTGCACTCAGTGCAATTTTCTCCCTAAGGGCTCCTTTGAGTTGCCCATTAAAAAGTAGACTTTCTTGGACTTTTTTTTTTTGGGGGGGGGTTGTAGGGTTACCCTAAGTTGTATTTTTTCTATCCCAGTGTAAAAGGTTAGCTACCAAGAAATGGTCCCTGAGAAGGGTGCCTTGTGTCTGAGTGACATTACCCTTAGAGTGCCTTCCTCTTATTTTAAGTAGACATTTCCATCTTCTCTCTGTTATCCACCAGTGATCGTAATGGAAAAGCATGCCTCGTCCCTTGTCCTAGGGAGAGGTGAGCAGGCATTTTCTCCTCATTCCTGTGCCTACTCCAGCAGACTACCCAGCATGTAAGCCACTAATTAAGGTCATAATCATGCCTTCTTTCCAGTACCATGGTGCCAAAGTATGCCTTATTTATACAGCTTGCACCCAGCAGCCCTCTTCCAGAGCACCCCTTGCATCCTTTTTTTAAATGACAGACTGTGAACTTTCATTTTACCAGCCACTCTCATATCTTGTAAAATTTCCTCATATACATTGTAAGCTTTATCCCTTTTTTGTGAAAATGATGGCCTCTCTTGTATCTCCAATCTTCTGTTATTCACTCAAATTCATGTAATGCTTTGTGTACGCATAACATGCTCTGAAACGTGCAGATGGTGTATCATATTGATTAATGATAGATCTGATGTTGTCACTCTTCACATAATCCTTGACTGTGGGCTCTGTTCAAAGTCTTGGAACTGGCTCAGCCGTTTATTTCAGTTGGCGCCTTCCAATCTCACAAGCTAGGCTTTACCCATAATGCTTCTCAAATTACCTCAGATCTCGTTTGCCGCTTCCTGTCAGATGCGTACAACCACTCAAGCTTTGGCTAATTAAAGTAAGTCTTTTTCCTTAAAAATATCCTTTTTTCTCTTTGTCTCTTTCTTATTTTTAGTGTCTCTTTTTCTATCCATTCCTCTCGTTAGCTTAAATAGTGTGTATGTGTGTCTCTCTCCTTCACTCTGCTCTGTTGTTGGTAGTTTCCCAGTACCATTGTTGGTTCTCCTTTATACTTATTCAGGTATTCTGTCATACCATCGTTGGTGTTTCCTTTTCTTTTTTCCTGTTAAAGATTTTTTTTAATCTGTTCCTTTTTCTGGTGTATTATTATGGCTGATAAATCTGAATCCCCAGCCAAGTCATATAAGGGCACCTCGGGGTTTAAAAGGTGCCAGAAATCTGAGAGGAAAATGCCCAATTTGGACGGGCATGTCTGTTGCGTATATTGCCTAGGTTAAGTGCACCTACAGGAGAACTGTTCAGTTTGCCATGGTTTTTCTGCTGGGACACTTAATGAACAGAAAAACAAGTTTGTTCTTAAAGGACTGCTAAAAGGTGACTTTAAAGAGGCTGTTTCTGGGTCCAAAACAGAAGCCAGTTCTTCATCTTTATCATTCTCTTCTTTTAAAAATGACTTTCCTTGGTTAATAGCACTTCAGAGCCACCTAAAAAGGTTTCTAAGCAGCCTGCAGTGTTTGAGAGTTCCACTGCACCGAATGGCAAAAAAGATTTGGCACCTACCAAGAGTTTGGCGTTAACTCCATCTGCCTCAACACCAAAAGACTCCTCTGTACTGGAGCAGTCAGAGCTTATTTTTGTCCAGAGATCCAGATATTCTCCTTCTGTTGACACATTCAGGGATAGACCACTGAGCCCCAGACCCCCTAGGTCTCCTTTGACTGCTTCAGTTCGGTCAACCAAGAGTCTCTCTGAATCGGACATTGTGAGACTAGTGAATCAGCTCCTGTGACAGCAAGGGGACTGACTTCAGTTCCTAGCCAAACCGGCACCAGGACTGGCCATATAACGACGATGCCCATCCTGTTGAGTCATTGGAGCCCTTAGTTCCGGCATTCCCGGCTTTGACTGTCTCAGTTCCGGTAGCAACTTCTTCTCCAGAACTGAGGCTTGCCTTGAGTATCTCTAGGCTTTCGGCACCAGAGACCTCCTGGGGTTAGACTCCTTTGCCTGTTTCAATGTGCATAGATCAACTTCATTAATTTCTGAGCCTTCCATGACCCTCTGTGCTTCAGCTTTTTTGGATTAACCCAGGCTTCGGTTTCGGGTGTTGCGTACTCTGTGCGGGGCAGGACCTCTGTTCTGAAGGAGTCTGATTCGGTTCCATGCTCACATCCCTGTACAGGGGGGGTGTGTTACCTTCCCAATCGCATAGAAGGCTTTGTCCATTGGGGACTCTGTCACTGCCATCCCTGTCGGTCCAGACCTGTACTTCCCCTTGATCTGAGCTTCCATCAGTCTCTACCCCAGGACAGAGAGCAAAAGGGCCCCAGGAAAGACCCTCTTTGGTGGTTTCCTCTTCGGGCACTTCCATGGAATATCATCCCGAGGAAGTACCTGCGGAAAAAAAGTGCAAGAGGAAGCACTTGGACTCCCTGGAGGAGCCCTTCACCGACGATACTGACTTTGATGAAGGGGAAGGTTCTCCCAGGTCACCCCCTGATGATGTTTCCTTCGGGGACATCCTAGAGATCCTGAAGCAGAGGGGTGGCTGGTCTTCCCTTCAACCTTCGGAGGAGTCTGTATACCTGGAGGCTTTTCATGCCCAGCCTTCTACTACTTGGATTTCTCCACCTGCTGATGAGCTCATTATAACTGGTCGCTCAGCGAGCATGGAAGATGCCCCACTCCATCGAACTGATCCCCAAGAGACCTAACCGGATCCTTTCCACCCCGAAGGAAGAGCAACATTAGTCTAAAAGTATACCCGTGGATGCCATGGTGATAGCGGCTGCCGCTAAGAAGGAACTTGCTGAGGAAAGTCCAACTATCCATCCTCCTAACAAGGAGTCTAGGACTATGGATAGGTTTGGAAGGCATGTTTGCACTTCCTTGACCTTTGCTCTCAGGTCCTTAAACTGCATGGTGCACTTTACAAGGTTACAGAGGGGTTTAGTCAAAGAGCTCTCAGAATACCCTCTCCAAGCAGTAGCTGAAGGGGTATGGGACAAAGTTACTTCTTGGCTCGCCACCCTCAAAGCAATTTCTAACTCGTCCACGAGGCTGATTGCCCATGCAGCTGAAGGGACGACAAGAGCAGTGGGTTCAGGTATAGCCATGAGAGGGCACTCTTAGATGCACTTGTGTGACTTTGCGGAGCCATTTAAAGTGTCATTTGTCAATGCAAGACACACTGGCCAGATGTGAGAAAGATGGGAAGAATCTTTCGCCGTAGACGTTTGTTTCTCCACTCCTCAGCGGCCTTACTCTAGGAACCAGAGAAGTGGGAGACTAAGGTTTAAAAAATCCCAAGGGCCTTTCCTGGACTCACTTGGCAAAGGCTTTCCCGGGACTGAGGGAGGAACTAATGAAAGATGCCACCTTAGAGGCAGATGTGGCCCACAGAACCAGCAGTCCAGAGATTCCTTCTCTGGTGCTTCCTACCAGCACTCCTGAATGGAAGCCCGATTGTCTTGCTCTGGAGGCAGCCGGAGGATGGTTATCCATGTATCAATCTGCCTGGCACCTGATACCTTCAGACAAATGGGTGCATGGGGATCATATCCAAAAGTTACAATAGCCCACTTGCAAATACAAACCCCCAAAAAAGACAGAGTCATCCAAAGAGTCCTACCAGACCAAATGGCATCTGGGTTTTACTCAAGGTTCTTTTAAGTGCCCAGAAAAACAGGGGACTGGAGACCCATTCTGGATCTCAGCCAGTTCAGCAAGGCAGTATAGCAAACCAAGTTTTGGATGGTCTCTGTACAATCCATACTTCCATTTATGGAAAAGGACAATTGTGGATGTGTTCTATAGACATCCAGGACACGTATTACCACATAAAAATGGACAAATGCTCCAGGAGGGTCATGAGCTTCCGGCTGGGAGCCAGTCATTTCCAATTTAGAGCACTGCCCTTTGGACTCACCACAGCCCCCAGGGTGTTCACCAAATGCATGGTAGTGGTAGCAGCTCATCTCAGACTGCGAGCATTTTGAGTTTTTCCATACCTCAACGAATGGCTCCTCACCACTACCACCAGACATCAGAACGGGCAAGAGATTACACTCTGCATCTCTAGTCATCACAATAAATTACAAAAAGTCAAATTTGCAGCCGTCACAACAAGTAGAATTCGTCGGAGCCCTGTTGGACACAATTGCAGGAGTTGCAACTGGAAAGGCTACAGAGGATCAGATCTCAGGTCGACCAAATTATCCAGAGCAAAAGTTTTCCAGCCAGATTAATCCTATAAGCATTAGGCTCTATGGCAGCTTCAATCGGTGTTGTTCCCTTAGCAAGATATCACATGCAAATCTTACAATGGTTACTAGCCTCCCAGTGGTATCTGGTAGATCAGCCAATGTCTCTCCCCATCTCAATTACCAGTCACTGCAAACAGGATCTTTTGTGGTGGCTCCACTCCAGTGAGATTCCTTTGGGCCGACCATTCATCCTTCCACAACACCAAGCCATAGTGACCACGGACGCTTCCCAGATTGGAGGGGTCATTATCTGGGAAGGACAGTCCAAGGCATGTGGTCTCAAGTGGAGGCAAACTTGCACATCAGTATTCTAGAGATGAGGGCAGTGCTGTTAGCATTGCAAGCATTTCAAGATAACCTTCCTTTAGGAACGGTAGCAATTCAGACGGACAGTATGTAAGTAGTCTGGTATATCAACATATGGGGGAATCGAATCTTACCTGTTGTCAAGAAGCCCTCAGAGTTTGGCAATGGGCGATTTCTTCCAACCTCTTTCTCACAACTCCTCACATTCCGTGGAGTTACAACGTGATAGTGGATAAACTGAGGAGAACCATTCTCAAGCCTCACAAGTGGTGTCTCAATCCTGTGGTGGCGAAGGAGATTTTTCGTCACTGGGGCCAACCTTGCTGCAGTTTTTTTTGCTTCCCCTCTGAAAACCAAGTGAATCAGTTACTTTTCCCTAATCCCCCTCCAGGTGAGTCGCCCAGAGATGCTCTTCTCCATGATTGGCCCCCGGTCTTCTGTATGCTTTTCCCTCAACTCCTTTGATATCACAGTTTCTAAAGAAAGCCAAGGGGTCGGAGAACTCAATAATCCTCATTATTGCCCCCTTTCGGCCTCGACAGGTTTGGTTTCTCTTCCTTTGGCCTCATCTTCTTCAGAAGTCACAGATACTGTACATAGCACTAGATCTGCTGTCTCATCCAGTGGGCATGGTTCATCCGAACCTCCATCATCTCAGGCTTATGGTTTGGCTTCTCCAATTCCCATGATTGCCAGAAATCCTTCCTTTTCCTCTTTTGTCCGTCAAATCATTGTGGCCCATCGCAAAACTTCAATGAGGAAGCTTTATCAAAGTGAATGGAAAAAATTTGCAACTCGGGCCCTTATGAGCAAACTTGATCCTTATTCCACCCCTATTTATAAAGTTTGGGATTTGTTACCTAACCTTTATCATTTTGGTTCATCTACCTCAACAATTAAAGTCCATTTAGCAGCAATCTCGAACTTCCATATGGGGTTTGATAGATCATCCCTTATGTGTCACAAACTTTGTAAAGCCTCCTTAAAGGAGGTCCTAATGTTAAGTCCTCCATTTTAAAGAACCGATTTCTCCCTGGGATCCAACAGTAGTTCTTTAGTCCCTTAATTTGTTGCCTTTCGAACTTTCATCTACTTGTGACTTAGTTTTTGTCTTGGAAAACTTTATCTTCATTGGCTTTTAGGATCATTTCTCCCCGGGCCTCTGGTGAAAATTGGCTTCGTTCAAAGTTGGTAAAGAAATGTGAAATAAATAAAAATATTACATCTGCCAGAAGAGTATCTGAACTTCAGGCCTTGTCCTGTAAACCACCCTATATAATACTTCACAAAGACGGGGTCTCCCTTAGGACTTTTCCATCCTTTTTTACCCAAGATAGTCTCAGAATCTCAGTCATCAGACATTGCAACTACCTGTCTTTTTTACCTAATTTCTCTAATAAAGGGGTGTATTCCCTTCATTCATTAAGACGTCCACAGACAGCTACGTATTTATCTCCACAGAACAAAGGATTTCAGAAAATCTGATCAACTATTTTTCTTTTCCTCACATTGTTTAGGTAACCCAGTTTCCAAGGTTACTTTGGTGAAATGGCTCAAAAATTGTATCACACTTATCTGTCAGTCAGTAGGGCTCAGCCTTTCACGTCCAGTAAAAGCCCACTCAACTAGAGCAGTGGCAACTTCTGCAGTTTTTCATGCTAGAGCTTCTTTAGATGACATTTGTGCAGCATCCACTTGGTCTTCTCCTCATACCTTTATCACTTATTACAAATTGGATCGGGTTTCTGGGGGACGAGCATCATTTGGTTCGATGGTCCTTAGGAATATTCTTCCGTGAGACCTCCCAAGATTCAGGCAGCTAGGGACTCTGTCCCACAGTCAAGAAATATGTGAAGATTGACAACATCAGATAAAGAAGTTATGTCTTGCCATAACATTCCATCTCTGTTGTTGATCTTCAGTAATCCTTAACATTACTCCCCTCCTTCCCTCAGCCTGATTACTGGCTTCATATTAGGGACACCTATCTTGTCTCTTATTTTTATTTACTATTTGTCTGCCACTGTTTTGGGCAAACTCAGTCTGAGGTCATTTGAGAGGAGCATTGTGGGTAAAGTCTGGCTCGAGAGTTTGGAAGGCATGAGCTGAAATAAACCACCGAGTCTGTTCCAAGGCCCGGAACTGAGCCCACAGTCAAGGATTATAAAAGGTTGACAACACAGATGGAACGTTGTGGTAAGACGTAACCTTTTTTTCTCCTGTTTCCAGCTTTGATCGTTTTAAAGAATTTTGCAGAAGGATATAGGATCTTTTGAGTTGTGAAATTTCCGCTGATTATATTTGTAAGAAATAATCTTTAAGATTGTATCAAGTGCATAAATACACATGAATACATCATGCTGTTAAATTCATGTAAAGTTTTTAACACACATGGTTTGATTGTTGAATAAAAGAATTTGTGTAAAAAAAAAAAAAAAAAAAGGGGGCAGATACTTGAGCATCAACTGTAACAGACAAATCATTATGTAGAAGATGGCTACTTAAGTATTAATTGAGCCTTAAGGTTGCAGAGATGGCCTTTCTTCTTTCTGGTGTGTGTGATGTTTTTCTTTCTGTCCTGCACTTGAGTGGAATATTAAATATGGTGTAAAGTTTAATGGGTAGCTCTTGGAACTGTTAAGTAATATTGCAGTGTGTAATTAAATCACTGTTTTTTCTTTCCCAGGTTTGAGTTCCTGCAGCCATATCATCAGTATAATGCTTATTACGAGTTCAAAAAGCAGCATTTTGCACAGAAAGAAGGGCTTGTCATCTCACAGGTAGGGTGGAGTGTACTTTTGGACTGTTGTGTAGTTTCAGCAGTTTACTGGAACAGCTTCAAACTAGCCCTGAGCTTTTAAAGGAGATATAATTGTGAGTAGGATACATAGCTGCTCAGGCAAGGTCATTCTGAAAAAAAATGTTAGGTTCCTGAAAGAAGAAAAACTGTCACTTAATATAGAATGTTAATGCTTGCTTTAAATGATTAGGAATGACAGGAATGCAGTTCAAGTACAAGATCCCATATATTATAATGTACATGTTGTTGTTTGTCTTTTGGTATATTGTAATGTAAATACTGACTGAAATACATACATAATGATTTTGAAAGTTCTTGAAGTAAAATGTTTTGCTTTCTAAATGTTTAATGGTGCTTCTTTATATTCTTTTAATTTAAAGACTGCTACTGTGTAGTAGATGCGTGCAAGTGGAATCTCCAACATGGTTGCAAAGCTGATTTGATTACAAGTGCCATGAATAGCATTAACCTGAAATAAATTACCATAACTTTAGCAAATTACTCAAACCATTTTTTGTCCCTTACCAAGGCTTTTGATCACTGGGTAATCAGTGGCACGATTCTAGGATCCTCAGCTGTCTTAAGTGAAGTTAGAGTAACAGTTAATGGTATTGTACCATTTTTCTAGCATCTACTATTGACCTACTTACCAAGATGATTTTGCAAAGCTTAGTTTGAGATGTATAAGAGCAGCACCTGATCACTTATGTTGACCTCCCGTGACCAGCCCAAGGGAACAGAGTTTTTCTGCTTTTCCCCCTCTGGCAGTGCATAAGGCTCTCCCCTGACATGCTTGACACTTGTAGGTTTGATGGAAGGTAGTAATGCAGAACTCAAGAAATACAAACCAGTTGCATGAGAACAGAATGAATATGGTGATACACTTCACAATGGTACTATTACACATGTTGGTGGAGGGGGGTTGAGCTAATGGTAGAAAAGGATCCACTTGTCACACTGATGACTCCCAAGGACCATGCTTTGCACATGTTAGTGTTTGGCTGCAGAGTGCCTTTGAAAGGCAATAGAGGATGACTGTTGAGGCTAGTTATAAGGAGTGGAAGGCTGTTTGGTTGGTTACATCTCTCAGTAAAAATTGAAAATAAAAGTACTGCTTAGGATTAAATCCATACTGACCAACTTTCTTGGTTATTTAAATCCACTACTCATGTTACTTTGCCTAGACAAATGATCTCTTCAGTCAGAACTCTCTGACCACATTCTTTGATAACTGGACAAACCTATCAATTTATATGCAGATTTTTTTTTGCACTTCTGCAGGGGGGGGGGGGTCCCAGGTGGGCAAGAACCCTACAGCTGATTTGTTAGTACCTGGAATGTGAGCTCACCTGCTTGAGGCCAAAGTCAGGTGGCAGGGTGTAGACCTGAAACCCCCCCCAGTATGACTGCCGTCCCAGGATTCCTCTTGTCCATAATGGCACACAGCAGGATGGGCTAGGTAGACTTGAGCTTCATGGGGTAGGCATCTAGTTCTCCTGCTTGTTGTCTCCCATGTTGCGAACCAGAGCCACCTCCTTATTCTCAGGATGGGTGTATAGACAGCAGCCACTCACTACCATCCTCCCCTGCCAGCTCTTATTAGCACCCGAGCCTCTGTTCGAACTCTGGTTGCCTGTGATATGATCAGGGCTTTACACTGTACCACAGAGTAACTGTATTTGTAGATTTCTTTGTCTGGAAAGAAGTGTGTTCTTTCCCAAACTAATTCTTTGTAGTTTGTGATTTTCTTCATGTAGCTCACTGTTTCAAGGATTCCTGCCACTGGCTGAGTCTAGTGTCTGAGCTGAGCACCCTTCTGCCGTAAATGGACTGATGTCTTCTTACTTAGTGCACTTTCACTTATGTGGTATCATTTTCAGTTGGTTCTTGTAGTAAATGTGCAATACGGAGAGTGCTTAGCATTCTGGGAACAGTCCAAGCGTTTAACCAGGAATATTAAACAGGCAGGTACTCCACTGAGGACTGGTTTCTTTCATTTCTAGTGCTACTATCTGGTAAACAACCATCCATACATGCTAACAGAGGATTTCCACCACAGAAAAGACCAACAAGTATGCCATTAAATGTCAGAGTCTGTATACAGATTACCATGCCCAGTGTGTATATTGCTTGGGTATCTAGCTGGTGTCCTCAAAAAGAAGAGACACAAGTATGAGCTTGTCCTTAAGGAGAAGGAATGTGAGACCCTCAAACAGTCTAGTTCATCAGAACCCCCCCCCCCGATGTCCTTCATTACTGATGGATTATCTCGTTGAGGCAGCCTGATGTCCAACCAGTATACCAAAGCAAAAACCTTCTGGTCATAAGGATATATAAGCAAAAGCAGAAGTGTAAAATCAAGACCATCTTGCTGCCACTCCAAATGCAAGTTTATTGCTCCCATTGGTCTCTCTTCAGACTTGTTGGTTGCAACCATTGCCTAGACTTATTCAGATAAGTTCCCTATTGGGGAGCCGCCTTTATTTTGTATTTTTCAAAAAGCTTTGATCTGATGTTGTTAATCTTCTTTCCATTCATCACCGATGGGTTCAGTTCTGACCCCTCGGAACAGAGCCTATTACCAAGCTCGCACCAGCAAAAAAACTCTCGAGTTAAATCTCTTCTCAGAATGCCCTTCTCCCTGTTACCTCAGATCTTCTTTGCCGCATAGCCGTAAAGCCGCGTTTCAGCCGAGCTCTCAGCTAAGTGAAATCTTTTTTGATATTTGTGTAAAAGTTTTCGGATGTCTTCATATTTTTACTAAACCTTCAGTATTGCTAGTATTTTTTCTTCTGTCTAACCTTATTCCTTCCACTCTACCCATTGTTACCGTTGGTAAACTTCAAGTGCCATTATTGGTACGGCCTTTTCCCTTACCATTGTGGTATTTCTTCAGTACCATGGCTGGTATTGTTTTCTCTTGCTTAAGCTGTTGGCTTTTATCTTTGTTCAGGTGTTTCCCTTTCTTCTCTTCATACAGTGTATTGTTATATTGGTGATTTTCATGTGATTTTTTTAATGGAGTTGACTTCATTATTGTTGGATTATACAGTTAGCTGTGGTGTCCTTTTCTACCAAGATGTGCAGCACTCCTTTGATGTCGGAACCCCAGTTTTCACCCCCTCTGAGCTACAGCTGTCATAGACCACCCCCTCTGGACACAGGGCAGAAAAGCCGCAGGATACCCCTGTTCAGGGTACCCACTCTTCAGTGTCCTCCTCAGAGACCCCACTGAGGAGGCCTCTCAAAAGAAGACATGCAAGAGGAAGCACGTGGACTCGCCTAACGGAAGACACTGATTATGATGATGGTGAAGGGTCCCCACAGTCACCTCCTGATGATGTCTCCTTCGGAGACATCCTGGAGATGTTAAAGCAGAGAGGTGACTGGAAGCCCTCCAAACCTTCGTCTGAGGAGTCTGTGTTCCTGCAGGCTTTTCGTGCCCAGCCTTCTACCTCTTGGGTTATGCCACCTGCCAACGAACTCGTCCAACTAGTCATGCAGCGAGCGTGGAAGAACCCTGATTCCATTGAGGTGAACCCCCAGAGACCAGACAAAATTCTTTCCCCTCCTGTGGGGAATCCGCACTGGTCCACAGGGTTACTAGTTGATGCTATGGTAGTGGCGGTGGCCACGAAAAAAGACTTGGCTGAGGAAAGTCCCGCTGTTCACCCACCCAACAGGGAGTCCCAGGCAGTGGGCAGACTTGTGAAGTGCGTTTTTGCATCCGGGACCTTTGCTATATGCTCCCTGAATTATGTGGCACATTTTACGAGGCTCCAGAGGGACATGATCTCCAAGTTCTCTGGGACACTCGCAGGACAGTTGTCTGATGAGGTCAGGGACAAAGTGGCCTCACAGCTAGCAACCCTGGAATCAGTATCCAACTCATCCATGTGGTTGCTCTCACACGTGACCGAAGGGGGGGGGCTAGAGGAGCGGGTTCAGGCATTGCTATGAGGCGTCATGCCTGGATGCGCATCAGTGACCTCGAGGACCCTTTTTAAGTCTTCCTTTCTGAATGCTCCCATCGAAGCTTTATCCCTTTTTGGCTCCAAAGTGAAAGACATGCTAGCCAGGTGCGAGCAAGACGGAAAAACCCTGTCTGCCGTAGGCCTACGGTTTTCCAACCCTCAACATACCTTCTCCAGGAATCCGAGGAGTGGGAAAATGTGGCATAAGAAATCTCAGGGTCCTTTCCGTGCCGCACGTGGTGATGATACTCCCAGAGCAAAGGGAATAACCATTCTGGAAGTCGCCCCTATAGAAGCAGAGGGGGGTCCTCGCAGTCAAGACTCCAGGGACGACTCCTCGGGCAGCCTTATCAGCACTCCTGAGGGGGCAGCCCAATTGCTTACCTCTGGAAGCAGTCGGGGGTAGTTTATCTCTGCACCAAGCTGCCTGGCACTCTATCATCAATGATCATTGGGTACAGAGTATTATCACCAGAGGTTACATCATTCTTTCTTGTCAGCCAAACTTTACAAGAAAACTTCCCAACGTTACACCAAGTCAAAGGGAAGGAGCAGCTTCAGAGATTATAAAGCTGTCTCAAAAAAGAGTCATTCAACCAGTCCCACCAGACCAGCGCGGATCCGGATTTTACTCGAGATTCTTTTTGGTGCCAAAAAAGACAGGACTGGAGACCCATTTCGGATCTCAGCAACTTAAACAAGTCTGTCACCCACACCAAATTCCAAATGGTCACGGTTCAGTCCGTCCTTCCCTTTTTAAGAGAAGGCGATTGGATGTGCTCTATAGATGTTCGGGATGCGTATTTCCACATCAAGATGGACAAACGCTCCAGGAGTCTGCTTCACTTCCGGCTAGAAGCCAGTCATTACCAATTCCGTGCCCTGCCATTGGGTGTCTTTACAGCCCCCAGTGTGTTCACAAAATGCATGGCAGTGGTAACAGCTCACTTGAGACTAAAAGGATTCCATGTGTTTTCATATCTAGATGACTGGCTCCTTACTGCCCCCACCAAGCATCTTCTAGTAACTGCGCTACAACATACTCTCTCTCTGACAAAATTTTTGTGAATGACAATACATTGGGAGAAATCAAATCTTATCCTTACACAACAGAGTTCATTGGAGCGGTGTTCACTACTCAGTCCTGTCTAGTATAACTCCCTCTTTACAGACTCCCATCGATTGAGACTTCATATCCGAGTGATTCTTTCTCAAACATCAGCCTCTGCATGAGAAGATGTTCTTTGTGTTTCACTGTTGCAGTCATTACATTTGGGTAATCTGCTGGGAGGTTGCCCTCAATCGGCCTGATTGGGTCCTGCGTCGGTTGCTGTCCCTTCTTCCATGATGTCAGGTTGTCAGGGGTATAAAACATGCAGCCGACGTCATTACCTCAGTCTTTCTTGCCATGCGGTGCCCGAAGCAGAAGCTGTTTGCAAGTGCCAGTAGGTCAACTCCGGAAATTTTGTTTTCGAGTTTCAGAACCAGTGTCTTCAACTTAAAGGTAAGTACCCCATTGGGGAAACTTTTTCTTGCTCCTTACCGATGTCAGTAAAAGCTGATAATTGCATTACTTGTGGAAAGCAAATACCTCATGAAGATTTTTGTCTGTACTGTATTCCTTGCCTAGGCCCAGGCCCTGACCACGACGTACCTTGCTGTCGGTTTTGTGCTTTATTTAATCAGCGCACTATCTGTCACCTGTATATTTTTGCCTCTAAATATTTTGGTTCTTGGTTTAATTATCCAGAAATGACATCTGTTAGCTATCCGACTACCGGAATTTCGAAAAAATGCAAAGATAGACAGAGACAGGCCTTTGAGGTCCAAAACTGCCGACTACACTTCTCCTAAGCCATTCACCAGTTCGCCGGTACTCAGTGAGACGCTTTCGCAGCCCCTGATGCCTGCTACTTCTGACTTGCAGGCCTCTACTGAGACCCATTCGGAGTCTGGTATGCCACGAGATACTTCATCTATTGAACCCACAGATGTCTCTACCTTGGATGGGTGCGGAGCCGCTGTGCAGGCACCGGCTTCTGAGGGTGTATTCAGGCCTACAAACGTGCATATCAAACCAGCTCCACCTTCAATGCTAAGGCCTAAATCTCGATCGGTGTCAAAAAAAGATGACGCCCAGGCCACATGTTCAGGCCCCTGTGCCTAAAAAACAAGTGATCACATTGGTTGAAGATCTAATTACTCTAATCAGGGGTAGTCAACCCCCCCCCCCTTCTAAGAGGCATAGGCCTGAGCTTGACTATGAATCTTCTGATCAGGATTCTGTTTCTTCTGACTCTTCTAATGACCTGGAATTGTCCATACCTACTTATGAGGATTCTGATGCAGAGGATTCCATTCCCTCTGCTCCCCCCCTGAGGATTTCTCTTTTGGTGAAACTTTACATACCTTACGGGAACATTTCCACTGGGAAAGTCAAGAATTCTCTGATTCAAAAAAGAGGCTTAGGGATTTTCTTTTTACCTCAGCATAGGCCTTTGGCTATACCTCCTGTACTAGACATTGTTAATGATGTTGTTTTCGGAATCCAGTATGGCTCCTGATTCCCTGCCTCCAGCTCCTTGTAAACCTACCGATACTACAGGGTTCCTGAGTCCCACAAGTTCCTTTTCAAAAATACTGTTGCAGATCCTGAAACCATTTCTCAAGGGCCTAAGGGCATTAAGGATGTTCTTCATCTCACATTGCTGCAGTCCTTACACTTGGGTAGTCCGCTGTCCTCGGTCGGCCCGAATATCAAAGTATAAGGCTGACGTCGATCAAGGCGCATTTGACTGACATCAGGACGTCAGGGTACAAATGCGCATGACCGACGTCATATCCTCAATCTTTTTTGCCGCATGGTCCGATGCAGAAGCAGCGTTGCAAGTGCCGGTTGGCGTTCTGAAATTGTTCGATTTCGGAGTTTCAGACCGAGTCAAAGTTGGCTAAGTACCCCGTTGGGGAATATTTTAGTTTTTTCTTGCCTCAGTGGTTTACCGGATGTCAGAAAAAGTGAATAATTGTATTTCTTGTGGGAAACAGATACCGCATAGAGACTACCATACTTTGTGTATTCCTTGTTTAGGGCCTGAGCACGACGTTGTTGGGTGTCGCTCTTGTGCTAGATTCAATAAGCGCACTATAAAGAGAAGATTAGATTGTGCCAGGTTAGTCTTCGAAGCGTGCAATTATAAAATGCCGTTGGATGCTCCGGCGCCCGCTTCTTCGAAGAAGCGCAAGGACAAAGCAGTTAAACCTAGGCTAGAGGAACCGTCAGTACCGGACGCCGGTTCTTTAGAGGTGTCAGTGGAGCCGGTGGTTCCACCGGAGGTTTCTTTGGGATCCCAGGGAGAGACTTTGTTATTGCAGGATGTGGCCTCTCAGGAGGCAGGCCAGGCTGATGGGGCTTCTCAGGTTACTATACTCCCCTCCCTGCCTAGGGTGGTTAGGCCCTCTCCTACTGTTTCCAAGGCTTCTCCCAGGGGCAGGCCAGGTTTAGCTTCAGTTGGTGTTACCCCTAGTTCTTCAGGAACTGTGCCCAAGAAGCATATGCTTAAAATGGCAGAAGATTTGATTACTTTGATTAGGGGTTCTATGCCCCCTCCTGATAAGAGACCTAGGGTGGAGCCTGAGCTAGGGAGTTTTGAGCAGGCTTCAGATGTTTCAGAGTCTTTGGCTGAAGACTTGCAGGAGTACTCTCCTTATTCTGATTCTGATGTGGATGATTCTACTCCTTCTGCTTCTCCTCCTGAAGATTTTTCTTTTTCAGAAACTCTTCATTCCATGAGGGAGCATTTTAAGTAGGAAGGTCAGGATTTCTCTGATTCCAGGAAAAGGCTTAGGGAATTTTTGTTTTTACCCCAGCATAGGCCTTTGGCTATACCTCCTGTTTTGAATGTAGTGGAAGATGTTTTTACAGAGGCTTCTCTTAATCCTGATTCTTTGCCTCCTGCTCCTGTTAAACCAGATAGGTATTACAGGGTGCCTGAAGCTCATAAGTATCTTTTTAAGAGTCCTAGGGCAGACCCAGAAACTGTTAGCCAGGGGCCTAAAGGTGTTAAGGCTTCTGTTGTAAAGAATCCGGTTCCTGCAGATAAAGAGGCCAGGGCCTTGGATAGATGGGGAAAGAAAGTTTATACTTCTTCCACTCTTGCTATGAGGGCTTTGAATTGCCAGTTTCACATGTTGAAATACCAAAACTATCTCCTTTCACAATTGAAGTCTAAGGTTGATGCTCTGGCAGAAGGTATTGATTGTAAAGAGTTGCAAGATTTAGTACATGTTTCTGAACAGGTGGGTAAGCATTCTTTGCAATGTGGTTTTGATGCTGTACAGGCCTCGTCTAGGGTGGCTGCCACTGGGTCAGTTCTTCGCAGGCACGCCTGGCTGAGGGATCAAAATTTATCTGACCATGTTAAAACAAGGATTTTAGATGCTCCTTTACAATCTGACGTGTTGTTTGGTTCTCCTGTTGAGGCAGTTTTAAAGAAAATGGAAGACAAGGCTAAGTCTATGCAGACTGTTAAAGATTTTTGCAGGTCCAGCCTCCAAAGTTTAGTAGAAATTGGCCTACTAAGGGGTGGACGTATCCTTCTTATGATTCCCAGTCTAGGGGTAGATCTAGACGTGGTAGGGGCAGAGCTCAGGGCTCTTTCAGGCCTAGAACAGGGAGTTCTCCTGCACAGTCTTCGGTGAGGGCAGGGGTCAGTCCTTTCGTAAACAGACCCAATGACCTACCTTTTCAGCTGCCAGAGCCTTCTCGTCTGGCAGCACCTTTGGGAGGAAGGTTGGCACTTTTCAAAGAAAATTGGAATTTAATTACCCAAGACAGATGGGTATTGGATATCATACACCACGGTTACAGGTTTTATTTCCATACCTTGCCTCCTTTCAAAGGCATGCCAGACGCTCCTCCTCAACAAAGAATAGAGGCTCACAAGCAAGTTTCTCTGTTACTCCAAATAGGGGCCATACAGCCGGTCCCTATGCCAGAAGTGGGCCTAGGATTTTATTCTCGCCTGTTCCTAGTACCAAAGAAGGGGAACACGTGGAGACCAATTTTGGATTTATCTATCCTCAACACTTATCTGGACATTCCCAAGTTCAAAATGTTGACGTTGCAGCAGCTTTTACCTCTGCTGGGCAAAGATCATTGGATGGTAACTTTGGATCTCAAGGAGGCTTACCTTCATGTTCCTATCAGACTAAGTTGCAGGAAGTATCTGCGTTTTGAGCTGGGACTTCTCACTATCAGTTCTCTGCATTGCCCTTTGGCTTATCTACTGCGCCCAGAGTGTTCACGAAAGTTCTGGCTCCAGTGATAGCTTTCTTCAGGCTAAAAGGAATACAGATCTATCCTTATTTGGACGACTGCCTGATTCTGGCTCAAGGAAGGAAGAGCTTCTTCATCATTTGGAATATGTGATAGCAGTGCTAAGATGCCTGGGGTATTCTGTGAACGAAATAAAGTCCAGTCTAGTACCCTCTCAGGACATGTGCTTTCTGGGTGTGAGACTGAATACAGCATCCCAGATGGCCTTTTAACCCCGGACAAACAAAAGAGTCTTTCCCTTTACTTCCATCAACTATCTCATCAGTCCGAGCTGACTGCAAGGACAGTCCTTCAAGCCTTAGGGTTCATGGCATCTTGTATTCTGGTGCTTCCCAATGCCAAACTGCATATGAGGAAGCTGCAATGGTATCTCAAAATGTATGGACACAGCACTGCCAGGATCTGGACACTGTCATTCAAATAATACCTTGCATTCAAAAGGAATTTTTGTGGTGGGCTCAGGAATGTCACCTAAACAAGGGACTCTCTGTGACCCGGCCAGAGGCGAGTCAGATTTTAACGACAGATGCCTCAGACAAAGCTTGGGAGCTCATCTAAATGGAAAGTGGATACAAGACAAGTGGCCTGCCAGACTACAACATCTACATATCAACCTGAAGGAGATGTTAGCAGTCCAGTTTGCATTAATAGCTTTCAAGGATTTACTTCTTCCAGGGCAGGTGTTGATTCTAACAGACAACACAACTGTCATGTGGTACATCAACAAGCAAGGGGAACGATTCTTATCCTCTATGCAGGCAAGCAATGATTTTGTGGGAGACTGCTCTCAGTTTACAGCTCAATCTTCAGGCAAGGTTTCTGCCAGGAGCACAGAACTCCTTAGCAGATGACTTGAGCAGACAATTATGGATCCCCACGAGTGGAAATTGGATCCTCATGTATTTCAGAAATTGACAGTGTCATGGGGAACTCCAGACATAGATCTGTTCGCTTCTCCACTAAACCATCAGCTGCCAAAGTTTTGCACAAAAAGGTTTCATCCCACAGCTTGGAGAGTGGATGCTCTTTCTTTCAATTGGAGCAATCTTCATGTGTATGCCTTTCCACCTCTGCCTCTCCTCCCAAAGGTACTTCTAAAGGTCAGACAGGACAAGCCAAAGATGATTTTAATAGCTCCAGATTGGCCTCGACAGCACTGGTACCCATTACTGAGAAGTCTGGTACGGAAGCCTCCATGGCCTTTGCCTTCGATTCCACACCTGTTGTCACAGGAGGACAGCCATTTGCTCAATGTCAAGCTTCACTCTCTGCACCTAACAGCCTGGCATATTCTGTTTTGAAACATAGTGGGCCTCCACTTCCTCAGCAAGTTTTGAATGTTATTTTGGAAGCTAGAAGGTCTAGTACAAGGAAAGTGTACGCAGATAAATGGAAGAGATTTTTATTTTGGAGTGCAGCAAAAGATTTTGATGTTTCTGAGCCTAATTTGAGTGTGGCTCTTCAATATCTTACTGAGTTACTGGACAAAGGTTTGTCTTTCTCTTCTATTAAGGTTCATGCTGCAGCAATTTCGGCTCACTATGATTGTGACCCACCATTGTTTTCTCATCCTTTGTTCAAGCAATTTCTTAGAGGGCAAAGAATATAAGACCCCACGAAGAGCTCCTACTCCTGCTTGGGATCTCAATTTTGTGTTGGAGAAACTCACTCTACAACCTTTTGAGCCTGCAGCTACTTCTGAGTTGAAATATTTATCATGGAAGACTGCTTTTTTGTTGGCCATTACCTCTGCAAGAAGGGTTTCTGAGTTACAGGCCCTTATGGCGGTTGAGCCTTTCTTAATTTTCCATAAGGATAGGGTATCTTTACGTACTAATCCTTCCTTTATGCCTAAAGTGGTTTCTAGTGTGGCTTTAAACCAAACTATTCATTTGCCTACTTTTTATGCAAATCCCCAAAATAAAGGGGAAAAGATTTTGCACACTTTAGATGTACACAGGCAGTTGCAATATTATTTGGACAGAACTAAAGGGTTCAGGCAGTCTCAGCAGTTATTTGTTTCTTTTGCTTTGAGTTCTCAGGGCAAGCCTGTGTCAAAACAAACTATTACTAAGTGGATTGGGTTTTGCATTGCTTTCTGTTGTTCCCATCATGGCAAGGAGATTCCAGCTGGGATTAGGCCTCATTCCACTAGAGCTACTGCCACTTCGACAGCTTTTTTGAGGGGGGTGGCAACCAAGGATATTTTGGAGACAGCTACTTGGAGTTCAGTGCATACTTTCTCTAGGCATTATCACCTGCCACTTTACTCTAAATCCAGGGCTGGTTTTGCCACTGCTGTTTTGCAGGGCATTTTGGCAGCTCCTGTTTCCTTATAGTTTGGCCATCCTCCCATACCTCTGCTTTGGGATTCTACCCAAGTGTAAGGACTGCAGCAATGTGAGATGAAGAACATAGTACAGTTTTGTACCTACCATAAATGTAGATGTTCGAAGATCCACATTGCTGCAGTCCAATTTACCCTCCCTCCTTCCCCTCTGTAGTTAGAGGTGGTTGTGTGGGTTGAGTGGTAAATATTGTGTATATAGTGTATATTTTGTACATATAATTAGGGCAAGGGTGCTTGGTTGTTTGTTTGCTGTCTTTTGGTTTTGACCTTTATTTTTAGGGTCTTCTGACATCTGGGGCAAGAAAAGACTGAGGATATGACGTCGGTCATGCGCATTTGTACCCTGACGTCCTGATGTCAGTCAAATGCGCCTTGACCGACGTCAGCCTTATACTTTGATATTCGGGCCGACCGAGGACAGCGGACTACCCAAGTGTAAGGACTGCAGCAATGTGGATCTTCGAACATCTACATTTATGGTAGGTACAAAACTGTACTTTTCTACTGCTAAAAATCCTACCCCTTCTGATAGAGACTCCAGGGCGCTGGATAGATGGAGTAAAAAGGTTTATACTTCTGCAACCTTGGCGATCAGGGCTTTAAACTGCCAATTTCATATGTTAAAATATCAACAGCATATTATTGGACTGCTTAAACAGAAAATGATGTTGATTTCTGACTGTGTGGTAAATAAAGATTTACAGGATTTATTGCATTCTGCTGAACAAGTTGGGAAACATACTTTGCAATGTGGTTTTGATTCTTTAGAGTAGATGTGTCCAACCTGCGGCCCTCAGACCTCTGCCATGTGGCCCTCTACCTCTAACTCCAACATCGATGTATACATGCCCCAAAACACTTTTTTGTTGTGTTTTTTGCAGCCGTGACCTGTAACTCTATAACATCGGTGTGCGCATACACCAAAGCATCCTTCTAGTTTTTATTTTTTTCGCCAAAGAAGGGTCTATGTGTTTGCTCAATTATTTCGTGTCAGAGAATCAATGTGTGTGTTCTTGCTGAAGAGGGACTCGTCTATGGATTTGCTGCCATTGCATTTTAAAGAGACAGCGCTTAACCTGTGTTAATAGGTAAGTATGGTGCGAGTGAGTGCATGCATGAATGCAGAATGTGTGCGTGAAAGTAGAAGTGTGTGTGTTTGTGTGCATGACAGAGACACACTTGCACAAAGAGGCTAACGTACAAAAAAGTTAACTCACAAATGCATCCTACATTAAAAGTACACTTTCATTAAATTGCAGCTTTTCTGACAGGGAGAGTGTTGTATTAAATATGAAATCATACCTCTCAACTGTATGGATTTTCAAAGAATGTCTGGATTTTTGCCAAATCTTCCGATTTGTGTCTTTTGCTTAGGAAATAAAAGTAGTCATCCAAGGTAATGCAGTCCCAGGGATTAAGAATGAGACAGCAGCCTAGGGTTAATGGGTCAGTAATGGATTGACTAATGTGGGACTGTAGCATATAAAGTTTATTTTTTTTTGACAAACAAAAAAATCACCCAGTACTGTCTTGTCATAGGTGGGTTCTAAGCAGTGGTAGATTGAACAACAGTAAGTATATCTTTGTTGGATCATCAATACTGGCAAATCAGGTGGGCACAATGTCATTTTTTAAATGTTGGTTTTAGTGTGTATGTGTGTATTTGTGTTGGGGAGTACTGCAATAGTAGATGATGATTAAAGACAGAGACGTACAAACTGTGGAGAATTGTTTCTTTGTTTCAAAACCTGATACCTGGGTACTGGGAATGCCAAAAATATATTTTTTAAGACATAGCTTCTTGTCATTTACAGTGGATGGATATTTACATTTAATGGACAATGTTAGCAGTATGAGTGTGGTCCTGTAGGGATCTGGAGGATGCTAAGTCTACCACTGCCAATGCTAAAAGTGACCTGGAAATGGATATGGGGATGTTACTGAAAAATACAGCAAGTGGGCTTTGAAGTGTAATTTAATTAAAGAAAGTGCACTTGCAATTTACAGGCCATAATTTAATTTATTTCAGTAGTCCAGATCCTGGTAGATTGTATACCATTAGACTTAATTAGGGAGAGCTGTCATTCTGTGGAAATAAGCAGACCTAGTTTCAGTGAAAGCTGTGTGGTTGTTTGCAGGTAGGAAGTTGCAGGATGTGGAGCTAATGTGTTTTATTATTTTTAATGGATTTGTCATTTCATAGTATGGTTTTCTTTGTTCCAAAAGAAGGCAGGATTGAATGAGCCATATAATGTTTAACTGACAATAATGGGATAGAAACATTATATGTGATGTATAATGTTTGCAGCTACACTTGTTTCAATGGTGTCTGTGATGCATAACTATTTTTGGGCCTGTGTCCCAATTTTATTTTTCAATTTGTCCAGAATTCTTGCTCTAAGGTTGAGAGGTATGGTTCCATGCTAAATCAGAAGGTTGTATTTACCTTGGAAGACTTTTCAGCATAATTATGAGAAAGTGTTTTTAATATCTCCACTTATTTCCAATATAAACTGCCATGTAACCTTGCAAATAACTTTCTTATTACGCTGCTTTAATTCTTTTGGAATTGACAGGTATGCTTCATTGGTTCGGACATAAGCATAGTATACTGTGACTGATTTCTTGCAGCAGTCTGTGGCTTACTTATCACAATAACTTTTCTGTGTTTCTGGGTGTGTGATCAATTTAACAGTTTTAAATATGTTTTCCAAAGTTAAATAAATACATAATAAATAAAAAAAAAAAGTAATCCATTCTTCATTTTGAGCTATTGACAAAGTGTGGGAATTTTTTTTTTTCAAAAGCGATGGTCAGCATTACAGCTTAGTAAACGGTTAGTCTGTGAATAACTTCTGCACAAATTAAAATGTCTGAATGTCAAATGGCTTTAGATTGGAGGGAAGTTATATGTTTACTCCAGTATGTAGTATGATCTTGGAGAGTTTATAGATTTCTTATTGATTTAATTTTTGCTGAGCAGTTGTTTGTTGATTTATAGATGGTCCTTTTGGTGGTTGGAAATTGCATAGATGAATCCATTTCTATTATGATTTTTTTTTCAGATATTTTGACTTCCAGACAATTTCAATCAGTGAGACTGTGTCATGTGATTACTGAGGTTGCCTATTTTACAAGTAGGGGCTCCTTTTCTGTGTGTGTATGTGTGTGTGTGTGTGTGTGTGTGTGTGTGTGTGTGTGTGTGTGAAACAGAGATTTAATATGTATACTGAATATATTTTTGCAAATGGAATTCTTAGTTAAATTGGCCCCTCCTCTTAGACAAGTAGACGTGAGTAACCAATATTAGATCTTAGCCATCCAGCTGGGAAAGTTTAGTATGTGGATTTTCCTTCCGGTTTGATGAAGGCTATGCTACTTACTTAAGGAGTACATTCATGGCTATCCATCCAGTTGTAGTGTTGTTGAACTACATTGTTTGATAATGAGAGGAGCTTTTTACAGAAGTTGAAAGTTTTTGTGTCAAGAACCTGTCCACCCAAAGTGGCTTGTTTATGTTGTAGTGAAGGCTGTGGTGTTTGTAGTGAGTGTTTTAAATATAACCAGTATTTCTGAGGTGGAGAAAGTCTCTTAAGGCAGGATCTTTCTTAGCCTGGAAAGCAAGCCAGTGATGAAATTTATAGTGGCCAGTGAGAGACAGAGGAAAGCAAGAAGCTTTTTAGTCTGTTTGGATAACTAAGTGAACTCAGTCCTTTGACCTTTTTTTGCAGAAATGGTTGTAGTCTTCTTTTGGCATGGTGTTTTGCTGAGGCACGTGCCAAAGTGGGTGTTGCACTCAATAATTGCTCTTGTAAAGGAAGAATACAGGGATGTTATGACCTTCTTGTCCCTGGATGAGATACCGTTACTAATGAGGTGGGCCATGTAAAAAGCTTTCCATACAATGGAGAAAATGTGGTAGTCAAAAATCAGCTTTCTATCAACCTGGGTGCCCAAGCACCTCACAACTGGATTGCATGCTTACAACATTGTTATTAATGTGATAATTTGTGGGGACATCACTCTCCTCAAACGGGATGATTGCTCATTTTTTGGCATTTAGCTTGAGGCCATGTTTCTGGCACCAGTCATTTGTCTGGGTGAGACCCTCTTGTAGATTATTCAGATTTGTTTTATTAAGTCAGTAATGTGAATTCTTTACTTTATTGAAAATTTGTTGGCTTATTTTTGTGGATTATAGTATTGTAGGACTAATGTTGACACTGTATGTAGATGGACTGCTGGAGTGGTTTTCCCAGTGAGAAATGCTAGTGCTGTAGTGAATATCTGTTTATTTGTAAAAAAAAAAAAATCTATATATATTAGCTAAGATATTAGAGTTAACTGTTAGATTAGAGAATTAAAATCAGAATAAGAATTAAAATTTTAAGGCAAATATTAGGCATTTATTACATTTATTAATTGTTCAAATGCACCTACAGTACAGCCAGGAGGTCGACTTTGGTCTCCTGTGGCAGCGAAAGAGTTAGCTATATGATATATTTTATATGCGGCCCCAAGACAATTTCTGTTCACTCAATGCGGCCCCGGCAAGCCAAAAGGTTGGACACCCCTGCTTTAGAGGCTTCTTGCAGGGCTGCTGTTACTGGCTCTGTGCTTAGAAGGCATGCTTGGCTTAAGGAGCAATCTCTGCCTGATCATGTTAAAGCAAAATTGTTGGTTGCTCCTTTAAATTAGGACTGCCTGTTTGGCAGAAAGGCTGAAAAAGTTTTAAAAAAAGATGGAAGATAAAGCTAAATCTATGCAAACTGTAAAAGATTTCTTACAACCTCCAAGATTTAGTAGGCACTGGCCTACCAATAATTGGTCCTTTCCAGCTCCTTCCTGATCCTCTCAAGTCAAATCCAGAGACACCAAAAGCACCAGGTTTCAGTCCCAGGGGACTCTCAGACCTAAGCAATGGGGGGACTCCACTTCCAAAGCTGGAAATAACAAGACACCCCCCCTATGGTAAACAGTCTCAATGACTTTCCTTTACAATTACCAAGCACTTACCTTTCAGATGCCTCTTTGGGAGAAAAGATTGCTTTTCAGCAAAAAACTGGGAACTCATAACCCAGGACAAATGGGTTTTAAATATAGTGTCCCAGGGATACAGATTTAATTTCCACACGTTGCCAACACCAAACGGGTTGTCAGACCCACCTCCAAATCAGTGGGTAGAGACTCAGAAACAAGTACTTTCCCTCTTAAACATGGGGGCTATTCAACCGGTACCAGAAGAGGAAAAGGAACAAGGTTTCTATTCCAGGCTATTCCTGGTACCCAGAAAAGACAAATCATGGCGTCCAATTCTGGACCTGTCTACTCTAAACACCTTTCTGGAGATTCCAAAATTCAAAATGCTGACTCTTCACCAGTTACTTCCTATGCTAGACAAAGATGCCTGGTTGGCAACTCTAGATTTAAAAGAAGCTTGCCTGCATATCCCCATCAGGGAATCTTACAGAAGGTACCGAAGCTTCAAAGCAGGCTACTTGCATTATCAGATGTTCATCGTGCATACAGCTGCAGTCATAACAGATGGGTTCTCCTGCCGTCAGGCGGGCCTCGGTCGGCCGAATTCCAAAGTCTAGGTCCGGCGTCGGTTGTCGTCGCATCTTCCCTGACGTCAGTGCGACAGGGGTATAAAGGAACCAGCCGACGCCATTTTCTTCAGTCTTTCTTGCTGCGCGGTGCCCGAAGCAGAAGCAGTTAGCAAGTGCCGGTCGGCCAGCTCCTGAAATTACGAAAATTTTGAAACCAAAGTCTTCTTGAAAGCTAAGTACCCCGTTGGGGAAACTTTTCTTGCCTCAGACCGATGTCAGACAAAGTTAACAATTGTATTTCATGTGGGAAGCAAATACCGCATAAGGATTTCCATTCCCTCTGCATTCCTTGCTTAGGCCCAGACCACGACATCTCGGCCTGTCGTTTTTGTGCTACATTCAACAGACGCACGATTAAGCGTCGGGCGGAGTTCGCCCAACACTATTTTGGCAAAAAGTTTAATTACATTATGTCGTCGGATAATCCGACTCCAGTTCTGAGTAAAAGACGCAAAGATAAGGACCGACATACGAGGTCCGCGACTTCTACCGACACCACGCTAAAGCCGACTACTGGTGCTCCGGTTCTCAGTGAGGCGCCTACACAGCCCCTGACTACCGATGACACTTCATTAGCGGTGTCTTCTGTGCCCGAGGTCGCAGGATCTTCGGCCCACACCCCGACTACAGATACCGAAGCCACTCTTGGCGGGGAAACTCAGAGTTTAGACAGGCCTGCCACCTCTCAAGGTGTCTTCAGGCCTTCTTCTTTTTCCATTAAGGCTTTCACTAAATCTAAAGCAGCCATGCATTCTAAAAGACAAGCTTCACAGGGCCCCTCTCAAGGCCCCATGCCTAAAAAGCAGATGCTCAAAACGGCTGAGGATTTGATTACTCTTATCAGGGGTTCCCAACCCCCCTCGGACAAAAGGCCCAGAGTGGAGGAAGAATACCCTTCCTCGGACCAGGCCTCCATTACTTCAGAACTTTCTGAAGACCAGGAACATTCATACTCCCCTTTTGAAGATTCTGATGCAGAGGAGTCCATTCCCTCTGTCTCCCCCGATGAGGACTACTCTTTTGGGGAAACCTTGCATACCTTGAGGGAACACTTCCACTGGGAAGGCCAAGATTACTCAGACTCCAAGAAAAGGCTCAGGGATTTCCTCTTGCTCCCTCAGCACAGGCCTCTGGCTATCCCTCCTGTCTTAGACATACTAGATGATGTGTATTCAGAGGCCAGCCTCAACCCAGACTCTTTACCTCCAGCTCCACTCAAGCCTGACAGGTATTACCGGGTTCCTGATTCACACCAATTCCTATGCAAAAGCCATGCGGCTGACCCAGAAACCATTTCACAGGGTCCCAAGGGAATTAAGGCCTCCACTGCCAAAAATCCATTACCTTCAGAGAGAGATTCCAGAGCTTTAGAAAGGTGGGGGAAAAAGGTATACACCTCGGCCACCTTAACCATGAGGGCATTAAACTGTCAGTTCCATATGTTAAAGTATCAACAGTTTTTATCTCAGTTGAAAGGTAAAATGTCACAACCTGAACAACCAGACTTGAAGGAGTTGCAGGATTTGTTACATAGTGCAGAGCAAGTGGGTAAACATACCTTGCAATGTGGTTTTGATGCTTTAGAGGCCTCATGTAGAGCTGCTGTTACAGGATCAGTCATACGTAGACATGCTTGGCTCAAAGAGCAAACCTTACCAGATCATGTCAAGGCTAAACTACTAGATGCACCTCTTCAAAAAGATGTATTGTTTGGTGTTAAAGCTGAGGAGGTGTTAAAGAAAATGGAGGAAAAGGCAAAATCAATGCAAACAGTGAAAGATTTCCTACAGGTACAACCTCCACGTTTCAATAGAAACTGGCCTTCAAAATATTGGTCCTTTCCAGCCACGGACAGACCTCAAAGAGGTAGATACATGCGCCCGAGGGGTAGAGGGCAATCTCAAAGATCATTTAGAGGCAGACAATGGCAAGCACCTACACCAAGAGGTGGTGAGGATAGTTCACAGCCATTTAGAAAGCAGAACCAATGACTTTCCCCTTTGCATGCCAAGCAAGGCTCAATTGGCAGCACCTTTAGGTGGAAAACTGGCATTATTTTCGAAAAATTGGCATATTGTCACAAAAGACAAATGGATCCTGGACATTATAGACAGAGACTACAGATTCCACTTTCACACCCTTCCAAGAATGAGAGGCATGCCAAACCTGCCACACAAAGGGCAGAGGCACAAAAACAAATTTCAGATCTCATGGACATGAAAGCTATTCAAGAGGTACCTGCACAAGAACAGGGTCAAGGTTTTTATTCCAGACTATTCCTGGTACCAAGGAAGGGCAAAGATTGGAGACCTATTTTGGACCTAAACACATTTACTCGTACCAAAATTCAAGATGCTCACATTACAGCAGCTTCTTCCCATGCTGGGCAAGGAGTCTTGGCTGGTAACATTGGACCTCAAGGAGGCATACCTGCATGTCCCAATCAGACAAGATTGCAGAAGATACCTCTGATTTCTTGCAGGTTCAACCCATTATCAATTCTCTGCATTGCCCTTTGGCTTATCTACTGCGCCCAGAGTGTTCACGAAATGCCTGGCATCAGTAATTACCTTCTGCAGACTTCAAGTGATACAGATATACCCATATTTGGACGACTGCCTGATCCAAGCGGACAGCAAACACATACTTCTGAAACACCTGGCGTTTGTAATAATGTTGTTGAATTCTCTGGGATACACAGTCAACAAAAAGAAATCAAGACTAATACCCTCTCAAACAATAATTTTCCTGGGTGCCAGCTTGAATACAAACACCCAGATGGCCTACCTCACGCCAGAGAAACAAGGGCAACTAACTCATTACTTCAGAAAACTGGCAACCTTCACAAGGCTGACTGCAAGGAAAATCCTGCAGGCTCTGGGATTCATGGCATCTTGCATCCTACTAATCCCATGTGCAAAGCTGCATATGAGGAAACTTCAATGGTACCTAAAAAACTTATGGTCTCAACACAGCCACAGTTTGGAAACAATTATACCACTGATTCCATGTCTTCAAAAGGAATTTCTGTGGTGGGCTCAAGCATGCCAAAGAAACATAGGTCTCCCATTCTGCAAGCCTCAAGCAAATCAAGTCATCACAACAGACGCCTCAGACTACGCATGGGGGCGCACATGACAGATCGGTACATTCAGGGCAAATGGTCCCAAAAAGAAAAGCACCTACACATCAATCAAAAGGAAATGCTAGCAGTAATAAATGCTATTATGGCTTTCAAAGACCTACTGCATCCAGGCCAGCTATTGATAAGGACAGACAACACCACAGTGATGTGGTATATACAGGGAGGAACTCATTCATACCCGCTATGCAGGCTAGCCATGTCTCTTTGGAACATGGCTCTGGAATTACAAATCCAACTTCAAGCACAGTTCCTGCCAGGCAAGGAAAACATGCTGGCGGACAACCTAAGCAGAAATATGACAGATCCACACGAATGGAAGTTGCATCATGGGGAAGGCCAGACCTAGATCTCTTTGCCACCCACAGAAATTACCAATTGACAAAGTTCTGCTCAAGGACCTTTCACCCACAGGCCTGGAAAATGGGCGCACTCTCTTTCAGTTGGACAACAATGACCGTTTATGCCTTTCCACCTCTTCCTCTGCTGCCCAAAGTTCTATTAAAAGCCAGAGCAGACAGACCAAAGATGATTCTCATTGCTCCAGACTGGCCAACAAAGCACTGGTTCCCACTCCTGAGGAGCCTGACGCATTCCCCACCATGGATCCTTCTGATAATGCCTCTTCTACTGACTCAGCACAACTTCAAAACTCTTCACAGTCAACTGAAAACACTCAGTCTAGCCGCATGGAGGATTCCTTAACATCACAACAGACCCTACTCTCCAAGGAGGTGCAGGATGTCATTTTGGAGGGCAGAAGGCCTTCTACTAGAAAAACCTACTCCGCAAAATGGAAACGGTTTTGTGCCTGGAATCAGAAAAAGGGTCAGAATCCTGAAATACTGAATTTACCTCAAATATTACAGTACTTAGCAGAGATGCTACACAGTGGACTTTCATTCTCCTCCATCAAAATCCATGCCTCAGCCATTTCTGCAGAATACAACACTGATCCTCATTTATTCTCTCACCCTCTCTTAAGACAGTTCCTCAGAGGGGCTAAGAATATAAAACCCCCAAGGAAGCAACCAGTACCTGTTTGGGACCTCAATTTCATTCTAGAAAAACTGACCCTGCCTCCTTTAGAGCCAGCTGCTTCAACAGAACTGCAATATTTGTCATGAAAAACAGCCTTCCTTCTGGCTATCACCTCAGCACGCAGGGTTTCGGAACTACAAGCCCTCATGGCTGTGCAGCCTTTCATCATTTTCCATCAGGACAGAGTTTCCTTACGAACCAACCCTTCTTTTATGCCAAAGGTAGTATCCAGGGTAGCCTTGAATCAGGCTATCCACTTTACCTACCTTTTATCCTAATCCACAAAACAAAGGAGAGAGACTACTACATTCCTTGGACATTCAGACAGCTCCGTTATTATTTGGACAGAACAAAGCCTTTCAGAAAATCAGAGCAACTCTTTGTGTCCTATGCTACAGGTGCTCAAGGGAAGCCTATTTCCAAACAGACAATCTCAAAATGGATAGCCCACTGCATTCGCTTTTGTTACTCTTTTCATGGTAAAACTGTACCTACAGGCATCAGATCTCACTCCACAAGGGCCACAGCTACCTCTGCAGCTTTCCTCAGGGGGGTTCCTACCAAAGATATTTTGGAAGCAGCCACTTGGACTTCTGTACATACTTTCTCCAAGCACTATCACCTACCATTATACTCCAAATCTAGAGCGGGCTTTGCCACTGCAGTCTTGCAGGGCATCCTGGCTCCTCCTTGTTCCACTTGGTGCCTACCACCCCTTTTTTAGCTTTGGGATTCTACCCATCATCAGCTGTATGCACGATGAACATAGTACAGTTTTGTACCTACCATAAATGTAGATGTTCGAGTGCTAATACAGCTGCAGTCCAGGTTTCCCTCCCTCCTTCCCCTCTTGGGACAGGCCTAATGGTTAACACCTCCTCATACAACATGATTGAGGTATTCTTTTATGGTGTATTTGCTTGCAACTACTGTTTTTTGATTTTATTGCATTGCATTATTACATAGATTTATGTTTTGCCTTCCTTCTGGGGGCACCTGACATCTGGGGCAAGAAAAACTGAAGAAAATGGCGTCGGCTAGTTCTTTTATACCCCTGTCACACTGACGTCAGGGAAGAAGCGACGACATCCGACGCCGGACCTAGAGTTTGGAATTCGGCCGACCGAGGACCCGTCTGACGGCAGGAAAACCCATCTGTTATGACTGCAGCTGTATTAGCACTCGAACATCTACATTTATGGTAGGTACAAAACTGTACTTTGGCAGTCGGAGCCTTAAACTGCCAATTTCATATGCTTACGTATCAACAACATGTTATGGAATTGCTGAAACAGAAAATGATGAAACAGAAAATTATGGTTTCTGAATGCGCATAAAATAAAGAATTGCAGGAAATATTGCATGCAGCTGAATAGGTTGGAAAGCATACTTTGCACTGTGGTTTTGACTCCTTAGAGGCCTCCTGCAGGGCTGCAGTTACTGGATCTGTGATTAGGAGGCATGCCTGGCTAAAGGAACAAAATTTGCCTGATCATGTTAAAGCTAAATTGCTAGATGCACCTTTACAGCATGATACACTGTTTGGTATTAAGGCAGAAGAGGTTTTAAAGAAAATGGAAGACAAAGCTAAGTCTATGCAAACTGTTAAAGACTTCTTACAAGTGCAGCCACCAAGATTCAGTAGACACTGGCCTACAAAAAATTGGTCCTTTCCTGTGTCAGACAGAGCTCAAAGGGGCAAATCCAGACGCCCAAAGGGTTCCAGATACCAGGCGCAAGATTCATACAGGTCAAAGCAATGGGGCGCATCTACCTCCAAATCAGGAGGAGATAAAGCGCAAACCTACAGAAAACAGTCTCAATGACTTCCCTCTGCCTACACCAAGCACTTATCTTTTGCCAGCTCCCTTAGGGGGGAAATTAGCACTTTTTGCAGTTTTGGCAGTTGTTAACCCAGGACAAGTTCGTACTAAACATAGTATCACAAGGATACAGATTCCATTTCCACACTCTGCCAATGGCAGACGGTTGGCCAGATCTGCCCAAAAATCAATGGGCAGAGGCACAGAAACAGGTTACGTCCCTCATGGATATGGGGGCCATTCAACCAGTAAAAGAACGGGAAAAAGGACAAGGTTTTTACTCAAGACTGATGTCCTTCAAGGATGCATCTGCAGTTGTAACATATGGGTTGTCCTGCCTCAGGCAGCCCTTCGGTCGGCCGGATTCCAAAGTCTGGGTCTGGCCTCGGCTGATGTTGCACTTTCCCCGACGTCAGAGCTTCTGGGGTATAAAGGCATCAGCCGACGCCATTTTCCTCAGTCTTTCTTGCCGCGCGGTGCCCGAAGCAGAAGCTGTTCGCAAGTGCCTGTCGGTCAGATCCAGAGATTTCGCCACAAGACTTGAAAAAGCTAAGTACCCCGTTGGGGACTCTTTCTTGCCTCAGCCGATGTCAGACAAAGTAAATAATTGTTTAACTTGTGGGAAACAAATACCTCATAAGGATTTCCATTCTTACTGCCTTCCTTGCTTAGGCCCAGACCACGACGTATCAGCTTGTTTAGCTTGTGCCTCCTTCAACCAACGGACTCTTAGACGCCGGTCGGAGTTTGCAGAAGAGTTTTTCGGATCCGCTTTTGCATATAAAATGCCGTCGGAGACTCCGACTACGCATATGGCCAAAAAACGCAGGGAAAAGGACCGACCCTCGTGGCCCGCGGTTTCGGCTGAAACCACGGTTAGGCCAACGCGAGTATCTCGGTTTCGGCTGAAACAGAGTCCTCGGTTCTTACTACTACCGAAATCATACCTCTGACAACCGAGGCCAGAGAGGCCCCGGCTGAGTCGTCTTCAGAAATCCCTACCGAAGCTAACGCTCAAGAATTGTCCGACACCATTCCATTGGACATTTCTACACCTGCACGTGGGGCAGCTAGGCCCCCTGCTTCTATGTCTATTAAGGCCTTCTCCAGGGCTAAAGCTGCCAAACTTACAAAAGCTTTACCTGCCAAATCTACTTCACAGAGGCCTTCCTCAAGTTCTCAGATTCTCAGTCTAGCTGAGGACCTTATATCCTTAATTAGGGGTTCCCAACCTCACCCAGACAGGGCCTCCCAACCTCCACCTGACAAAAGGCCTAGGACTGAACCCTCTGAACCTCTCTCCTCTGATTACTCTTCGGATGGATCTGATTTGTCAGACCATCAGGAAGGGGCCTATTCGCCTTATGAGGATTCAGATGCAGAAGACTCTATTCCTTCGGCCTCCCCTCCTGAAGAATTTTCCTTTGGGGAGACTTTGCACTCAATGAGGGAACACTTTCAATGGCAGGGTTAGGATTTTTCTGATTCTAGAAAAAGATTAAGGACATTTTTACATTTGCCCCAGCATAGGCCGTTAGCCATACCACCAGTGCTAACTGTAATTGATGATGTGTATAATGATGTCAGTTCTGCACCTGATTCTCTTCCCCCGGCCCCTGCCAAACCTGACAGATATTACAGGGTCCCGGATTCTCACTTCCACCTGTATAAAGCCCATGCCAATTCTCTGCACTGCCCTTTGTCTTATCTACTGCGCCCAGGGTCTTCACAAAGTACCTGGCACCAGTAATTCCATTTTGCAGACAAAAAAGTATGCAAATATACCCTTACTTGGACGACTGTCTCATTCAACCAGAGAGCAAGGACATTCTTCTTCAACACCTGGCATTTGTGAAAAGGCTTCTAACATGCCTAGGGTACACAAACGAAAAGAAATCACAACTGGTACCCTCTCAAAAGATAACATTCCTGGGGTGCAAGCTTGAATACAACTGCCCAGATGGCTTACCTCACGCCAGACAAGCAAAGGCAACTGACTACTTACTTCAAACTGATGATGACAAAAACCCAGTTATCTGCAAGACAAATTCTGCAGGCTTTGGGCTTGATGGCATCCTGCATCCTACTGATTCCATATGCCAGACTGCATATTAGGAAACTTCAATGGTATCCAAAAAGTTTATGGAATCAACATTGTCAGAGTCTGGAAACAATGGTTCCTCTCATACCCTGCCTACAACAGGAGTTTCCATGGTGGCCAAAGGCATGTCACCAAAACATGGGACGGGCCTTCACTCTACCCCCTGCCAGCCAAACCTTAACAACAGATGCATCAAATTATGCCGGGGGGGGGCCCACATGGCAGGAAGATGCATTCAGGGCATATGGACCCCAAAACAAATGCATTTACATATCAACCAGAAAGAGATGCTAGCTGTTCATAATGCCCTAACAGCCTTCAAGGACTTACTTCAACCAGGACAACTACTGATAAAGATGGACAACACCACGTTCATGTGATATATAAACAAGCAAGGGGGCACACACTCATACCCCCTTTGCAGATTAGCCATGGCACTGTGGGACACGGCTTTGACCTACCAAATACATTTCCAAGCTCAATTCCTTCCAGAAAAGCAAAATACTCTGGCAGACAATTTAAGCAGAAACCTTATGGACCCTCACGAGTGGAAACTAATGCCACAAGTCTTCAGCATGATAACAGAGAAATGGGGGAGCCCATACATAGATCTATTTGCCTCTCCTCAAAATTATCAATTGAAAAGATTCTGCACAAGGACTTATCACAGACAAGCATGGAAAGTGGATGCCCTGTCCTTCAGTTGGAAAAACCTATCAGTTTACGCCTTTCCTCCTCTGCCTCTTCTTCCCAAGGTCCTCCTAAAAGTCAGACAAGAGAAACCAAAGATGATGCTAATTGCCCCGGACTGGCCCCACCAGTACTGGTACCCAGTCCTAAGGAACTTGTCTCAATACCCAGCTTGGACCTTACCTCAAAGACCACAACTACTGTCCCAGCAAAACAATCGGATCCTGCACAATCCACTCCAGACACTGAATCTGGCAGCCTGGCTGATCATGTAGTTATACAAACAACTCCTCTCAGTAAAGCTGTGATGGATGTCATTTTGGAAGCCAGAAGGCCTAGTACTAGAAAATCTTATGCTGATAAATGGAAGAGATTCTGTGCTTGGAATCAAGCACAAGGAACTGATACAGCAGAACCAAATATTCCTCCGATACTACAATACTTAACTGAGATGCTTGACAAAGGCCTATCTTTCTCATCAGTTAAAATCCATGCCTCTGCCATTTCGGCTCATTACAATACAGAGCCACCAATCTTTTGGACCTCAATTATGTATTGGAAAAGCTCACTCTGCCTCCATTTGAACCAGCTGCTACCGCTGATATAAAGTTCTTATCATGGAAAACAGCTCTGCTACTAGCAATTACTTCAGCAAGAAGAATTTCAGAGCTACAGGCACTCATGGCTTTAGAGCCTTTTATCATATTTTACCCAGATTTGAGAACAAATCCTACCTTTATGCCTAAGGTGGTTTTCAGTGTGGCCCTTTACCAAACAATTCACCTGCCAAACTTTTATCCAAATCCGCAGAACAAGGGGGAGAGAATTCTGCATTCCTTGGACATACACAGACAGCTAAGATTCTACTTGAGCAGGACTAAAGCTCTAAGAAAAACTGAGCAATTACTAGTGTCATATGCTGCAGGATCAGAAGGAAAGGCTATTTCAAAGCAGACAATTTCAAAGTGGATAAGCCACTGCATCTGTTTCTGCTACTTACACCATGGTAAACCTGTGCCCAAGGGCATTAGGTCTCATTCCACCAGAGCTGCAGCTACTTCAGCAGCCTTTCTCAGAGGAGTTACCAACCAAAGACATTCTAGAGGCTGCTACTTGGAGTTATGTTCACACCTTTACAAAGCATTATCATTTGCCTCTCTAGTCTAAGTCCAGGGTAGGTTTTGCCACTGCAGTTCTGCAGGGCCTTATAGCCACACCTAATGCTATTTGGCTCCAGCCTCCCAACCATAGCTTTGGGATTCTACCCAAATGTAATGACTGCAACAGTGAAACACGAAGAACCTAGCACAGTTGTGTACACTTGCATAAATGTAGATGTTAGAGTGTATTCACTGTTGCAGTCCAGGTTACCCTGCCGCCATCCCCCAGTCATTCTGGAGTTTATATTTCCTTCTCTATCTTCTACAACCTATGTGGTGTATTTGCTTGTAGAAAAAGATAAAGTTTATATTGATGCATTTATTTATATATATATATATATATATATATATATATATATATATATATATATATATATATATATATAAAATTATATATTTTTGCTACCTTTTCGGGGGCACCTAAACATCTGGGGCAAGAAAAACTAAAGAAAATAGCGTCAGCTGCATGTTTTATACCCCTGATGACCTGACGTCATGGAAGAGGAGACCTCAAACGACGCAGGACCCAAGACTTTGGAATTCAGGCCGACTGAGGGCAACCTGCCAGCAGATTACCCAAATGTAATGACTGTAACAGTGAATACACTCTAACATCTACGTTTGTGCTAAATGTACACAACTGTACTTTGCAGTCATTACATTCGGGTAATCTGCTGGCAGTTAGCCCTCATTCGACCTGAATAACAAAGTCTTGGGTCCTGCGTCGGTTGCTGTCTCCTCTTCCATGATGTCAGGTCATCAGGGATATAAAACTTGCAGCCGATGCCATTTTATTCCATCTTTCTTGCCGCGCAGTGCCCGAAGCAGAAGCAGTTGGCAAGTGCCGGTCGACTGACTCCTGAAATTTTCGTATTTGAGTTTCAGAACCGAAGTCTTCAAACTAAAGCCAAGTACCCCGTTGGGGAAACTTTTTCTTGCTCCTTTCCGATGTCAGTAAAAGTTAATAATTGCATTACTTGTGGGAAGCAAATACCTCATAAGGATTTTCATTTGTACTGTATTCCTTGCCTAGGCCCTGATAACAACGTTCCTTGCTGTCAGTTTTGTGCTAAATTTAACCAACGCACTGTTAAGCGTCGGTATATTTTTGCTTCTGCATATTTTGGTTCAAGATTTAACTATCTTGAAATGTCGTCGGTTAGCAGTCCGACTACCGGAGTTCACAAAAAATGCAAAGAAAAAGACAGACAGACCGTCGAGGTCCAAAACTCATGACGGAGCTTCTCCTAAGCCAGTCGCCGGTACTCAGTGAGGCACTTTCGCAGCCCCTGATAACCACTACTTTTGAGTCGCAGGCCGGTACCGAGACCCATTCGGAGCCCAGTATGCCATGAGATTCTCAGAGTATTGAACCCGCGTATGTCTCTCCCTTGGATGGGTCCGGAGCCGCTGAGCAGGCACCGGCTTCTGAGGGTGTTTTCAGGCCTCAACATTTTTACATTAAACTGATGCCAGTAACAAAAACAAGGTCAAAAACAACATCTGTGTCTAAAAAAACGACGCATGAGCCACGTGCTCAGGCCCCCTATGCCTAAAAAACATATGATCAAAATGGCTGAGGGTTTAATTACCTTGATCAGGGGTTCCCAACCACACCCCCTGCTAAGAGGCCTAGGCAAGGCACTGATTGTGAATCTTCATATCAGGTTTCCATTTCTTCTGATTCCTCTTCTGATCAGTAATTTTCTGTTCCACCCTATGAGGATTCTGATGCAGAGGAATCCATCCCATCTGCATTTCCTCCTGAGGATTACTCTTTTGGAGAGACCTTGCATACTTTAAGGAACATTTTCACTGGGAGAGTCAGGACTTCTCTGAATCAAAAAAGAGGCTTAGGGATTTCCTTTTTCCTCAGCATAGGCCTTTGGCAATACCTCCTGTATTAGACATTGTTGATTATGTGTTTTCGGAATCGAGCACGGCTCCTGATTCCCTGCCTCCGGCTCGTAGTAAGCCAGACAGATATTACAGGGTTCCTGACTCCCACAAATTTCTTTTCAAAAATCCTGCTGCTGATCCTGAGACTATTTCTCAGGGTCCCAAAGGTGTAAAGGCTTCTACAGCCAAAAATTCTTCCCCTTCTGATAGAGATTCCAGGGTGCTGGATAGATGGGGTAAGAAGGTTTACACATCTGCAACCTTGGCAATCAGGGCTTTAAACTGCCAGTTTCATATGCTTAACAGCATGTTGTGGGCTTAGTGAAACAGAAAATGATGTTGATTTCTGATTGTGTGGAAAATAGTTACAGGGTTTATTGCATTCAGCAGAACAGGTTGGAAAGCATACTTTGCAATGTGGTTTTGATTCCTTGGAGGCCTCTTGTAGTGCCGCCGTTACTGGATTTGTGATTAGAAGGCATGCCTGGCTCAAGGAGCAAAATCTGCCTGATCATGTTAAAGCTAAATTGTTGGATGCCCCTTTGCAGCATGACACTTTGTTTGGTAATAAGGCAGAAGAAATGGAAGACAAAGCTAACTCTATGCAAACTGTAAAAGATTTCTTGCAAGTGCAGCCACCCAGGTTCAGTAGACACTGGCCTACTAAGAATTGGTCCTTTCCTGTGTCCAACAGAGCCACCCAGGGCAAATCCAGGCACTCAAAAGGCTCCAGATATCATTCACAGGGTTCTTACAGGTCAAAGCAGTGGGGTGCCTCCACCTCCAAATCTGGAGGAAACAAAGCACAACCCTACAGTAAGCAGTCTCAATGACTTTCCTCTACCATCACCAAGCAATTGTCCTTTGGCAGCCCCTTTGGAGGGAAAACTAGCACTTCATGCTCAAAATTGGCAGTTAATTACCCAGGACAAGTGGGTATTAAACATAGTATCCAAGGGTACAGATTTAATTTCCGTACTTTGCCAGTTCCAAACGGATGGCTGGATCTGCCACAAAACCAGTGGGCAGAGGCCCAGAAACAAGTCATGTCCCTCATGGATATGGGGGCTATTCAACCTGTACCAGAAAAGGACAAGGTTTTTATTCGACTTTTCCTGGTACCCAGAAAAGATGATTCATGGCGTCCAGTTCTGGACTTATCGATTCTGAACACATTCTTGGACATCTCAAAATTCAAAATGCTGACTTTACAACAGCTACTGCCTATGCTGGGCAAGAATGCTTGTTTAGTAACTCTAGACTTAGAGGCATACCTGTAATATCCCATTAAGGGAAATCATGCAGAAGATACCTCCGCTTCAAAGCAGGTTTTTTGCATTACCAATTCTCTGCACTGCCCTTTGGCTTATCTACTGCACCCAGGGTCTTTACAAAGTGCCTGGCCCCAGTAATTGCATTCTGCAGACAAAGAAGCATTCAAATTTATCCTTATCTGGGTGATTGTCTCATTCAAGCAGAGGACAAGGACACACTTCTTCAACATCTGGTGTTTGTAAAAAGGCTTCTAGCATGCCTTGGGTACACCATAAACGAAAAGAAATCACAACTGGTACCATCTCAAATAATTACATTCCTGGGTGCAAGCTTGAATACAACTGCCCAGATGGTTTACCTCACGCCAGACAAACAAAGGCAACTGACAACATACTTCAAACAAATCGCAACAAAAACCCAGTTATCTGCAAGACAAATTCTGCATGCTTTGAGGTTCATGGCATCCTGCATCCTACTAATTACATATGCGAGACTGCATATGAGGAAACTTCAGTGGTACCTAAAAAGTTTATGGAGTCAACATGGTCACAACCTAGGAACAATGATTCCTCTCATTCCCTGCCAACAACAGGAGTTTCTTTGGTGGGCAGAGACATGTCACCAAAACAAGGGACTGTCATTCACTCTACCCCCTGCCACCCAAACCCTAACTACAGATGCATCAGATTATGCTTGGGGGGGCCCACCTGGCAGGGAGATGCATTCAGGGCAAATGGCACCCAAACCAAATGCATCTGCATATCAACCAGAAAGAAATGCTAGCTGTTCAGAATGCTCTGACAGCCTTCAAGGACTTGCTTCATCCAGGACAACTACTGATAGACAGACAGCACCACTGTTATGTGGTACATAAACTAGCAGGGGGGTACACATTCCTACCCCTTTGCAGACTAGCCATGGCCTTGTGGAACACAGCCTTGACTTACCAAATACATCTCCAAGCTCATTTCCTGCCAGGAAAGCAAAATACTCTGGCAGACAACCTAAGCAGAAATCTTATGGACCTGCACGAATGTAAACTGGATCCACAAATCTTCAGCATCTTAACACAGAAGTGGGGGAGCCCAGACATAGATCTGTTTGCCTCTACCCAAAACTATCAGTTGGACAAATTCTGCACAAGAGTTCATCACAAAAAAAACATGGAAAGTAGATGCTCTGTCCTTCAGCTGGAAAAACCTGTCAGTCTGTGCCTTTCCCCCTCTGCCTCTTCTCTCCAAGGTCTTACTAAAAGTCGAACAGAAAAAAACAAAAATGATCCTAATTGCTCCGGATTGGCCTCGACAGCACTGGTACCCGATTCTAAGGAACATGTCGCATCTTCCTCCATGGTACTTGACACACACCCCGACTGTCTCAGAACTATCAAATTCTGCACACTCCGCTCCAAACTCTGAATCTTGCAGCATGACTAATCAACTAGTTATTCAAACCACACCTCTCACTGAATCTGTGATGGATGTTATTTTGGAAGCCAGAAGGCCTAGTACTAGAAAATCCTATGCTGATAAATGGAAGAGATTTTGTGCTTGGAACCACGCACAAGGAATAGACGCAGCAAAGCCCAATATTCCTCAGATTTTACAATATTTAACTGAGATGCTTGACAAGGGCCTATCTTTTTCTTCAATAAAAATCCATGCCTCTGCCATCTTGGCACCTGCCTCAGACACCTTCCTTACTGTCTCAGCAGGAGAACCATATTCTATACCCTCAGCTCCAAACGTTGAATCTTGCAGCTTGGTCTGACGTCATGGAAGAAGGGACAGCAACCAACGCAGGACCCAAGACGTAGTTAATCAGGCCGACTGAGGGCAACCTGCCAGCAGATTACCCAAATGTAATGACTGCAACAGTAAATACACTCGAACATCTACATTCATGGTAAGTGTACACAACTGTACTTTCTTACTCATGGCTAAATCTTCATGCAAAGATGTTAATACTTTAACCAGCAGTTAGGTACTTTTTCTGGGCCTGAGGTTTTCCTGATGTCTCACAAGGGCAAAGTTAACTTCAGGACCAGCCCCTCCTGTATGCCATAAGTTGTTACAGAACTGTCATTAAATCCAAACCAATCTCCTACCTTTTTTCCTTCCCACAAAACAAGGGGAAGGAATCTTGCATTCTACAGATGTGTGCAGGCAGTTGAGGTTCTGCTTGGACAGAACAAATCCAGTGGAGAAATTTGGTAAGCTCTTTATTTCCATTGTAAAAAGTAGAGAAGGAACATATTGTTAGTAAGCAAACTATCTCTAAGTAGGGTGCTCAATGTAATGCCTTAACTACATTTATCATGAAGAAACACTGCCATACAGAATGCTCATACCACCATGGTTATAGCTACTACTGCTGTCTCATTTGGGTGGGGATGACCACATAGGTCATTTTGGAAACTGCTACCTAATCATCTGTTCCCACCTTTTAAAGGCATTACAACTTGTTCAGCATTTCAAAGGCCAGGGCAAGACTTGGCACATTAATTTTATAGTGCCCTGTGGGATTAATTATTGCTAAGGGCAGTGCATGTTGCAAATAGAGGGATTCTTAACTGAAGCAGTTACACAAATATTTTGCATTTGTAGTGTTATCCTGCATTCAAGTGGAAAGCTGTTCCCAGCAGTCAAGTACAGATTTTCATTTATTGTATTGACATGCACTGACTTTTGTTCCATGCTGCTGCAGGTTGTAACGCCACCACATGTCTCAGATGAGGAAGCTAGCAGGAGTCCACAAATCGACGTGCCTGAAGAATCCCTAGAAGAATCTGAAGATGTAGCAGAAGAACAGATAGACACCGACACCGTGCCTTCCTCTACTAAACCTGCTTCTGATGGCAAGTTAGTAAAAGGTAAATGCAAAAATACTTTCATCTATGTTGCTGTGACCTTTATTTCTGCTGAAAGTAAGTGGTGCATTGTTTTTGTTGCTCATAAATGTGATTTAATCTCTCTGTAAGTTGTTCAGGGTATGTAGGAAAGCTTTTTTTTTTCTCTCTACATGCATTGGAAATTTTTAACATCTCAGTAGATGTTTACAGTGTTCATCATATGTTGCAGTAGTGTAACATCTGGGACTTCTTCAGAAGGCCTAATGCACAGCCTGACTTCCACAGCTTTTCACCTTTAATTCTGCAGGCTGTTGGATGACAGCCTACCATCCATGCCATCTTCAGTTCTTTCTTACCACAGTACGAGAGAAGTTATGCATCTGTAACATGCTCTGTTGCATAAGAAAATGTATTCATTTGTGCTCGTTTGTAACTGAGGAGGTTTTGAGAATCAGGGCTATCGTTAGGTTTCTGAAATTAATAACTGCCTTACTTGTAATAAGCAAATTCTGCACCAGAAAATTTAAAACTAGATCTGATGTTTTCAATTTTCATTCATTCCTCAGCATGTGGGTTCAGATCCAATCCTCTGATCCTACTCTGCCACTTTTTACAGCTCATGGCCTACTGCAAACTCTTAAGCTCCTCGCTTACCCATAATGCTGTAGTCCCCCTCCATATATTGGGTCTCGTTTGCCACCTTCGCGTACGGATGTGGTAAATACCAGCTGTTGAGCGTTATAGTGAGAAACCAGTTATATTCTTTTATAACCTTCCTAATCCCTACACATTTCTCTAGCTTATCTAAATACTATTGTTGGTAGTAATTTTTCCCTCTCTGGTAGGTTTCCCCTTTCTTTCTTCCTTGTATTTAAAGTGTTTATTTCTATACAGCCTTACTGTGAGTATGACTGAAAAACCTTCTGGATTCAAAAAGTGCAAGGAGCATGGGCACAAGATTCTCTTGTCTGACGCCATAGTGTATTGTTTGGGCCCTGCCTATTTGGAAATCCCTTGTGAGATTTGTACGTAATTAAATCCTAGGGCTTTAGTGGATAGGAAAAATAAGTTGATTTTGAAAGGGACACCTTCTAGCTATTTTTTTCTGAATTTCTGGCTACAGCTCATCCCTCCAAGGCAGGCCAGAAAGAGTCAAGGAAATGACTAGCTGAACTTTCTGGATCCTCCACTACCTCTTCAGATCCAAACAAGGAGCTGACCCAGAAGTTCTTGAAACTGTTGGATCTGAAGCCTAAATCCTAGGATCTGCCTTCTTCAGATCCTAAGGTCTGCCCCCTAAGATCCGGTTCTGTCTGAGCCAAAACAGCTCCCTCAGACTCATTGTGTGTCCTCTCTGGACCCAGTCTCGGCTACCTTGCCTTTTTTAGAAAGGTACTGTCACTCAAGATCACTCCACTTCTTCCCAATTTACCAGGAGTCTTACAGAGGCATATGTGGATAGAATGATGAGGAAGTTTCTCTCGGTGCAGATACAGATGGGAGTTCTCCCGACTCCTTCCCCTTTGGATCAGGAGGCCTTCACCAGTGTTACTGCACCCATCTTGGCTTTTTCTCTGATCCATGCTTTGGCGCCCTTGGATCCAAGCCTTCCAGAACTGACTGTTTCACTGAAGATAGAGGTGTCTTCTGATCGGATTCCTTCTCTGACTGTACCAGCTCCACTGTTGTCAGATCTGGGCGAAACTCGGAGTCAAAGAGCTGCTGTTGGCTTCAAGGTGCTAGAGTCTACTCTGAAATGGTTGGAGCTCTCTCTGCCCCTCAGACCTTTGGCATTGGACAGCTCAGCTCCAACGTCTACCTCTGTTGTGATGTCTTCGTGTCATAGGGTGCCACTGGTCTGGAAGCAGTCATCCTCGGCTCCTTCAGCTTCTTGTCCCTGGGGCATTCTGCCTTTGAGATAGTCGAGAGAGTATTCTCTTCCAGAATTCAGACAGTCCCCCCCCCGGATCTTCCATCTGGTTCTCAGAAGTCTTTGTGCTGTGAGTCCCCTCACTCTACCACACAGGAACAACCATCCCAAAGTATCCTCATTTCTTCTGCTACTATTCAGGAGCACCCCACCAAGGAAGTCCCTTGGAAGAGTAAGTGCAAGAGGACGCAATTAGACTCTCCTCAGGAGACTGTCATAGAAGATGGTGATTTAGATGAAGGAGAAACATCCCAAAGATCAGCACCTGATGACATCATCTTTGAAGACATTTTGGAGATCCTTAAGCAAAGGGATGGTTGGTCTACCAATAACCTTTCCCAAGTGAAATCTGTACTCCTGGAGGCATTTGGGTCTGGCCCTTCTATTTCCTAGGTGACTGTGCCCACTGACGAGCTCACTGAGTTGATCTCTCAACGGGAGTGGAAGGAACAAGATTCAGCTGAGCCCATCCCCTACAGACCAAATAGGATTCTGGCACCACCCAAGGGGAAAGTGTTGTGGAGCAAGAGAATACCAGTAGATGCCATTGTCATAATACCCACAAAGAACTCGTGGAGCAGAGCTCATCTATTTATCACCATAATAGGGAGTTTTGGGCGATGGACAGATTTGTGAAGCGCGTTTAGCTTCAGCAACATATGTTTAATTACTGAACTGTTTGGTTCACTTTACCAGACTATAGAGGAATTTAATTAAAGAGCTTTCCAAATCCCTCTCAGGGGCAGTAACTCCTGAGGCACAGACTTCCATTGCATCACAGTTGGCTACCTTATTGTCTATTACTAATTTATCTATGAGGTTAATTTTACATGCAGCTGAAGGTACCGCAAGGGTGCCAGGTTCAGGTATTTCCATTAGGAGGCATGACTGGATGCACCTGTGTGATTTTTGCGAAGTCCTTTAAGTCCTCCTTTGTCCGTGCTCCTTTTGATGGAAATTCAATGTTTGGCCTCAAAGTGAAAGAGACACTGTTGTGGTGTGACCAAGATGGTAAGACCTTGTCTGCAGTGGGCGTACATTTTTCATCTCCTCAAAGAACATTTTCTAGGAGTCAGTGAGGTGGTCTAAAAATATGGTTCAAAAAGTCCCAGGGTCCTTTCAGTGATCCATGTGGAGATAAATCCCTCATGGGCAGAGGGGGGAACTTTAATGGAAGATGCCACTCGTGTGACAGAGGAAGCCCACAGAACAAGGGATCCAAATATTTCTTCTCCAGCAGACCCTATCAGCTCACCTGAAAGGAAGCCTGATTGTTCATCTCTGGAGGCCATCGGCGTTTGGCTATTCCTGCACCAGAGGACCTGGATAGACATTACAGAAGGTGCATGGGTGTAGAGGATTATTTACAGAGATTGCATAATTCCCTTTTCCCTTTCTCCCCCTTTAGCAGGAATCAAAATTCGCAACATCCCACCCAGTCAGAAGGAAAGCAGTAGCACTAGGAAAAAAAATGCTAGAAAATAGTAATCCAAGAGGTCCCCCCAAACAAAGAATCCTGAACTTACTCAAGATTCTTTTTAGTGCTGGGACACTAGATGGCTGCACACTGAGTAACAGCTTTATCTGAAGTAGTTACTTAATTTGCTCTGCAACCTGTGGGTATCAGATCCGACTTCGGATCCGAGCCGGCAGCTTACCAAGCTCCAAGATGCGAGCTCCTAGCTCCTCCCCCCTACCCATAATCCCCTGCTACCAACCACATTACCTCAGATCGTTTTTTGCCGCGGCTGAAGAAGCTTTACTTTTGAAGAGCTCCTGGCTGGGTGAGATCGTTTTCAATCTTTTTTCACCAAAAACTTCAAAATCGTGTGTGTGTGTGGCAGTAAAACCTTCTACCCCCTTGTTAATGTTAGTTTTTTAAATTTTTACTGGTACAGTAGTTTTCTTGTCACTCCCTCTCCCTCCTTAGCGTTTGGGTGTGTGTATGAGTGCTTCAACATGGCGGAAGGGCCTAAGGCCATTTTTTCCAAATGTACTGAGTGTGGCCACAAGCTTTCCCCAGCTGATGGCCACACTCAGTGCGTTTTGTGCCTGGGGGCAGCCCATCTTTCAGAGGCTTGCCAGATCTGTGCGGCCTTTAACCCGCGGGCACTTTGGGATAGGAAGAACAAGCTGATCCTGGCGGGAAAGCTCCCCCAGGAGTCAGCTTCTTCTTCCTCTCCTGTTTGGGCTCCGGCTGCCTCAGCGTCCTCTACGCCCTCTGTTCCCTCAGCTCAACCCGGGACTCAACCTCCCACTTCGGGTTTGAGCTCTGGAGAAACTTTTGCCTCCTCAACTAAGGAGAAGAGGCACAAGGATAAGGTGGGACATAGATTCATAAAAGGCGGACCGAGTCTCACCCCGCCAGCTAAAATAACTAAGTCTCCTTCTGGGGTCTCCGGATCCTTCTCCTCTCGGCTCCGTTCGCCTAGCTTCTCGCCGGAGGAGGAAGATCGGTCTCCCTCGAGGTCATCGAGGCGGCCCTCCCGGCCCGCCTCGACTACCTCTTCCAGGTCAACAAAAAGCATCTCCGAAGCGGATATGGATCGGATGATGCATCGGTTCTTACAGACCCAAATGCAGATGGGGGTGCTCTTGCCCCCCCCCCCTCTGGGAGGGAGCGCGGCCCCCATGTTTTCCCCGATCACTCCTTCTCCGACTCGTTTTCGGATCTGAGTCATCGGATCCGTGCCCATTCGGAACCAGGGAATTGCCAGCGCCGATAGCGCTGGTCTCTTCGCCGACTATGCCCTCGAGCTTGTCTGATCCGAGCTCTCGGGGCCAAGGGCTGAGCATCGGATCCGAGGGAGTTGTATCTTCGGAGTTGTTGGGTTCGGAGCGCACCTCTCTCTCGGCGCCAACTGCTTCGGCTCCGACCCTGATCCCTTCCTCGGAGCCGAGGAGATTGCTCTCAGAGGCTGGCAAGGGTGAATCTCCTTTGGCTTTTGAGGTAGTGGAGAGGGTACTGTCGAGATCCTCCAGATCCCCGGTTCGGGCTGTGGATCCACCCGTACCCCCACTGTATGAGGGTCTGTCTTCCATCATCCGACCATCGGGACAGCCTGCCCAAGCCCTTCAGCTAGTTCCTGTTGAGGAACAACAACCCGTGGACGAGCCCTCTTTGGATAGCCCCACCGAGGAGGTTCCTCGGAAACGTCGGTGTAAAAGGAGGCACCTGGACTCCCCCGAGTCCGTTACCACTGACACTGACTTAGATGATAGGGAGGGTTCCCCAAGGTCACCCCCTGAAGATGTCTCCTTTGGAGACCTCATGGAAATGTTGCGTATTAGAGGGGGGTGGTCTGCCCAAAAACCTTCCCTTGATGAATCCGTGTTCCTGGAGGCATTTGAGGCAGCCCATCTACTTCTTGGGTGTCCCCTCCGGCCGACTCCCTGGTGGACTTAATTACCACCAGGGCGTGGAAGGAGCCCGACACCGTGGAGCCAATACCTAGGCGTCCCGACAAAATACTGAGCCCCCCCACAGATAGGCAATCGTGGGCCAAAGGATCCCCTGTTGATGCCATGTTGGTGGCGTCGGCCACCAAGAAAGAACTCGCTCAGGAGAGTTCTCTGGTCTACCCGCCAGATAAAGAATCTCGAGCGTTGGACCGGATTGGGAAGCGGAGATTTGCTTCAGCGACCTTTTCTATAAGGGCGCTGAACTATATGGCACATACCATCAGGCTACAGCGAGACTTGATCAAGGAATACGCTGCAGCCCCCCCCAGAGTCCATGTCGGTCGGAGACAGGAATGTGTTTACGACACGAATGGCCACTCTGAAATCCATCTCCAATACGTCTATGCGGCTCCTCTCTCATGCTTCGGAGGGAGCCACTAGAGCCAGCGGAGCAGGTGTCGTCTTACGACGTCACGCCTGGCTCCGTCTTTGCGACTTCACAGATCCCTTCAAGGCGTCCTTTGCAAATGCCCCCTTTGACGGTTCTGCTCTTTTCGGCAAGACCGTTCGCGATATGCTGGTCCAAAGCGAAAAGGACGGGAAGACGCTGTCTGCCGTCGGAGTCCGCTTCTCTAGTCCCCAAAGATCCTTCTCCAGGAATCAGAGGGGACAAAAGAATCTGTGGTTCCGCAAGTCTCAGCAATCCCATCTAGCTGCGGACCACTTGTCCTCTAGAGGCAGAGGAGGACAAGGTGGACGCCGGCCCAGAGGCAGAGGGGGGGGGCCGCGTAATTTCGGGTCTAGAGAACCTTTCTCGGACAGACCCGCGCAACAGCCCTGAGGGCTTGCCCGACTGTCCCTCTCTGGAGGCAGTCGGGGGAACGGTTGACGGAGCATCTGTCAAACTGGGAGTCCCTTACAATGGATCGATGGGTGCTCCATATCATTTCCAGAGGTTACTTCATTCCTTTCCTAAATCTTCCCCCCAAAACCAGACACCTCCCCGATGTACCACCCGATCAGAGGGAGGCGGCGGCTTTAGAAATTTTAAAGCTGCTAAGAAAAAGAGCCATCCAGCCCATCCCCCCAGATCAGTCCAGATTGGGTTATTACTCAAGGTTCTTTTTGGTGCCAAAGAAAACTGGGGACCTCAGACCCATCTTAGACCTTTCCGCTCTGAACGTGTTTATACCCAAGGAAAAGTTCCGGATGGTCATTCTTCAATCTATCCTCCCCCTTCTGCAGGAGAACGACTGGATGTGCTCCATAGACCGCAAGGATGCGTACTACCACATTTTAATGGACAGACTATCCAGGAGGTTTCTCCGCTTCCGGCTCGGAGCCAGTCATTATCAATTCAGGGTTCTTCCATTCGCCCTCTCTTCAGCCCCCAGAGTGTTCACCAAAGTCATGGCGGTGGTTGCTGCCCACCTGAGACTTCAGGGCATTTAGGTCTTTCTGTACCTAGACGACTGGCTCCTTACCGCGACCAACAGGCATCAGCTCTCAGTATCGAGAGATTACGCACTGACTCTAGCCCACAACCTAGGCATTTCAGTAAACCTGCAGAAGTCCTTCCTGTGCCCCACTCCAGCCCTGGAATTCATAGGGGCCAGGTTGGATACTCGAATTTCTGGAGCTACCCTAACATCAGTCAGACTGAACAGCTTGTCTTATCAGGTGTTGGCCCTTCTACGGAATCCTTCTCCTCCAGCGGAGTTAGTCCTGAGGGCACTAGGGTCTGTGGCAGCCGAGATCGGTCTTTCCCTCCATGCCCGTCTGCGAATGCGGATATTGCAATGGACCCTTCAAGTCCAATGGTCCTTCTTGTTCCACCCGTTGAACACGCCCATACCGCTGAGCAGAGTTTGCAGGGACTCCCTTCTTTGGTGGTTGCATGTGTGGGAACTCAGAGAAGGGAGGCCCTTTGTGATCCCCCCCGGTCGAAGCCACGTTGACCACGGATGCTTCTCGCCTCTGGTTGGGGAGCATTGTTCAGGCAGATCCGTTCAAGGCACGTGGACTCCCCTAGAGACCGCATTGCATATCAATGTCCTAGAGATGAGGGCGGTGCTTTTGGCGTTGCAAGCCCTCCACGACCTTCTTCCCCTGGGGACTATTGCGATCCAGACAGACAACATGTCTGTAGTCTGGTACATAAACAAACAGGGAGGAACCAGATCTTACCCCCTGTGTCGAGAGGCCGTGAGAGTTTGGGAATGGGCGATCTCCACCAACCGCTTTCTGGTAGCAACGCACATCCCGGGACGATCCAACATATTAGCGGACAAGCTAAGTCGGGTGCTCCTCACTCCGTACGAGTGGTCTCTGAATCCATCTGTTGCGAAACAGATCTTCCACAAAAGGGGTCAGCCTTGCTGCGATCTTTTTGCTTCTCCTTTAAACACAAAATGCAGCGAGTACTTCGCAATAATTCCCCCCAGAGGGGAAACCCCCAGAGACGCTCTGGTCCATGCTTGGCCTCCCGGGCTCCTTTATGCTTATCCTTCCCTTCCTCTCATGATGAAGTTCATTCAGAAAGCCTGTCGGTTGGGGAGCAGAGTTATCCTCATAGCCCCATTCTGGCCTTGGCAGATCTGGTTCTCCTTTCTGCGGTCTCAGTATGGCTCCTCCATGGATTCTGGATCCCAGTCCAGAACTGATTTCTCATCCCGCGGATTGCCCAACCTGGTCAGCCTCAAGCTTGTGGCTTGGCTGATCCAGTTCCATTAATGGCTAGGACTCCCGGTATCTCATCTCCCGTTAAGGCCATTCTGGTTGCGGCTCATAAGCCATCTACCAGAAAACTTTACAACAGTAAGTGGAAACGTTTTTCCATTTGGGCCGAAGATAAGGGCTTGGACCCATTTACTGTCCCTATCCCGACCATCCTAGACTTCCTCTCATTAATCTTTCATCAGGGAGCAAGCGCTTCTACGGTTAAGGTACAATTGGCGGCCATCTCCCATTTTCATGTGGGTGATGGCATAGGTTCCTTAGCATCTACAAAGTTGTGCAAAACCTTCTTATGAGGCATCTTCCTTTTAAATCCACCAATAAAGTCTGTGGTTCCCCCATGGGACCTCACTCTAGTCTTGCAAGCCTTAAGTCCACCTTTCGAACCTGCGGCCTCAATTCCGTTGAAGTTCTTGTCATGGAAAACAGCCTTCTTAGTGGCCATTACTTCGGCCAAAAGGGTTTCAGAATTACAAGCCTTGTGTATGAAGCCTCCTTACCTAATCTTTCACAAAGATAGAGTGTCCCTCAGGACTAACCCGTCTTTCTTGCCTAAGGTTGCTTCAGAAGCAAATATAAATTAATCAATAAATTTACCAGTGTTTTTTCCCACATTTCAGAACAAGGGAGAATACACATTACACAAATTGGATGTACACAGACAGCTGCGTTTCTACTTGCATAGGACTAGAGAGTTTCGCAAGTCGGACCAGTTATTTGTCTCGTATGCAAAATCAGCCATGGGTAAAGCCATTTCCAAAGTTACTGTGGCAAATTGGATTTGTCAGTGTATTATTCAGGGGTATATATTGTCTGGCAAACCAGCCCTGGTTAATATCCGTGCTCATTCTACAAGATCTGTAGCCACTTCAACAGCCTTCTGGTCTAGGGTTCCAGTGGACGACATATGTTCAGCGGCTACTTGGTCCTCTTCTCATACGTTCATTTCTCATTATAAATTAGATGTGATTTCGAGAAGTAAGGCTTCTTTTGGCTCCGCGGTGCTTCGGAATATCCTTCCGTAAGGACCACCCAGGTTCTTATAAGTAGCTGGGGACTCTGTCCCACAGGTTGCAGAGCAAATTGAAGTAACTACTTCAGATAAAGAAGTTATGTACTCACCATAACGTTCCATCTGAGTAGGTACTTCATTTGTCTGCAACCGACCCCCCCCTGCCATCCCCCGAACCTTTCGGGATTTTCTGATCACCTTTGCAGTTGATTTTTCATGTTTACAGGTTGGTAAGGCAAAAAAAACGATCTGAGGTAATGTGGTTGGTAGCAGGGGATTATGGGTATGGGGGAGGAGCTAGGAGCTCGGATCTTGGAGCTTGGTAAGCTGCCGGCTCGGATCCGAAGTCTGATCCGATACCCACAGGTTGCAGACAAATGAAGTACCTACTCAGATGGAACGTTATGGTGAGTACATAACTTCTTTTTTTTCTAGCTCTCCCAGTGTGAAAACAGAAACTCAACAGAGAAGGCCATTAGACTTGTGTTTATGGGTAAAGTTCAGTAACTGGTTAGCAAGTACACCGCTTGGATGCCAGGAATAAAGAAAAACAGAAGATCTGGAAAAAAATCTGCTATAAAAAGTGAGGAAGAAACACCTGACTAGGGAGAGTTCTTCAGCTGTTCATTAAAAAGTAATGCAACCTTCAGACATGACTTACAGTAATCTGCAGGAAGGTGTAAGACGACTACATGCCAACACTGGTAGACTATATCAGCACGAACAACAAAAGGCTGGAACAAATGGAAGAAGCTTTAAACAGATATTCAGATGAGATTATAAAGCTGTAAAAATCAGAGTTGGAAATGAAAAAAAGGCTGGCTGAATATGAGACTGCTCAGAGAAGAGATGTTTTGAAAAATAGCATTAGAGGACAGGGCACATAGGGAAAACCTAAGCTTTTCAGCTATAACAGAGAAGCTGGAGGGAGTAGACTGCATTAATTTTATGAAAGATCAAATAAGCAACTGGACTGGTATTCCACAGCAAGAACTGTTAGTTGAACGGTTACATCATGTGTCTGCTCCAAACCTAGCCATAAGAAAGCAATCTAGACCTAGAATAAGGATGCAGTCCTACTTAACTGAAGGAGTTGATTCTAACAAAACTGTGTAAGAAGGACAAAATACTGAAAGCGGGAGCCAGCAGAGTGTTTGTGGAGAATGATTACTCATTGTACACCAGGCAATATTCAAAAAATGTCGAGCCGTAGGTGTGAGATTCAAACTGCTGTATCCAGCTGTCTTCAAGGTATTCTTCCCTGGAGGGACTAAATAATGTTTTGACAAAGTGCATACTAAGGAGGAAATACAAAAGTTTGTCCATCAAAAACTGAGCTGTGAAACAGAAGGAGATTCTTCTTCTTCTTCTTATGGTAATAAAGACCACAGAGAAGACTGTACCTGTGAAACCTTTTCCAGTATTTCAACAGAAAATGTTGGAGAGAAGGAAGGGAGCATGAGAGTTGAGGAGAAGAATAGTGTGTATATTTTGCCCAATGTGTCCATCCAGAATGAGATGAAAGTAAGATACGTTACTTCGTTTAGTACAAATACACCATGTATTAAACGTATTATCCATAAGAATTGGCTAATCTTGATGGCATCTGAAGAGTTAAAAGCAATGCTGGGCAATGTCCCATTTTTTTGCATATCGTAACATGAGTACCCTCGAGTGTCCTCTGTTACAAAGATTTTCCTACAAATATCACAACACATCCATCCAGCACTATGGGCACACGAAAATGTTATAATTGCTCGTGCTGTGATGACATTGATGATGAACATTTAGGTATCTTTGAACACCCAGTCAGTAAGAGGCTGTTTAGGTTCAATGTAACTGCTACTTGTGTTACCACCCATGTGGTTTACCTCGCTACCTGTGTATTATGCAACTCTTTCTATGTGGGTAAAACCACCCGTAAACTTAAAGATAGGATCACAGAACACAAGTCTGAAATCCGAAGATGTGTGGACACTAATGCTTTATATAAACACAGGCTATGATTTGGTGAACAGCGTGTATTTAAATTTAAAGCTATAGACCATGTTTTACCCTCACCCAGAGGTGGTGATATCAATAACAAATTAGAAATTAAAGAATACAACTGGATAATTAGATTGATGGGTGACTCACCCCCTGGTTTGAATAGTACTGTCAGCCTTAAACCTATTTTGGTTAGAATGAGTAGATCTAGATTATGAGATTTTCTCTTTATGCATGTGATTGTACATGTGATTTTTAGGTTAAAACTTTGCTTTTTTTTTTTTTTTAAATATACATTCTTCCTTTTTAAAATGTTTTTTTGTTTTCATGTATGCATTATGCTGTTGCATTTTTTAGCTTTGCATATTTATTTCTACATGTTTTGTTTTAATGATTGGGTCATGTGACTTCTTGGCTGCCAGTCATTTGACTTTTTTAGACCTATATATACTCTGCATTTGTATTTTCAGTATTGATAAAGGATTTTATCCGAAAGCTTTGCTCTTCACATTAAAGTGGTTTTTCTACTGAGAACGATGTTTGTCTTGCTGGACCTCTTGGCATTTATGTTGGAAATGAATCAGACAGGATTTGGGTGATGGAGAACAGTAATAAAATTAGTAACTTAATGTGGGATTATACTGTAATAATTGTTTGTAAAATATGACAAACAAGAAAATCTGAAAATATTGGACTTTTTCAAAATGTGTTTGTGTGGGGGACTCTAAAGTATATGCCCTACTTCATGTCATTAATGTTCAGAAAAATACTTTGGGGAGGGGAAGAGAGGGGAGAACACTAAGTAAAGAGAACACTTAAATAGTACTGTATTTGAGGTACAGGGTTTTCTTTGCTTGATAGTTTTAAGTGTAATGGGAATTGTAAACAGGTGGTGGTCTTTTTCTCCCCTCTTCTCTTTTTCTTGTACATTTTTGAGAAATATAGGCAATCCAGTGATCAAAAAAATGGTGGCGGCTGGTTAAAAAGGCATGACAAAGTTCAAATGAATGTGCCTTTTCATTCTTGCATGAGGAAATGACTGATTAAGGACCTTTGTTTTGAGAGAGGAAGTAAATGAAAAAATATTGAATAATGAGGCTTTTTTTCTAGCAATTGCATGTTTGTATAGTAAGTAGCATTTTGTGCACCTGGTCTTCATGTCTCCTTGGAGACCATCTGATAAAGAGAAACTGGAGACAGCCTGATGGAAGGGGATTGGCTGAGAGAAAAGAAAAAAAAAAACAGAGAAATTGGCTAGGACATAATGTTCTTTGAAAGCAATTGGAGATTTTTTCAGGTGTGACAGGTTTAAAGATAATAGTTTTCTCATTTTTTTAAATGCAATAGGGATAGTAATATAAACAGGTGCTTTTTTTTTCTATTTTTACCCTTCTATCTTTTTATTTGTGTGGTGGTGGTGCTGTGGTAGCGTTGTCGCCTCACAGTAACACGTTGCCCTGTTCGATTCTCAGCTAGAGCGTCTTCTGTGTGGAGACATGCGTGAATGGGCGTACCTTCATTGAAGGTTGTGCATCAGGGCCGGCAACACGGCAAGTAATCTGCTGCCAATCATTAGCGGACTGAGTTCCGCTGTGGCGACCCCTAACTGGGAAAAGCCGAAAGACACAACAATGGGGGGAAAAGGAAGAGGGAAGGGTTAAGCGAGTATGGCAAAAGAAAAATCAGTCTGCCGTTTCCCATGCTTATATAGGGAAATGACTGGGTTAAAACCCTAACCATTATCCAGTAATAAGGTTATTACAAAGCATGTAAATGAAAGAATATTGAATGATGTAAGGCTTTTTTTTCTGATAAAAAAGGTACCTTTAGCAGTTTTGTGTCTGGTTTGCATGTCACTGGAAAACAATTTGATAAGGAGAAATGGCTTTGAGAAAGTGTTTACTGAAAGCATTTAAGTGTTTTCTCAATTGGGAGAGCTATAAAGACATCCAAAATCAAGTAACACATAGCACTGGCTGTACCATGATTCTTAGCATGACTAACCTTTCTTTTTGGTTAACTTTAGCCTGTCTGTGCAGCTATCAGCTTAGAACTTATGTTCTTATTAGGCAGCAAAAACAATATTTGAAGATGGACATAGTTTTTTGTGTTATTAAGTTAATAAGTTTTAGGGTTTTTTTTGGGGGGGGGTTATTCTGTTTGAGGGCTTTCAAAAAAAAACTTAATGTAAGATGTGGCATAGGCACAAATGGATATGATGAGAAACAACTGTATAAAAGAGCAACCTGCCGAACAGTATATGCATTCAACATAATAGTTGAACTAGACATTTAACAAAAAGGCACTTCTACATAAAAAGTGGTAATAACTGCATAAAAAATTATGCATTCTGTAATGTCTTTCAATCTGGATGGTAGTACAGAAAGAAAAGAGAGTAGTGAACAGTATTAAAAAATGTAGCGTGCAAATAGCTATGCTACAGGAGACACACCTGGAAAGAACTGAACATGTGAATTTAATAAAGGTTTTTAGGATGGTTATTCAGCAGAATGTCTGAGGAAAAGGAAAAGAGGCATACTTATATTAATTGCAAGAGGAGCTCCAACAGTGGTACAAGAGGGGGGGAGCTAATATTGGCAGATGCGTAGTACTAAGGGGCTACTGGCTAGGGAGAAAGATTACATTGGCATACATTTACATTTCCCCTAAAACTGCTATAATGGAGCTTAAGAAAATTCTGGGAGAAATTATGAGCTTTCAGCAAGGAATATTAGTTATAGGTGGAGGCTGGAATTTGGTTTGCAACAGTGAAGTTGTCTGGGGGGCCTAAAAGGGAAAATATAACAAAAGAGGGTACATTTTTGAAGAATTTTATGAAAATGCTTGACACTGTGAGGTGAATTCAGTACTAGGAGTTCGTTCTGAATTTACATATTACTCAGATACAAGAACTGTGCTAGGTTAGACATGTTTTTTTATCTCACAGGAACGTGTGCATTAAATTGAAGGTCTTGAAACACGCCCAATAAACATTTCAGATATGTGCCAATAATAACTAAAATAAAAATGCAAGGTAATGAAATAAAAATGAGACACCAGCGCTTTCTTACCTATCTGTTGAAAAGAGGAATTCAAGGAATGGGTTTTGTAATGAATTCAGGTGCAACTAGAGAAGATAGAATTTTTAAATTAAAACGTAGCTAGGGAGTGGGATAAAATTAAAGTGGAGTTTAAAACTAGGGTAGAAATAAAAGAAAGGGGGAGATATTGGTATACAGTAACAAGAATTATTTAGAGAAATTGGCAAATGTTTAAGTATTGCAAAATAGGGGGAATCTCTCAGAACAAGAAAAGGAGCAATTGCTGAATGCTAAACATAAAATAAGGGGTTACCTTGATAATATGCACGAGTTTAGAAAGATTGCTGTTAAGCAGCTGTTTCTTGATGGTAATTCTAGAGCACAAAAACTTTTAGCCCAACTCCTCAGGCAACAGAAAGTGGAAAGGGCTGTCACCAACTTTGGGAGCCTGTAACAAGGAAGATAATGAGACCCTGTAGATGTATTAAAAATATTTCTGAAATTTTATGAAAGTTTGTAGAATGTTGAAAAATATGGAAATCAAGAAAAGGTACAAATGGAAATATTTGTGGAAGAATTAAGTATGCCAAGGTTAAAGGTATATGAGGCTCAGTTACTAACAGGATAGGAAGGGATGAGACAGAAATGGCTGTGTGTAACCAATCTGCAGGAAAGTCCCCAGGCATAGATGGTATTCCTGTGGAAGTTAGAAGGGAAAAACTGAAACATCTGGAAGGTTTTGTTCAACATTATTTTAAGAGGAGGAGTACCAGCATCTTGGAAGAAGGCGGTGGTTAACAGTAGTAACTAAAGAGGGTCACAATCTATTGAATCCAGCTTCATACCATGCTTATAAAGTGTTCGTAATGGCTAAAAAATGTCAAAAGTGATACCAAAATTGATAGATATGGAGCAGTGTGATTTTGTGGAGGAGAGGCAAACATTTGACATTTGGTCTTTTTTTCATGTTTTTATTTTGTTGTCAAATAAGTGGATTTAATAAACAGTAAGCCTTTCTGAACTGTTTTAAAAGGCTCCGTTTTTAACAGCCGGCGTTACCAGCTTGCTGCATTTGACAGTATTAACATAACATTGATGATCCAGAAGGAAGCAGAATGTAAGAAAATATTGTTGTTGGTGGGTCTTGATGCAGAGAAAGCATTTTTCAGAGTAGACTGGGATTTCGTGAGCAGAGCAATGGAAGCATTTGCTTTCCCTGATAAAATTATAAGGTTGAATAGAAAAATATATGAAGGATCGGAGGCGCAAATTAAAATGGGTGGGGTCCTCTCCAATAATCTCTGCTTGAGTAGAGGAACCAGGCAAGGTTGTTCACTTTCCCCATTGTTTGCATTATGTTTAGAACCATTAACAAAGAAAATAAGGGACTCAGAAATTCAAGGGTATAATTGGTATGGTAGTCAGGAAAAGCTGGCTCTGTTTGCAGATGATATTTTATACATGACAGAACCAGAAAGGGAGATTACAGTGTTGTGGAACATTTTAAGACCGTATCAAATTTTCTCGAGATGAAAATTAATGAAGCTAAAACAAAGGCAATAGTGGTAAATTATTTACCCACACACGAATTAGTAAAACAATGTCCATATTTATGGGGACATGATAAAAATGATGTATTAGGAGTATGGATTAGAAGTGAGACTGTTGTGGCAGCTAAGGATATCTGGGAAGAGACTAAGCAGAAGATAATACAAAAATTGAGAAACTGGCAGCTTTGTTTTATGGATAAGAAGATACGAGCCTTTAAAATGTTTTTAGTCCCTTTAGTCTTCTACACAGGTCAGACATATTTTTATCAACCAGAGGAGAAGCTGTGGATCACAATTAATATCCTTCATCTCTCTCCCTCTTTTTTTTTTTTTTTTTATCTGGGAAGGGATGACAGGGTCAAGTGGGATAAGCTGATGCTTCCAATACAACAAGGCAGACTAGGGTTACCAAATTTGAGGGGGGTATTTTAGAGCAACACAGTTAAGGCTGTTATACATAGTATAAGCAATACAGTTAAGGCTCTTATACATAGTACAAGCAGAAAACTATAATTCAGAGTAGAAAGCAATGATGCGGATACAGGGAGGAAGCTTGAGAAATAAGGAGATATTGGGATTTTGGATGCAGACTCTGAAGGAGAACAATATAAATCATACAGAGTGTTATATTCATAAAATAGCAGGGAGTATTCTAAAAATGAAACCAGCATGAGAATGGAGAAAAGAGATTTTGCCAATAGGGATGACTGTGATCAGGAATACTGATAATAGGCAAGAGGGGACTTGAATTTATTGGAGAAAACTGCCAAAGGAACCAAGGTATTGGGAGCAAATAACTAGAAAGTAAAAGGTAATAGAATGGGAAGAGGGCAAGAATTTATTTGGACTGCAGTTTAGAGATTGCTTTCCCTGTCAAGGATTGATAGAGTATAGACAAAGAGAAAGAAATAAGGGGCTCTTGAATGAAAGACCAGCACTTTAGAGTATTTCATAGAATCTAGAATAGAAGCTGCGGTTATAAAAGGAATAATTAGTAAAGCTGTTAAAATATTGCATAGTAATTATAAGAATCAATCAGAGGAACTCAGAAAGGGTTGGGAAGAGAGACTGGATAAGCAATTCACAAAGACAATGGGAGGATGTGTGTGCATCTCCCAAATATGCAAAAGAGTCTAGAAGATTTAGGATCCTTGCCTGGAAGTGTTTACATAGATATTTTATATCTCAAGTAGACCTCACAAAGAATTTTTCCTCAGTTGGATAGCAAATATTGGATGTGTGACAGGCGAGAAAGAGGTGACTGGGAACATATTTTTTGGGAGTGTAAAGAACTGGCTGACTTTAGGGATTCCCTGAAGACTGCTCTGTTGGAGATGCTTGGTGAGTAGTTTGGATAGACTAGGGAGATGATTTTTTTGAGTTGTGGTACAGAAATGGAATTGCCTAGACATAGTAAAGCCTTGCTGAGTCTAATTATGGTGGCTGCCAAAAAAGCAATTCCTAGAAAATGGAAATCAAAGTCTAGACTAGAAGAAGTGAATATAGTAACAGATAAAATAACTGCAATTGGGATGTTTAGAAAAGGGGTGGGAGCAACTATACAGGAAATAAAATGGGAATTGTGGGAACAATATATGCAGAGCAAGAGCAATGTTTGAGGCAGGATTTGAATGAGCCATATAATGCTTAACTGACAGACTGGATAATAAGTAATGTATAATGTTTGCAACTGCAGTTGTTTCAGTAGCGTCTCTGATGTGTACTGTTTGCAGCTAAAATGGTATGTTTATTTTTTATTTATATAAATGTAAGATTGCCTGCGTCGTGTGAAAATTTAATAAAGATGTTTGTTGGCAAAAAAAATGAGGATGTTTGAATGATCACTGCGGCAGTGGCCACTCCCTCCCTCCAACCCCCTTATTTTTGGTGTGTTGTTTATTCCAGGGTGTGGTTGCTAAATTTTTTATTTCTAGCATTGTCCTTTCAGGGCTTAGCCCCTCTCTGTGCATTTCGCTCTCTCTCTTCAGCAGGAATGCGTTGAAGGGCTTGACGCCCAGACCTTCCTGCTTAGCTCAAGCTGGCTGACAGTTTGACCACAAAGATGGTGCCCTGAAGCTTTGGAACCTGGCTGACTGTTATATCTTTGGCATTATATAACCTATTTAGGTAAAGCTGCTTCAGTGGTGATCAACAACTGCGGTGATCAACAACTGTCCTTTCCCAACTTCCCAGCTCAGCAGTGAGAGACAAATTCATAGATCAATCTTAGAAAGTGTTAAACTCCATGACATTATTTACAACCTGATAATAGGAATGTTTCATTCCACAGGCATGCAACCCATGATTGCAGAGACACATACTTGAGTAGATTTGAATCCATGTATTTATCACTGATGATTTGTAGACCAGTACATTAGCAAGGTACCTCACAGAAACATTCTTCAAAAAAGGTTTCTGGAAAACCTATTTCAGAGGAATGGAATGCAATGAAAACAAGAAAATAGAAATACATGGAGGGTCCTAAATGAAAAACCAACACTGGTAGGGTTTTTAGTGGAATCTCGAACAGAAGCTGCCATTAAAAAAAAAGAACAATTAGTAGATTGTATAGAATATTGCATGATAACTATAAAAATCAATCAGAGGAGGTTAGAAAGGGTTGGAAAAACTGGTTGGATGTACTTCTGCATAAAGTCTTGAAGATTTTAGGACCTTTGCTTTGAAGTGTTTACATAGGTATTTTTATATCCCAAGTAGACTCCAAGGAATTTTTCCTCAGAGGTGTAATGGGGAAGAAAGAGGTAATTGGGAACATTTTCTGGGATTGTATTGAGTTGACAGATTTTAAAGATTCCTTGCAGACTGCTCTGTCAGATACTGGGTAAGCAAATTAGTGTAACTAGTGATTTTTTTGTATGTATGATACTGAATCAGAAATGCCTAGACACAGTAAGGCCTTGCCGAGTCTAATTATGGTGGCTGCCAAAAAGTATTTACTAGAAAATGGAAATCAAAACATATATCAATTTTACTAGAAGTAGCGAATATACTAACAAGAGGTAAAACAAATGGAATTAAGATCTTTAGAAAAGGGTAGGAGCAGATTTCTTAGGAAAAAAATGGGAATTGTGGGAACAGTACATGCAGAGGAGGAACAAGGTTTAGAAGGCAGGATTTGAATGAACTGTGTAATATTTGACTAGCAATGACTGGATAGATAAGTGATGTATAATGCTTACAACTACAATTGTGTCAGTATGGTTTGCATTATATAATATTTGCAACTGGAATTTTGTCAGTACAGTTTTTCATTTATGCTAATGTAAGATTGCCTGTGTCATGCATGATAATTTAATAAAGATGTTTTTTGGTTGTAAAAAAAAAAAAAAAAGATTCCTTTTAGTGCCAGAGAAAACATGGGACTGGACCCCAGTTTTGAATCTTAGCAAACTGAACAAATCAGTTCAGTACACAAACTTTCAGATGGTCAGGGGTCAGTCCACTTTGCCTTTCCTGCACAAGGGCGACTGGATGTGCTCAGTAGATCTTCAGGAAGTGTACACTGTGATGATGTGAAGTGTTGCCAACTATGCCAGGAGAAGTAAGGCAGTGGATGTGTTATGTACTCCAGCACATCTAGCTGGAATTTAGCAAAGAATTCTGTTTGAATATCAAACTGATGTATACAGAAGCTTGTGTTGAAAATGTATTTGTAAAGTTGTTTGTGTTAAAAATGTATCAATGGTGTGTCCTGCTGGACAGAGGAAGAAATGTGCATATGTGTATACATATATATATATATATATATATATATATATATATATATATATATATATATATATATATTGTAACTGCTAAAATGTATATATTGTAACGGAGAGTACTGGAAGAGAAGAGGTTAATCTCAATCCACCTGACTTTGAAAAATAGTAGTAAATTAGTTCTGATTGCAGCCAGACACAAAATGTCTTGGTAAACAAGCACTAGGAAGCCTTCTGTATTGTCTTTAGCGGTGAACTAATTGCTACTCTGGAAGGGTTGAAGTTTGAAATTGTTTTATGACTTCCAGAAGCTGCATCAGATCTTAGCAAGGTCTATGTGTATACGCATTATTGACACACACGTGCTAAAGCCTGGCAGTTTCTTGCAATGGGGAATTGCATGGGAACCAGAAATCAGATGACCAGATGTATGTGATGTCATTCTGTAATCCATTACTAAAATGTTTTGGTACTAGCCAAGATTGAAGTATCAGAGCAGTCTCTTTTGAGAACCTGACAAATAAGGACTCCTCACCTACTTTGTCTTGCCTTGCTGTAGTAACTAACTAGGGAATAATAAGTCTTTAGATCAGTCAGGAAAATGTACTGAGATTAGGTAAGTAATGTTTTTCTGTAATTTTGTGAACCTGTCAGCCTGTGTTATTTTTAGTATTTTTTTTGTAATTGAAACTTTGGTGTTTATTGTAAATAGATATTTGGTATTTTTATGTTCTTTTATTATTAAATATATTTAAATTTTTCATTGTGGTTGGTCTTTGTATATATGTGGTGACAGCTGTGGCCAGCCCTTGAGAGCCTTACTGCATTGGACAAACACTACCTTTTGTATTAATATTAATTTTACTCCGTATATTTGCGTACCCTTGTAAGAGCCCTAGAGTAGCTGGCTTTGGGTTGTTTGGTGGCAGTGTAACTACCTTAGTCTAAGTAGAAGGGGGCATAGCTAGTAAATCTGTGCCAGCCTTTCCTAGGTGGGTGTGTGTGTGTGTGGGTGTGAAAATCAAATCTCAGTGTATGTTCTTCGTGTTTCACTGTTTTAGTCATCACAGTTGAGTTATCCCTGCCAGGGTAGCCCTCGGCCGGCCTGAATACCAGAGACTTAGTATTTCTGCGTCGGCTGCTGTCGCTTGAGGACTCACGTCAGGTCGTCAATAGTATAAAGTAAGGCAGCCGAAGCCATGAAATCATTCTTTCTTGCCATGTTGCCCAAAGCAGTAGTAGTTCACACGACTGCCGGTCAGCCGCTAATTGAGTTTTCGCCTACCAAATTGAAGTTGAAGTCTTCTAAAGCTAAGTACCCCGTTGGGGATCCTTTTTTCTTGCACTAACTGATGTCAGAAAAAGTTAATTGTCTCGCCTGTGGAAAACAAATACCACACCAAGACTTCCACTCTTACTGCGTCACTTGTTTAGGCCCAGACCACGACGTCCCTCGTCGCTTCTGTGCTTTGTTCAATGCCAGAACTATCCATCGTCGGGCCCTTATTGTAGCCAGATATTTTCTCTTACAGTCCTCGAATTCCGATACGGCTTCGGTAAGCCATCTGACAGCAGATCTTCTGAAAAAAACGTAAAGATAAAGACAGAGAGAGCCCGCACAGGTCCAAACCTACCGCCAATGCTTTCATTAAGCTAGTCGTCAGTTCTCCGGCACCCAGTGAGTTGCTTTCCCCAGCCCCTGATGATTCGCAGGCCGCTACTTGAGACCCTTTCGGAGTCCGGTATGCCGCAAAATCTTCTTTGACCTAAGGGTCCTGCGGTTGTCTCAACCTTGGATGTGTCCGGAGCCGCTGAGTAGGTACCGGCTTCCGAGGAAGTCCTTCGCACTACCAAATCTCGACATAAACAGACATCTTCTTTCATGACTGCCGTTCTTTCTAAAACTACCAAGTTTCTTAGGCCCAGCTATGAACCCCACCCAAGAAACCGACGACCCACTCTCAGGCGCCTGCTACCTGGCCTCAGTCTCAAATGCTTAAAATGGCAGAAGACCTTATGCTGATCAGGGGAAGCCAAGCTACCCCCTCCAAAAGGAAAATAGATATGTCCCCTGTAGTTTTGTCTGAACAAGAGTCAGATGAATCTGATGCATCTGAATATGAAGACATGCAACCTGTCTCCACTTATGAGGATTCTGATGCAGAGGATTCCATTCCTTCAGCCCCTCCCCCAGAGGATTTTTCTTTTGGGGAAACCCTGCATACCTTAAGGGAGCATTTTCAATTGGAGAGTCAAGACTACCCTCAGTCTAAAAAGACACTCGGGGAATTCCTAGATCTTTCACAACACAGACCTTTGACCATCCCCCCAGTCCTGTATGTTTTCCTCGAATCCAGCTTAACTCCTGACGCCCTTCCTCCTGCTCCCAGAAAACCAGACAGCTACTATAGAGTCCCTGACTCTCACAAATATCTTTTTAAAATCCTACAGCTGACCCTGAGGTCATTTTTCAAGGGCCAAAAGAGATTAAAGCAACCTCTCCCACCCCCTTAGACAGGGATTCCCGAGCATTGGACAGATGGGGTAAGAAAGTATACATCTCAGCTACTCTTGCTATCTGGGCACTAAATTGCCGGTTCCATATGCTGAAATTTCAGCAACATGCCTTGAAACTCCTTAAACAAAAAATGTCTTCCTTTCCTGCTTGGGCAAAATCTAAAGATTTACAAGACTTAGTGCATTCTGCAAGTCAAGTAAGTAAACACACCTTGCACTGTGGTTTTGATGCCCTAGAAGCTTCTTGCAGGGCAGCAGTCACTGGATCTGTCATTAGAAGGCATGCATAGCTTAAGGAACAGCCCCTGCCAGATCATATCATATCTAAATTTTTGGATGCCCCTTTGCACAAAGATAATTTATTTGGCACTAAGGCAGAAGAGGTCTTAAAAAAGATGGAAAGTCTATGCAAACTGTTAAGGATTTCTTGCAGGTCCATCCCCCTAGGTTCAGAAGACATTGTCCCTCCAAACACTGGTCCTTTCCTGCTCCTAGTAAACCGGCCCAGCCTAGGCCCCATGGAAACAGACCTCCCCCAGACAGCAGCCCCAGGGAAATCAGAGATCTAAGCAGTGGACTACCTCCACTTCAAAACCAGGGAGTTCTGAGCCACCCCCTTATGGTAAGAATTCACAATGACTCACCACCTCCACCCCCCCTCCCTCTACCCACCTTCACTTACCCCTAGGAGGAAAGCTGTCCTTTCACTCAAGCACCTGGGCCACCATTACAGAGGACCACTGGGTTCTGAACATTGTGTCTCAGGGATACAAATTTTCCTTCCACGCCCTTCCAACCCCAAAAGGTTCCCAGATTTACCACCAGATCAGTAGGCAGAGCCTCAAAGCAAATCCTTTCCCTGCCCTCTCTCTAAGGGCAGTAGAGCACATTCCAGCGATAGGCCAAGGTTTCTACACCAGACTTTTTCTGGTGCCCAGAAAAGAGGGCACCTGGCATCCCATCCTCAGTCTATCCATTCTAAACACCTTCATGGTGATCCCAGAATTCCAAACTGCTCACCCTCCAGCAACTACTACCCATACTCCCTAAGAACGCTTGGCTAGCCACCCTAAATCTAAAAGAGGCCTACCTCCACATTCCTATCAGGGAATCATGCAGGAAATACCTATGCTTCAGGGCACGATCTCAACACTTTCAGTTCTCTGCACTTCCCTTTGGCTTATCTACTACTCAGAGTTTTCACAAAATGTCTGGCTCTGGCCATTGCCTTAAAAGAAATATTCAGATTTGCCCATACTTAGACGACTGCTTTATTCAGGCAGGCAGCCAGGAGAAACTGCTCAAGCACCTGGCCTTTGTAAAGACCCTACTAACCTCCCTAGGGTACACAAACAATGAAAGAAATCCTAACAGGTGCCCACCCAAAGGATAATCTTACTGGGAGCAAGTCTTGACACAGCTTCCCAGAATGGCATACCTTACTCCAGAGAAATACATTTTCCTGACAGCCTACTCCTCTCAACTAGCCACCAGGCCTCAGCTAACTGCAAGGAAGATCCTGCAAGCTCTGGGGTTCATGGCATCTTGCATACTACTCATTCCATATGAAGAAACTTCAATGGTACGTAAAGAACCCTTGGTGCCAACACTCTCAAGACCTGGAAACTCTTCTACCTATAATTCCTTGCCTCAGAAAAGATTTTCTTTGGTGGGCAACAGCATGCTCCCACAACAATTGAATGCCACCCCCCACCCCCCAGACCTCACCACATATGCATCAGACTATTGGGGTGCACACCTGCACGGCAGGAGCATACAGGACCAATGGAGCCCACAGCAAATCCCTTTGCACATCAAAAAGAGATGATGGCTGTGCAGCACTCCTTGATAGCTTTAATGCCCCTTCTCTCTCCAGGAGCTCTCCTGATCAAAACAGACAACACCACTGTGATGTAGTACATCAACAAGCAGGGAGGGACTCACTCCTACCCTCTGTGCAGGCTGGGCATGACCCTTTGGCACACAGCCTCTGCCATGCAGCTCCACCTGTTAGCACAATTCCTACCAGGCTCTCTCAACTCTCTGGCAGACCAGTTAAGCAGAAATCTTCTGGACCCACGAGTGGCAACTCAGCAGAAGTACCCTCACCCTAATAGCTCAGAAATGGGTAACCCCGAAGGTCATCCTCTTTGCTTCCCACACCAACCATCAGCTCAGCAAATTCTGCTCCAGGGAGCATCACTGCATGACTTGGAAAGTGGATGCCCTGTCCTTCCAGTGGGTCAATCTGTCGGTCTATGCCTTTCCTCCCCTACCTCCCATCCCCAGGGTACTGCTCAAAATAAGGGAGGAAAAACCAAGGACCATTCTTATAGCTCCAGACTGGCTCCGGCAGCACTTGTACCCCTTGCTGCGGAGCCTGTCCTCGCTACCCCCATGGCATCTTTCTCAGATTCCAAACCTCCTGACCCAGAGGGAAGGGGAATTCATGCATCCCCAATTACAGACACTCAGATGTTCATCGTGTTACCCTGCTGCAGTCATCACACTTGGGTTATCCTGCTGTCAGGCGGTCCCGCAGTCGGCCCGAATTCCAAAGTCTTGGTCCGGCGTCGGTTGCTGTCGCTTCTTCCCTGACGTCAGAGCGCCAGGGGTATACAAGAGGCATCCGATGCCATTTTCTTCAGTCTTTCTTGCCGCGCGGTGCCCGAAGCAGTTCGCAAGTGCAGGTCGGCCAACACCTGAGATTTTCGAATCAAGTTTGTCCGAAGTCTTCAAAGCTAAGTACCCCGTTGGGGAACCTTTTCTTGCCTCAGTCCGATGTCAGAAAAAGTTAATTGCATTTCTTGTGGGAAGCAAATACCTCATAAGGACTTTCATTCTTATTGTATACCTTGCCTAGGCCCAGACAACAACGTCACTGGTTGTCGGTTTTGTGCTAGGTTCAATAAGAGAACTATAAAGCGACGCTTTGATTTCGCACAACACTACTTCTGTAGGAAATTTAATTACACTATGCCGTCGGAGCAACCGACTACCGGCGTGCATAAAAAACGCAAAGATAAAGACAGGCAGCCTAGATCCAAGCCAGACTCCAAGGCCTCGGCTGGGCCGGTCGCCAGTTCTCCTGTTTTCAGTGAGGCACCTACGCAGCCCCTGACTACCGCAGAATTGGAACCCCAGACCGCTTCGGATTCTCTAGCAGAGAGTTCTAGGCCGACGCAGCCATTTTCTTTAGGCCCTACCAATGACATTGTAGAAGGAGAAGCCGGTGCTGTGGAAACCGAAGGTGTCTTCAGACCGACTACTCTCACCATAAAATCTTGTGCTAAGCTTAAGACTCTTCTTAAACCAAAAAAGACTGCACTTCAGTCTCCAGTTCAAGGCCCCATGCCTAAAAAACAGATGCTTAAAATGGCTGAAGATTTGATTTCTTTGATCAGGGGTTCCCACCCCCCCCTGACAAAAGGCCTAGACAAGAGGGGGATTATACCTCCTCTGATCAAGTGTCTATTTCCTCAGGCTCCTCGGAGGAACAGGATTACTCCTTTCCCCCTTATGAAGATTCTGATGCTGAAGATTCCATTCCCTCAGCTTCTCCCCTCTGAAGATTATTCCTTTGGGGAAACGTTACATACCATGAGGGAACATTTCCACTGGGAAAGTCAGGACTACCTGACTCAAAGAAAAGACTCCGAGAGTTTCTTTTACTCCCCCCAGCACAGACCTCTTGCTATCCCCCCAGTTTTAGACATTGTGGATGATGTCTACTTAGAATCTAGTCTAAATCCAGATTCTCTGCCTCCAGCTCCAGCCAAGCCAGATAGATACTATAGAATGCCTGACTCACACAGATTCCTTTACAAAAGCCCTGTTGCTGATCCAGAGACAATCTCCCAGGGTCCCAAATGGGGCTAAGGCTTCTATGGCTAAAAATCCTATACCCTCTGAAAGGGACTCCAGAGCACTAGATAGGTGGGGGAAGAAGGTTTACACCTCAGCTACTCTAGCTATGAGAGCACTAAATTGTCAATTTCACAACATGCTTAAATACCAACAATTCCTCATGTCTCAAATAAAACAAAAGATGAGCACGCACCATCAACAGTCTGAATTCAAGGAAATGCAGGATCTGTTGCATGCAGCTGAACAGGTGGGCAAACATACTTTACAATGTGGATTTGATTCCTTGGAAGCTTCCTGTAGAGCAGCTGTTACTGGGTCTGTCATACGTAGGCATGTTTGACTAAAGGAACAAACTCTGCCTGATCATGTTAAAGTAAAGTTACTAGATGCACCCTTACAGCAGGATGTCTTATTTGGGGCTAAAGCAGAAGAGGTTTTGAAGAAAATGGAGGATAAGGCAAAATCTATGCAGACGGTCAAAGATTTCTTACAGGTACAACCCCCACGCTTCAGCAGAAATTGGCCAACAAAAAATTGGTCCTCTGACAGACCACAGAGGGATAAATACAGGTGCCCAAGGGACAGAGGACAAGCACAAATCCCTTACAAACCTCGCCAAAGGGAGGAGAAGACAGGTCCCAAACTACTAGAAGGCAAACACTGACTTAAACCTCAAACTGCCAAGCAAAACTCTCTTGGCAGCTCCCATAGGAGGAAAATTAGCACTTTTTGCAGACAAATGGCGTATCGTCACAAAAGACAAATGGGTCCTAGACATTATCTCACAAGGATACAGATTCCATTTCCACACCTTGCCAAGGATAAAAGGAATGCCAGACCTGCCACAAAATCAATGGGCAGAGGCACAAAAACAAATTACAGCGCTCATGGACATGAGAGCCATTCAACTGGTACCTACACAGGAGCAAGGCCAAGGATTTTACTCAAGGCTCTTTCTAGTCCCCAGAAAGGACAATGCTTGGAGACCCATACTGGACCTTTCAATTCTAAATACCTTCTTGCAAGTACCCAAATTCAAGATGCTAACTCTACAGCAGCTTCTTTCCATGTTGGGCAAGAAAGCTTGGCTAGTAACGTTGGACCTCAAGGAGGCATACCTGCATGTCCCTATCAGACAAAATTGCAGAAGATACCTCCGTTTTATTGCAGGTTCAACCCATTACCAATTCTCTGCACTGCCCTTTGGCTTATCTACTGCGCCCAGGGTCTTCACAAAATGCCTGGCACCAGTAATTGCATACTGCAGACAGAGGAATTCAAATATATCCATACCTGGACGACTGCCTCATCCAAGCAGAAAGCAAGGACCTTCTCTTACAACATCTGGCTTTTGTAAAACATCTTTTAAGTTGCCTAGGGTACACAGTAAACGAAAAGAAATCAAAACTAGTGCCCTCATAAAATATGACATTCCTGGGTGCCAGCTTGAATACAACGGCCCAGATGGCTTATCTGACGCCAGACAAACAACTACAACTAACTCAGTACTTCAAAACAATGGCAACAAAGACCCAACTCCCTGCAAGAAAAATTCTGCAGGCCTTGGGCTTCATGGTATCTTGCATACTACTAATACCATTTGCAAAACTGCATATGAGGAAATTACAATGGTACCTAAAAAGCGTATGGACTCCACACAGCCACAGCTTGGAAACAATGATACCTCTCATTCCCTGCCTTCAACAGGCGTTTCTATGGTGGTCACAGGCATGTCACCTCAACATGGGTCAGCCTTTCACCTTACCCCCAGCCAGGCAAATTATGACAACAGATGCATCGGACTATGCCTGGGGGGCACACATGGCAGGACGATGCGTTCAAGGCATATGGATGTCAGATCAAAGAAATCTGCACATCAGTCAAAAAAAATGCTCGCTGTACAGAATGTCCCGACAGCCTTCAAGGACCTCTCACATCCAGGACAGCTTATAATAAGGACAGACAACACCACAGTAATGTGGTACATAAACAAACAAGGGGGTACAGACTCCTACCCTGTATGCAGGCAAGCAATGACCTTGTGGAACACAGAACTAGTGTACCAAGTTCAATTACAAGCTCAATTCCTGCCAGGAAAAAAGAACACATTGGCAGATGACCTAAGCAGAAACATCAAGGATCCCCACGAGTGGAAATTGGATCCGCAAGTATTTGCAATGATTATTTATTTTACATTTGTTGACCGGGCTAGTCTAACTGGATACATGTCCATTTTCAGTAGAGGCCCGGGGAGAAAAGCTCCAAGCATCTGCAGTGAGTAAAAAATACAATATATAGTAATAGTCAAGTGGATTACAGTACATTAGCTACATAGTACATTAGCTAGATAGGTCAGAACAAATGTTTACAGAGTAAGTTAGTAGGTTTAAGCTAAGATTAAATACAGAGAACCAAAAACATGAAGTTAAAGTTTTTTTTTTTTTTTTTTTAGTACTACAGATAGGTGAGATAAAACAGAAAAGTAGAAAAGTATAGAGAGAGCAGGAGGTGAAAGAGATATCAGTCTGGTTTAGAGCAGGGACATAGCCAGTGAGTTGTAAGATATTCTTTCAGATGCTTTTTAAACAGAATAGTAGAAGCAAGGGAGGAAAGTTCAGTAGGAAGCTGGTTCCAGATTTTCCCTACTGTGTTGGTGAAAAGTGAGTCTCCTTTATTTGATTTAATAGTGGAAACTAGAAGCTTATTGGGTGAGCGTAGTATAGCAAGATTTTTGTAGGGTGAAATCAGGTTAGTGAGGATAGGGGTATTTTTAGGGTGGTAAAGGATTTTTTGGGTGATAACAATTTGTTGATAAAGTAGTTGGTTCTGCAGTTCTAGCCATCCCAGTTGTTTTAGATTAAGACAGTGGTGAGTTCTAAAGGTGGTGCCAGTGGCAAATCTGGCTATGTTGTAACTGATGGAAAGTTTGGTGAGATTGTTTGTTTTTTCATTGGTATATACTGCCGAAGCATAGAACACGGTAGACATAAGGTGGGTCTAGGCAATAGTTATTCTGGCTGAAGGGTAAAGGAAGGGTTTGATTCTCAAAGAGTGCCTAGTTTTTTGTTGACTGACTTTATAGTAGAGTTAATGTGATAATCAAAAGTAAGGTTATTATCAGTTGTTACTCCTAGAAGACTGGTTGAAGTATCCGGAGATATGTTAGTTGCATTGTTGGGAGGTTATTGTGAAGTGCAGTTGAGGTGATTTATGAGTTGGAGCAAAGAGCAATAACTTTGTTTTTTTGGGGTTCAGGAGGAGGCAGTGTTGCATGAACCAATTTTCAACACTGCTAAATACTGTTTGGGTGAGAGACTGCAGAGAGGTTATGGACTTAGCTGAACAAATTAAAGTGGAGTCATCTGCATATTGTATGCAGGTGGCCTGAGGAATTTTGGTATGTAGGTCATTGATAAACAATGAGAAGAGTAGAGGTCCTAAAATAGAGCCTTGGGGTACTCCAGTGTTCACAGGAAGGGATTTTGCAAGATTATTATCCCACAATACTGCTTGTTGTCTGATGTTCTTCATCTCACATTGCTGCAGTCCTGACACTTGGGTAGTCCGCTGTCCCAGTCAGCCCGAATACCAAAGTATTAGGCTGACGTCGGTCAAGGAGCATTAGTCTGACGTCAGGACGTCAGGGTACAAATGCGCATGACCGACGTCATTTCCTCAGTCTTTTTTGCCGCATGGTCCGATGCAGAAGCAGTTTTGCAAGTGCAGGTTGGCGTTCTGAGATTTTCCGAAGTCGGAGTTTCAGACCGAATCCAAGTTGGCTAAGTACCCCGTTGGGGAATATTTTGGTTTTTTCTTGCCTCAGTATTTTACCGGATGTCAGAAAAAGTGAATAACTGTATTTCTTGTGGGAAACAGATACCTCATAGGGATTACCATACCTTGTGTATACCTTGCTTAGGGCCTGAGCACGACGTGGTTGGCTGTCGCTCTTGTGCTAGATTTAACAAACGCACTATAAAGAGAAGATTAGATTGTGCCAGGTTAGTTTTTGGGAAGCGGTGTAATTATAAAATGCCGTCGGATGCTCCGACGCCCGCTTCATCAAAAAAGCGCAAGGACAAAACAGCAAAGCCTAGGCTGGAAGAACCATCTGTACCGGACGTCGGTTCTTTAGAGGGCTCGGTGGAGCCAGAGGTTCAGCCAGAAATTTCTTTGGAATCCCAGGGAGAGACTTTATTACTGCAAGATGTGACCTCTCAGGAGGTAGGCCAGGCGGAAGGGGCTTCTCAGGTAGCTGTTCTTCCCTCCCTTCCTACGGTGGTTAGGCCCTCCCCTGCTGTTTCCAAGGCTTCTCCCAGGGGCAGGCCAGGTTTTGTTTCAGGTGTTACCCCTAGTTCTTCAGGGTCTGTACCTAAGAAGCATATGCTTAAGATGGCAGAAGATTTGATTACAATGATTAGAGGTTCTATGCCCTCCTGATAAGAGGCCTAGGGTGGAACCTGAGCTTGGGAGTTTTGAGCAGTGTTCGGATGCTTCTGAGTCTTCGGCTGAAGACTTGCAGGAGTATTCCCTTACTCTGATTCTGATGTAGATGATTCTACTCCTTCTGCTTCTCCCCTGAGGATTTTTCATTTTCAGAGACTCTTCATTCCATGAGGGAGCATTTTAAATGGGAAGGTCAGGATTTCTCTGATTCCAGGAAAAGGCTGAGGGAATTTTGTTTCTACCCCAGCATAGGCCTTTAGCTATACCTCCTGTTCTAGATGTGGTGGAGGATGTTTTGCAGAGGCTTCTCTGAACCCTGATTCTTTGCCTCCTGCTCCAGTTAAACCGGATAGATATTATAGGGTGCCTGAAGCTCATAAGTATCTTTTAAGAGTCCTAGGGCAGACCCAGAAACTGTTTCACAGGGGCCTAAAGGTGTTAAGGCTTCTGTTGTTAAAAATCCTGTTCCTCCAGATAAAGAGGCAAGGGCTTTGGATAGATGGGGAAAGAAAGTGTATACTTCTTCCACTTTGGCCATGAGAGCTTTGAATTGCCAGTTTCATATGTTGAAATACCAAAATTATCTCCTTTCACAATTAAAGTCTAAGGTAGATGCTTTGGCGGAAGGTATTGAGTGTAAAGAGTTGCAGGATTTAGTTCATGTTTCTGAACAGGTGGGTAAGCATTCTTTGCAATGTGGTTTTGATGCTGTGCAGGCCTCTTGAGGGTGGCTGCCACTGGTTCGGTTCTTCGCAGGCACGCCTGGCTGAGGGATCAAAATTTAGCTGAGCATGTGAAGACAAGGATTTTAGATGCTCCTTTACAATCTGATGTGTTGTTTGGTTCGCCTGTGGAAGCAGTTCTAAAGAAAATGGAAGACAAGGCTAAGTCTATGCAGACTGTTAAAGATTTTTGCAGGTTCAGCCTCCAAGTTTAGTAGAAATTGGCCTACCAAGGGGTGGACATATCCTGCTTATGATTCCCAGTCTAGGGGTAGGTCTAGGCGTGGTAGGGGCAGAGCTCAAGGTTCTTTTAGGCCTAGAACAGGGAGTTCACCTACTCAGTCTTCTGGTGAGGGCAGGGGTCAGTCCTTTCGTAAACAGACCCAATGACCTGCCTTTTCAGCTGCCAGAATCTTCTCGTCTGGCAGCACCTTTGGGAGGAAGGTTAGCACTTTTCAAAGAAAACTGGAGTTTAATTACCCAAGACAGATGGGTATTGGATATCATTCACCACGGTTACAGGTTTTATTTCCATACCTTGCCTCCTTTCAAAAGCATGCCAGACATTCCTCCTCAACAAAGGACAGAGGCTCACAAGCAAATTTCTCTGTTACTCCAAATAGGGGCCATTCAGCCGGTTCCTGTGCCAGAAAGGGGCCTAGGATTTTATTCTCGCCTGTTCCTAGTACCAAAAAAGGGGAACACGTGGAGACCAATTTTGGATCTATCTACCCTCAACACTTATCTGGACATTCCCAAGTTCAAAATGTTGACGTTACAACAGCTTTTACCTCTGCTGGGCAAAGATCACTGGATGGTAACTTTGGATCTCAAGGAAGCTTACCTTCATGTTCCTATCAGACTAATTTGCAGAAAGTATCTGCGTTTTCGAGCTGGGAATTCTCATTATCAGTTCTCTGCATTGCCCTTTGGCTTATCTACTGCGCCCAGAGTATTCACAAAGGTTCTGGCTCCAGTGATAGCTTTCTTCAGGCTAAAAGGAATACAAATCTATCCTTATTTGGACGATTGCCTGATTCTGGCTCAAGGAAGGGACGTTCTTCTTCAGCATTTGGAATATGTGATAGCAGTGCTAAGATGCCTAGGGTATTCTGTGACCGAAATAAAGTCCAGTCTAGTACCCTCTCAAGACATGTGCTTTCTGGGTGTGAGACTGAATACAGCAACCCAGATGGCCTTTTTAACCCCGGACAAACAAAAGAATCTTTCTCTTTACTTCCATCAACTATCTCATCAGTCCGGGCTGACTGCAAGGACAGTCCTTCAAGCCTTAGGGTTCATGGCATCTTGTATTCTGGTGCTTCCCAATGCCAAACTGCATATGAGGAAGCTGCAATGGTATCTCAAAATGTATGGACACAGCACTGCCAGGATTTGGACACTGTCATTCAAATAATTCCTTGCATTCAGAAGGAATTTTTGTGGTGGGCTCAGGAATGTCACCTAAACAAGGGACTCTCTGTGACCCGGCCAGAGGCGAGTCAGATTCTAACGACAGATGCCTCAGACACAGCTTGGGAGCTCATCTGAATGGAAAGTGGATACAAGACAAGTGGCCTGCCAGACTGCAGCATCTACATATCAACATGAAGGAGATGTTAGCAGTCCAGTTTGCATTACTGGCTTTCAAGGATTTACTTCTTCCAGGGCAGGTGTTGATTCTAACAGACAACACAACTGTCATGTGGTACATCAACAAACAAGGGGGAACACATTCTTATCCTCTATGCAGGCAAGCAATGATTTTGTGGGAGACTGCGTTAAGCTTGCAACTGAATCTTCAAGCGAGGTTTCTGCCAGGAGCACAGAACTCCTTAGCAGATGTGTTAAGCAGGCAAATCATGGATCCCCACGAGTGGAAACTGGATCTTCATGTATTTCAGACATTGACAGTGTCATGGGGAACTCCAGACATAGATCTGTTCGCTTCTCCACTAAACCACCAGCTGCCAAAGTTTTGCACGAAAAGGTTTCATCCCACAGCCTGGAAAGTGGATGCTCTTTCTTTCAGTTGGAAAAATCTTCATGTGTATGCCTTTCCACCTCTGCCTCTCCTCCCAAAGGTACTTCTAAAGGTCAGACAAGACAAGCCAAGGATGATTTTAATAGCTCCAGATTGGCCTCGGCAGCACTGGTACCCATTGCTGAGGAGTCTGGTAAGGAAGCCTCCATGGCCCTTACCTTTGATTCCACACCTATTGTCTCAGAAGGACGGGCATCTACTCAATGTCAAGCTTCACTCTCTTCATCTAACAGCCTGGCATATTCTGTTTTGAACCATAGCAGGTCTCAGCTTCCTCAACAAGTTTTGAATGTGATTATGGAAGCCAGAAGACCTAGTACAAGGAAAGTGTACGCAGGAAAATGGAAATTTTCATTTTGGAGTGCAGCAAAGGATTTGGATGTTTCTGAGCCAAATTTGAGTGTGGCTCTTCAATATCTTACTGAGTTATTGGACAAAGGTTTGTCTTTCTCTTCCATTAAGATTCATGCTGCAGCAATTTCAGCTCACTATGATTGTGACCCACCATTGTTTTCTCATCCTTTGTTCAAGCAATTTCTTAGAGGGGCAAAGAATATAAGACCCCCACGTAGAGCTCCTACTCCTGCTTGGGACCTCAATTTTGTGTTGGAGAAACACTCTACAACCTTTTGAGCCTGCAGCTACTGCTGAATTGAAATATTTGTCATGGAAGACTGCTTTTTTGTTAGCCATTACCTCTGCAAGAAGGGTGTCTGAATTGCAGGCCCTTATGGCGGTTGAGCCTTTCCTGATTTTTCATAAGGATAGGGTATCTTTACGTACTAATCCGTCCTTTATGCCTAAAGTGGTTTCTAGTGTGGCTTTAAACCAAACTATTCATTTGCCTACCTTTTATGCAAATCCCCAAAATAAGGGGGAAAAGATTTTGCACACTTTAGATGTACACAGGCAATTACGTTATTATTTAAGCAGGACTAAGGATTTTAGGCAGTCTCAGCAGTTGTTTGTTTCATTTGCTTTGAGTTCTCAGGGTAAGCCTGTGTCAAAACAAACTATTTCTAAGTGGATTGGGTTTTGCATTACTTTCTGTTACTCCCATCATGGCAAGGAGATTCCAGCTGGGATTAGGCCTCATTCCACTAGGGCTACTGCCACTTCAACAGCATTTCTAAGGGGTGGCAACTAAGGATATTTTGGAGGCTGCTACTTGGAGTTCAGTGCATACTTTCTCTAAGCATTACCACCTTCCTCTCTACTCTAAATCTAGGGCTGGTTTTGCCACTGCTATTTTACAGGGCATGTTGTCAGCTCCTGCTTCTTTGTGATTTGCCATCCTCCCTCACCTCTGCTTTGGGATTCTACCCAAGTGTCAGGACTGCAGCAATGTGAGATGAAGAACATAGTACAGTTTTGTACCTACCATAAATGTAGATGTTCAAGATCCACATTGCTGCAGTCCAATTTACCCTCCCTCCTTCCCTCTGTGTTTAGGGGTGGTTGTGTGGGTGGGATTGTACCTTTCTGACTTTGTATATATTGTACATATATTTGGTACAGGGGTGTTTGGTGTGTTATTGTTTTTTGGTTTGGCCTTATCTTTTTAGGGTCTTCTGACATCTGGGGCAAGAAAAGACTGAGGAAATGACGTCGGTCATGCGCATTTGTACCCTGGCGTCCTGACGTCAGACTAATGCGCCTTGACCGACGTCAGCCTAATACTTTGGTATTCGGGCCGACTGGGACAGCGGACTACCCAAGTGTCAGGACTGCAGCAATGTGGATCTTCGAACATCTACATTTATGGTAGGTACAAAACTGTACTTTTTCCAGATAGGATTTAAACCAATTTAATGCTTGTGGGTCAAGAGATTGGGCTTTTAGAATGTCTATAAGGATATTATGGTTGACCATATCAAAGGCTTTTGAAAGGTCAATAAATAATGCAGAGGAAAAAGTGTTATTGTTCCGATTTTTGTTTATGGAGTCAGAAAAGGACAGAAGGGCAGTTGTGCTATGGAAAGGCCTAAAGCCATGTTGGCAGTTGGCAAGTAGATTATTTTGGGGAAGGTGGTTAAGTAGTTGTCTGTGTATGCATTTTTCCATTATCTTAGCAATTAGAGACAGTAAGGCGGTAGGCCGAAAGTTGGAGAGTTCAGTAGATGACCCACCCTTATGTAGAGGGATGATGTGGGATACTTTCCAAATGGAGGGGATTTTGCTTTCTAAAATTGTTCTATTTATAAGGATGGAGATGGGATAGGCAATAGCTTTTGCTGCTATTTGCAGGTATTCAGCTGGAAGACAGTCAGCAGAAGGGTGCATGGTTTTAGTTTTTGAATGAATTTGCAAATGAGTGATATAGGTATCAGTTGTATTTGAAAGGTAGGAGATGGAGTCTTTGTGGTATTTAATGGGGATGTGGTAATAGGTGGTAAGTATTGGCTAGGGTTTGAATGGCTTCAGTAAAGTAGTTATTAAAGGCATCAGGAATTTGGTTAGAGTTATTTTGGTTGAAACCTGTTGGGGCAGGATTTTTAGAGTGCCCTGGCTGAAGAAGTTTGTTTATGCCAGACCAGAATTTTTGTGGTTTTTGCTGATGAGTTTGTTGGAGGTGAAGGTAATAGTGTTTTTGTCTCTGAGAATATCTTTCTTGGTTGCATTTCTTACCTGTTTATAGTAAAGGTGATCTGATGGACATTTAGAGACTCTCCATTTGGCCCAAATTTTATTTCTGAATAGGATCTTTTGCCTAGTTTCTTTAGTGAGCCAGGGGGCAATTTTGGCCCTTATTCGGGAAGAACGGTAGGGGGCGTGGTAGTCTAGGATCTGAAGGAATCTAGTGTTAAAGTAGGTCACTGCATCATCAAGTGGAAGATGAGACATAGGTGACCAGTCACATGCAGTTCATTTTGGAAGCTCTCTTGGTTAAAAAATTTTTTGGAACGTGAGGTTTTAAAATTATTAGTAGTAGGGCTATGGATTCTTTGTTTAATAATATAAGTTAGCATGTGGTCACTAATATCATCAGGAAGGGTTCCTGGTTTATAAGTATCACGGTGGCTGTTTATAAGTATCCAGTCTAGAGTGGTTTCCTTGCTGCTTGGCTTATAGATTCTAGTAGGAGTGGTTATAATTTGTGAGAATCCGTAAAGATTTATATGATTGGGAGGATTAAGGGAATTACAGGTAGCCCAGTCTATATTAAAATCACCTAATACAATGGTTTCCTGAGGTAGGTGGGTAGAGAGGTAACTAAGGAAGTTTTCAAGAGTGATATTGTTTCCAGGGGGGAGATATGCGCAGATTAGATAGATAGATTTGGAGATGTTGATTTGAAGTTTGGCACTAAGTTTCTGAATTGGTATCTGATGGTAGGAGCACATTGAAGGGAGAAACTTGGAGTTCAGATTTATATAGAATGGCTACACCTCCACCCCTTTTGGTTTTACGGTCATATCCAGGAGGAGTAATCTCTTGGTCCAAAGTGGAGGGCTTTAGCCATGTCTCTGTAATACAGAGAATATCGAATGAGTGCACATCTAAGCGTGCATGTAAGTGGGTAATTTTATTGTTAATGCTATGGATGTTAAGGTGAGCTATTAGAAGGGAGTTAGAGGGTCTATTTAAAGTAGTGATCGGAGGAGGTGTTAAGTTGTGTAGGTTATTGGGAATGTCAGTATTGAGGCCTGGGCTAGGATGAATATCACCATCTAATAGGGGGTGTTGGTGAGGATATTGTATAAACTTAAGGATTTTGTAGAAATTGTTTGGGCATTTTTTTATATGGAAGTAAGTAACATGGGTAGCTCTATGGTATTTAGGTAATATATAGATAGAAGAGGGGGTAATGTTACTGTGGTTGAGGTAGTTTATGGGAGAAATTGGTAGAGTTTGCTGGTAGGGATGGTGGTGTTCAGGAAGAGAGGAGTATTCAAACAAGGTTAATGTGTATGGTATTGTGAGAGAAGTAAGAGTTGAAGTTGAGAGTAGTAGGTTTGTGAGTATAGATTTGTGTGTTAGGGCCATTAGGATATGTAGTTAAGAAGTTTGGGTATATTCACGAAAGGAGTATAGTAAGTAAAACTACAGGTGGGGGAAAGGAGAGTGTGCTTAAAGAGGAAGAGAAGGTAGAGGGAGGAGGTGTACAATTAAAGTAAAATTGGTTGTAAGAGAGAAGCTGTATACAATTTAGTAAAATAAAGGCTGTAAGAGAGAAGCTGTAGAATACAAGCAAAATAGGAAGGGGTGGGGAGAGGTTAGGGAGTATTCCAAGAATAGCAATTGTCTAATTAGGGACTTATAGAGGTAAGGGGTAGGGCTATTAAGTGGAGGTTGAAGGGGTGTGGTTACAGGAAGTATATGGATAGGACCACTGGGGGTGGGTGGGAATTGGGGGTAGGGTAGGGGAGCGGAGTGAGCCCACAGGGCGAACGGAGCGGGTTCAGACAGGCAGCTGAGAAAGTCAGGGAAGAGAAAGAAACAATCAGCAAACAGCTAACTACTTGGTGCCTTAGTTGGGAAGGATAGGCAAAGAAAGGAGGAAACAATGTAGAGAAAGTAAGTGGTTGCAGAGAGCAAAGCTAGTGGAAAGAAGAATGTAAAGTGGAAAGATAGGGCAGGAGAGAAATGCTCAATCCTGAGACAGAGCTTTTATTTCAAAGGAAAAATAAATAGGGAAGGATAGATGTACAAGGGGCTATCCTAGTTTAGGCTGCCATCTAGTGGTCAGATATTGTAATGCAACAGATGCAAGGGAGCAGAGATAAAAGGTAAAGGGTTTACGAGTGCTACTGTAGATAAATTACAGGAGACAGCAGAAGAGTAAGAAATGGGAAAACACATGTATAGGTATTTAGGGAATAGAGAGGGGAGTATGGCTGCTGGGTATCCTGGCTAGGTAGCGTATCATACAAGCACTAGATATTAAGCAAGTGCTGAAAATTACTACTCTGTTAGGTAACACATACTTCCTTGCCTCCTAGTGAACTGGGTTCTTAAGCCGGACGGCAAGTCTTTTTTTTCTAAAGAGAAGTTGGTTTGTTTGCAGTGGGTCCTTTCACCAGGTAGGTAAATTCTTAGGGTTTTAGTGTAGGATAGATGATTCAAACCTATGAACAGTGAGGAGAAGAGACTCAATGAAGGTGTAAGAAAACAGACATTTAAGAGACGGGGTAGTACACATAGCATTCAAATTCTAACAAACAGACATTAAATACAGTTGGGTAGTTCTCAGCTTTCAAGTTCAAACCAGCAGATGGAAAACAGTTCATTACAGGTTTATAGACATATAGCAAGGCTTACTGGCATTTAATCAAGCATAAGCAATGATTCCAAGTGATTAAACAAAGTAAGGGCATTGTATGCTATACGACCAAAATAGCGTATATAGTAGTAGTAGTGTGAAGGCGGCTAGGCACTTTAGGACTCTGACAGGGTTATCTTAAGAGCAACCCTTTAATAATATAAGATTAACGCTATTTTATTGCGTTCACTATGTCATACTTCTTGCCCAAGTGCCAAATCCAGGCTAGCTTAGAAGCTAGGACACGGTAAGCCCAGGAGCCAAAATATGTTGTGTTCCGCTTATTAGCTGAACAAAAGGAGGGTCTGAGTGATATTGCACATGGAAATTTCCCATAAACAGTTCTCCTTAACCTTTGGCAAGCCCTGAGGCCAAAAAGTACATCACAGACAATGTCCACTTTACTGTGCTCCTTAATCGTTGATAATAGCCCAATGACTCTCTAGCGTTTGCTAAAATACAGCACGGCAGAAAGTTCTGTTCTACAGGGCCAAATAGTGGTTATAAGATGATAACTCAAAAATGGGGGCTCCCAGACATACACCTGTTTGCCAGCCCCCAAAACTATCAGCTACCAAAATTTTGCACAAGGACATTTCACCATCAAGCTTGGAAAGTGGACGCACTAAGTATATGCCTTCCCTCCATTGCCCCTTCTCACAAAGGTGCTGCTGAAAGTCAGGATGGACAGACCCCGAATGATGCTCATTGCCCCAGACTGGCCACGCCAGCACTGGTACCCACTATTAAGGAATATGGCCCAGGGCCCACCATGGATTTCACAAACTACTCATCTGCTCACACAGCAAGACAGTCGGATTCTACACAGCCAGCTCAAAACCTTAAGTTTGGCTGCATGGCAAATCCCCTAAGCAACCATCCAGCTCCTCTTTCACAAGCTGTTATGGATGTAATTTTGGAGGCCAGGAGGCCCAGCACCAGGAAAGCCTACTCAGACAAATGGAAAAGGTTTTGTGCCTGGAACCAAGCTAAAGGCCAAAATACCCTTCAGCCGGACATACCTCAGATTCTACAATATCTAACCGAAATGTTACACAAAGGGCTTTCTTTTTCATCTATTAAGATCCGCGCCTCAGCTATTTCAGCTCACTACAACACGGATCCTCCCTTATTTTCACATCCACTTCTTAGGCAGTTTCTCAGAGGGACCAAAAACATTAGGCCTCCCAGGAGAGCACCAACACCAACTTGCGACCCCAATTTTGTTCTGGAAAAACTTACATTACCTCCTTTTGAGCCAGCTTTCTCAGCTGACTTAAAGTTTATATCATGGAAGACTGCTCTGTTGCTAGCAATTACTTCAGCCAGAAGAGTCTCAGAGCTTCAGGCACTTATGGCAGTAGAGCCTTTCCTCATTTTTCATCAAGACAGAGTTTCTCTACGAGCTAACCCCTCCTTTATGCCTAAGGTGGTATCCAGTGTGGCTCTAAATCAAACCATCCATTTACCCACTTTCTTTCCAAATCCACAGAACAAAGGAGAAAGACTCCTGCATTCATTGGACATTCGCAGGCAGCTACGCTACTATTTGGATAAAACTAAGGTCTTCAGAAAATCTGACCAGCTTTTTGTATCCTATGCTACAGCATCACAAGGAAAGGCCATCTCAAAACAGACCATTTCCAAATGGATAGGACATTGCATACGTTTTTGCTACACCCACCATGGAAAACCAGTTCCTGCTAGCATAAGGCCCCACTCTACCAGGGCAGCAGCTACATCTACAGCCTTCCTCAGGGGGTGCCAACCAAGGATATTCTGGAAGCTGCAATTTGGAGTTCAGTACACACCTTCACCAAACACTATCACTTACCACTTTACTCTAAGACTAGAGCTGGCTTCGCCACTGCAGTTTTGCAGGGCCTCCTAGCCTCCTCTAATCCTGTTTGATTCCACCTCCCATCCTTAGCGTTGGGATTCAACCCAAGTGTGATGACTGCAGCAGGGTAACACGATGAACATAGTACAGTTTTGTACCTACCATAAATGTAGATGTTCGAGTGTATACCCTGCTGCAGTCCAGGTGTATACCCTGCTGCAGTCCAGGTTACCCTACCTCCATCCCCTCTGACCTAACTAAAACCTTTCAATACCTTAGATTCTGATACAACCTTTGTGGTGTATTTGCTTATAGCTGGAGGGATGTTTTGTTTGTGCTACACTTTTATTATTGGTACTATCTACTGACCACCTTTTGGGGGGGCTCCTGACATCTGGGGCAAGAAAAACTGAAGAAAATGGCATTGGATGCCTCTTGTATACCCTTGGCGCTCTGTCAGGGAAGAAGCGACAGCAACCGACGCCGGACCAAGACTTTGTAATTCGGGCCGACTGCGGGGACCGCGTGACGGCAGGATATCCCAAGTGTGATGACTGCAGCAGGGTATACACTCGAACATCTACATTTATGGTAGGTAGAAAACTGTACTTTTGGCAGCTTGGCTTATTCCCTAACCCCGAACCAATCTGCCAAACTCCGTAAACAAGTTCTGGATGTCCGTGAGGCTAGATGTCCTAGTACCAGAAAGTCTTATGCTGAAAAATAGAAAAGGTTTTACACTTGGATCCATCCTAAGGGCGCCAATACGGCACAGCCCTCCCTCCCTCTCTTCCTGGATTACTTAGCTGACCTACTGCACAGTGGCCTCTCTTTCTCCTCTATAAAAATTCATGCCTCTGCTATTTCTGCTCATTTTCCCACTGAGCAGCCTCTTTTCTCACACCCTTTGATCAAACAGTTCCTAAGAGGTGCTAGCAACTTGAGGCCACCCAGAAGGGCACTAACAGCAGCTTGGGACCTTAACTTTTTATTGGAAAAGCTCACCCTGCCCCCTTTCGAACCAGCTTCTTCTGCAGAGCTAAGATTTCTCTCCTGGAAGACATAATTTCTTCTGGTCATCACTTCACCCAGAAGAGTCTCTGAGCTGCAGGTGCTCATAGCTGTGGAACCCTTCATCATCTTCAATGCCGACAGGGTATCCCTCAGAACTAACCCATCCTTCATCCCCAAGGTGGTGTCCAGTGTGGCTCTCAACCAATCTATTCATTTGCCCACCTTTTTCCCTAATCCCCAGAACAAGGGGGAAAGGATTCTTCACGCTCTAGATGGGCACAGACAGCTCAGATTCTATCTAGACGGGACTAAATTCTTTAGAAAGTCTGATCAATTGCTGGATGTTCTTCGTGTTTCACTGTTGCAGACATCACATTTGGGTTATATCTGCCTGCAGGTAGCCCTCATCCGGCCTGAATACCAGAGTCTTTGGATTTCTATGTCGGATGCTGTCACTTCTTCCATGATGTCAGGTAGTCAGGGGTATAAAACATGCAGCCAACACCATTACCCCAGTCTTTCTTGCCGTGCGGTGCCCGAAGCAGTTCGCAAGTGCCGGTCGTCTGACTCCTGAAATTTTCATTTTCGATTTTCAGACCTGAAGTCTTCAAAAAGATAAGTACCTCGTTGGGGATCCTTTTTTCTTGCTCTAACCGATGTCAGAAAAAATTAACAATTGTCTTGCCTGTGGAAAGCAAATACCTCCAAGAGATTTTCATTCTTACTGCGTCACCTGTTTAGGTTCAGACCACGACGTCCCTTGCTGTCGGGTTTGTGTCTTGTTCAAAGCCCGAACCATTACTTTCATTCTCTATCTCCATACTCCAAAATGGCTTCGGTAAACCATCTGAGTTCCGATGATCTGAAAAAACGTAAGGATAAAGAGAGAAACAGACCGCATAGCTCCAAAACTGCCGACGACATTTCCGTTAAGCTGGTCACCAGTCCGCTGGTACTAAGGCGCTTTTGCAGCCCCTGATACCCGCTACTACAGATTCGTAGGCCTCTACTGAGACCCATTTGGATTCCGGTATGCTGCGAGATGCTTCTTCGACTGTGGAACCTGCGGATGTCTCTACCTTAGATGGGTCCAAAGTCGCTGTGCAGGCACCAGCTTCTGAGGGTGTATTCAGGCCTACAGACTTGCATTTTAAACTGACACCATCTTCTTCAGGCCTAAAACTCTACCCACGCCTAGAAAACCGACGTCCAAACCGCATGCTCAGGCCCCTATGCCTAAAAAACAAATGCTTAGAATGACCTTAATTAGGGGAAGCCAGCCCCCCCCCCCTCTAAGAGACCTAGAACTGATTTTCTTTCTGATTCTTCTGATCAGGAATCTGATATTTCTGTTCCTTGTGACTACCAAGATTTACCCTTCTCTACTTATGAGGATTTTGATGCGGAGGATTCTATTCCCTCTGCTTTCCCTCGAGAAGATTTTTCTTTTGGTGAAACCTTGCATTCCCTTAGGGAGCATTTTTGCTGAGAAAGCCAGGGCTATTTTCAGTCCAAGAAGAGACTTAGGGAATTTTTTTAAACCTGCCCCAACACAGGCTTCTAGCTATCCCTCCTGTTCTGGAGATTGTAGATGATATTTTCTTGTAATCCAGGCTTACCCCCAGACACTTTGCCTCCAGCTCCCAGGAAACCTGACGGGTACTACAGAGTACCCTGACTCTCACAAATTCCTCTTCAAGAGTCCTACTGCGGATCCATTTCCCAAGGACCAAAAGGCATTAAGGCTGCTACTGCCAAAAACCCTACCCCTTCTGATAGGGACTCTAGAGCTTTAGACAGATTGGGTAAGAAGGTATACACTTTTGCTACTTTGGCCATTAGGGCTTTAAATTGCCAGTTTCATATATTAAAGTATCAGCAGCATATTATGGGACTACTTCAACAGAAAATTATGTTGATTCCTGACTGTGCTGAACACAAAGATTTACAAGAGTTAATGCATTCTGCTAACCACGTTGGTAAACATACATTGCAATGTTGTTTTGATGCTTTAGAAGCATCTTGCAGGGCTGCTGTCACTGGGTCTGTACTTAGAAGGCATGCTTGGCTTAAGGAACAAAACTTACCAGGTCATGTTAAAGCTAAATTACTGAATGCACCCTTAAACCAAGAGCACCTTTTTGGCAACAAAGCAGAAGACCTCAGAAGGATGGAAGAAAAAGCTAAATGTATGCAAACTGTTAAAAATTTCTTACATTTACAGCCACCTAGATTTTAGTAGGCATTGGCCTTCAAATAACTGGTCCTTTCCAGTCCCTTCCAGGCCTTCTCAGTCAAAACCCAGGAGCAGCAGAACAGCAAGACTTCAGTCTTAGGCTATGCACAGATCTAAGCAGTGGGGGCTTTCATTTTCAAATAAGGGAGTAGTAAGCCACCCCTATGGAAAAATGGCACAATGACTCTTTCAAGCCTTGCTCACCTACTTGCTCCCTTAGGAGGAAAGCTCGCCCTGCATGCAAAAAACTGGGAATTCATTACCCAAGACAAATGGGTTTTAAACAGTTTCCCTATGATACAGATTCCACTTTCACTCACTCCCAACCCTAAGTGGATGTCCAGTCCTCCCCCCAAATCAGTGGGCGGAGGCCCAAAAACAAGTGCTCTCTCTTCTCAGTATCAGGGCCATTCAACCTGTCCCAGCAGAACAAAGAGGACAAGGTTTTTATTCAAGACTGTTCCTGGTTTCCAGAAAGGAAAACTCCTGGCATCCTATCCTGGACCTGTCTATTCTGAACACCTTTCTGGTGGTTCCAAAATGCTAACTCTTCAACAGCTTCTTCCTATGCTAGCCAAGGATGCCTGGCTGGCAATCTTAGACTTAAAAAAAGCTTACCTGCACATTCCAATAAGGGAATCCTGCAGAAAATACCTATGTTTCAGGGCAGGCTACATGCACCATCAGTTTTCTGCACTTCCCTTTGGCTTATCTATTGCGCCCAGGGTATTTACAAAGTGCCTAGCTCCAGCCATTGCATTTTGCAGGCAGAGAAATATTCAGATTTACCCATACTTGGACGATTGATTCAGACAGAAAGTCAGGACTTGCTGTTACAACACCTGGCATTTGTAAAGAGACTTCTAACCTCACTGGGGTATACCATCAATGAGAAGAAATCACTCCTATTACCCTGACAACCGATTGTATTCCTGGGAGCAAGCTTGAACACAGCTTCCCACATGGCATTACTCACTCCAGAGAAACGAGTTTATTTGACAACCTACTTCAAACTATTGGCCACCAAAACCCAGCTGTCTGCAAGGAAAATCCTGCAAGCTCTGGGATTTATGGTCTCTTACATTCTGTTAATTCCATATGCAAGACTGCATATGAGGAAACATTAATGGTATCTAAAAAGTCTATGGTGTCAACATTCTCAGGACCTGGAAACAATGATTCCTATCATTCCTCATCTAAGGGCAGAGTTTCTTTGGTGGGCACAGGCCTGCTACCACAAGGGACTCCCCTTTCACTCTACCCCCTGCCCCCCAAATCTTGACAACAGACACATCAGACAATGCATGGGGGGCTCACATGGCAGGGTAGTGCATTCAGGGCAAATGGAAACCAAAACCGATGCACCTGCATATCAATCAAAAAGAAATGTTAGCTGTACAGAATGCTCCGACAGCCTTCAAAGACCTTATTTTTCCCGGACACCTGTTGGTAAAGACGGACAACACCACAGTTATGTGGTACATAAACAAGCAGGGGGAAACCCATTCCTACCCACTCTGCAGATTGGCCATGGGTCTGTGGAACACAACCTTTGAGCTACCAAGTGAACCTACAACCTCAGTTCCTGCCAGGGAATCTAAATTCACTGGCAGACAACTTAAGCAGAAATCTCATGGACCCACATGAATGGAAACTGGAACCCAAAATATTCAAGCTCTTGAGGAACAAATGAGGAACACCAGAGGTAGTCCTGTTTGGCTCCCTCAAAACTACCAATTGAAAAAATTCTGCACCAGAACTCCTCGCAGTCAAGCTTGGAAAGTGGATGCCCTGTCCTTTACCTAGGAAAGCCTCTCAGTTTATGCCTTTCCCCCTCTGCCTCTCCTCTCGAAGGTTCTACTAAAGATCAAACAGGACAAGCCAAGGAAAATACTGATTGCACCAGACTGGCCACACCAGCACTGGTGTGTACCCCCTTTTGCGCAGTCTGACAGTGATACAACTGTGGCACCTGACTCAGTCCCCTTCCCTGCTGTCCCAGTAGGTGGGCCAGATTCTGCACCCTCCGCTTCAAACCCTGAACCTTGCAGCCTGGCTAATTCCCTGAGCTCACCTCTAGCAACCCTCAGTAAGCAGATGCTGCATGTCATTCTTGAGGCATGGAGGCCTAGTACTAGAAAATCCTATTCAGAAAAGTGGAAAAGATACTGTTCCTGGAGCCAGGCTCAGGGGATGGGCACAATGATGCCCATCTTGTCTCATATTCTAGATTATTTAACAGACATTCTCCATAAGGACCTATCTTTCTCTTCAGTTAAGATTCATGCCTCTGCCATTTCAGCACATTATAATACTGAGCCACCCCTCTTCTCTCATCCCCTGCTAAAACAATTCCTTAGAGGGGGCCAACAATTTAAGACCCCCCAGGAGAGCTCCCACTCCAGCCTGGGACCTTAACTTTGTATTGGAAAAAACTCACTCTTCCCCCCTTTGAACCAACTGCTACAGCAGAGTTGAAATTCTTCTTGGAAAACAGCCTTACTTCTAGCCAGCACTTCAGAAGAAGAGTGTCTGAACTGCAGGCCCTCGTGGCACTGGAACGCTTCATTATCTTCCATGTGGACAGGGTTTCTCTCAGCACTAATCCATCCTTTATGCCCAAGGTGGTGTCTAGTGTGGCTCTAAACCAGTCCATTCGTTTGCCTACTTTTTTTCCCTAATCCTCAAAATAAAGGGGAAAGGATACTGCATTCTCCGGACGTGCGCACACAGCTTGGATTCTATTTGGACAGGACTAAGCCTCAAAAAATGACCAGCTGCTAGTTAGCTTTGCTGCATGGGCAGAGGGGAAGGCCATTTCAAAGCAAACCATTTTCAAATGGATAGCCTATTGCATTCATTTCTGCTACAAGCACCATGGAAACCCTATCCCACAGGGGATAAGATCACATTCCACCAGGGCTGCATCTACCTCTATGGCATTTCTGAGAGGAGTCCCTACCAGGGACATCCTGGAAGCTGCTACCTGGAGCTTTGTACATAAGTTTACTAAGCATTACCCGTACTCGGAGGCTCTAAAACCTGCAAAAGCATCACAGACCTCCAAAGCAGACGCCCAAAAAACATGCACCTCCTGTCACAAACCAGACAACACATAAAACACAAAATCAGTGTGCCGCACAATAACAACCCTTAAGGCGAAATAACATACCTAACACACTAGTAATAGGCGACTCTATAGTCAGGCACACTAACGTCTCACTCACTAGGCTGGACAAGGAGAAGGTTACTGTTAGCTGCCTGTCAGGAGCCAGAATCCGCCACATAACACAAGCACTCTGGTCACTCCAGAACAAGTACAAATATGATTGTCATTGTTTATGTTGGTGTGAATGACCTGAGCCCTGGACTACATGAAAAGAGACATGGAAGAGCTCTCTGATCATGTAGCCCATGCGGGTATGACCCTGACCCTGAGTAGCATCCTGCCCTCACCAAAAATGATAGTGCAGTATAAAGAAAAAATTATCAATTTCAACAGTTGGCTAAACTTCTGGTGTCATTCAAAGGGGATCCAGTGTCTGTCAGCCTAGGACAACATGCTCGACAAGCCCCGTTGGTTCGCAAGAGTTGGCTTTCACCTGTCACCCCTAGGCTTTCGAATACTGGCCAAGGCTCTTGCTGCCCCCATAGTGCCTTTTTTAGGCGAGGCTCAAAAGTCAAACCCACCTCTGTAAACAGCACAAATAAAAAAATGATGGTTATGCTACTCAATGCCAGGAGGTTAAATCTCAAAATGCACGTGTTCGAAGCACTTTTCAGTATGGAGAACATCGACATCTGTGCAGTAACTGAAACCTGGTTCAAGGCTCCACAGAGCACCCCAGCACTACCGGGCTACAACTCATACCACACATTTCGGCCACAGAACATGGACCGAAACACAAAAGGAGGGGGGTGTATCCATATTCATCAAGGATACCTACACCTCCAGGTTAGTGGCGCAGCATGATACCTCAGAGATCATCCATGTGCAATTAACATCAGGCAAGTCTGCAATACAAATTGTGGACTGCTACAGATCACCCTCCGTGACCCAGAAACTCCACTCCGCCTTTCTGGAGATGCTGGAAAACGTGAAGGTCCTACCGAATACCCTGATATTGGGTGATTTCAGTTACCGTACAGTTAACTACGAAAACTACTCAAGTACAAACTCCCAGGTCCAGCGCTTACTGGAATTTATCAACTCAAATGCCGTGGATCAGCTGGTAAACTCCCCTAATAGAGGTGAAAACATATTGGACCTGGTCATCACCAACATGGGCGATAGGTGTTCCACACCGGAGGTTAACTCGTCACTGATTAGATCAGACCATGAACTAATCACTCTGGATGTCCACACCACACCACCACCTCCAACCAAGGAATCCACAGTGAAAAACTTTTCTATAGCAAACTTCACCTTACTTAAGACAGAGGTGGTACGTTTCACAGCCCCCATGCTAAAGGATAACCGTGTCCAAGATGCAGGAACCTTTACAAATGCACTCTGAGCACCTACAAGGATGCATGGATCGTGCCTCTCTAGCAAAACCAAGACACACTCCCCTAAGAGAAGGGAACCAGTCTGGTGGACCCCTGCCATAAACAGGCTGTACAGTGGGAGGAGGAAACTAGTTCAGAAAAAAAGCAAATCCCAAGAAGGAAAGACATCCCTGATCAGTATCAGTAAGAAACTAAGGCCCCTCATAAAATCCTCCAAGGCTAACTTCAAAAGAAAAATAGCCAAAGATTTGAAAGATAACCACAAAGCCTTCTTTAGCTATGTCGAGAATCTAAGTGGCAACTCGCAGATATGCTTTGAGCTAGTGCAAAATAGCATAAAATATACTGAACCCACTGATATTGCCAACATCCTGGCAGATAGATTCAGGGCAAACTTCACCCCCAAAAGGGCCCACAACAATACCAGAAAAGTGTAGTGTCCCGGAAATCACAGAAGCACAGGTGAAAACAGCCCTTTCAAAAGCTATAAGCACAGCGTCAATGGGGCCAGATGGTGTCCCAGGCTGTGTCTTGCACGAACTACAGAACAAACTAACCCCCCACCTAAACACACTGTTCAACCTCAGCCTCTCCACAGGCTATGTGCCCATAGAATGGCGCACAGCAAAAGTTATTCTGCTCCACAAAGGAGAGGCCACAACTGACCCTGGTAACTATCGCCCCATAAGCCTTACTAGCCTGGTCTGCAAGGCTATGGAGCGCATCATCATGTAACTCATTAACAAAGACATTGGGAACATCTAAACACTTGTCCCGACCCAGTTCGGCTTTAAGGGCAAATCATGCCTACTAAACCTGGTTGACTCCTTTGAGACAGTTACCAAGGCCATAGATGATGGGAAGGTAGTTCACACAGCCTACCTTGACCTTGCCAAGGCTTTTGACACCATTCCCCACTCGGGGAATTGTAGAAAAACTCACAGCCTGAACATAAACCCCTACGTCATGAGATGGGTTGCCAACTGGCTTACAGACAGAACTCACACGGTAAGAATAGCAGGCTCCAGGTCCGACTCTAAACCAGTCACAAGTGGTGTCCCACATGTCTCGGTCTTGGGACCCCTACTGTTCGGCATATACTTCTCAGAAGTACAGGCAAACACAGGAGGACTATGGCTAACCAAGTTCGCCGATGACTGCAAACTGGGAGCCATAATTGACTCTCCAGCTGACACGGACATTCTCCAAAAGGGCCTTAATGAGACGGACACCTGGTGTTAGCATCATGGTCTCAAGCTACATGCCAAAAAATGCATAGTCATCCCGTTTGGGAAAAACAAAACACCCATGAATTACCACATAGGTGGCAGCCCCCTCAATACAGAAGAGGTAATAAGAGATCTGGGGACCCAGGTAGATAGTAATCTCTCCTTTGACTATCATATTACCAAAGTAGTTAGGGAGTCCTTCTATGTAACCCATCTAATTACTAAACGGCTCGCATCTAGAAATAAAGAGGTTATAGTGCCACTCTACTTGTCACTCATCAGACCCATCATAGAGTACAATGCCTCATTTGGGATGTACCTCACAAGACACTTCTAGCAGCTGGAAAGACCACAAAAGTACCTCACCAAGAGGATTGCTGGCCTCAAACATATGTCCTATGCAGCCCGACTGGAAAAACTCCAGCTGTACTCAGTGGCATATCGCTTACTCAGAGGTGATCTCTGCCTGACTTTCAAAGCCATGTCCAACTCAGAATTGAAGGACATGCTCCACCTAAAGAAATCCAAGTCACTGCGAGCCACTCACTCTAGTGATCTAAACCTCACCACAACAATAAATAGAACATGCTGGAGGGATAGGTTCCTGTCACAGAGACTCCCCCATGCTTTGGAACAAAATTCCTAACTACATTGGGCAGAGCCCGTCACGAACGCTCTTCAAGAGAAACCTTGAGTGGATGGGTAACACAAAATACACCCCTGGGATCACTTCATTGGCTCTTCTTGACAGAGGCTCAGTTAATTAATCAATGGGGCGGCGAAAGTTGACACACTCTGGCTAGGCTTATAAATGCCCTCGGGCAGATAGCCTAGTGTACCTACCTATGATTACCACCTGCCTATCTTTACTAAATCCAGAGCTGGATTTGCCACAGCAGTCTTACAGGGCCTAATTGCTGGCCCTAATGCTCTTTAACTACCTCCCTCCTTCCTTAACTTTGGGAATCAACCCAAGTGTGATGACTGCAACAGTGAAACACGAAGAACATAGTACAGTTGTGTACACTTGCCATAAATGTAGATGTTCGAGTGTATTCACTGTTGCAGTCCTGGTTTCCCTCCCTCCATCCCCCTTTCTTCTCTTTCTCCTTTTATTACCTTTCTAACTTGTTGTTCTCCTTTCCTTACAAGGGGCTTATTGGTATTTACTTTCCACTGGTGGGATTTCTTCCACCAGAACCTGGACTCTTACTTGGGGGCTCCTGATATGTTAGGGCAAGGAAAACTGATGTAATGGCGTCGGCTGCCTTACTTTATACTACTGACGACCTGGTGTCAGTCCTCAAGCAACAGCAGCCAACGCAGAAATACTAAGTCTCTGGTATTCGGGCCCGGCTGAGAGCTACCCTGGCAAGGATAACCCAAATGTGATGACTGCAACAGTGAATACACTCGAACATCTATATTTATGGTAAGTGTACACAACTGTACTGTGTGTCAGCTACTTGGAGCAGGGACACAAAGCACTGGTTTCACCGAGAGGGTGCTGGAGGACTTGGCTTGGACACGCTGCTAAGGACTCAACCCTAGAGTTGTGCCAGTGGGGAGTCTTAGTGGGGATCTGGACAGAGGTGAAAACCCAACCCCAGACTAAATGTGTTCCGTGTGTGCTCTTAAGGGAAAGTGTGCTTGATGCAGAGAGCTGCATCTGAAAATACTGGGTATATCCATTTTTATTCTCATGAATGTCCCTCTCCAGTGCCAATGGTGAGGATTCAGTTTCCTTGATTACTGGCCCAGAGTGGGGACATCACACTGTCACATAAAAGTGAATGGATGATCCAGGAGATACCTACACTTCCAGCTAGGAACCAGTCATTATCAATTCAGAACACTGCTCTTTAGCCTCAGCACAGCCACCAGGGTGTTCACCAAATGCATATCAGTATTAGTAGCTCACTTGAGACTACACAGATTCAGTGTGTTTCCTTACCTGAACCCCTGGCTCATTACTGCTCCGACCAGGCATCTACTGATAAAAGCAAGAGATTGTAATGCCTAGGTGACAGCACAACTGGAGTACACAATCAGTCACAACAAGTCTCGACCAGAACCAACTTAAGTGCTAGAATTCATAAGCGCCTTGATGTCCTTCAAGGATGCATCTGCAGTCTTTACAAATGGGTTGTCCTGTCGTCAGGCAGCCCTTCGGTCGGCCGGATTCCAAAGTCTGGGTCTGGCTTCGGCTGGTGTCGCACCTCACCCGACGTCATTGCGGCAGTTATTCGGGTATAAAGGCATCAGCCGACACCATTTTCCTCGGTCTTTCTTGCCGCGTGGCGCCCGAAGCAGAAGCTGTTCGCAAGTGCCGGTCGGTCAGATCCAGAGATTACTACTACCGAATACTACTTCGAAGACTTCTATAAAGCTAAGTACCCCGTTGGGGACTCTTTCTTGCCTCAGCCGATGTCAGAGAAAGTTAATAACTGTTTATCTTGTGGGAAACAAATACCTCATAAAGATTTCCACTCCTATTGCATACATTGTTTAGGCCCAGACCACGACGTAGCAGCTTGTCTAGCCTGTGCTTCTTTTAACCGGCGGACGCTTAGACGTCGCTCGAACTTTGCTGAACAGATTTTCGGCTCCGATTTTGCCTACATTATGCCGTCGGATCCTCCGACTACGCAAATAACCAAAAAACGCAAAGAAAAGGACCGACACACGCGGTCCGCGGTTTCGGCCGAAACCGCGGTTAAGTAAACCACAATTGTCTCGGTTTCGGCCGAAACCGAGCAAGCGGTTCTTTCTTCAGCCGATAACTTGCCTTCTACCGAGGCCTCTTCTAACCTGGTAGAAACGGCTTCTGAATTCCAACCTTCTGTTGCGACTTTACAGGATTTATCAGACACCATTCCCCTGGATATTTCTACCCCTGCACGTGGAGCTGCTAGGCCTCCTCCAGCTATGTCTATTAAGGCCTTTGCCATGGCTAAAGCAGCCAAAGCATCAAAATCTGTGCCTGCCAAGCCCCCCTCTCACAGGCCCAGCTCCAGCTCCCATATGCTTTCTTTGGCTGAGGATCTCATCTCTTTAATTCGTGGAGCCCAGCCTCATCCAGACAGGGCCTCTCTCCCTCCTCCAGAAAAGAGGCCTAGAGCAGAGCCCCCTGAGCCAGTATCCACAGATGATTCCTCTGATGACTCAGAACATACAGACCCTCCTGAGGCTTCTTATTCTCCTTACGAAGACTCTGATGCTGAGGAGTCCATCCCTTCAGCCTCTCCTCCTGAGGAATTTTCCTTTGGGGAAACCTTGCATGCTATGAGGGAACAATTTCAGTGGCAGGGCCAAGATTTCTCAGACTCTAGAAAAAGGCTTAGGACCTTTCTACATTTGCCACAACATAGGCCTTTATACCTCCAGTTCTATCTGTTGTTGATGATGCATTTAATGATGCTTCCACTGCTCCTGATACTTTACCTCCGGCTCCTGCTAAGCCCGATAGGTACTACAGGGTCCCGGACACTCATCACCACTTATATAAGGCTCCTTTTGCAGATCCAGAGACTATCTCCCAGGGCCCTAAAGCTGTAGCAGCTACTTCTTTTAAAAAACCCCTCCCCTCTGAAAGGGAATCCAGGTCCTTAGAGAGATGGGGTAAAAAAGTTTACACTTCTGCTACTTTGTCAGCTAGAGCTTTGAACTGCCAATTTCATATGATTCAATATCAAGAGTTTATGCTTGACCAGTTGACTAAAAGCTGTCCTCTGAAGAATCTTTAGATAAAAAGTATGTTCAAGAAATGGTACATAACATACAGCAGGTTAGTAACCATTCTTTAAAATGTGGCTATGATGCACTGGAGGCTTCCTTTAGATCAGCCATGACTGGCACAGTTATCAGGAGGCATGCATGGTTGAAAGAACAGGCATTACCAGACCATGTCATATCTAAGCTTTTGGATGCACCTATGGACAAGGTCAATTTATTTGGTGCCCCCGCACAGCAGGTACTAAAAAAGATGGAAGAGAAAGCAAAATCTGTGCAAACAGTGAAAGATTTCTTACAAGTTCAACCTCCAAGGTTTAGCAGGAACTGGCCCTCCAAGAATTGGTCCTTTCTGGACTCCTCTAAGGTACAAAGAGGCAGGAATAGGCGCTCTAGAGGCAGAAACCAATCCAGGGGTGCCTACAGGGGTCGCCAATGGCAGGGTAACAACCAACAAGGCACGGATACAGCCACCACCACTACAACAACTCAATCACAGTGACTTGGCGGTGGCATCGCCTACCAGGGAACAACTAGAAGCACCCTTAGGCGGAAAGCTAACATTATTTTCAAGAAACTGGCACTGCATTACAAGAGAAAAATGGATTTTGCAAACTATAGACAAAGGTTACAGGTTCCATTTCCATACTCTACCAGGAAAGAGAGGAATGCCAAACCTACCACCTACTCAAAGGACAGAAGCTCTAAAACAAATATCTCAATTATTAAGAATGAGAGCTGTGGAAAAGGTACCATCTATGGAGCAAGGGAAGGGATTTTACTCCAGACTCTTCCTGGTACCAAGAAAAGAAAACAAATGGAGGCCTATTCTAGACCTGTCCGCTTTAAACACATTCCTCATTGTTTCAAAATTCTAAATGCTGACCCTACAGCAGCTTCTTCCCATGCTGGGCAAGGAGTCTTGGCTGGTAACTCTAGATCTCAAGGAGGCATACCTGCACGTCCCCATAAGACCAATTTGCAGAAGATACCTCAGATTTCTTGCAGGATCAGAGCATTATCAATTCTCAGCATTGCCCTTTGGCTTATCTACTGCGCCCAGAGTGTTCACGAAATGCCTGGCATCAGTAATCGCTCATTGCAGACTTCAGGGGATTCAAATCTATCCCTACCTGGACGACTGCCTGATACAAGCGGACAACAAAAACAAACTAACAGAAGACTTACAAAGAGTCATCTACCTGCTGCAAGCCCTGGGATATACAGTCAATACAAAAGTCAAGGCTGATTCCATCCCAAAGAATAACCTTTCTGGGTGCAGAACTGGACACATCAAAACAAATGGCATTTCTAACTGCAGAAAAGAAAGAGCAACTTCCTCTCTACTTCTTGGCATTAACAAAGCAGAACCATCTAACTGCAAGAAAAGTGCTACAAGCTCTAGGCTTCATGGCATCCTGCATAATACTGGTCCCTCATGCCAGGCTGCATATGAGAAAGCTACAGTGGTACCTAAAGAATTTGTGGTCTCAGCACAAGCACAGCCTAGAAACCAGAATTCCAATGATCCCATGCCTGAAGCAAGAGTTCCTATGGTGGGCTCAAGCCTGTCAATCAAACACAGGATTGCCCTTCTGCAAAAGTCAACCAAGACAAACCATCACGACAGATGCCTCAGACCTCGGTTGGGGCACACATGATGGACAAGTGCATTCAAGGCCTATGGACTCAAGACCAGCTGCATCTGCACATAAATCTAAAAGAAATGATGGCAGTAAAATTGGCAATCCAGGCTTTCAGACCTTTTCTCCTAGAAGGCCAGTTGATGATAAGGACAGACAACACCACAGTTATGTGGTACATCAACAAACAGGGAGGCACACACTCATACCCTCTATGCCGGCTGGCACTGGACCTATGGGATGTGGCTCTGAGCTACAACATTCAGTTACAGGCAATTTATGTACCAGGGAAGGAAAACATTCTAGCAGACATATTAAGCAGAACTACAACAGATGCCCACGAATGGATGCTGCATCCGGACATCTTCAAAACCATCACAAGAGAATTGGGATTACCACAAATAGACTTGTTTGCATCCCCATTCAATCACCAGTTGGAGAAATTCTGCACAAAGAATTACCACCCACTTGCTTGGAAGGTGGACTCCCTATCTTTCAGTTGGAAAAGCCTGACAGCATACGCATTCCCACCACTTCCTTTGATGCACAAGGTGCTTCTCAAGATCAAAGAGGAACGTCCGAGGATCATTCTGATAGCCCCAGACTGGCCAAGACAACATTGGTATCCACTGCTGAGGAGCATGTCCCGGGAACAAATATGGACACTGCCCCTGATCCCATTACTGCTAACACAGAACAACTACAACATCCTGCATCCAAACCTAAAAACTCTGCAGCTAACTGCCTGGAACATTGCATAACAGCAATTAACCCAAATTTATCCCAAAGGGTTAAAGACATAATCCTGGAGGCTCGTAGACCTTCAACAAGAAAGAATTATGCAGCAAAATGGAAAAGATATGTCATCTGGAGAACTGCAAAGGGGCAAGATGTGACACTGGTGAACATAGCCAACATCCTGGAGTACTTGGCGGAGCTCTTCCATACAGGCCTGTCCTATTCTTCCATCAAGATACATGCATCAGCTATTTCAGCAGAATACAGCTTGGATCCTCCTGTCTTCTCGCATCCTCTGCTCAGACAGTTTCTGAGAGGAATTAAAAATGTAAAACCTCCCAGGAAACCTCCATTGCCAGCATGGGACTTGAACTTTGTGCTAGAAAAACTGACTCTACCTCCTTTCGAACCAGCAGCAACAGCAGAATTACAATACTTATCCTGGAAGACTGCTTTCCTGCTGGCAATAACTTCAGCAAGAAGGGTCTCTGAACTACAGGCATTAATGGCAGTACAACCCTTCCTGATCTTCCATCAAGATAGAGTGTCCATGAGAACAAATCCTACATTTATGCCTAAGGTGGTATCCAGAGTCTCTTTAAATCAGGCTATCCACCTTCCTACATTCTTCTGAAAAACATGTATGCAGTCACCCAAGATAGCGAGCTCCTGAAGAAGCTGTTGTAGCTTCAGCGAAAACGCATGTTTCAGCTTAAATAAACTTGGCGTTAAGGTTTTTACTCGAGGACTTGTGGTACCGTTTGCTTTTTATTGGTGGAGGCACGTTTATCCTGTATTGGAAAACATAACATCTCTTGACATCAGGAGCTCGCTATCTTGGGTGACTGCATACATGTTTTTCAACAGTTCGTGTGGTATCGTTTCCTACATTCTTCCCCAACCCGCAGAACAGGGGAGAAAAGCTCTTACATACCTTGGATGTACACAGACAATTACGCTACTACCTGGACAGGACAAAAAAACAATAGAAAAACTGACCAGCTTCTGGTAGCATATGCAACAGGAAAGGAAGGAAAACCAATTTCTAAACAGACAATCTCCAAATGGATAGGAAATTGCATTAGATTTTGTTACTCCTACCATGGAAAGAAAACTCCAGAGAACATCAGGCCTCACTCCACAAGGGCTACAGCCACTACCACAGCTTTCTTATGAGGAGTGGCTACCAAGGACATTATAGAGGCTGCTACTTGGACCTCCGTGCATACATTTGCCAAGCATTATAACTTACCTCTATACTCTAGATCCCATGCTGGTTTTGCCACTGCTGTTTTGCAAGGGATCCTGACTACACCATAATCTATTCTCATTTCCTCCTCCCTAGTTTAGCTATGGTATTCTACCCATTTAAAGACTGCAGATGCATCCTTGAAGGACATAGTACAGTTTTGTACCTACCATAAATGTAGATGTCCGAGAGGAATGCATCTGCAGTCAGGATTACCCACCCTCCTTGCCCTCTGAGGTACTCCTAGGGTATTTACCAATCTTCAGCTAGCTTGCGGGGGATCTATTATGGTGTATTTGTTTGTATATATGTACATACATGCTTATTTTGTGTGTTTGCTCTCTACTATTTGGAAACTTTGGCATTTATCCAAATTTAGCCATCCAAGAGGGCACCTGGCATCTGGGGCAAGAAACACTGAGGAAAATGGCGTCGGCTGATGCCTTTATACCCGAATAACTGCCGCAATGACGTCGGGTGAAGTGCGACACCAGCCGAAGCCAGACCCAGACTTTGGAATCCGGCCGATCGAAGGGCTGCCTGACGACAGGACAACCCATTTGTAAAGACTGCAGATGCATTCCTCTCGGACATCTACATTTATGGTAGGTACAAAACTGTACTTTTGACACTATCCTTGACAGCCTCCCTTCCCCTACCAAGGGTACAAACTATAAGATTTCAAGTCAAGAAGATGATTCAGAAGTCTTTACTGTCAGCCCAACTGGTTCTACAAGCATCAGGGTTGACTTCTGCTGCCATAATTCTGGTTCCATTGGCAAGGTACTATATGAGAATTCTTCAGTAGACCCTGGCAAGTCAGTGGTCCATTCTGTACCAGCCTTTGTCCACCCAGATCAAAATAACTCTGGCGTGCAAAAGGTATCTCAGGTTGTGGATTTACTTGGATCAGATTTCACAAGGCTACCCTTTCATGCTTCCTCAGCCAGAGGCCATAGTGACCTCAGACGCATCCCAATTTAGGGGAGGGAGCATTTCTTGGGAGAAGGCACCTTGTCCCCAGAAGAGGCCAACACACATTTCAGTGTGTTAGAAATTAGAGCGGTTCTTCAAGTGTTGCAGGCCTTTCAAGACTCACTCCCTTCAGGGACTGTTGTGATTCAGACAGTATGTTAGTGATCTGGTACATGAACAAACAAGGAGGAGCAAGATCTTATTCCTTATGTCATGAAGCTCTGAGATTGTAGCAATGGGAGTTCTCAGCCATTCAATTTCTTATAGTAACGCACTTTCTGGGGAAATCCAATGTGATAGCAGACACGTTGAGCAGGTCCATTCTGTTACCTCACAAGTGATCTGTGAACAGGAAAGTTGTGGAAAAGATATTACACCATTGGGGCCAGCCATGCTGTGATCTTTTTGCATCTCCTCTCAAAAACAGGTGCAGCCGGTTCTTTGCCCCGATCCCCTTACCAGGGGAATCATTGAGAAAGAGAGACTTCTCCACATTTGGCCCCATCGTCCTTTTTGCCTACCTCCCAACTCCTTTAATCCCCAAATTTCTTAAGACGACATCTTGATTGAAGAGCACAGTCATCCTCGTGGCCCCTTATTGACCTCATCAGATTTGGTTCACCTTCCTGTGGCCTCATCTAATTCATCCTTAATGGATCTTGGATCCAATTCCAGATGATCTGTCTCATCCGACAGACATGATTCATCTAGACATTTTGAACCTAAAGTTAACCGCATGGTTTCTCCAGTTCTCTTTATAGCTAGACAGCCCAGGCTTTCCTCTCCTTTCCTTCACAGCCTATTGTCTTCCCACAAACAATTTGTTGCTTAGTCTCAAAAGAAAGACATTGACCCCTTTACAATGCCAGTATGCAAGGTTCTCACATTTTTAGCTACTACTTTTAATGAAGGGGCTAGCTCTTTAACAGTTATAGTACAATTGGCTGCTATTTCTAATTTTCAGGTCTGAGTTGATAATTTCTTCCTTATCTTCATCTCTACTATGTAAGGCATTTATTAAAGGAATGTTTTTATTGAAACCTCCCTTTAAAGATTTTACTGTATAGTGGGATATAAACTTAGTCTTACAAGCCCTGACTTGATCACTATTTGAACCAGCTGCTAAATGTGAACTTAAGTTTTTAACTTGGAAAACAATGTTTTTGGAAACTATTATATCAACTAGACGAGTTTCAGAACTGCAAGCCTTACCTTCTAAACCTCCTTATTTGATTTTTCATAAAGATAGTGTCTTTACGAACGACCCATCTTTTCTTCCTAAAGTGCTGTTGATCCAACATTAGTCAACCAGTCAACCCCAACAAAGGGAAATACTTTTTGCATTTGTTGGACGTTCACAGACAATTGCATTTCTATCTGCATAGAACTGACAAATTCAGAAAGTCATATCAGTTATTTGTCTCCTTTTTAGAATCAAGATTGGGTAAGCCAGTTAGCAAACTAACCTTAGTTAAGTGGCTTAACTGATTGCATTTGTTTGTCTACAGTAAACTGGGTTTGTCCCTGCCAAAACCATTGAGAGCTCATTCAGCTAGATCCATGGCAACCTCTTCAGTATTTCTATTCAGGTACTCCATTGATGATTGTACTGCAGCCATTTTGGCTAATCCTCTATACTTTTATTGCTCACTACAAAGTTGGTCTAGTCTGTAGGAGAAAAGCAGCCTTCGGCTCAGCAGTACTCAAGGAATATCCTTTTTTGGAGTCCACCCAGGATTGCGGTAGCTGGGGACTCTGTCCCACATGTTGAGGAATGAATGCAAATCGACAGCATTAGATAAAGAAGTTATGATGACCTAGGGGACCATTCTGACTCCTCGAAGTCAGTGGGTTTGGGCTAGGGTGATTCGTGCTTGGTCTGTTGATAACTGTTTGTATAAAGTTCCTAATTTTTTAATGGTTTGCGAGATATGGACATCAAAGTGAAGATCTGTATCTATTTCAACACTGAGGAACTTAGTATGGGGGGAATGGGAGATTGTGGTGCCATTTTTGGAGGGGATAGTGAAGGAAGGAGGTGAGGTTTTGGATTTTATGGGGGTAAAAAGTAGTACTTTGGTCTTGTTGGGGGTTTAGAATAAGTTGGATGCCAGTAATCCATTATTCCACGGAGCAGAAAGATTCTTGGGTAAGCTTTTGTAGAGTGGTTATGGATGGGGCTGAGCAGATTAGGGTGGAGTCATCTGTGTACTGTATAAGTGATGCATGCAGGGTGGAGGTATGTAGTTTGTGAAAATGGTGAATGGTAGAGGACCCAGTATTGACCCTTGAGGAATGCCTGTAGAATTTGGTGGTAGAGGTGATAGTATACCTTGCCATTTGACTGACCTGTTTTCTATCAGAGAGAGAGTTTTTGAACCAGAAAGTAGCGGAGGGGGCGAAAGACATGGTGGATAAAGTGTCTAAAAGTAGGTTATGGGAGATCATGTCAAATGCTTTAGATAGATCTAAGAATGTGGCTGATAAAAAGTTGTTGTTTCTTAGTTGGTTAACCTGGTTGGTAAAGGAGAGAAGAGTAGTAGTTGTAGATTTGGGCAGAAGCCATGCTGTGTGAGGGAGAGGAAATTGTGAGGTTAAGAAGTGCATTACCTGGGTGTGAAAACATTTCTCCAGGAGCTTGGAAAGGGGGATAGGTTAGCAATGGGGCGGTAGTTTGATAGTTCATAGGAGTTGCCGCCTTTGTGATGGGGAATAATGTAGGACACTTTCCACAGTTGGGGGATGTAGTCTTCTTGCATAAGAGCGGTTTATAAGAATTGAGACAGGGTAGGTTAGTGACTCTGCAGCTAATTTTTAGGAAATTAGTGGGTAGACCATCTGCTGCGGGTTGTAGTTTAGAGAGTAGTTTTTTAATTGTGGAGGTTGGTACAGGTGAGTGTGTAAAGGCGAGTATATTATTGTGATCTATAGTTGGGGTGAATTTAGAGTTGTTGGATAGCTGGGTAGATGAGAGAATAGATTCTGTGAAGTGATGGTTAAATTGAGAAGCTATGCTGTCATTATCAGTACAGGTGTTGTGAGCTGGGGTGGTAGTTTTGCCAGGTTTTAGAAGGGAATTGATAGCCTGCCAGAACTTTTGGGGGGTTTTGGAATGTTTGCTTTGGATGTCTAGGAAGTAGATGTTCATCGTGTTTCACTGTTGCAGTCATTACAATTGGATTATCCTGCTGGCAGGCTACCCGCAGTCGGCCTAAATTCCAAAGTCTAGGTCCGGCGTCGGTTGCTGTCGTCTCCTCCCTGACATCAGTGCGCCAGGGGTAGAAAAGATGCAGCCGACGCCATTTTCTTAAGTCTTTCTTGCCGCGCTGTGCCCGAAGCAAAAGCATTTTGCAAGTGCCGGTCGACTCCTGAGATTTTCAAGCTCGAATTTCAGATCCGAAGTCTTCATTAAAAGCTAAGTACCCCGTTGGGGAAACTTTTTTCTTGCTCCAGACCGATGTCCGAAAAAGTTAATAATTGTATTTCTTGTGGGAAGCAAATACCTCATAAGGATTTTCATTCTTACTGCATTCCTTGCCTGGGCCCTGAACACAGTGTTGCTAGTTGTCGGTTTTGTGCTAGATTTAACCAACGCATTATTTAGCGTCGGTACGATTTTGCATTTCATTACTTTGGCAGAAGATTTAATTACATAATGCCGTTGGAACAGCCGACTACCGGAATTTACAGAAAAAACAAGGAAAAAGAGGAGGACAGGCATCCGAGGTCCAAAACCGACAACGAGGCTTCTTCTAGGCCAGTCACCGGTTCTCAGTGAGGCGCTTTCGCAGCCCCTGACGACCGCTACTTTAGAGCCGCAGGCCGATACCGACTCCCACGTGGAGACAACCAGGCCTACAGAAACTCAAGGTATTGGACCTTCGGAAACCATTCCCTCAGATGGGTCCAGAGCCGCTGAGCAGACATCGGCTTCTGAGGGCGTTTTCAGACCTACACAATTATATATGTTAAAACTACTTCAGCTACAAAGGCAAAGAATAAAGCAGCTTTAAAGACAAAGAAACAAGTACAACAGCCCCATGGACAAGCCTCCAAGCCTAAAAACAGATGCTCAAAATGGCCGAAGACATAATTACTTTGATCAGGGGTTCCCATCCCCCTCCTGATAAGAGGCCTAGGCAAGAGACAGAATATGAATCTTCAGATCAGGTTTCCATTTCCTCTGGGCTTGCTGCACTTGTTTCTTTGTCTTTAGTGGTGTTTTAGTCTTTGCCTTTGAAGCTGTAGTCAGTTTTATATACAACTGTGTAGGCCTGAAAACACCCTCAGAAGCCGATGACTGCTCAGAGGCTCCGGACCCACCTGAGGGAATATTTTCCAAGTGTCCAATACCTTGAGTTTGCAGAGGCCTAGTCTGCTCCACATGGGAGTCTGAAGCGGCCTATGGCTCTGAAGTAGCAGGTGTGAGGGGCTGCGAAAGCGCCTCACTGAGAACCGGCGAACTGGCAACTGGCTTAGAAGAAGCCTCGTCGTCAGTTTTGGGCCTCGGATGCCTGTCCTTTTCTTTTTCCTTGCGTTTCTTGTGAATTGCGGTAGTCGGATGGCAATCTGACGACATCGTGTAATTAAATCTCCGGCCAAAGTAATGAAATGCAAAGTCGTACCGACGCTTAATATTGCGTTGGGTAAATCTAGCACAAAACCTGCAATTAGCAACATCGTGATCAGGGCCTAGGCAAGGAATACAATAAGAATGGAAGTCTTTATGAGCTATTTGCTTCCCACAAGAAATACAATTATTAACTTTTTCTGGCATCGGTCTGGAGCAAGAAAAAAGTTTTCCCAACGGGGTACTTGGCTTTAAATGAAGACTTCAGATCTGAAATTCAAACATGAAAATCTCAGGAGTTGGCCGACCGGCACTTGTGAACTGCTGCTGCTTCGGGCACCGCGCAGCAAGAAAGACTGAAGAAAATGGCGTCGGCTGCATCTTTTATACCCCTGGCGCACTGACGTCAGGGATGAGGCGACAGCAACTGATGCCGGACCAGGACTTTAGAATTCAGGCCGACTGCGGGTAGCCTGCCAGCAGGATAACCCAAGAGTAATGACTGCAACAGTGAAACACGATGAACGTCAATAATTACACTCATTCCCTGCCTGCAACAGGAGTTTCGATGGTGGGCAAAGGCCTGTCACCACAGCAAGGGGCAGCCATTCACCATACCCCCAGCCAGGCATACATTGACAACAGATGCATCGGATTATGCCTGGGGGGCCCACATGGCAGGAAGATGTATTCAGGGCCCGTGGTCCGCAAACCAAATGCATCTACATATCAACCAAAAAGAGATGCTAGCTGTTCAAAATGCCCTGACAGCCTTCAAGGACCTACTTCATCCAGGACAACTACTGATAAGGACTGACAATACTACAGTCATATGGTACATAAACAAGCAGGCAGGCACATATTCCTACCCCCTTTGCAGACTAGCCATGACTTTGTGGGACACAGCATTGACTTACCACGTACATCTGCAAGCACAATTCCTGCCAGGAAGGATAAATACTCTGGCAGACGAACTAAGCAGAAACCTCATGGATCCCCACAAGTGGAAATTGGATCCACAAGTCTTCAACATGATAGCAAGGAATTGGTAATGCCCGGACATAGATCTATTTGCCTCAACTCACAACTGCCAACTACAGAGATTCTGCACAAGGACTTATCACAAGCAAGCATGGAAAGTGGATGCTGTATCTTTCAGCTGGAAAAACTTAACAGTATATGCCTTTCCCCCACTGCCTCTCCTTCCCAAGGTACTCCTAAAGGTCAGACAAGAGAAGCCAAACATGATATTGATTGCCCCAGACTGGCCCCGCCAGCATTGGTACCCAATCATCAGGAACTTGACTCAATGCCCAGCATGGGCATTACCTCAAATTCCTCACTTACTGACCCAACAAAACAATCTGATCCTACACAGCCAACTCAGGACCTTAAATCTGGCAGCATGGCCTATGGTACTATTGAAAAACTCAACTGCCTGGTCTAATGGTAGCGTTTTTAGTGGGTGCCAGTCGCATTGCTGTAATATGCTGTCACGTATTTGTGGATTTACCTTGTGCTCATCTCTAGTTTCCTTATACAGTATTACTTGTTTACGAAGGAGGAATGTGGGGCAGTGGTCACTCAGTTCATCAGGTAGACAACCCACATGATAATTTTCTTTGGGGAGAGTGATTAAAGTCCAATCAAGAATGGAGGTTCTTTTTGATTTTTTTCAACTCTGGTGGATTCTGGGATTAATTGTGAGAATCCGAATAAGTTAATATGGTTTGAGGGATTGTTGGAGTTGCAGGCTAGCCAGTCTAGGTTTAGGTCACCTAGCAGGATGGTTCCTTGGGGTAGGTTGATTAGCCCATTGTAATATTTCTTCTATTATAGGCAAGTTATTTCCTGGAGGAATATAACTGCAGAGGATGTTGATTCTCTCTTTGTTTTTGAGGGACATAATGGAGCCTAATGTTTCCGCATTCTGAAATTTGGGAAGTGGGGTTTTCAGAGGCTAGAAGTTGTGTATCTTTAAATAAGATTGCAACTCCGCCTCCTTTTTTGGTATCTCTGTTTTGCCTTAGGATGTTATAACCTGGGGGAGAATTTCTTTGATGATCTTCGTGTTTCACTGTTGCTATCATTACATTTGGGTAATCTGCTGGCAGGTTGCCCTCAGTCGGCCTGAATTCCAAAGTCTTGGGTCCTGCGTCGGTTGCTGTCTTCTCTTCCATGAAGTCAAGTCGTCGGGGGTGTAAAACATGCAGCTGACGCCATTTTCTTTAGTCTTTCTTGCTGTGCGGTGCCCGAAGCAGAAGCATTTCGCAAGTGCCGGGCCAGCCGACTGCTGAAATATTCGAGTTTGAGTTTCAGAACCGAAGTCTTCACTAAAGCTAAGTACCCCATTGGGGAAACTTTTTTCTTGCTTTTTACCGATGTCAGAAAAAGTTAATAATTGTATTACTTGTGAGCAGCAAATACCTCATAAGGATTTCCATTTATACTGTATTCCTTGCCTAGGCCCTGATCACAACGTGCCTGGCTGTTGGTTTTGTGATAGATTTAACAAGTGTCTGTATATGTTTGCATCAAAGTATTTTTGAAACTGATTTAACTACCCAGAAATGTCATCTGATAGCAATCCGACTACCGGAGTACATAAAAAAAGCAAAGAAAAGGACAGAGAAAGGCAGTCGAGATCCAAAACCGACTAAGCTTCTCCTAAGCCAGTTGCCAGTTCGCCGGTACTCAGTGAGGCGCCTTCGCAGCCCCTGATAACCCGCTACCTTCGAATCGCAGGCCTCTACCGACACCCATGTGGAGTCTGGCATGCCGCAAGATACTCAGGGTATTGGACCGACGAATGTATCTCCCTCGGATGGGTCCGGAGCCGCTCAGCAGGCACCGGCTTCTGAGGGTGTATTCAGACCTCAACATTTCTACATCAAACCGACGACAGCTGCAAAACCAAAGACAAAAGCAACTTCTAAAACTAAAAAAATGATGCATGAGCCACGTGCACAGGCCTCTATGCCTCAAAAACAGATGATCAAGATGGCTGAAAACCTTATTACCTTGATCAGGGGTACCCATCACCCTCCAGATAAGAGGCCTAGGCAAGACACTGATTATGAATCTTCAGATCAGGTTTCTATTTCTTCTGATTCCTCTTCTGATCAGGAATTATCTATACCGCTCTGAGGATTTTGATGCTGAGGAGTCTATTCCATCTGCATCTCCTCCTGAGGATTATTTATTTGGAGAAACCTTGCATACTTTGAGGGAGCATTTTCACTGGGAGAGTCAAGACTTCTCAGAATCAAAAAAGATGCTCAGGGATTTCCTCCTTCTCCCTCAGCACAAGCCTTTAGCCATTCCCCCTGTTTTAGACATTGTGGATGATGTGTTTTCGGAGTCGTTTGACCCTTGACTCCTTAACCTCTGGCTCCCAGTAAGCCTGACAGATATTACAGGGTCCCTGACTCACATAAATATTTATTTAGAAACCCAGCTGCTGATCCTGAAACTATTTCACAGGGTCCAAAGGGAGTTAAGGCCTCAACAGCAAAAAATCTTACCCCCTCTGACAGAGATTCAAGGGCACTGGACAGATGGGGAAAAATAGTTTGTACATCTGCAACCTTGGCAATCAGGGCCTTAAACTGTCAATTTCATATGCTTAAGTATCAACAACATGTAATGGGATTGCTGAAACAGAAAATTATGTTGATTTCAGAATGTGCAGAAAATAAAGAATTGCAGTAATTATTGCATGCAGCTGAACAAGTTTGAAAGCATATTTTGCAATGTGGTTTTGATTCTTTAGAGGCCTCCTGCAGGGCCGCAGTTACTGGATGTGTGATTAGGAGGCATGCCTGGTTAAAGGAACAAAATTTGCCTGATCATGTTAAAGCTAAATTGCTAGATGCACCTTTACAGCATGATTCTCTGTTTGGTATTAAGGCAGAAGAGGTTTTAAAGAAAATGGAGGACAAAGCTAAGTCTATGTAAATTGTTAAAAGACTTATTACAAGTGCAGCCACCAAGATTCAGTAGACACTGGCCTACAAAAAAATGGTCCTTTCCTGTGTCAGACAGAGCTCAAAGGGGCAAATCCAGACGCCCTAAAGGTTCCAGATACCAGGCGCAAGACTCATACAGGTCAAAGCACTGGGACGCATCCACCTCCAAATCTGGAGGCGATAAAGCGCAAACCTACAGAAAGCAGTCCCAATGACTTCCGTCTGCCTACAGCAAGCACTTATCTTTTGGCAGCACCCATAGGGGGAAAATTAGCACTTTTTGCTCAAAATTGGCAGTTAATAACCCAGGATAAGTGGGTACTAAACATTGTATCACAGGGATACACATTCCATTTCCACACTCTGCCAATGGCAGATGATTGGCCAGATCTGCCAAAAAATCAATGGGCAGAGGCACAGAAACAGGTTACGTCCCTCATGGATAATGGGGGCCATTCAGACTACCAGAACAGGAAAAAGGACAAAGTTTTTACTCAGGACTGTTCTTGGTACCCAGAAAGGACAAGGCCTGGCCGCCAATACTGGATTTATCGATTTTGAACACATACCTGGACATTCCAAAATTCAAAATGCTGACTTTGCAGCAGCTTCTGCCCATGCTGGGCAAGAATGCTTGGCTGGTGACTTTAGACCTAAAAGAAGCATACCTGCATGTCCCAATAAGACAGTTGTGCAGAAGATACCTCAGATTCAAGGCTGGCTTAATGCATTACCAGTTCTCTGCACTGCCCTTTGGCTTATCTAGTGCACTCAGGGTCTGTACAAAGTGCCTGGCACCAGAAATTGCATTTTGCAGACAAAGTAGTATACAAATATATCCTTACTTGAATGAGACTCTCATTCAAGCAGAGAACAAGGACACTCTTCTTCGACACCTGGCGCTTGTGAAAAGGCTTCTAACATGCCTAGAGTACACAGTAAACGAAAGGAAATCACAAGTGGTACCCTCTCAAAAGATAACATTCCTGGGTGCAAGCTTGAATACAACTTCCCAGATGGCTTACCTCATGCCAGACAAACAAAGGCAACTGACTTCTTACTTCAAACTGATGGCAGCAAAAACCCAGTCTTCTGCAAGGCAAATTCTGAAGGCTCTAAGCTTCATGGCATCCTGCATCCTACTAATTCCATATGCAAGACTGCATATGAGGAAACTTCAGTGGTACCTAAAAAGTTGGAGTCACATTCACACAGTCTGGAAACGATGATTCCTCTCATTCCCTGCCTGCAACAGGAGTTTCTATGGTGGGCAAAGGCCTGGCACCAAAACATGGGACGGCCCATAACTCTACCCCATGCCAGCCAAACCTTAACAGACACATCAGATTATGTCTGGGGGGCCCACATGGCAGGAAGATGCATTCAGGGCATATGGGCACCAAAACAAATGCATCTACATATTAACCAGAAAGAGATGCTAGCTGTTCAAAATGCCCTAACAGTCTTCAAGGACTTACTTCATCCAGGACAACTACTGATAAAGACGGACAACACCACAGTCATGTGGTATATAAACAAGCAAGGGTGCACACACTCTCATACCCCATTTGCAGATTAGCCATGGCACTGTGGGGCACAGCTTTGACCTACCAAATACATCTTCAAGCTCAGTTCCTGCCAGGAAAACAAAACACTCTGGCAGACGATTTAAGCAGAAACCTTATGGATCCTCACAAGTGGAAACTAAATCCACAAGTCTTCAGCATGATAACAGAGAGATGTGGGAGCCCAGACATAGATCTATTTGCCTCTCCTCAAAATTATCAATTGAAAAGATTCTGCACAAGGACTTATCACAGACGAGCATAGAATGTGGATGCCCTATCCTTCAGTTGGAAAAACCTATCAGTTTACGCCTTTCCTCCTTTGCCTCTTCTACCCTAGGCCCTCCTAAAAGTCAGACAAGAGAAGCCAAAGATGATATTAATTGCCCTGGACTGGCCCCGCCAATACTGGTACCCAGTCCTAAGGAACTTTTCTCAATACCCAGCTTGGACCTTGCCTCAGAGACCACAACTACTGTCCCAGCAAAACAATCAGATCCTGCACAGTCAACTACAGACTCTGAACCTGGCAGCATGGCTAATCATGTAATCATACAAACGGCACCTCTCAGTAAAGCTGTGATAGATGTCATTTTGGAAGCTAGAAGGCCTAGTACTAGAAAATCTTATGCTGACAAATGGAAGAGATTCTGTGCTTGGAATAAAGCACAAGGAACTGATGCAGCAGAACCACATATTCCTCAGATATTACAATATTTAACTGAGATGCTTGACAAAGGCCTATCTTTCTCATCAATCAAAATCCATGCCTCTGCCATTTCGACTCATTACAATACAGAGCCACCAATCTTTTCTGATCCTTTACTAAAGCAGTATTTTAGAGGAGCCAAAAATTTAAGGCCTCCTAGAAGATCACCATTACCTGCATGGGACCTCAATTAAGTGTTCGAAAATCTTACCCTGCCTCCATCTGAACCAGCTGCTAACGCTGATATAAAGTTCTTGTCATGGAAGACAGCTCTGCTACTAGCAATTACTTCAGCAAGAAAAATTTCAGAGCTACAGGCCCTCATGGCTGTAGAGCTTTTTGTCATATTTCACCCAGACAGGGTGTCTGAGGACAAATGCTACTTTTATGCCCAAGGTGGTTTCCAGTGTGGCTCTTAACCAAACAGTTCATCTACCAACTTTTTATCCAAATCTGCAGAACAAAGGGGAGAGAATTCTGCATTCCTTGGACATGCACAGACAGCGAAGACTCTACTTGAGCAGGACTAAAGCTCTAAGGAAAAACTGAGCAATTACTAGTGACATATGCTGCAGGATCAGAAGGAAAGGCTATTTCAAAGCAGACAGTTTCAAAGTGGATAAGCCACTGCATCTCATTCCACCAGAGCTGCAGCTCCTTCAGCAGCCTTTCTCAGAGGAGTACCAACCAAAGACATTCTAGAGGCTGCTACTTGGAGTTTTGTTCACACCTTTATAAAGCATTACCTTTTGTCTCTCTACTCTAAGTCCAGGGCAGGTTTTGCCACTGCAGTGCTGCAGGGCCTTATAGCTGCACCTAATGCTGTTTAGCTCCAGCCCTCCCAACCATAGCTTTGGGATTCTACCCAAATGTAATGACTGCAGCAGTGAAACACGAAGAACATAGTACAGTTGTGTACACTTATATAGATGTTTGAGTGTATTCACTGTTGCAGTCCAGGTTACCCTCCCGCCATCCCCCTGTCATTCTAAAGTTCATCTTTCCTACTCTATCTTCTGTAAGCTATGTGGTGTATTTGCTAAAGTTTATATATATATATATATATATATATATATATATATATATATATATATATATATATATATATATATATATATATATATATATATATATATATATATATATATAATGCTACTTTTGGGGGCACCTGACATCGGGGGCAAGAAAAACTAAAGAAAGTGGCATCGGCTGCATGTTTTATACCCCTGATGACCTGACGTGATGGAAGAGAAGACCGCAGCCGATGCAGGACCCAAGACTTTGGAATTCAGGCCGACTGAGGGCAACCTGTCAGCAGATTACCCAAATGTAATGACTGCAACAGTGAATACACTCGAACATTTGCATTTATGGTAAGTGTACACAACTGTACTTTTTGTGTGGTAGGTTTTAACCAGGTCTCAGTAATGGTTAGTATATCTGGGGAGTAGTGGGCTATGAATGTGTGTAAGTCATGTAGTTTGTTGGATATACTTAAGTTTAGGTTAATAATAAGTAGGCCTGATTTCTGTTTGTGTGAGAAAATTGGGTTGCATGGACCTGGATTGGGGTGTATGTCTCCTGAGATTAGTAGCCATTTTTTGAGGAATAGGTTGAGTTTTATGGCGTGAGCTAGGCCTGTTTCTTCTAGATACTGTTTGCCTGTTTAGAGGTAGTGGTAGGTGTTTTGTGTATGTAAAATAATGAGCTATGTTTAAATAGTGTGGGGCAGATTACTTTGTGTGTGTGTGTGTGTGTGTGTGTGTGTGTGTAGGTATTTGTTATGTGGAAAGTAGTGTTTAATGGTATGTTAGACTGTATGGATGTGGTGTATGCTAGAGTAGTGATAGTTAGTAGTAGTAGTGATAGTATGCCTTGCATGATTTGTCCGGGGTTAGGAGAGGGGATGGTTGTAAGGAGGAGGGTGTGGACTTGATACCTGAGGAATGGTGATAGGCTGTTGTAGGAGGGGTGTGGCTGTTTGGACTATAAGTTTAGGAGCACTGAGGGCGTGTGGGATTTGGGGGCAGAGTAGAGGAGCGGTGTGAGCCCGAAGGGTGAACAGAGCGGGCAAGAGAACCGATCACAGCAGATAAGTATCAGTGACTGCAAACATATTAACTAAGCAAGAAGGTAATGTTAACTGTAAATTAAGGGATCTTGATTACCTTTACAATAAACACACCCTTCCATCTACCTAAGTAAGTGAATAAACTACTTGAGACTTCAATAAGGCATTTTTACTCCTCCCACAGGGAGGACATCAGTGAGTCTCCTAGATCTGCTAGCTAAAGTGATTTTTATCTGGATTAATCTGTTTTTTACTCTTTCGTGTTGGTCCTCTCACCCTCTGAGTCACTGTTGAAATACCAGACCTGACTCCAGCTTTCTGGATTACCTTTGTTTCTTTCCAGTTAAGGGACATCTTGGCTGATTTGCCTGATTCAGACAATGAGACCTCAGCTGTTTCCTTGCTCAGTTCTGATTCCCAGGTAGCTAGGTATTCGATCAGGTGCAGCTGTGATGCTGCTGATGCTTCTTCAAGGACAGCTGTGTCAAGGTCTGTCATTCAGAGGTATTTGTGGCTTAGGCTTCAGGCCCTTCCAGAGGATGTTAAGTTGTTTAGATTCTCCATTTATTTGGTTGTGTGGCTGCAGGTCTCTCTAAGGTGTTACAGGACAAGGTTAAGGTTCTGCAAGATCTTAAGCAAATTTTCTGTTTCTGTTCCGAAGTGCCTGAGAAACTATCCTATGTCAGGACCTTTTGGATAGTTCCTTTTTGGGTAGACAGTCCTCTGAAAGAGTAGAAACCAAAGTCATGACTCGTCTTCCTTTCTTAATGTTTGCATGTGACCACTTTCCTATTGGTCAGATTCCCCTCTCTGTCCTTTACTGTTTGGCAGAGAATTACAAAAGACAAGCAAGTTCTTTCTTTAATTCACAGAATGTTGTGGAAGTCCTTTTCTTCCTTTTCAGGTATTACTCAGCCGCCTCCTTCAAACTTGCCTCATTTTCCACCTCTGATTCTCAAGGACTTTTGTCTCGGGGCACTTTTCAGCCAGTTCCTCCTTATCAAGAGGGGCAAGGTTTCTATCTCAGGATGTTTGTAGTTCCCAGAAAGAACGTTTTTGTCTGACATCTTTTCTTTCTGAACACGTTTCTGAAAGTTCCCCCTCTCAAAATGTTAACTCCTCTTACTCCCTCTTTCCCAGTGCTACTACCTCCAGCTTTTCAGATTTTCCCAAACTTGAAGGATGTTTATCTTCATACTCCTAATTTATCCTCTTCATGAATTTTTTATGGTTCTCTGTTGTCCTCACATCTGATGTTCATTGTGTTTCACTGCTGCAGTCATTACACTTGGGTTATCCTGCCATCAGGCGGGTCCGCAGTCGGCCTGAGTTCCAAAGTCTTGGTCCGGCGTCAGTTGCTGTCACTTCTTCCCTGATGTCAGTGCGCCAGGGGTCTATAAGATGCAGCCAACGCCATTTTCTCCAGTCTTTCTTGCCGTGCGGTGCCCGAAGCAAAAGCAGTTCGCAGCCAACTCCTGAGATATCAAATTCGATTTTCATAACCGAAGTCTTCAAGAAAGCTAAGTACCGGAGGGGAAGACCAGTCACAACTTTACATGAAACGGTCCCAATGACTTCCCCCTTCCAATGCCAAGCTCTTCCTTTTGGCAGCTCCCTTAGGGGGGGAAACTAGCACTTTTTTGACAAAACTGGCGAGCAATCACCCAAGACAAATAGGATGTTCATCGTGCATACAGCTGCAGTCATTACAGATGGGTTATCCTGCCATCAGGCGGGTCCTCGGTCGGCCGAATTCCAAAGTCTAGGTCCGGCGTCGGTTGTCGTCGCTTCTTGCCTGACGTCAGTGCGGCAGGGGTATAAAAGAGGCAGCCGGCGCCATTTTCTTCAGTCTTTCTTGCCGCGCGGTGCCCGAAGCAGAAGCAGTTCGCAAGTGCCGGTCGGCCAGATCCTGAGATTTACGAAAGTATTTCAGCCGAAGTCTTCTTTAAAGCTAAGTACCCCGTTGGGGAAACTTATCTTGCCTCAGACCGATGTCAGACAAAGTTAATAATTGCATTTCTTGTGGGAAGCAAATACCGCATAAGGATTTCCACTCTTTATGTATACCTTGCTTAGGGCCAGACCACGACGTCTCGGCCTGCCATTTTTGTGCTAGGTTCAACAAGCGCACTATTAAGCGCCGGGCGGAGCTCGCCCTTCATTATTTTGGCAAAAAAATTAATTATATCATGTCGTCGGATACTCCGACACCAGTTTTAAGCAAAAGACGCAAAGACAAAGACCGACATTCGAGGTCTGCACCGAGTACTGAGACCACGCTTAGGCCGACTACCGGTTCTCAGCGAGGTGCCTACGCAGCCCCTGACTACCGATGAAACTATTTTACCGGTGACTTCAGTACCCGAGGTCGCAGGCTCCTCTGTCTCCATTCCCACTACAGATACCGACGCCACTCCTGGCGGGGAAACTGAAAATTTAGTCAGGCCTGCCATTTCTGAAGGCGTCTTCAGGCCTTCCACCTTCTCTATTAAATCCTTCACTAAATCTAAAGCTGCCATGAAAACTAAGACAGGGTCCCCAGACCTCCTCTCAAGGCCCAATGCCTAAAAAGCAGATGCTTAAAATGGCTGAGGATTTGATAACTCTCATCGGGGGGTTCTCAACCCCCCTCTGACAAAAGACCCAGATTGGAGGAAGACTACCCTTCCTCAGACCAGGCTTCTATTACCTCAAACCATTCTGAGGATCAGGATTATGCTTATTCCCCTTTCGAAGATTCTGATGCTGAGGAGTCTATTCCCTCGGTCCCCCCCCCCCCCCTGAGGATTACTCTTTTGGGGAAACCCTGCACACATTGAGGGAACACTTTCACTGGGAAGGCCAAGATTATTCACATTCCAAGAAAAGGCTCAGAGAATTTCTACTGCTCCCCAGCATAGGCCCTTGGCTATCCCTCCTGTTTTAGATATTTTGGATGATGTGTACTCAGAAGCCAGCCTTAATCCAGATTATTTACCTCCAGCCCCTGTTAAACCAGACTGGTATTACCGGGTTCCTGATTCTCACCAGTTCCTTTATAAAAGCCATACTGCCGACCCAGAAACAATTTCACAAGGTCCCAAGGGAATAAAGGCCTCTACTGCTAAAAACCCTTTACCTTCAGAGAGAGATTCCAGAGCATTAGAAAGGTGGGGGAAAAAGGTGTATACATCTGCCACTTTAACCATGAGGGCATTAAACTGTCAATTTCATATGTTAAAGTACCAACAGTTTTTGTTATCTCAGCTGAAAAGCAAAATGACACAAACAGAACAACCAGATTTAAGAGTTGCAGGATTTGTTGCATGGAGCAGAGCAAGTGGGTAAACATATCTTGCAGTGTGGTTTTGATGCTTTAGAAGCCTCATGTAGAGCTGCTGTCACGGGATCTGTTATACGTAGACATGCTTGGCTCAGAGCAAACCTTACCAGATCATGTCAAAGCAAAGTTATTAGATGCACCACTTCAAAAAGATGTATTGTTTGGTGTTAAAGCTGAGGAGGTACTAAAGAAAATGGAGGAAAAAGCGAAATTTATGCAAACAGTGAAATATTTCTTGCAGGTACAACCTCCACGCTTCAGCAGAAACTGGCCTTCAAAAAATTGGTCCTTTCCAGCCACGGACAGACCTCAAAGGGGCAGATACAGACGCCCAAGGGGTAGAGGACAACCTCAAGGATCTTACAGTGACAGTGGCAAGCACCAACCCCAAGAGGCGGAGAAGATAGATCACAGTCATTTAGAAAACAGACACAATGACTTCCACCTATGCCTGCCAAACAAAGCATTAATGGCAGCACCTTTGGGAGGAAAACTGGCATTATTTTCAAAAAACTGGCACATTGTTACAAAAGACAAATGGATTCTGGACATTATAGACAGAGGCTACAGGTTCCACTTTCACACCCTTCCAAAAATGAGAGGCTTGCCAAACCTGCCACAAAATCAAAGGGCAGAGGCACAAAGACAAATTTCCGCTCTCATGGATATGAAAGCGATTCAAGAGGTACCTGCAAAAGAACTAGGTCAAGGTTTTTATTCCAGACTATTCCTGGTACCAAGGAAAGACAAAGATTGGAGACCCATCTTAGACCTATCCTTCCTAAACACATCTACAGGTGCCAAAATTCAAGATGCTCACATTACAGCAGCTTGTTCCCATGCTGGGCAAGGAGTCTTGGCTGGTAACATTGGACCTCAAGGAGGCATACCTGCATGTCCCTATCAGACAAGATTGCAGAAGATACCTCAGATTTCTTGCAGATTCAACCCATTACCAATTCTCTGCATTGCCCTTTGGCTTATCTACTGCGCCCAGAGTGTTTACGAAATGCCTGGCATCAGTAATTGCCTTCTGCAGACAACACCATGAACAAAAAGAAATCAAATCTAATACCATCTCAACAGATAATTTTCCTGGGTGCCAGCTTAAATACAACCACCCAGATGGCTTACCTCACGCCAGACAAACAAGGGCAACTGTCGCAATACTTCAACAAAATGGCAACTTTCACCAGACTAACTGCAAGGAAAGTCCTGCAGGCTTTGGGATACATGGCATCTTGCATCCTACTAATACCATGTGCAAAGCTGCATATGAGGAAACTACAATGGTACCTAAAAAACTTATGGTCTCAACACAGCCACAGCTTGGAAACAATTATACCACTCATTCCATACCTTCAAAAGGAATTTTTGTGGTGGGCTCAAGCATGCCAAAGAAACACAGGTCTCCCTTTCTGTGTACCTCAAGCAACGCAAATCATCACAACGGACGCCTCAGACTACGCCTGGAGAGCACACATGGCAGATCAGTGCATTCAGGGAAAGTGGTCCCAAAAAGAGAAGAACCTACACATCAACCAAAAGGAGATGCTAGCTGTGCAAAATGCTCTTATGACCTTCAAAGACCTACTGCATCCAGGCCAGCTATTGATAAGGACAGACAACACCACAGTCATGTGGTACATAAACAAACAGGGGGGTACTCATTCACTCTGTGCAGGCAAGCCATGATCCTATGGAACACAGCACTGGAATTACAAATTCAGCTACAGGCACAATTCCTGCCAGGGAAGGAAAACACACTGGCGGACAACTTAAGCAGAAATATGACAGACCCACATGAATGGAAGTTGCATCCTAAAGTTTTCTCAAAAATAACTCTGGCATGGGGACAGCCAGACATAGATCTATTTGCTACCCACAGAAATTACCAGTTGGAAAAATTTTGTTCAAGGACCTATCATCCACAGGCCTGGAAAGTGGACGCACTCTCCTTCAATTGGACAACATTGACAGTCTGTGCCTTCCCGCCTCTTCCTCTACTGACCAAAGTTCTATTAAAAGCCAGAGCAGAGAGGCCACAAATGATTCTCATTGCTCCAGACTGGCCACAACAGCACTGGTATCCTCTCCTAAAGAGCCTGACACACTCCCCACCATGGATCCTACCTCTAATTCCTCTTCTGTTGTCCCAGCACAATTACAAAACCCTTCACAGCCAGCTCAAAACCCTTCACAGCCAGCTCAAATCCCTAAATCTAGCTGCATGGAGAATACCTTAATTTTCCCAACAGACTCTCCTCTCCAAGGAGGTGCAGGATGTCATCTTGGAGGCCAGAAGACCCTCTACTAGCAAAGCCTACTCCGCCAAATGGAAACGATTTTGTGCCTGGAACCAAGAAAAGGGCCAGAATCCTTGGGTAATAAATATACCTCAAATTTTACAGTACCTAGCTGAGATGTTAAACAGTGGCATTCCCTTCTCCTCCATCAAGATCCACGCTTCAGCCATTTCAGCACAATACAATACAGATCCTCCTTTATTCTCACATCCTCTATTAAGGCAGTTCCTCAGAGGGGCAAAAAATATAAACCCCCCACGGAAACCACCGGTCCCAGCTTGGGACCTCAACTTCGTATTGGAAAAGCTGACCCTGCCTCCCTTTGAGCTGGCTTCTTCAGCAGAGCTACAATACTTGTCATGGAAAACAGCCTTCCTTCTGGTCATTACCTCAGCACGCAGGGTTTCGGAACTACAGGCCCACATGGCTGTGCAACCATTCATCATTTTACATCAGGACAGAGTTTCCTTACGAACCAACCCTACCTTCATGCCAAAGGTAGTATCCAGTGTAGCCTTGAATCAGACTATTCATTTACCTATCTTTTATCCAAATCCACAGAACAAAGGGGAGAGACTACTACATTCCGTGGACATTCACAGACAACTTCGTTATTACTTGGACAGAACAAAGCCATTCAGGAAATCTGAGCAGCTCTTTGTGTCCTATGCTACAGGTGCTCAAGGAAAGGCTATTTCCAGACAGACAATTTAAAAATGGATAGCCCACTGCATACGCTTCTGTTCATTTCATGGAAAATCTGTGCCTGTATACATCAGATCCCACTCCACCAGGGCTACAGCTACCTCGGCAGCTTTCCTCAGGGGGGTCCCTACCAAGGACATTTTGGAAGCAGCTACTTGGAGTTCAGTGCACACTTTCTCCAAGCACTACCACCTTCCACTATACTCAAAATCTAGAGCGGGCTTTGCCACAGCAGTCCTGCAGGGCATCCTAGCCCCTCCTAGTTCCAATTAGTACCTACCACCCTTACTTAGCTTTGGGATTCTACCCATCTGTAATGACTGCAGCTGTATGCACGATGAACATAGTACAGTTTTGTACCTACCATAAATGTAGATGTTCGAGTGCTCATACAGCTGCAGTCCAGGTTACCCTCCCTCCATCCCCTCTTAGGACAGGCCTTATGACAAACACCTTTATCATACAACCTATTTGAGGTATTCCTTTATGGTGTATTTGCTTGCAACTACTGTTTTTGATTTATCTACATCGCATGTTTACATAATATTATGTTTTGCCTTCCTTCTGGGGGCACCTGACATCTGGGGCAAGAAAAACTGAAGAAAATGGCGTCGGCTGCCTCTTTTATACCCCTGCCGCACTGACGTCAGGGAAGAAGCGACGAGAACCGACGCCGGACCTAGACTTTGGAATTCGGCCGACCGAGGACCCGCCTGACGGCAGGATAACCCATCTGTAATGACTGCAGCTGTATGAGCACTCGAACATCTACATTTATGGTAGGTACAAAACTGTACTTTCAGTGCACACCTTTACCAAGCATTACCACTTGCCTCTTTATTCTAGATCCAGAGCTGGCTTTGCCACTGCGGTGCTGCAGGGCATCATAGCCACACCAAATTCTTAGAACCAGCCACCCTGACTCAGCTTTGGGATTCTACCCAAGTGTAATGACTGCAGCAGTGAAACACAATGAGCATAGTACAGTTTTGTACCTACCATAAATGTAGATGTTCGAGTGTCTTCACTGCTGCAGTCCAGGTTACTCACCCGTCTTCCCCTCTTTCTTACCTGGGACTTACCTATACTACCTATGTGGTGTATTTGCTGGTTACTGAAGGTTTTATTTTTACCTTTTTTGTATGTTTTATTAGCAATATGTATTGCCTACCATTTTTGGGGACACCTGGGGCAAGAAAAACTGAAGAAAATGGCGTCGGCTGCATCTTGTATACCCCTGGCGCACTGACATCAGGGAAGAAGCAACAGCAACCGATGCCGGACCAAGACTTTGGAACTCAGGCTGACTGCGGGCCCGCCTGACGGCAGGATAACCCAAGTGTAATGACTGCAGCAGTGAAGACACTCTAACATCTACATTTATGGTAGGTACAAAACTGTACTTTCTCTGCCTTATCCTTTGATCTTTCTACAGGCCTGAGGTTATTTCCCAACTGTCTTGTCCCTGTGATAGCCTTTTGCATACTTCATGGCATTCAGTTTTCCTTATCTTGATGGTCTTCTCATTCTAGCTGTTTCTAAACAGTCTCTCCTACAGGACTTGGAGTTCACAATGCAACTTCTTTACAGTGTAGGCTTTACGTTAGATCTGAACTTTTGATGCCTTCTCTGGATCACGTTTTCTTGGGTTGAAGAATTTATATTCTTACTGTAACAGCTTTTTTCCTCCTGCCAAGGTCCTTTCTCTGGCAAACCTTCTTTCAGTCCTATTTTCCCTTGTAGTAGATCTCAGCAAGAGAGTTTCTAAAAGCCTCTGGGTTTGTGTCATCTACTAATCCCTATGGTTCCATTTGCCAGACTCCATCTGAGGAAATTCCAGGAGTGTTTGAAGACCGTTTGGTTTCACCTTTGCCACCCTCTGAACTTCTGGATTCCTGTTGGTGGATCAATTGGATATCCTTTAATCCAGACTTCCCATCTCTGGTTTCTCTCCCTCCACCCAGGATCTGTGTTCAGATGCTTCAGATCTAGCCGGGGGTGGAGTGGATTCCAACAGTTTCAAGGTCCAGGGAGTTTGGTCTTCTCAGGAGGTGACCAGACTCGGTATGAAGAAGTGAAGACCTTGATTTGTGCTCTTCAGTCCCTGCATTACCTTTAGTCTCCATGGCCTATCAGTGTGTTTATGGGTAACGCCACCATTATGTGGTACATAAACGGGGGGGGGGGTGAAGTCTAGGTCCAACAGCATGGAAGTTTGCTGTTTGTTGCCTCCTTGATTCTTCAGGCAGTATATGTTCTGTCAGGAAAAGGATTGGACAGATCTTCATGAATTGATGGTGCACAGGGAGGGATTTCTTGGACATTTTACATCAATGGGTTATTATTCCTCTGGTGGATTTTTGTCTCTTCTCAGAACAGACAGCACTGCAAGTACTGTTCAGGAGTGCCAGGTCCTCTGGCTTAGAAACTGGAGGCAATGCCTGTCTCTTGGAGAGGGATGATCCTGTATACATTTCCTACTTTTCCTCTGTTGCTAAATGTCCTCCACAAAATTATGTTGGACTCGCCCAAACTCTTGTTGGTGACTCCCTTTTGGCCCATACAGTATTGGTCTCATGTGGTCAGGGGCAATCATCACAGGTTGGTCCACAAGGTGGACCTCACTCTGGGTGATTAAGTTTAGATTCCTTCCTGGCACCACTGTTTGAGGTTGTGCATAGGATTTTATAGGAGGCATGAAAATCCATTAGTAGAAAATCCTGTGTAGTTAAATGAAAGAGATTTTCACTTTGGTGTCACAACAATGAACAGGACTCTCACCATCTGTGCATGTGTCTCTCTCTCTCTGGGGATTCCGAATGTTTTTTTTTTTTATGTCTGTGTGAGTTGCTCAATTCTGGTCTGACGTACTCTAAAAAAGTTTATTTTTTAACCATCTCTGCCTGTCTGCTGCTGCTAGATCCACCACTTTCATCTAGATTTGAAGTCGGACAGTTTTTAAAAGGTAATCCCCCATATTAGGATTTCAAGAAAACCCATTAGACTGACTCTGCCACATTTTGAACCAGCAAGTCTCTTCCACCTTGAAATTGTGCACCTGGAAAACTGTCTTGTTGGCTCTGACTTTAGCCAAAAGTCTTTGAACTTCAGCCAGTTGCCATTCCTCTGTTTTCCATAGAGACGAGTTGTCTCTTGGAACTGACCCTTTTATGTTTAAGGTTGTCAGTTTGTTTGGTTTCGTTCATCTGTCTTACTTCCTTTTTTGACCTCAAAATAAAAGAGAGAATTCTACATTTATTGGATTTGTATAGATGGCTGAGATACTACCTAGACAAGACTGAAGATGGTAGATTTTTTTTTGGAAACTGCCAATCCTGTTTCTTGGATTTCTAAAGCCATATCCTTTGGTTATTCTTTGTCGTGGGAAGCAGCTTTCTTCTGTTCAAGCTTAGTCTGCTAGAACAGTCGTCTCCTCTGGAGCTTATTTTAAAGGTCCCATTGCGGGAAACTGATAATGATTGTGATGTGAGGGTAGTGCCAGCCCAGGAGGAGTAGGCCAGTGGATGTGTAATGTACGCCAGCATAGCTAGCTGGAGTTTTGTAAAGAATTATATGTCATTTGTTTATCAAACTGATTTGTACAGGTGCTTGTGTTGAGCATTTATTTGTAAAGTTGCTTGTGTTTAAAACATGTGCCGACAGTGGGTCCTGCTGAACAAAAACAGAAATACACCTTGTATATCAGGCTGTATTGTAACTGCTGAAGTAAATATGTTGCAACAGGTGATACTGGAAGAGAAGAGGTGTTTATTGTAAATAAATATTCAGTATTTTTATGTTTTTATTTATTTATTTATTAAATAAATTAAAACTTTTCATTGTGGCTGGTCTTTTTAGGAAATATTTAACCTTTCAGAGTACTTGTATTTATTTAGTTACACTGTGGCATCATGCTCCTGAAAGTATTTTTGGTCAACATTACAACTGATATTTGTTTTAATTTCACTTGTAATTGGATACCCTGTTAAGAGCCTTAGAGCAGCTGGCTGGTGGCAGTGGAACTGCCTTATAGCCTGTCAGAGGTGGTGGAGCAGATAATCTGTGCCAGCCTTTCCCAGGTGTATATGTCTGTGTGAAAATCAAATCTCAGTGTGTGTGTCAGCTACTTGGAACAAGGACACAGAGCTCCTTGGTGATGTGTAGATTCTTATTTGGGGCCTAGAGAAAGAGAGTCCAGCTCCAGGATTGGAGTGTGTTCCTGTGTGCTCTTAAGGGAAATTGTGCTTGGTGCAAAGAGCTCTTCATCTGAAAACACTGTGTTTCAATTTTTGTTCTAATGAAAGCCCCCCGGTGATGTGGTGAGGATTGAAGCACATTGATTACTGGCCCAGAGGAGGGACGTCACAATGATGATGGATGTGAGATCCATTGTCGAAGCTGCTACTTGGCATCAATTGGAGGTGTTTTCAAGGGGCAGAGCAGGTATTGCTAGGTCCATCCCCAATGTTTTTTGGAGGGTTTCTCAGATGTTCTTTATGTTTCACTGTTGCAGTCATTACATTTGGGTAATCTGCTTGCAGGTTGCCCTCAGTCGGCCTGATTAACAAAGTCTTGGGTCCTGCGTCGGTCTTCCATGACGTCAGGTCGTCAGGGGTATAAAACATGCAGACGACGCCATTACATCAGTCTTTCTTGCCGTGCGGTGCCCGAAGCAGAAGCAGTTCGCAAGTGCCGGTCGGCCGACTCCTGAAATTTTCGTTTTCGAGTTTCAGAACCGAAGTCTTCAACTTAAAGCTAAGTACCCCGTTGGGGAAACTTTTTCTTGCTCCTTACCGATGTCAGTAAAAGTTAATAATTGCATTACTTGTGGAAAGCAAAACACCTCATATAGATTTTCATTCGTACTGTATTCTTTGCCTCGGCCCCTGACCACTATGTACCTTGCTGTCGGTTTTGTGCCTTATTTAATCGGCACACTATCCGTCGTCTGTATATTTTTGCCTCTAAATATTTTGGTTCTCGGTTTAATTATCCAGAAATGTTGTCGGTTGGCCATCCGACTACCGGGATTCCAAAAAAAACCACAAAGATAAAGACAGAGACAGGCCGTCGAGGACCAAAACAGCCAACGACGCTTCTAAGCCATTCGCCAGTTTGCTGGTACTCAGTGAGGTGCTTTCGCAGCCCCTGATACCTGCTACTTTTGATTCGCAGGCCTCTACTGAGACACATTTGGTGTCCGGTGTGCCGCGAGATGCTTCAACTATGGAACCCACGGATGTCTCTACCTTGGATGGGTCCAGAGCCGCTGTGCAGGCACCGGCTTCTGAAGGTGTATTCAGGCCTACAGACTTGCATATTAAATAGACACCTCCTTCATTACTAAGGCCTAAATCTCGATCCATGTCTGAAAAACCTAGCCCCAGGCCACATGCTCAGGCCCCTATGCCTAAAAAAACAAATGATAAAAATGTCCGAAGATCTAATAACTCTAATCAGGTGTAGTCAACCCCCCCCAAGAGGCCTAGGGCTGAGCTTGATTATGAATCTTCTGATCAGGATTCTGTTTCTTCTGATGACCTGAATTTGTCCTTGCCTACTTATGGGGATTCTGATGCAGAGGATTGTATTCCCTTTGCTTCCCTTCCTCAGGATTTTTCTTTTGGGGAAACTTTACATACTTTAAGGGAGCATTTTCACTGGGAAAGCCAAGAATTTTCTGATTCAAATAAGAGGCTTAGGGATTTCCTCCTCCTGCCTCAGCATAGGCCTTTGGCTATACCTCCTGTACTAGACATTGTTGATGTGTTCTGTGAATCCAGTTTGACCCCCAATTCCCTGCCTCCTGCTCTTAGTAAACCTGACAGATACTACAGGGTTCCTGAGTCCCACAAGTTCCTTTTCAAAAATCCTGTTGCAGATCCAGAGACTATTTCTCTGGCCCAAGGCCATTAAGGCTTCTACTGCTAAAAATCATATCCCTTCTGATAGACTCCAGGGCTTTGGATAGATGGGGTAAAAAGGTTTATACTTCTGCAACCTTGGCAATCACAGCTTTAAACCGCCAATTTCATATGTTAAAATATCAGCAACATGTTATTGGACTGTTTAAACAAAAAATGATTCCTGACTGTGTGGAAAATAAAGGTTTACAGGACTTAATGCATTCTACTGAACAAGTTGGAAAACATACTTGCAATCGGGTTTTGATTCTTTAGAGGCCTCTTGCAGGGCTGCTGTTACTGGGTCTGTGCTTAGAAGGCATGCTTGGCTTAAGGAGCAATCTTTGCCTGATCATGTTAAAGCTAAATTGTTGGATGCTCCTTTAAATCAGGACCGCCTGTTTGGCAACAAGGCTGAAGAAGTTCTTAAAAAGATGGAAGATGAAGCTAAATCTATGCAAACTGTTAAAGATTTTTTTACAAGTGCAACCTCCTAGATTTAGTAGGCACTGGCCTACTAAGCATTGGTCCTTTCCAGTCCCTTCCAAGTCTTCCCAAGCCAAACCCAGCCACAGCAAAAACTCCACGTTTCAGTCCCAGGGGACTCTCAGAACTAAGCAGTGGGGGGCCTCCACTTCCAAATCAGGAAATAACAAGAAACCCCCCTATGGTAAACGGTCTCAATGACTTCCTTTTAAAATTCCCAAGCACTTATCTTTTGACTGCCCCTTTGGGGGGAAAGATTGCTCTTCATGCAAAGAACTGGGAACTCATAACCCAGGACAAATGGGTTTTAAATATAGTGTCCCAGGGATACAGATTTCATTTCCAAACATTGCCAACACCAATTGGGTGAACAGACCTGCCCCCAAATCAGTGGGCAGATGCTCTCACTTAAGCGTGGGGGCTATAAAACTGGTACCAGAAGACGAAAAGGGACATGGTTTCTACTCAAGACTTTTTCTGGTACCCAGAAAAGACAAATCATGGCGTCCAATCCTGGACCTGTCTACTCTAAACACCTTTCTGGAGATTCCAAAATTCAAGATGCTGACTCTTCAATTACTTCTATACTAGGTAAAGACGCCTGGTTGGTAACACAAGATTTAAAAGAAGCATACCTGCACATCCCAATCAGGGAATCCTGCAGAAGATACCTACGCTTCAAAGCAGGCTGCACGCATTGTCAGTTCTCTGCACTGCCCTTTGGCTTGTCGACTGCACCAGGGTATTCACAAAGTGCCTGGCTCCAGTTACTGCATTTTACAGGCAAAGAAGTATTCAAATATACCCATTCCTGGATGATTGGTCTAATTCAGACAGAAAGCCAGGGCATACTTTTGAATCATCTGGCGTTTGTAAAAAGGGTTCTAACTTGTCTGGGGTACACCATAAACAAAAAGAAATCACAACTGGTACCCTTAGCACTTGAGTTGACAAACCACGGAATGTAGAGGTGCTGGAGGTACTGGAAACAGAATATCCAAAGCGAAAGTATGAGAGAAAATGTAAAATGTATATAACATTTATTAGAAGCAAAAATCACGTTAAACACTAAACAGCGTTTTTCGTTCCAGCAATGCCGGAACTTCCTCAGACAACAACTTCCTTTGTTACCACTTCATTTATAGGGATTCACAACTATCGGCAGTTAATTATTTAGAATTAACTGATCACTTTAAATTTAAAGAACCAAGTACATTGTAAAATATGTTATGATGTTATTTCCATAAAAATACAGGACTGCACAAAAGTTCCAGAGAGAAACCCAATATAGTAACAGGATAATACAATAAGCAATATATGTAATGAAAGGTAATAATAAAGTGCTTACAAATTCTTCTAAAAAAATAGGTCATAAATATATTCTAAAGTATCAGAAGTCTAGTTAAAGTGTGAGGTGACTCCACTTAAAAGTGTATATTATGAAACATATATACAACCTAGTAAAATTAACTACACAGATAGTACCTGAGTAAACGCTCAAAAATAATGTATTGGAGTTTAAAATTTGACTTAATGCTCAAGTACTTCTGTTGATAATACTTTTTAAAATGTCAAAGTTAAAAGTTAAAAATAAAACATGTATGTATATGTATCTTTAATTATTATTTAATATTAATTATAATTTTTAAAATCACCTTAATAAGCTTTTAATTTTAAGAATACATGCAATTGAGCAGTACTCATTGAGACCTGGATCACTGCAGGCCATTAAGCGTAATTGCCATTTTAATTCATTTCTCTCAAGTTCTAGTTTTAATAAGTTATCATTGACAAAAAAGATTCTTCAGCTTCTTTCATGATCTGACTAATCACCATAAATTTGAATGTGTGGCCTGGGTTTTTTGCACAGTGTCTGGCCAGAGCATTTTCATCTTTGTTTTTCGCAATGGCATAATTGTGCTCATATATCCGATCACGCAGTCGTCTATCTGTTTTGCCCACATAGAATGACGGGCATTTTGTGCACTGCGCTAGATAGACTATTGCTCTGGAATTACAATTGTATGATTCGTTAACATAAAAAGTTTCTTTTCTAATGGTAAACTTATCTGATGTTTCTATGTATGAACAATAGTTGCAACACCCACACTTCTTAGTCCCTCTTTTGACTTTTTTAACTTTAAGTTTGGTTTCAAGTAACTTTTTCAAGTTGTGGCCCTTTTTGTATGAAATAATGGGTCCAAAATTAAAGATACTTGATAAGTTTTTGTCTAGAGATAAGAACCGCCAATATTTTTTCACTATTTTACCTATGTTCAATGCTTCTATACAGTAGGTGAATGTAAAAGCTATAGTGAAATCTTGGTTATGTTCTATTGTGTTATTCGAATCTTGTTCCACTATAGGTATTGTGTTGGAATCTAGATGGTCAGTGGGGTTTGTGTTAGTCTCACCCATAGGTGAATTGTTTAATACTACAACAGTATTCAAAATGGGTTTATATATTCCCCTCTTTCTTTTTTCAGATTCAGATCCTTCTAATTTTAAAGAAATGCAGGAATTATTGCATGCAGCTGAACAAGTGGGAGAACATATTTTGCAATGTGGGTTTGATTCCTTAGAGGCCTCCTGTAGAGCAGCAGTTACAGGCTCTGTCATTAGAAGACATGCTTGGTTAAAAGAACATACATTACCAGATCATGTTAAGGCAAAATTATTGGATGCACCTTTGCAGTGGGATGTGTTGTGTGGAGTCAAGGCAGAGGAGGTATTAAATAAGATGGAGGATAAGGCAAAATCTATGCAAACGGTGAAGGATTTCTTACAGGTTCAGCCTCCTCGTTTTAGCAGAAATTGGCCAACAAAGAATTGGTCCTTTCCAGTCACAGACAGACCTCAAAGGGGCAGATACAGATGTCCAAGAGGTAGAGGTCAAGCACAAGGTCCTTACAGGCCTTGACAATGGGGTACACCAGGCCAGAAAGAAGGGGAAGACAGGCCCCAACCATATAAAAAGCAGCCTCAATGACTTCCCACTACAGCTGCCAAACAGCTCTCTCTTGGCAGCCCCCTTAGGAGGAAAACTGGCACGTTTCTATCACAACTGGCATTGCATCACCAAAAAAGACTAATGGGTTCTCAACATTGTATCTCAGGGTTACAGGTTCCACTTTCACACTCTGCCAAGGTTAAAAGGAATGCCAAGTCTGCCACCAAATCAATGGGCAGAGGCTCAAAAACAAATTACAGCACTGATGGACATGAGAGCTATTCAAAAGGTACCACCACAGGAGCAAGGACAAGGATTTTACTCAAGACTCTTTCTGGTTCCCAGAAAGGACGAAGCCTGGAGACCCATTCTGGATCTTTCTTCTCTAAACACTTACCTGGATGTTGACACTACAGCAGCTTTTTCCCATGCTGGGCAAGAAAGCTTAGCTCGTGACTTTGGACCTCAAGGAGGCATACCTGCATGTCCCTATCAGACAAAACTGCAGAAGATACCTCCGATTCATAGCTGGTTCAATGCACTATCAATTCTCTGCACTGCCCTTTGGCTTATCTACTGCGCCCAGGGTCTTCACAAAGTGCCTGGCACCAGTAATTGCATTTTGCAGACAAAAAGGAATTCAAATTTATCCATACCTGGACGACTGCCTGAGTCAAGCAGAGAGCAAGGACATTCTTCTAAAGCATCTGGTCTTCATAAAAAAAGTTATTAAGTTGCCTGGGGTACACAGTAAACGAAAAGAAATCAAAACTAGTGCCCTCACAAGAGATAATATTCCTGTGTGCCAGCTTGAACACAACGGCCCAGATGGCTTATCTCACGCCAGACAAGCAAGGACTACTGACTCAATACTTTCAATTGATGGCAACAAAGACCTAACTCCCTGCAAGAAAAATTCTGCAGGCCTTGGGCTACATGGCATCTTGCATACTACTAATTCCATATGCCAGACTGCATATGAGGAAACTACAATGGTACCTAAAGAGTGTATGGTCTCAACACTGTTAAAGTTTTGGAAACAGTTATACCACTAATTCCTTGCCTTCAACAGGAGTTTCGATGGTGGGCTCAAGCTTGTCACCTCAACAAGGGACAGCCTTTTACTCAACCCCCAGCCAGGCAAACACTGACAACAGATGCATCAGATTACGCCTGGGGAGCACACATGGCAGGAAAATGTATTCAGGGCGAGTGGCCCGCAGAGCAAAGGCATCTTCACATCAATCAAAAAGAGATGCTAGCTGTACAAAATGCACTTATAGCTTTCAAGGACCTGTTGCATCCAGGACAACTACTACTAAAGACAGACAACACCACAGTTATGTGGTACATAAACAAGCAAGGGGGCACACACACTTACCCCCTCTGCAGACAAGCCATTACCTTGTGGAACACAGTTCTAGACTACCAAGTTCATCTGCAAGCACAATTCCTGCCAGGAGAGAAAAACGCACTGGCAGACTACTTAAGCAGAAACATCATGGATCGCCACGAATGGGAATTGAATCCACAAATATTCAGAATGATAACACAAAAATGGTGGAGCCCGGACATAGATCTGTTTGCATCCCCAATGAACTGCCAGCTCCAGAAATTCTGCACAAGGAGTTACCATCCACAAGCATGGAAAGTGGATGTCCTCTCATTCAGCTGGAAAAACCTGCAAGTATATGCTTTCCCACCTTTACCTCTCCTTCCAAAGGTACTCATAAAAACCAGGCAAGAAGAGCCAAAGATGACCCTGATTGCACCAGACTGGCCACGCCAGCACTGGTACCCAATCTTAAAGAACTTAGCACGAGAACCACCCTGGATTTTGCCTCAAATCCCACATTTGCTGACACAGCACAACAATCAGATACTTCACAGCCAGCTAAAGATCTTAAACCTAGCTGCATGGAAAATTCCTTAGTCAAGCAAGCAATGCCTCTCTCCAAAGCTGTTATGGATGTCATTCTGGAGGCCAGAAGGCCTAGCACCAGGAAAGCCTACTCGGATAAATGTAAGAGATTCTGTGCCTGGAACCAGGCGCACAGCCTTGACCCTCTTGTCCCAAACATTCCTCAGATACTTCAATATTTAACTGAGATGCTGGACAAGGGCCTGTCCTTCTCATCCATCAAGATCCACGCCTCTGCCATTTCTGCTCATTACAACACGGATCCACCAATTTTTTCTAATCCTTTGCTCAAACAGTACCTCAGAGGGGCTAAAAACATAAGACCGCCCCGTAGAGCACCTACTCCAACTTGGGACCTCAACTTTGTTTTGGAAAAATTAACTTGACCTCCTTTTGAGCCAGCCAACACAGCAGAATTAAAATACATCTCTTGGAAAACTGCTCTGCTACTGGCAATACCATCAGCACGAAGAGTTTCAGAATTACAGGCACTAATGGCAGTGGAACCTTTCCTCATTTTCCACCAGGACAGGGTGTCTTTAAGAACTAACCCTACGTTTATGCCAAAGGTGGTATCGTGTGGCTCTAAACCAAACTATTCACTTGCCAACTTTTTATCCAAAACCACAGAACAAAGGGGAGAGACTACTACATTCTTTGGACATTCATAGACAGTTATGCTTCTACTTGGACAAAACCAAAGCTTTCAGAAAATCTGAGCAATTATTGGTAGCATATGCTGCAGGAGCACAGGGAAAAGCCATTTCAAAACAAACTATTTCAAAATGGATAGGGCATTGTATACGTTTCTGCTATACTCACCATGGGAAACCTGTACCTAGCAGCATTAGATCTCACTCCACCAGGGCAACAGCCACTTCAACTGCCTACCTCAGTGGAGTACCTACCAAGGATATTTTGGAAGCAGCAACATGGAGTTCTGTGCATACATTCACCAAGCATTACCATTTGCCTTTATTCTCGAATTCCAGAGCTGGCTTCGCCACTGCTTTGCTGCAGGGCCTTATAGCCACCCCTAATGCCTTATAGAACCAGCCACCCTTACCTCAGCTTTGGGATTCCACCCAAGTGTAATGACTGCAGCAGTGTAACACGATGAACACAGTACAGTTTTGTACCTACCATAAATGTAGATGTTCGAGTGTAAACACTGCTGCAGTCCAGGTTACCCTCCCTCCTTCCCCTCTTACTTTCTGGTACGTACCTAGGGCTTCTACCCTTTACTACCTATGGGGAGTATTTGCTGGTAACTGATAATTGTTGTTTGCTTTTCTTTTGTATACTTTACTGGCAAATTGAATTGCCTACCTATTTGGGGGCACCTGACATCTGGGGAAAGAAAAACTGAAGAAAATGGTGTTGACTGCATCTTATATACCCCTGTCGCACCGACGTCAGGGAGGAGGCGACAGCAACCGACGCCGGACCAAGACTTTGGCACTCAGGTTGACTGGGGAACCGCCTGACGGCAGGATAACCCAAGTGTAATGACTGCAGCAATGTTTACACTCTAACATCTACATTTATGGTAGGTACAAATCTACTATTTTCAACATGTTGACAAGCGAATGGGGGAGCCCAGACATAGATCAATTTGCCTCCCCCCAGAACTACCAGTTGGACAAGTTTTGCACAAGGACTCCCCACAAACAAACCTGGAAAGTGGATGCTCTGTCCTTCAGCTGGAAAAACCTATCAGTCTATGCCTTCTCCACGCTGCCTCTGCACTACAAAGTTCTACTAAAAGTCAAACAGGACAAACAAAGGATGATCTTGATTGCTCCAGACTGGCCACGCCAACACTGGTACCCCCTCCTGCGCAGTGTGTCGCAGTTATCTCCATGACACCTGCCTCAGACCCCTTCCCTGCTGTCTCAGCAGGAGAACCAAATTCTGCACCCTCAGCTTCCAACATTGAACCTTGCAGCCTGGCTAATCACTTAAAATTCACCCTCATCATCCCTCAGCAAACCTGTGATGGATGTCATCTTAGAGGCAAGGAGACCTAGTACTAGAAAATCTTATGCTGAAAAATGGAAAAGATTCTGTGCCTGGAACCAATCTCAAGGGATGAGCACAGCAGCGCCCATTTTACCTCAGATTTTGCAATACTTAGATGCTTCACAAGGGCCTGTCTTTTTCCTCCATTAAAATTCACACCTCAGCTATTTCAGCTCATTATAACACAGAACCTCCCTTCTTCTCTCATTCTCTGCTCATGCAGTACCTCAGAGGGACCAAAAACTTGAGACCACCCAGGAGAGCTCCGACCCCTGCCTGGGACCTTAACTTTGTATTGGAGAAACTCACTCTACCTTCTTTCGAGCCAGCTGCTACTGCAGACTTAAAATTTATTTCTTGAAAAACAGCTTTCCATTTAGCATTCACTTCAGCTAGAAGGATTTCTGAATTACAGGCCCTTATAGCAGTGGAGCCTTTCATTATCTTTCATGCGGACTGGGTGTCACTCAGGACCAATCCATCCTTCATGCCCAAAGTGGTATCCAGTGTGGCTCTTAATCAGTCCATTAATTTGCCAGCCTTCTTTCCCAATCCACAAAACAAAGGGGAATGGATTCTGCATTCTTTGGATGTGCACAGACAACTTGGATTCTACATGGACAGGACTAACTAAACCTCGAAGAAAATCTGAACAACTGCTGGTAGCATTTGCTGCAGGGGCAGAGGGGAAGGCTATTTCAAAACAAACCATTTCTAAATGAATAAGCCATTGCATTCATTTCTGCTATAAGCACCATGGAAAACCTATCCCCCAGGGGATCAGATCTCACTCCACTAGGGCTGCATCTACTTCTGCAGCCTTCCTCAGAGGTGTTCCTACCAGGGACTTCCTAGAAACTACTACCTGGAGTTCTGTATATACTTTCACCAAGCATTATCATTTGCCAATTTTCTCTAAATCCAGAGCTGGCTTTGCAACTGCTGTCTTGCAAGGCCTTATAGCTGGCCCTAATGCTATATAAACTCCTCCTCCCAACCATAGCTTTGGGAATCTACCCAAATGTAGTGACCGCAACAGTGAAACACGAAGAACATAGTACAGTTGTGTACACTTACCATAAATGTAGATGTTCGAGTGTATTCACTGTTGCAGTCCTGGTTACCTTCCCTCCAGCCCCCTAATTTCTTCTGGCTATACCTCTACTTTCCTTTACTATGCTTAAAAGCCTTTTTGGTGGAGGTATACCTTTGTGTTTTTATGTTTATTTGCTCTCCCACTAGGGGGGCACCTGACATCTGGGGCAAGAAAAAACTGATGTAATGGCATCGGCTGCATGTTTTATACCCCTGACAACCTGATGTCATGGAAGAAGGGACAGCAACCGATGCAGGACCCGAGACGTTGTTAATCAGGCCAACTGAGGGCAACCTGCAAGCAGATTACCCAAATGTAATGACTGCCACAGTGAATACACTTGAACATCTACATTTATGGTAAGTGTACACAATTGTACCCCCCTCCCTTCTCTTCAGTAGCTTTAGTATTCTCCCAATAGTAAGGAATATTGCAGTATAGTGATTAAAAACATAGTACAGTTGTGTTAAGAAATTGTACCAGTAGATGCAGTCGAACATTTAAATGTTCGAATATGAATTTTGTCTCTCTCGGCTTTTCCCGGTTAGGGGTCGCCACAGCGGAACTCCGGTCCGCTAATGATTGGCAGTTGATTTTTACATACCGGCTTGTCAGGCCTGACGCACAACCTTCAACGAAGGTACTCCCATTCACACATGTCTGCACGCAGAAGACGCTCTAGCTAAGAATCGAACTGGACAGGTCTTACTGTGAGGCGACAACGCTACCGCAGCACCACCACTGCAGGTAAATGTTCGAATATGAATAAAAAAAAAAACACACACAACTCTGAGAACACACTTCAGTGCAGAAAGGGAAAATTTCCCATTCTGCATGTGAAAAGCTCTTGACTTTCACCTTCGACCTTTCCTAAGTTCGATCATATGATGTCAACCATCTGTGATTCGGACATTGGAATGGTCGCTCATGCAATGTAGACCCTAATGTTTTCACAATATTTCAAAACAGCCATATTAATCTCTAAAACCATGCATGTTAGATATCAGCTATGAGTAGCAAAACCGTATCCTATTATGCTGCATGTAAAATGGCATCATCCATTTACCTACAGGCCATACATCTTTTGCAGTATTAGTTTTGATATGAAAATGTAGATCTGGTGTCAAGTTTTTCATCTCATCCTCACAAATGGGTTACGGATCCGATTTTCGGCTCTGACTCTGCCGTTAAGCTGATGGCAATGAAAGAAGCTCTTGGACAGCTCCCCTTACCCCCAGTGCATCTCTCCCTGTTCCCCCAGATCGCCTTTGTCGCTTTGCAAAGACGTGGTCCTTCCATTGAGCTCTTGGATTGTTAGGTCATATTGCTTAAATTACTGTCTTTCTTATTTTTTAGCCTTTTTTCTCCTCTTGTGCTTAGAGTTTCACCTTTCTGTTAGTAACCACCTTTTTTATTAGGTTACTTCTCTCTCTCATCTCTCCCTCCATTTCTGTAACCATTTATTATGGTACTTCCTTCCCTCCTTATACCTTTTAGGTAACGTTAACTGCTATCGTTAGTAGTTCTTCTTTCCTCGTCCTTTGTCACACACACAAAAAAGTCTTTTGCTTCTTTTCCTTTCTGTGTGTCTGGCTCAGTTATGTCAGGAAAACATGACCAGCCTGCTGGCTTTAAAAGCGCACAAAATGCGGGTATAAAATTCCGTTTAGCGATTCACACTCTTGTGCATTTACTGTTTAGGGCCTCTCCTCTTATAAGACGACTACTCCATATCCCACTCTTTGAACCACCAAACATTGGTTGAAAGAAGAAGAAACAAGCTTATCTTAAAGGGATGCTTACTTCAGCTTTTGAAGAGGCCATTTCTGGTACTTCAATTAAGCCGTCCACTTCAAAATCAGTCAGCTCAGTCTAATCCAGCTTCTTCCCTTTCCGTGAAATCTAGTGATAAGGGCAAGAAGAGTCCTTCTTTGGCTCCATTAGATACCTTAGAGCCGAAGACCAAAACGTCTAAATATACTAAAAACGACCTGTCTGGGCCACTGGCTACTACCAAGCTGGCTCCGGTATCTTTGGCTGCAGAACCATCTGGTAAGGATGGGCCAGATATGTTGGTGTTGGATTCAAAGAAGAGCCCATTTAAACCAGTTATGACTCTCCCATGAACCATGTATTCACAACATTTGATCCCATTCCTTCCAGACTGCCATCACCATTTCTGTCCAGGCCAAAATCCCCATCTGGCTCCTCTTCTCGTTCAGCCAGGAGCCTTACTGTGGATGAAGTGGAGCATTTGATGCATAAGATTCTGTGGGCAAAAGGTATAACTAAGTCACCCTTGACCCTGACCCACTCCGTCCCAGGGCTTCTTAAGTCTACTTCTCCCTCTCTGGATCCTCCTCTGACTTCAGAGCAAGTTTCAGAGCCCTTGGATCTGATACGCCTGATACCCTTTAGGTTGGATCTGAAAACATCATCCTTGGATCAGGCTTTTGCTCTAAGCTCTTCACTTTTCTTGGAGCTGTTTGTGATGTTGTATAATCAATGCATATCATTTTTTCACAATATTTCAAAGGAACCGCATTAATCTCCAAAACCATGCATGTTAGATGTCAGCTGTGAGTAGCAAAACCATGCTGTATATAAAATGGCGTTATCTGTTTACCTACAGGCCATACATCTTTTGCAGTATTAGTTTTGATATAAAATACAGTTAATATTCATAACTGCTTTCCCAAATAAACATACGTTTGGAAATATTCATATCTGTTGTTGTACTCCATCCTGACCGTAGGCTCTACACTAACTTGCTGGATATCTGTTTATAAGCAGGCATGCTACTTCAGCTAAGGCAGGATACAAAAAAGAGAGAAAAAAAAATCCATCCACGTAATCTTAAAAAGTATTTGTCATCATAGCAAATGCTTGCAGTCATGAAATATTTGATAGCCCAACAGAACCCCCCTTCAGAGAGGCAGGCACGCGCACACACACACACACACACACACACACACACACACACACACACACACACGCGCACACACATACGTGTGCGTGACAACCAATTACTACCACATTGTGTAGTTTTTGTCTCTGATTTAACAAATAAATGTCAAACAGTAGCCACTCTAATACAGTATAACCCTCCACCCACACAACTAGTAAAGCCATTGAATTGATACTGCACACTTCAGATGGTCTAATTGTGAAGACAGGGATGAATAAACACAGAACAGAGATCTAATTAAGCCAAATGCTGTTAGATGCATGCCATGTAAATCACTCCCACCCCGCCCTCACAAACAGGCTTATAGCTTCATAGGTTGGTGCTAGGCTATCAGCCCTAGGGTCTATGCAAGCTTAGCCATAACAATTCCCTGGCTTTTGCTTCCCACAATATTTGCTTCCCTAGACCCCTGTCTTGCAGGGCGACTGACATGATCCCCGGGGTAAATTTCCCATCTCCCAACCAGTCATACAGGTTCCTTTTGAAGAGGGCCAAGGAGGCACTCTGCTTGACGTGTATGGGCAAGTCTATTCCAGAGTATGGGGAGTCTCTGGGTCAGGAAACCTATCCCTCCAGCATGTTTTGTTCATTGTGATGACAAGTTTTAGGTCCCTGGAGCGTGTGGCTCTGATAGATTGGTATTTAAGTATAGCATGTCCAACAGCTCTGGGTTTGACATGGCCTTGTATGTTAAGCAGAGATCGCCTCTGAGTAGACGATATGCGACAGTATAGCTGGAGTGTTTTAGTCGGTCAGCATTGGCATTTGCTTTAGGCCTGTGATTCTTTTAGTGAGGTGTTTCTGCGGCCTTTCCAGTTGTTGCAGATGTCTTATGAGGTACATACCAAATGGGGCATTGTACTCTATGATGGGTCTAATGAGGGATGAGTACAGTGGGGCAATGATCTCCTTTTTGCTCGATGAAAAGCCCTTGGTGATGAGGTGTGCCACATAGAAGGATTTTGTGACTGTTGTGGCGATGTGGTTATCGAGGGTGAGACCACTGTCCACCTATGTTCCCAAGTCTCATCACACTTTCAGTGTTTAGTGTATTGCCACCTATGTGGTAATTCATGGGTAAATGGTTTTTCCCAAAGGGGATAACTATACACTTCTTGGCATTGAGCTTGAACCCATGGCTCTGGCACCAAGCATCTGTTTCTATAAGGCCCTTTTGTAGAATATCCACATCATTTTGGGATTCAATAATGGCTCCCAGTTTGCAGTCATCTGCAAACTGTTAGCCAGAGTCCCTCAGTGTTGGCCTGTACTTCAGAGAAGTAGATGCCAAACAAGAGTGGTCCCAGGACTGAACTCTGAGGTACTCCACTTGTCACTTGTCTGGAGCTGGATTTGGAGTCTGCTACTTTTACAGTGTGAGTTCTGCCAGTAAGCCAGTTGGCAACCCATCGAGTGACTAGGGATTTATGCCCAGCTTAGTAAGTTTATGTATGATTCCAGAGAGAGAGATGGTGTTGAAGGCCTTGGCGAGGTCCACATAGGCTGTGTGGACTGCCTTACCCTCGTCCACAGCTCTGGAGACTGATTCGAAGAAGTCAGTCAGGTTCAGGAGACACGATCAGCCCTTCACGAATCCAAACTGGGTGGGGTCTAGTGTTTGAAGGTTGCCAGTGTCTTTGTTTATATGTTCCATGATAATACGTTCCATGGCCTTGTAGATCAGGCTCGTCAGACTGATGGGATGGTAGTTCCCAGGATCCAGGTTGGATCTTCCCTTGTGGAGTGGGATATCTGTAGCTGTGCACCGCTCAGTGGGCACGAAGCCTGAGGTGAGGCTGTGATTAAACGTGACACTTAGGTGAGGCGCCAGCTCATTTTGTAGTTGATGTAGTACACAGCCCAGGATGTCGCCTGGTCCCATGGATGCTGTATTCTTAGCTTTGGAGAGTGTGGCTTAATCATCACATACACTTTATTGGTTGCATGCACCTTCACCGTGCAATTTTGAATAAATGAAGGAGTAAATATTAACTAGTAGCCACTGTAAATGTTCTTTTCACTGCTGTCAGATGCATACAGGCCCTGCAGATTGAGTGAAGGGCAAAGTAAGTAAATAAATAAAAGGGTGAAAAGGACCCAAAATTAGACATTTTATATGTTTTTGTATGCTTAGAAAATTGTTACAACATGTTTTACTTTAGCATGCAGATTTTTGAAGGATTTGAAATCTGAAACTCGAATGAATGTTTATGGACCAGAATCCCCTAGGTTTAACCAGAAAGCCAGAATTTGGCAAGGAGCAGACCAAAGGACATTCTGTGAGTTTAAGGGTAGTTGACAGCCATGACCTTCTGCAGTGTCTCCTCTGTCTCGCACACAGTTTCATCTGTGTGTGTGTGTGTGTTTGTCAAACACATGTGTGCACATGCACACATTCTCACCAGTCTCTGTCTCACATACACAGTCTCAGCAATGTCTGTCTGTATCACAAAGAACCACTCAACCTCTTATCGCAAGAAGGTTGCAAGAATAATGGGATCTGAAGTAGTTTACTTCATTTGATCTTCAACCTGTGGGTATCGGATCCATAACTTCACAAGCATCTGCTCAGAGCTCCAAGCTCCTCCTCCTACCCATAATACATCACCACTACCTTCCAACCCTCCGATCTTGTTTGCTGTGGCTTTGCAACGCGTAGTGATCCTTGAGCTCCAGGTTGTGAGTAGATTTTTGAAGTTTTTTCCTGTTTCTTAGTGTTCATTGTGTTTGCTGGTAGTGTAGGTCTCCTCCCTTCCTCCTCCTCGCTGGTGCGTCGAGTGTAGGTACTTTTCCTTAGTTTTCAGGTAGTTCTGTAGTAGTTAGACTTTTCCCCTCCCCCTCAGCCTTTTGTGTGCTTGTGGTTCTGAGTGTGTGGCGTGTGGAGAGTGTCTTTTTAAAAATCCCTTTTTTGTTTCTTGGGACTGGTTATGGCTGATCTCCCAAAACAAGTCTTTAAAAGATGCACTGAGTGTGGCCGCAAACTGTCGCTTGCTGGTGGCCGCACACTTTATGTTCTTTGTTTGGGTGCTGCCCCTCTATCAACAGACTGCAATATTTGCACATGTTTTAACCCGCAAGCCCTTAAAGACCGTAAGTCTAAACTTACGGAGGTGGCCTCCTCCACCTCTCCTTCCACTCACTCATCCTCCTGCCTCTAAACCTGTGGAAGGAGAGCGTAGAAAGGGCAGAGAGAAGGAGAGAGAGCATGGGAGTAACGAGAGGAAGAGGTCCCCAGACCTTTCGGCTCCGACTGGGCCTCCCCCAAACTTCAGACTAGGCACTGACCTGACCCCCCCTCTGCTCCTATCTCCTAGGTTTTCTCCAGAGCCGGAGGAGCCCAGGCCATCTTCTAGAGCTTTGGTTTTTTGACCTGCCAGGTCAGAGTCCGTGGCTTCTTTGCGGTCTACCCACAGTCTCTCAGAAGCTGACATGGATAAAATGATGCGGAGACTTATTCACACACAAATTCAGATGGGAATCTTGCCGGCCCCCTCTCCCTTTAGAGGGGGAGCTCACTTCCCTTCTTTATATTTATATCGCCTTCTCCAATCCGACCCCCGGTTTAGGAGTCCATGGATCTGAGAGTTCCCCTAGTCAGGGGGTCGGCACAGATGGTACCTGTTTCCTCGACGCCAGCAGCTGCCTGGAGCGTGTCTGATCTGACTAGCTCGGATCTGGCTCTCGGAGCCATAGCCTGGGCGTTGGATACAAGAGGGTGGATTTTTCCGTCGGCTCCGAAATGGTCTGGTCATGGCCACCTCCTCGTCTCTCCATCTACTTTGGGCCTGGCTCAGATTCCCGCGTCTGATCCAGGGAGAGCGGTTCCCTTACTGGTGTCCCAGGAAGCTCGCTCTCCTTTGGCATTCGATGTTGTGGAAAGGGTTTTTTCCAATGGGTCGAGGCCCCTGACTATATCTTCGGACTCCGGCCAGACTCCCTCTGCTGTGTGTGTGAATATTGTCATTTTACCCCAGGGACAGCATTTGCTCGAGTAGCCCTAGGCGGTTTCCCTTGAGGAACAACAAATAGTTTGTGAGCCCCCTCCGGAAAGCCCCAGGTTCCTCGCAAGCATATGTGCAAGAGGATGCACTTGGACTCCTCTCCGTATTGATTTGGATGATGGGGAAGGTTCCTCCAGATCAGCTCCCGAGGATGTCTCCTTCGGAGACATCATGGAAATTTTGTGCCAGCAGGGGAGGTTGGTCCGCCCCAAAACCTTCCTCGGACGAATCAGTGTTCCTGGAGGCTTTCGGCACAGGCCCATTTACTTCCTGGGTGTCCCCCTCACAGACCCATTAGTGGACTTGGTCACCTCGCAGGCTTGGAATGAACCAGACACTGTGGAACCAATCCCTAAGCGCCCAGACAAAATATTGAGCCCCCCTGCAGACCGGCTTGGAATAATGGGTCTCCAGTAGACTCTATGGTGGTGGAAGCCACCACCAAGAAGGAACTAGCCCAGGAGAGTTCCTCAGTCCATCCTCCTGACCGTGAGTCTAGGATAATAGATCGTCTACGGAAGCGGGTTTATGCGTCAGCAACCTTTTCTATCAGGGTGCTGAACTATTTGGCCCATGTTACTCGACTACAGTGCGACCTGGTTAAGGAACTGCCTGAGTCTCCCCCCAAAGTCCATGTCGCAGGAGGACAGGGCTACGTTCACCACGAGGATGGCTACCTTGACAGCGGTTTCTAATACGTCTATGTGACTCGTCTCACACGCGACCGAATGAGTGGCTAGGCCATCTGGGTCTGGTGTTTCCATGAGGTGTAATGCCTGGCTCAGATTGTGTCAGTTCACGGTACCCTTCAAGGCGTCTTTTGCGAATGCCCCGTATATGACGGCTCTTCCCTCTTTGGTAACACCATCCGTGATGACACCTTGGTCCAGAGTGAGAAAGACAGTCAAAGATCCACTGTCTGCCATCGGAATCCTTTTCTCGAACCCTCAAAGATCCTTTTCCCGGAATCAGCGAGAGCAAAAGAAGATGTGGTTCGGAAGTCTCAGTATTCCTGGGACATTCGGGGCCCTTCTTTCTCTGGAGGCAGAGGGGGACAGGGCAGACGCTAGCCCAGAGGCAGAGGGGGTCCGAGGAATTTTGGGTCTCAAGAACTGTTCTCTGACAGACCCGCGCAGCAACCCTGAGGAGTTGCCCGACTGCTCTGCTTTGAAGGCAGTCAGGGGTCATCTGTCATTGCACCTGGTAGCATGGGAGTCCATGTCATCAGACCGTTGGGTGCTTCAGATAATTTCCAGAGGCTATTCAATCCCATTTGTGGTTCTCTCTACACCTTACAAACACCTACCAGATGTACCACCCGTGAAAAGGGAGGCAGGAGCGCTAGAGGTTTGTAAGCTGCTAAAGAAACGAGCCATTGACCCCCCCCCCCCCCCAGATCAGTCCGGATCAGGCAACTACTCCAGGTTCTTTTTGGTGCCAAAAACGACGGGGGACTTGAGGCCCATTCTGGACCTGTCTACTCTGAACCTGTCGTTTGCTAAGGAGACGCTCCGGATGGTCACCTTACAGTCCATCCCGCCGTACCTGCAAGAGAGTGACTGGATGTGCTCGTTCGATCTCCAGGATACCTATCACTTAAAGATGCACAGAAGCTCCAGGAGATTTCTCCGCTTCCGGCTATTAGCCAATCATTATCGGTTTCGAGCCCTACCCTTTGGTCTCACCACAGCCCCCAGGGTGTTCACCAAAGTGATGGCAGTAGTAGTTGCTCACCTGAGGCTTCAAGGGATTCAGGTCTACCCTTACCTGGACGATTGGCCCCCTAACTGCTCCCACCAAGCATCTACTTTGTCGGACCAGAGACTATTTCCTACATCTTGCACACTATCTAGGGATTGCAATCAACACAGCCAAATCTCTTCTGAGCCCTGTCCAGGTTATAGAATACATAGGCGCATGGATAGACACATTGCAGACAAAAGTTTTCCTGACCTGGGAGAGAGTTTGAAGTTTAAGGATGCATGTTGCTTTCATTACCGAGCTCATCTTCCATCAGAAGAGTCTGTTTAAGGGCCCTAGGTTCTATGGCAGCGACGGTAACACTTCTGCCATGTGCTGACTTACATATGCAAGTACTACAGTGGACTCTAGCGGTGCACTGGTCTTTGTTGGATCTTCCATTGTCGCACCTGATACACACAAGCAAAGTCCGCAGGTCGTCCCTTCTATGGTGGATGCAGTCTTCGGAAATCTTCGAAGGACAACCTTTTGTTCCAGCCCCTGCCCAAGCCACAGTGACCACAGACGCCTCCCAGCTACAGTGGGGGGATATTGTTCTGGCAGGACAGTCCAAGGCATGTGGTCCCTGATCGAGACCAGTTTTCATAAACGTTCTGGAGATGAGGGCGGTCCTTTTAGAGTTCCAGGCCCTTCATGCCTTTCTACCTCTGGGAACTATTACAGTCCAGTCAGACAACATGTCTGTGGTCTGGTACATCAACAAACAGGGAGGGACCAGATCTTACCCCCTTTGTTGCGAGGCCACGAGAGTTTGGGAATGGGCGATCTCCACCGGTCATTTTCTGGTAGCAATGCATATTCCGGAGCAGTCCAAATTTCTGGTGGACCAACTAAGCCAGACTATTCTGATGCCTTACGAGTGGTCTCTGAATCCTTCAGTAGCAGGGCAGATCTTTCTAGAGTGTGGTCGGCCTTGCTGCGATCTCTTCGCATCTCCTTCCAATGCAGAGTGCAGCGAGTTCTTCGCTCTGAACCCTCCGCCGGGGGAGTCCCCCAGAGACGTTTTAGTCCATGTTTGGCCTCCCGGTCTTCTTTATGCTTATTGTACCCCTTATTCCAAAGTTCCTACAGAAGGCTTATCGACTGGAGAGCAAAGTGGTCCTCATTGCCCCATTTTGGCCTCGCCAGGTATGGGTTCCCTTCCTTTGGTCTCATCTTCTAGCTCCTCCTTGGATTCCATTCAGGATCTCATTTCTCACCCCTCTATGGTCTCTCATCCGAATCTGGACAGTCTGAAGCTCACAGCTTGGCTGCTCCAGTTCCCTTAATTGCTAGGACTCCCGAATTGTCTTCTTCCATCAGGTCTATTTTGGTGGCAGCTCATAAGTCGTCCACCAGGAAGATTTATCGCAGCAAATGGAAGCGTTTTTCTTTTTGGTCCTCTCAAAGGAGTTTAGATCCTTTCACTGCTCCCATTCTGGCTGTCCTTGACTTTTTGGCAAATATTTTTCAACAAGGGGCTAGCTCGTCTACGGTCAAGGTTCAACTAGCCGCTATTTCTCATTTTCATGTTGGTGAGAACTCTGCTTCTTTGGCCTGTTCCAGATTGTGCAAAGCCTTTGTCAAAGGTACCTTCCTCTTGCGTCTTCCGGTCAAAGATCCCATCCCTCCGTGGGACCTTACTATGGTACTACAAGCATTGATTGCCCCTCCATTTGAACCTGCAGCAACTGCAGATCTTACATTTTTGTCTTGGAAGATAGTCTTCCTAGTGGCTATCACCTCGGCTAGAGGGGGTTTCAGAACTTCAGGCATTGTCTGTCAAGGTCCCATACATGTTTTTTCATAAGGACAGGGTTTCTCTTCGCACCAATCCTCCTTTTCTTCCTAAAATAGCATCTGAGGGTTAATATCAATCAGACTATCAATTTACCTGTTTTTTTTCCAAATTTTACAAACAAAATTGAGTTCCGTTGGTTGGATGTTCATAGTTACGGGTCTATTTGCACAGGACCAAAACTTTTCGTAAATCTGACCAGTTGTTTGTTCTTTTCCAAACCTTTTTTGGGTAAACCTATTTCCAAGGTAACCATTGCCAGGTGGATCTCTCTATGTATCCTTCAGAGCTCCAAGAATAAAGGTTTGTCTCCTCCAGGTCAGGTTAGAGCTCACTCGACAAGGTTCATGGCTACTTCTGCGGCTTTTTGGTCAAGAGCATCCTTAGATGACATTTGTTCTGTGGCTGCTTGGTCTTCATCTCATACCTTTATTTCTCACTGTAAATTGGATTTATTTCTTGAAGGAGAGCATCCTTTGGTTTTGCGGTGCTCTGGAGTATCCTTCCATGAGGGCCACCCAGATGTTTAGTAGCTGGGGACTCTGTCCCACAGGTTGAAGATCAAATAAAGTAAACTACTTCAAGTAAAGAAGTTATGTACTCACCATAACGTTCCATCCGAGTAGTTGCTACTTTATTTGTCTTCAACCGTCCCTCCTGCCTTCCCCCTGGCCTTACCATATGGACAGCGCTCATAGCTGGCATTGTGTGTGTGTAAGGTGTTCTGTTTCGGGTTATTTAGTGTAGGGTGTAGCAAACTCGATCTGAGGGTTGGAAGGTAGTGGTGGTGTATTATGGGTAGGGGAGGAACTTGGAGCTCAGAGCAGATGTTTGTGAAGTTGATGGCTCGGATCCGTTACGGATCTTATACCCACAGGTTGAAGACCAATTAAGTAGAAGTACTCAGTTGGAACCTTATGGTGAGTACATACTTTTTTGCATCAGCTTGCATTTTCTGAAGTATGTGAAGTGAGAAATTCAACTGTTATTTAACAACTGCAGTTTCTATAACAATTAGTCAGAAAATCTCAAATTTTGCACAAAATAGGCACTTCAGAGACTGTTGAAAGCTACAGCACTCACCAATCTCTCTAGCTTTGTTTTTCTCTCTTTCATATGCACAGTCTTGACTGTCTTACACATGCAGTTTCACTACTCTTTTTTTTCACAAAACACAGAAATCATACATAATTAGTTGGAGCCATTTGAAGTTCTGCTTTTTCTGGCAGCCATCTTCAGTGCCTGTTTGAGTTGCACACTGGACAACAACCACAACAAAGCCAAATATTGAAAGCCTCCTGCTGCTTCCACCTCATGTAAAACTTAAAAGAAATAAATTTAAAAAGAATACAGACACACCAATGAGGCTCTTCATATTGCACATATTGGAGACCTGATTTAGGGGACCAGCATAATGTGGCTCTTCAATTCCCAGTCAAGATTGTTTACATTTGAGGAAAAAAAAAAAAAAAAAAAAAGTGATATTATTGGAAGGTGCAATCAAGCGGGCTGTATGTGTAATAGCTGATTTGACATATGGGGAACAGCAGCAGTCCAAGTGCCAGGAAGTTGACAGTTTCAAAAAAGAATATTTGATTTTATTTTTAAATTTTTTTTTAAATGATTAATGCTGCAGTCAGAGTGTAAGTATGTTAATATGTATAGACAAGACTCTTATTGCAAGTGGGGAAAAAATGCCAGCTGGAGGGGTGTTGGGAATGGCTGCAAAGTAGCCGTTTCTTAGAAAATGTATACATTTTAAGCTGGTTAAGCACCATGTCACATACTAAGGCATGCATATGCCTTAGTTTGAGGGATGCATCTGTACCATTTCCTTAGGTCCAATAGTTTAAAGGTAATAATGAGCATACTTGGCACGGGAGTATTGGGAACTCTACCATTAAGTCATTTATGCTTGTGTAGACTACACAGCAACTGTTTTCATGCTATGTATTGTGTAGAAAGCACTGAGTTAACATTGGGTTTGTAGACAAGCATATGCTTTAAATAGTTCTCCCTGGTGTGTAAATGAGTTGGCACTCAGTTGGTATTCCACTAGTCTTGAGGGAGGTCCTGATTCAGAGACTGCACCTAAATAGGATTCTCTGGAAGTGGGGTATTTAAGAGATTGAACAGTTTGCCATCTGTAAAATTGCAGTCCTTCCCCTGCTTATCAGTGTGGCAGGGCTAGAGGGAGATAAGTGGATGCATCTGTGTCAAGAAGGTTCCTGTATGACTTTGCACATTTCCTGATGATTCCATGAATTGTTGCATAGTTCACAGAAGAAAGATCAAAACACATTCTGTTGGTATTTGCGAATTTGTTTGGGTTTTAGTTAATGGTGTTGCCTGCTCTTTGTGGACCATTTTTAGCAGTGGTCTAAGGGGAAAAACTGCATTATATAACTTAATTTACAGCAAAATAGAAGCCATGGATACTTAAGACCGTACAATAAGATATGCAAAAAATGCAAAAGTAAGCGGTGACAGTTTATTGCTGTATGTAAGCAGACAAGGACATGATTCCAGATTCTGAGAGCCCTTGTGGTACAGGAAATCCTCACATTCCTGTCCAGGGATGTTGCATAGCTGGGTCAGGGTGGATTGAGATGACTCCTAATGAGCATCCTCGGATTCCACTGGACTTGTTGGTGGAACTGAGGTAACGGAGACTGCTAACAGGCCATCCACTCTGCAGGTCTTGTGCTTTGAAGTGGAAAGAATTCTTATTTTTAAGGTGGGAACACGAATGCTGTACCACCTGTCTTCCAGGTGTTTCTGGCATATGTCAGGCAAACTTGCGATCTGGGCCAGAGTTATTTTTTTGGTTAAGGTGCATGTCAGTTGTTTATCCATGACTTTGTGAGAGCACACACTTCTAATACAACGTTGACAGAGCAACCCTTTAAGGGGAGTACTGCATCTTCAGCCCTTCTTGAGCAACCATAACCTTGTGAGACCTGTACTATATTGGATAGCTTTGCCTGCCCACTGTGACTTCCACATTGTCTGTGCTTATGCCTGCTGTGTTCTAAACATTTCAGACAGTTTAGCTCAAGTTTAAGCAAGTCTTGTATTTTGTTTGTTCAGAAGGATTTTCTATTTTTATATGCGGTTATTTATACAATTAACTATTTTGTTGCACTTTCTTAGAATGTCTTTTACTTTTAACAGTTCTTAGCTAGTATGTTGTCTTAGCTAGTATGTTGTCTATTAACTGATAGGCAGGCATCGGTCACTAACTGATGATGGACTGATGTCCACCTTTAATTGTCTGGATTGTTCTGAAATGCATCACTGTTAGTATTTAGAATTATTTGCACTATTAGTATTTAGAATTATTTGGCTTAAGAATTAAACACTAACTGGGAGGTCCTCATCCTGCTAATCTGGGGTGGGAGAAAAGATTGTAGTGTTGCTAAATATTACCAGTCCTCTGTATAAATGGTATGTGTGTGTGTGTGTGAAAGAGAGAGAGTTTAAGCATTTATTTAATTACAGTTACTGGAAGGCACTGAAACTCAAGAGTGGTTAGAAAGGGGTTTGGAGAACTAGGCTGCAGACTACCCTTGGTGCATTGTTCACTGTGTTAAGCTTGTTCTTGGGTGGCTTGTTGTAGGCCCATACCCAGGTGCCATTTCCGGCATGCTGTTATGGCTATGCTGCACTTTTGATTTGCTTGGCGATTCACATTAATGTGTCATTGTACATTTTAATTTGTTCAGTACCATTGGTGTGGCTCGAGATTATTTAAGATTTTAAAAATTGTAGATTAAAGATTGTTTAATTGTGGATGTACAGCAGATCGAAGCATTGTAGCTTTTGTCTACTAAGTGCACCCTTTAACATGCACCATAAGCTCAAGTTCGTGCTTGGGGAGGACATAGGTTAAGACGAGGTGTATTCACTCTACGAAGGGAGGGGCGGGCAGTTGCCAAGCAAGATGCATTCTCCAAAGAGATTGTGAGCTACATTTTTTGCTATCGGTTGACTCCACTGCTTTTGGTAAATGTATTCAAAGTCCATTCCATGAGAGGCATGGCTGCACCTGTATTTACTTTAAGGAAGTCTTAATTGCAGGCATTTTTTTCTACCTTCATGTTCCTTAATCTTCATGTTCTCCAGATGTTATCTCAGTCCTAACTTGGGGAACCATTCTATTTTTTTGGGATATCTTTTTTTGCTAGACTGCCAGCTGAGTTTTGGTTTGAGGTAACCTCCCATCTGTTCATCACTGTCTTTATTACTTGGGATTCAGTCCGTGTTCTTTATTTAAATCACTGCTGCAGTCGTAATTTAAGGTGTTTCTTTTGCAGGAGGAGTCATACATTTGTCCAGAGTTTCAGAACTCTTTCCCTCCCCCCTACACCAACCTTCTGTATCCTCCCTCAGACAGTTTCCCATTTTAGTATATAGGAGGATATACAGTTTACCATTTTCAGTTTTCTTGCTATGTGACCTATAACAGGTTTTTTGCAGTTCAGTGAAGCAGCAGATAGGTACTTCTCAGGGAATTTGTATTCCTTTGTCACAAAGTCATTGGTAGAAGCTTCTTTTGTAGTCTTGAGCAACTTTGTTTTATTTGCTTGTGCTAGGTCTGGATGCATCCATTTTTGAAATCTGGAGATGCTGGCCAAGCAGGGAAAGTGCACATGTAAGAGGCCGTCAAATTTCAGGGATAGGCAAAATAAATGTTTATTGATTAGGTCTTTGCTATGATGCTGCTTAGTGCAACATGTTTAAGGATTTCAGACCCAAGACTTAAAAGGTTAGAAAAAATGCTGTGCCTTCCACATCTGAATAAAAAAAATAAACTTACCATCTTTATCTGAGATTTGTATATTGCATCTGACGGTGGCTGCTCAGACGCCTCACGAAGTCTTATCTAAGGTCTGAGAAGTCAGCGAGTACAGCAGGGCCTTCTCTGACTGCAAATATAGTATTCAAGGAGGACCCGTTGAAATCCCTGAGCTCAGCACTGAAGGAATCTGAGACTGTTGATGAAATTCTTCAGGCTGCCATTATGTTAGTTGATTCAGGCACACCCTGGGTGGTGCTTAAGACAAACCTCTCTGATGCAGATTGTTGTACACTGCCAGTAGAGAAGTACCATCTTATTGAGAAAGGATTAATAACATACCGCTTATGCTTATGGGTGAATACTGATGCCATTTTGGGTTTCATTCCACCAATTAAACACCCTATTGGAGACTAGCGAGATGTCGCCTACGAGTAGGACCTTAAAACTACAACTTCCAGATGTTTTCTCCTCTGCATTACTGATAGTGAGGATAACACTGGCATAAGACACCGGAGTAGATGACTTATCCTTAAAGTATACATTGGCCTTCCTGAAGGTGCCATTTTCAGTGGCAACCTGAAGAGGTTTCAGATTCTCAAAGGAGGACTATGTAGCTGCTGTGCTATGACCCTCCCAATTCTCTGGCAGTGCCCCCCTTAGGGGAGGCCCTTCTAGACATTTTTAAAGTGAACTCTGAGGGGCTAGATGCCCAGCTTCTGACTCTCTAAGAAACTGATTCATTTTACAGGGTCCAGGGGCAGCATTCCTTTTTTGTATAAAGAACAGTGGAGCTAGATAGTTTATCACTAGAAGTTACCGAAGGAGCTATGCTTCCACATAGATTGTATACCTTGCTAAAGGACAGGGAGAATAGAGCTCTTAATTGCCTAACTCGTATCCTTAAATTCTGGGAATAATTGCTCAAACATATGACAGAACTGGTTTTGGACAGAAGCATCTTGAGCCTCCTCAACCCAACTCATTCAGACATCTATACAGTGAGTGTGTTGGGGGGATGCACAGCATTAAATGAGCTTGCGATGTAGCAAATGTATCTTCTAGAGCTGCCTCCTCTGGCACATTCTTACTGGAGGCGTGTTTGAGTGTCACACTCAGCCGTTAGCAGAATACAAAGGCTAAGCTGTTTAATGCCTTGACAAGGAATTGCTCTTCATGGGAGGAGATGTTGAGAACAGTGAAGTATGCTGTTGATTGCTTCATCAGACTGGGATTCTCTGTCAATAAAAAGAAGTCTAATCTGAGCCCTACAAGGGCTGAGCCTTTTCAAAGAATTCTGCTAGTTTCCAACTGCATTATTCCAAGTCGTGGCAGAAAAAAGCATATAGTTGACAGTAAGGTGGATGTTCATCGTGCATACAGCTGTAGTCATAACAGATGGGTTCTCCTGCCATCAGGCGGGTCCTCGGTCGGCCGAATTCCAAAGTCTAGGTCCGGCGTCGGTTGTCGTCGCTTCTTCCCTGACGTCAGTGCGACAGGGGTATAAAAGAACCAGCCGACGCCATTTTCTTCAGTCTTTCTTGCCGCGCGGTGCCCGAAGCAGAAGCAGTTCGCAAGTGCCGGTCGGCCAGCTCCTGAAATTACGAAAATTTTGCAACCGAAGTCTTCTTGAAAGCTAAGTACCCGTTGAAACTTTTCTTGCCTCAGACCGATGTCAGACAAAGTTAATAATTGTATTTCATGTGGGAAGCAAATACCGCATAAGGATTTTCATTCCCTCTGTATTCCTTGCTTAGGCCCAGACCAGGACGTCTCGGTCTGTCGTTTTTGTGCTACATTCAACAAATGCACCATTAAGCGTCGGGCGGAGTTCGCCCAGCATTATTTTGGCAAAAAATTTAACTATATTATGTCGTCGGATCTTCCGACTCCAGTTTTGTCTAAAAAACGCAAAGATAAGGACTGACACGCGAGGTCCGTGGCCTCTACCGACACCACGCCAAAGCCGACTACAGGTGGTCCGGTTCTCAGCGAGGCGCCCACGCAGCCCCTGACTACCGACGACACTTCATTGGCGGTGTCTTCTGTGCCCGAGGTCGCAGGCTCCTCGGCCCACACCCCGACTACAGATACTGAAGCCACTCTTGGTGGTGAATCTTAAAATGTAGACAGGTCTGCCTCCTCTCAAGGTGTCTTCAGACCTTCCTCTTCTTTTTCCATCAAGGCTTTCACTAAGTCTAAAGCAGCCATGCATTCTAAGAGACAAGCTACACAGGGCCCTTATCCAGGCCCCATGCCTAAAAAACAGATGCTTAAAATGGCTGAGGATTTAATTACTCTTATCAGGGGCTCTCAACCCCCGGACAAAAGGCCCAGAGTGGAGGAAGAATCCCCCTCCTCTGACCAGGCCTCCATTATATCAGAGCACTCTGATGAACAGGAACATTCTTACTCCCCTTTTGAAAATTCTGATGCAGAGGAGTCCATTCCCTCTGTCCCCAGAGGATTACTCATTTGGGGAAACCTTGCATACCTTAAGGGAACACTTCCACTGGGAAGACCAAGAGTACTCAGATTCCAAGAAAAGGCGTAGGGATTTTCTCTTGCTACCTCAGCACAGGCCTCTGGCTATACCTCCTGTCTTAGACATACTAGATGATGTGTACTCTAAGGCCTGCCTTAACCCGGATTCTTTACCTCCAGCCCCAGTCAAGCCTGACAGGTACTACCGGGTTCCTGACTCTCACCAATATTTATACAAAAGCCATGCGGCTGACCCAGAAACTATCTCACAGGGCCCCAAGGGAATTAAGGCCTCGACTGCTAAAAATCCATTATCTTCCGAGAGAGATTCCAGATCCTTAGAAAGGTGGGGGAAAAAGGTATATACCTCGGCCACCTTAACCATGAGGGCATTAAACTGCCAGTTCCATATGCTAAAGTACCAACAGTTTCTGTTATCACAATTGAGAAGTAAAATGTCACAACCTGAACAACTAGACTTGAAGGAGTTGCAGGATTTGATGCATAGTGCAGAACAAGTGGGTAAACATACCTTGCAATGTGGTTTTGATGCTCTAGAGGCCTCATGTAGAGCTGCTGTTACAGGATCAGTGATACATAGACATGCCTGGCTCAAGGAACAAACCTTACCAGATCATGTCAAAGCTAAATTACTAGATGCCCCTCTTCAAAAGGATGTATTATTTGGTGTTAAAGCTGAGGAGGTATTAAAGAAAATGGAGGAAAAGGCTAAATCAATGCAAACAGTGAAAGATTTTCTACAGGTACAACCTCCACGTTTCAGTAGAAATTGGCCTTCCAAAAATTGGTCCTTTCCAGCCACAGACAAACCCCAAAGAGGTAGATACAGGCGCCCGAGGGGCAGAGGGCAATCTCAAGGATCGTTTAGAGGCAGATAATGGCAAGCTCCTACACAAAGAGGTGGTGAGGATAGTTCGCAGCCATTCAGAAAGCAAGCCCAATGACTTTCCCCTTTGCATGCCAAGCAAGGCTCAAATGGCAGCACCCTTAGGCGGAAAACTGGCATTATTTTCAAAAAATTGGCATATTGTCACAAAAGACAAATGGATCCTGGACATTATAAACAGAGGCTACAGATTGCATTTTCACACCCTTCCAAAAATGAGAGGCATGCCAAACCTGCCACACAATCAAAGGGCAGAGGCACAAAGACAAATTTCAGATCTCATGGACATGAAAGCTATTCAAGAGGTACCTACTCACGAACAAGGTCAAGGTTTTTATTCCAGACTATTCCTGGTACCAAGGAAGGGAAAAGATTGGAGACCTATTTTGGACCTATCCATCCTAAACACATTTTTACTCGTACCAAAATTCAAGATGCTCACTTTACAGCAGCTTCTTCCCATGCTGGGCAAGGAGTCCTGGCTGGTAACATTGGACCTCAAGGAGGCATACCTGCATGTCCCAATCAGACAAAATTGCAGAAGATACCTCAGATTTCTTGCAGGTTCAACCCATTATCAATTCTCTGCATTGCCCTTTGGCTTATCTACTGCGCCCAGAGTATTCAAGAAATACCTGGCATCAGTAATTGCCTACTGCAGACTTCAAGGGATACAAATATACCCATATTTGGACGACTGCCTGATCCAAGCGGACAGCAAGCACATACTTCTGAAACATCCGGCTTATGTAATAATGTTGTTGAATTCTCTGGGATTCACAGTCAACAAAAAGAAATCAAGGCTAATACCCTCTCAGAAAATAATTTTCCTGGGTGCCAACTTGGACACAAACACCCAGATGGCCTACCTCATGCCAGAGAAGCAGGGGCAACTAACTCAATACTTCAGAACACTAGCAAATTTCACCAGGCTGACTGCAAGGAAAATCCTGCAGGCTCTGGGATTCATGGCATCTTGCATCCTACTAATCCCATGTGCAAAGCTGCATATGAGGAAACTTCAATGGTACCTGAAAAACCTATGGTCTCAACACAGCCACAGTTTGGAAACAATAATACCACTAATTCCATGTCTTCAAAAGGAATTTCTGTGGTGGGCTCAAGCATGCCAAACAAACACTCATCACAACAGACGCCTCGGACTACGCCTGGGGGGCGCACATGACAGATCGGTGCATTCAGGGCAAGTGGTCCCAAAAAGAAAAGCACCTTCACATCAATCAAAAGGAAATGCTAGCAGTAATAAATGCTATTATAGCTTTCAAAGACCTTCTGCATCCAGGTCAACTATTGATAAGGACAGACAACACCACAGTAATGTGGTACATAAACAAACAGGGAGGAACCCATTCATACCCCCTATGCAGGCTGGCCATGTCACTTTGGAACATGGCTCTGGAATTACAAATTGAACTCCAAGCACAGTACTTGCCAGGCAAGGAAAACACGCTGGCAGACAACCTCAGCAGAAATATGACAGATCCACACGAATGGAAGTTGCATCCTCAAGTTTTTACAGAGATAATTCAAGCATGGGGAAGGCCAGACATAGATCTCTTTGCCTCCCACAAAAATCACCAATTGACAAAATTCTGCTCAAGGACTTTTCATCCAAAGGCCTGGAGAGTGGACGCTCTCTCTTTCAGTTGGACAACAATGACAGTTTATGCCTTCCCACCTCTTCCTCTGCTGCCCAAAGTTCTATTAAAAACCAGAGCAGACCGACCAGAGATGATTCTCATTGCTCCAGACTGGCCAAGACAACACTGGTACCCACTCCTGAGGAGCCTGACGCATTCCCCACCATGGACCCTTCCTCTAATGCCTCTTCTTCTGACTCAGCACAGCTTCAAAACTCTTCACAGTCAGCTGAAAACACTGAATCTGGCTGCATGGAAGATTCCTTAACATCACAACGGACCCTACTCTCCAAGGAGGTGCAGGATGTCATTTTTGAGGCCTGAAGGCCGTCTACTAGAAAAGCTTACTCCGCAAAATGGAAACGGTTTTGCGCCTGGAATGAGAAAAAGGGCCAGAATCCTGGAAAACTGAATTTACCTGAAATATTACAGTATCTAGCTGAGCTGCTAAGCAGTGGGCTTTCATTCTCCTCCATCAAAATCCATGCCTCAGCCATTTCTGCAGAATACAACACTGATCCGCCTTTATTCTCTCACCCCCTCTTAAGACAGTTCCTCAGAGGGGCTAAGAATATAAAACTCCCAAGGAAACAACCAATACCTGCTTGGGACCTCAATTTCATTCTAGAAAAGCTGACCTTGCCTCCTTTTGAGCCAGCTGCCTCAACAGATTTGCAATATTTGTCCTGGAAAACAGCTTTCCTTCTGGCTATTACCTCATCTCGTAGGGTATCGGAATTACAAGCCCTCATGGCTGTGCAGCCTTTTATCATCTTCCATCAGGACAGAGTTTCCTTACGAACCAACCCGTCCTTTATGCCAAAAGTGGTATCCAGGGGAGCTTTGAATCAGGCTATACACTTACCTACCTTTTATCCTAATCCTCAAAACAAAGGAGAGAGATTACTACATTCCTTGGACATCCACAGACAACTGCGTTATTATTTGGACAGAACAAAGCCTTTCAGAAAATCAGAACAGCTTTTTGTGTCCTATGCTGTAGGAGCTCAAGGGAAGCCAATTTCCAAACAGACAATCTCAAAATGGATAGCCCACTGCATACGCTTTTGTTACTCTTTTCATGGCAAAACTGTACCTGCAGGCATCAGATCTCACTCTACAAGGGCCACAGCTACCTCTGCAGCTTTCCTCAGAGGAGTTCCTACCAAAGATATTTTGGAAGCAGCCACCTGGAGTTCTGTGCATACCTTCTCCAAGCACTACCACCTACCATTATACTCCAAAACTAGAGCAGGCTTTGCCACTGCAGTCTTGCAGGGCATCCTGGCTCCTCCTAGTTCCACCTAGTGCCTACCACCCCTTTCTTAGCTTTGGGATTCTACCCATCTGTTATGATTGCAGCTGTATGCACGATGAACATAGTACAGTTTTGTACCTACCATAAATGTAGATGTTTGAGTGCTAATACAGCTGCAGTCCAGGTTTCCCTCCCTCCTTCCCCTCCTGGGACAGGCCTATTGGCTAACACCTCCTCATACAACCTGATTGGGGTATTCATTTGTGGTGTATTTGCTTGCAACTACTGTATTTTGATTATATGGCATTGCTTTATTACACAAATTTATGTATTGCCTTCCTTCTGGGGGCACCTGACGTCTGGGGCAAGAAAAACTGAAGAAAATGGTGTCTGCTGGTTCTTTTATACCCCTGTCGCACTGACGTCAGGGAAGAAGCGACGACAACCGACGCAGGACCTAGACTTTGGAATTCGGCCGACCAAGGACCCGCCTGACGGCAGGAGAACCCATCTGTTATGACTGCAGCTGTATTAGCACTCAAACATCTACATTTATGGTAGGTACAAAACTGTACTTTCCTTAGCATCCTGGGCCATGTGGTGTCCACTATTGTGATGGTTCCCCTAACCAGGCTGCATATGGGGAAACTACAGTGGTTCCTGAGGAACTGCTGAGATCAGAAAAGTCATCCACTGAAGTGCAGCTTTCCAGTTCTACCTTTCATAGGCATGACATACAGATAAAACAAATACCAACCATAGATGCCTCAGACTTTGGGGGAGAGGGCAGTAATTTTGATTTTATAAAACAAAGGTACACAGTCTTGCAGAGAAATGGCATGTAAACATGAACGAAATGTTGGGCAGTTATCAGAGCCCTATAAACTTTCAAGGCAGTGTGGTTGATTGGGGCCTTGAATGTCATCGCAGAGCACACCACAGTGTTGTACGTGTAGGGAGGTGGAAGTGCACTCATATCGTCTGAGTACTAATCAAGCAGACCTGGGAGAATGGATTGCAATTCAGAAAGTTCCGGAGGGTCTCATACCTACCATATATGTAGATGTTTGAGTGCTAATACATGCAGGGAGCTGCAGGGCATATCAGCTAAACAGAATCCCTACTGATCCTTATAAAGTAGTGGCAGAAGTTTACAGGAGAAAGTTCAATTTTGTATTTTTATTTTGCTTTTATTTACCAGGTTTGTTGAATAAGAATTATCAAAACCCCTTTTCAGCAGAGGCCCAGAGGAAAAAAGACCCAACATGTTAGTCTTTTTTTTTTTTTTTTTTTTTAAACAGACTTTCAGAAATCTATGAACAAGACATTAAACTTACATTAACAGTTGCACAACTTTGCTAATTAGATTGCATTCGTATGAAAGTAGAAGCAACTACTGCAGTATAAAAAATACTTGTGTGCCCATGAACATTGAACATTTGAAGAGGGATGTTAGTGGGTTTGTAAGATTGATAATAGATCTTCTGGTCAGTGTTTAGAAATTCAAAGAAATACAAGTGATGGAAGGAATTAGGGTAGAAAATGTTAATGTTGTAGTTAAACAGTAGTATGTGTAAAGCAGGTTCAGAGGCCATTTGTATGCGTCTATTGTAAGGTTTATATTAGAAGCATAGAAATGGGGTACAAAGTATCACAAAACATATATAGGTGAGAAATGCTAGTAAAACTATTCAGATGTTTGAAGACTGGTTAAGGGGTGCAGGATTCTCATTTCATCACTGTTTTACTCAAAGGGGTTAGTTCCCAGGATGTCTTCGAGACGGTCACATAGTCTGCCCACATCTTTTCAAAACATTTTAGGTTAGGTCTGGTTTGCAGATCTAGAACTGGATTTGCCTTTGCTGTATTGAATGTCATGTTTGATTCTTCCACCCTGCAAAAATTCACCCACCCTTGACTATAGGGGTAGCCCTGGGAATTTTCCCATTTATTATGACTACACCAGTGATCCACGTGAATAGTACAGTAATGTTAGTTTATAATAGTAGGTGCTTGAAGCTGGTCAGTGTTGCAGTCTTATTTTCCTTCCTCCATTCCCTTTACTGCTTGGGATGTGTAAGAGCTGTGGTGGGTGCCCTTTTTCCTTTCTTCCCTGCCTGATTATCTACAGTTTGCTTTCCTTGCTTACTCTCATTTGGGCCTCTCAAGAAGACTGACATATTCTTGATCTTGAGTATCAGACCTTGTCCCTAGAAATCTGTCAGTACTATGGGCTGCTATTTAGGCACAACATTCACCTGTGGTGGGGTAAGAATGAAAGATGGCATGGATAGGCACCACCAGTATATCAGGCTTGTGAAGTCATCCAGTTTGCAATGACATTAGCCTGGCCTAGAAAGAGTTGCTCAGCTGTGAAAGTTGATATGGACATCTGACAAAGCCTGCAGCAGAGATCTCTTGGGTTGTGATTACAGTAGTGACTACACCAAAAAAATTTTGTAAGACGCCTTCAAAACTGCACTTTCATTGGTGATTGTGTGTAGACTTCCAGAAAATGAGACTTTAAATTGTTGCTGTGAACAAAGACCATAATGTTGTGGAACTGACTTTCTTGGTCTTCAGTTCTATGCATGTTCAGCATGGGAAGCATAAACTAGTTTTCAGGAGAGACCTGTGAATGAGGTTGACTGTGTTCTGACAGTGTTTGTGCCATGATCTAATCACGCAATGCCCTTTTTGCGCAAGCTTATGGAATAATTCATTTGTAATGGAACTGTTGGTTTCACATTGACTTTGACATTAAAGATACTTTCTAAAGTTGTCAGAAAAATGTGGGGTGTTCTGTTCGTTAAAGCTGGCATAACAGTTTGATTTTAAAGAAGTGCGTCAGAGAATTTGTCCTATATGTTTTTTCATCGTTTTACCTATGACGTCTAATGAGCTGCTACTATGTTCCATGGATATTAATGTATGTTTTGCATCTACCAATTGCAAAGATAGGTTAAAAGGATGAAGTATTGACTGCAGATCCTTGCTTAGATCATGCGTTTATTCCACTGCTGTTCCATTAGCAGTATGAAATGCATCTCTGTTTGTTTTTAAAGGCTTCATGGATTACTATTTCTAGATTTTTTTTACAGCCTCATGTGGTCCAATAAGTTTTGCAATTAAGGCCAAAGAAAATGATATGCTACCTCTGGAAAAAAACAGGGTTAAATTGTATGACGACAGTGAAGAGGAGGATGGGGAAGGAAATGAAGGTCAGGAAAATGGTAATGCTACAACAAACAAAGAGCAAGCTCCTGCAGCACCTTCTGTTGTAGAGGAGAAGAAACCATCACCAACTCTGGAAGAGTTGGAAGCTAGACAAGGTATGCTTGTTTGATTTGAAATTAATGTTTTTTTTTCTGTTAATGTGCAGTAGTAAATGTTAGTCATGCATTTGACAGATATCCTGCAACATTTGGTCTGTTTGCGTGCTTTTTTTGCTTCATTCTGGCAGGAAGATGACTTCCCTCAGCTTGTGACACTTTACTCTGTCTCATTCATCAAGAAGTGCCTATCAATCAGTGTTGTCAGATTATTTTTGTAATAGCAAGTGTGCAGGCATTTTTTCAGCCTTTGTAAAAGGGAAGACTCAAAAGCCACTTTTGTAATATTCCTCAATGTTCTGTTTAGCTTCATTCTTTTTCTTTCAGCTGCTCCCGTTAGGGGTCACCACAGCAGATCATCTGTTTCCATTTCTTCTTGTCCTCTGCACCTTGCTCTGTCACACCAACCACTTGCATGTCCTCTCTCACCACATCCGTAAACCTTATCTTAAGGCCTTCCTCTTTTCCCATTACCTGGCAGCTTCATCCTTAGCATCTTTTTCCCAATATACTCTGCATCCCTCCTCAGCACATGTCCAAACCAACGTAATCTTGCCTCTCTGGCTTTGTCTCCAAACCTTCCAACCTGGGCTGACCCTCTAATATACTTATTCCTAATCTTGTCCACCCTCGTCACTCCCAGTGCAAATCTTATCTTTAACTCTGCCACGTCCAGCTCTGACTCCTGCCTTTTTGTCAATGCCACTGTCTCCAACCCATATAACATAACTGGTCTCACTACCCTCTTGTAGACCTTCCCTTTTACTCTTACTGGTACCCGTCTGTCACAAATCACTCCTGACACTCTTCTCCACCATCTCCATCCTGCCTGTACTCTCTTCTTCACCTCTTCCACACTCACCATTACTTTGAACCGTTGATCCCAAGTATTTAAACTCATCCACCTTCGCCACCTCTACTCCCTGCATCCTCACCATTCCTCTAGCCTCCCTCTCATTCACACATATATTCTGTCTTTGTCCTGCTGACCTTCATTCCTCTTCTCTCTAGAGCATATCTCCACCTCTCCAGGGTCTCTTCCACCTGTTCCCTACTCTCACTACAGATCGCAGTGTCATCTGCAAACATCGTAGTCCACGGGGACTCCTGTCTGATCTCGTCTGTCAACTTGTCCATCACCATTGCAAATAAGAAAGGGCTCAGAGCTGATCCTTGATGCAATCCCACCTCCACCTTAAACGCATCCGTCACTCCCTCACCGCTGTCACACTACCCTCGTACATATCCTGTACCACTCTTACATGCTTGTCTGACACTCCTGACTTCCTCATACAATACCACAGCTCCTCTCTAGGCACCCTGTCATATGCTTTCTCTAAGTCCACAAAGACACAATGCATCTCCTTCTAACCTTCTCTGTACTTCTCCATCAACACTCTCAGAGCAAACATTGCATCTGTAGTGCTCTTTTCTGGCATGAAACAATACTGCTGACCACTAATTATCACCTCCCTTCTTATCCTAGCTTCCACTACTCTTTCCCATAACTTCATGCTGTGACTGATCAATTTAATCCCTCTGTAGTTACTACAGCTCTGCACATCACACTTATTCTTAAACATCGGTACCAAAACACTTTTTTCTCCATTCCTCAGGCATCCTGTCACTTTCCAAGATTTCATTAAACAATCTAGTTAAAAACGCCACTGCCTTTTCACCTATACACCTCCATGCTTCCACAGGTATGTCATCTGGACCAGCAGCCTTGCCATTCTTCATCCTCTTCATAGCTATCCTTACTTCCTCCTTGCTAATCCACTACACTTCATGATTCACTATCCGCACATCATCCAACCTTCTCTCCCTCTCATTCTCTTCATTCATCAGCCCCTCAAAGTACTTTTTCCATCTGCTCAACACACTCTCCTCGCTTGTGAGTATGTTTCCGTCATTATCCTTCATCATCCTTACCTGCTGCACATCTTTACTAGCCGGTCCCTCTGTGTAGCCAATCGGTACAGGTCCTTTTCTCCCTCCTTAGTGTCCAACCTTTCATACAACTCTTCATATGCCTTAGCCTTCGCCACCTCTCTTTGCCATGCACCTCATCTCCTTATACTCCTGTCTACTTTCTTCATCTCTCTGACAATCCCACTTCTTCGCCAACCTATTTCTCTGTGTACTCTCCTGTACTTCATCATTCCACCACCAGGTCTCCTTGTCCTCCTTCCTCTTTCCAGATGTTCACACCAAGCACCTTTCTAGCCATCTCCCTTACTAGCTCTGCTGTAGTTACCCAGCTATTCGGTAACTCTGCACTGCCACCCAGTGCCTGTCTTAACTCTTCTCTGAACTCCACCTCACAATTACCCTTTTTCAATTTCCACCATTTGATCCTTGGTGCTGCCCTTACACTCCTTCTCCTCCTCTTGATCACCAATATCTTCCTACAAACCACCATCCTATGCTGCCTAACTACACTTTCCCCTTCCACCACTTTATTGTTATAAGGCTGTTGATTTTGCACAGCAGTGTCAGCTTTTATAAAGGAGTGCACTCCTTAACACACACATCCAGGGAAGGGCATAGATCAGGGTAGGTATAGTTCTGATGCATGCATACATTTTAACAGGGACAACTGTCCTAGGAATATGTTGCATCTTAACCTGTTTGATTGTTTTAAGTGCAGTCCTGAGGTCTGTGTAAACTTCATTAGAAAGGACTGTTGTAGGAAGGAATCGCATCTTACCAGCCCCCAACTGTGAAAAATTTCCTGGATTCAGCTAGGTTGTTCCCTTAACGCTAACAATTTTTATATTGCTAACCTGTCCACACACACTGGTCATTTTTCTTAAAGTACATAATGATATTAAAGCATTAAGGGTATTCATTGACGTCTGTGGTTTTATCTCCTTTAAGAGAATTGGTGCTCTGTTTAAGTAAACTGCTATCTTCAAGTAATAAAAAAACAAACTCTGATAAAACAAAGTATGCTTACTGCACCTCCAGTTAGCTTAGGTAATCTGTTACCACATGCATGTTAGTAGATCGATTCAGTGTGCTTGCTGTTGGTGGCAGTTGTTAACATTGTAGTTTGTCCACAACATAGCATTGACTGCTGGTACTTTTTAATGTAGATGACCAAAGGGCCTCCTTAGTTTACAGGTGTTACTGCATTTATTTTGTTTCACACATCACTGTCCATAAACACAGCGGTACCCCTTAGATACTTGTGTATCTGTAGCAAAAAAACACAAGTATATCCAGTGCGGAATGGCAACAAATACTCACAAAGTTCATTAATCAGCGAACAACGTAGTAGTAAAAGGTTTCTTCTTTATTCCAAAGGTAAAAGTATAAGAAATGAGCGCTTTCGCGTATGCACCATACGCTTCATCAGATTTCATTAGTTTGCACAGAAAGCTTAGTTGTGTCTTGTATCCAGTTAAAATAATTAACTCATTAATTGATAAAACCTTCAAATTTAAAGCCATAGCTAACTTCACAAACAATGTTATATATACTTGCATTTAAAATAACGTATCACAGTATATCCTAACTTGTCAACATTCTAATCATTCTTAAATTAATACAATCTGCCATAAAACCTATGTATAAAAACCAAAGTTCAAGAGATATGAATATGTGTAGTTTATCTCTTATACATGTAGCCAAACTAATTTTTTTGAAAAATAAAGATAATAGCATAGAAAATAAAATTGAATGTATGCCACTATACTACAGGTCGGGCTAAAGCTAATGCATGTATGTTGTTCATTCTGTTGGATTAAAGTGCTATGTGCTTAAAACTTATCAATCTAAATATAAATATTAATAAATATGAATATAAATATATGGAATATGTTAAAATTGATATATAAAATATATATGAAATGTAGATGTGTTTCATCAAATGTGTAACATATATGTGATATATAAAATGTATAATAAATAACATGTTACTTGCGATTCCTAAGAACTGGTTTCAAAGGAACATATTGATTTAATCCTGGAGGGTAGTGTGCTCTCATTTTTAGTATCCATTGTAGTTCCTTCTGTTCTAGTATATTTACTAGATCTCCCCCTCTACTACTACTATTAACAATTTGTAAAACCCTAAATTTAAAACTGTTTATCATATTGGATTATATGTTTCGCCAATGCGCTAGCTTCATTACTTTTCTTGATATCGTATATATGATTGTAGGTTCTTTTTTTAAATTCTCTCTTAGTGAGCCCTATATAAAATGCTGAACAATGTTCACATGTAGCTAAGTAAATGACATTACAGGTATCACATGATGCATGAAATCTAGGTGCAAATGAATAATTCATAGTTGGATGTATATACATTTGTACTTCTGTAATATACTTACACATATTACAGTGTTTACATGCAAATGTGCCCATATTCATGTTGGGCTCTAAAGCCATTGTTGCCTTCCTAGTATGTGTTTTGCATAGTAATCTCTTAAGATTCTTGCTATTACGATATGTGAAACTGGGAATTTCACCTACTAGCTTCAATGTTCTATCGTCTACTGTTAACACTTGCCAATGATTACATATAATATTTTTAATCTTTTTGTTGTCATTAGTATATGTAGTGACAAAGTGAACTTTTTCTTGATATTTTGAAAATGATCTTTTATTATGGCACTGATAACTTCTTCCTATTTCTAATGTGTTCAAGCTATCTGTTGTTCTAACTACTTGATTTCTAATTCCTTTAACTAGTGCCTTATTGTAGCCCCTCTGCAAGAACAAATCTTCCATCTTATCCGCTTGAAGTCTAAGGTCCAAATTTTCTTTACAAATTCTATTCAATCTAATAAATTGGCTTTTTACAATGCCATTAAAGACATATCTTGGATGCATGCTATCAAAGCTGAGCAATGCATTTTTCCAACATTTTTTTTCTATATAGTGTGGATACAATTTTCCCATTACTGATTTTTAAATTTAAATCTAAAAAATTTACTTGTGTATAAGATGCCTCCATTGTAAACTTAAAAAAACTAGATGTACTCTCCAAATATTTCAAAAAGCTTTCAAATTGTTCTAACGTACCTTCCCAAATAATTAAAATATCGTCCACAAATCTAGTATATAATAATACTTTTTTGTATAGGTCATTATTAAACAAATGTTCTCTTTCCCAAAAATTGACCACTAGATTGGCATAAGTATTGGCGCAGGGTGTGCCCATGGCAACACCCCACTTCTGTAAATACATTTGCTCTAAAAATGAAAAAACATTGCTGGAAAGAACTAAATCTAGTAGCTGACAAATTAATATGACCTTATTACAACTTATCTCAGGATAGAACTGAAGTAATTCTCTGATAGATTGTATACCCTGATCATTGGGAATGCATGTAAATAGACTTTGTATGTCTAATGTTACCAGTAGATGAGTTCCTTGTTTTAATTCCACTTCAAAGTGGTCGAGTATTTCTAGTAATTGATAGCTATCTTTTAGAATTGTGGGAATTTTGTTAATAATAGGTCTTAAAATTTTTTCTAGATAGATGGAGATATTTTGTGTAGCCCATCCTTCCCCATCTACAATAGGTCTGATGGGAGGTGGGGCTAAATTCTTGTGCATTTTTGGCAGAGCTTTTATATTAGGCATTTGAGGGGATTCAATGGTAAAAAAGTCATACATTTCTTTACTAATCTGATAACACATCAGCATGTCGTATAGCTCTTCATTGATCCTGTTGATAATATCAGAATATTGTACAATGGAAATCTTAGTATATGTATCTAAGTCATCCAGCATTCTTAGCATTAATGAAATATAGTCTTCTGTGTTAAATATCACAAAACCTCCCCCTTTATCAGCAGGTCTAATTGTTATAGAGGGCTCATTAATTAATTTCTGTAGGGACAACCTTTCATTTGTATTCATATTAAAAAACAAACATTTCCTAGTTCCGTCATAAAAATACTTATAGAAGCTGTTTTCACATAGTTTTACTGTCAGTAAATTGAGACTGTTGTGCACAGAAAATGTTTGCTTGGGAGTTTTTTCTGTTACCTTTTTTTTGAGTAGTACTATTTTACAGCCAGTCCCATATGTAATTGTGCTTGTTGACTTCATGCTTAGGAAGCAGTGGTAGAGTAGTTGCAGGCTTTTCTGCAGCCGTTTTTTCCTGCTGTTCTGCTGTCCAGTTGATTATGGCACTATTTTCAGAGTTTGACTCTTGTATTTAGTTTTAGTTATTTTCTAGACCCTAACATTTCTACATCTAGATTCAAGTAGTGGGCATTTTCTAGTACTTTTAATGACTTTGATAGAAGTTTATTTTAATGGGTATGGACTGCCAAGAGGAATTGCTCTTTTACATTTGTTGGTGCACGCAGTAACACATTTAAGTTGTAGCAGAATGGGCAGTATTTAGTGATAAATTGTCAGGCTAGGTTTTTCAGCTTTCTGTTAACATCTTATTTTATCTGCACATGCACTGTTCTGAGATATCTAAATTTATCTGAAGAAATGTCCAAGTAAAGCACATCTTGATGACCTCTGGCTATGGTTTGTTTCTTGGACTCCACTAGGTAGCCAAGCATTGCTCATTAATAACGTCCACTATCTCTGTGCTTGTTTGCCTGCCTGTAGCTGATGTGCAACCTCACTACCACCACCATCCAGTAGACTGTGCTTTCATAAAATGTGTGTGGTATGCTGGTAAAGGCCAACTTTATTGGCAAAGAGTTGTATAGTCCTGACATTCTCTCTAGTGACTAACCATGTACATGCCTTCCTCTTTTTTACTAAAACTGCTGTCACTACATTGATTTTACATGCATACACGGCTTTCAGTTAGATTTAAGTAACATTTCATGCCGTTCAATAACTACTTAAAACACAAACAGTGCAAATGCCACAGAACAGACTTTCAAAGTGCTTTTTACTGCTGCTGCTTTTTTAGAATGGCTAAACTGTAGTCTTTTGTGAAGCCTGAATTGTACTACTTTGACTCATCTCCCATTTCCCTTTACACCTAACTTCCCTAGCTGACAAAGTGCTAAGGGTAATTTGAGATGTTACCTGCTGTGATTGACAGCTGACAGCAGGAGACGCGACTCATGTACTGTTTCCTCGTTCTAGCCATTACTTACTGTATGAGTAGGGGAAGGACCATGGAGCTGTGACATCACAGCATGGGTGGATTTTTAGAACTGCTGTGGTGATGTCAGTTTGGGGAGGGAATTGGCCAGAAAACTACCCGTGCTCAGTGGCCTTGATGACGTCAATTAATTGGAGACTGCAGCAAGCTTCTCCAGGGCGGGATAGAAGTTTTTTGAAAGTGAATCCACCACAGTACAGTAAGTTACTGTTGTTTTGGAGAGAAAGTCAATTTGAAATATGTTAAATGCCGTATTGTTGTCTATTCATAGCAGGGACAGTAAATAGGGAGAAAAAAGACAGAGAAGTTGTGCATTTAATAATAGAATCCCGTTGTCCTTTAAATAGAGTTACATTAGATGTGTCCAGTGGTTGGTTTGTTTTGAAAGTTAGGTTGGGAGGGTCAATTAGGTGGACCCTGCCTGAAAAAGAGAGACAACAGAGGTAGCAGAAGCTTTCGCCACTACTCAGAAGCCGTGGAACAAGAGGTGCAAACCATCCTTGGTGAAGCAAGTGTGGTTGTCAAGCATCTCATCCCATGCTTTATTTTGTGGAGAAATATCCCTGAGAAGTTAAATGAATTTTTGAGTTATATTAATAATACACTTGAATATTTGACCTTTTCATCCCAGTGGAATGAGCGTAAAGGTTAACTTTTTGGACATAGAAATCAGTAAGGATCTAGAAAATTGTAGATTTATGCCAATGTGCATTACAAGCCAACTTTTTCTAATTCATATTTACATTTCTATAGCTGGCACCTAGTACATCAAAAGTAATTGGTTATAAAAGCCCCACTAGTGAGATTAGCAAGAGTGGCCTCAGAGTTTGATGACTTTCAGTGAGAGTGTGATGTCCAGTGTAGGCAGTGTCCAGCCTTCTATGTGGGGAAAACCACCAGAAGGCTGAAGGACTGTATTTATGAACATTGTTTAGACATCATAAAACTACAAATGCCCTTTGTAGGCATGTTATGAAATATGTAAAATGTATATATTTTTTTTTGGTTATTAAGAAAATTAAAAAGAATATGCAGAGTAGGATTGTAGATTAACATCTTGATGCCTGTGAAATAAGATGGCAAATTAGGTTAAATGCAACTAGCTACCCTGGATTAAATGAAGCACTATCCATTAGTTCTCTCCTGAATTTGAAGCACATTGATTTTAAGTGATTTTATTGGTTAATTATGATCATGGCACTGAACGCAGGAGGTTATTTAAATGTTTGTAGTGCTTAATGTTGGGTTCTGATGAAGTTCCAGTGAGGAACGAAAGCGCTTAATTTCTATATTTTAAACTGTTGGATTTTACATTAAAGGCGTTTGATTCAAGCTGAATTTTGTGGTTTATGCTGCAACACTGAGTTTTTTCATATGCTTACATTTTGGGATATGCTGTTTCTTGGCAACTTCCAGCTGTATTTTCATTTAGTGTTTCAGTGCTTGGTTTACACTGCGCCTTGCCCCTTTATTAGACAGTTAAGGCTTAAGCAAGGATTTTTTTAATTCCACTGCACGGTGTAATTTAGTAGGAATATATGAGGAGTATGGTGTAGGTGAATGCTGATAATAGAATGGGTTTAGCTGTGAGCATGTGGCCTTGAGTTTGGTTTGGTGTTTGTATCTGTCACAGTTAGACAGTTGTGAATTAAATAGAAGATTATCTGTGAACATCAGGCCATTTTTATATTGCCCAAGTATTCCAAGTGCTGTGAGGCTGGCAGGAAAGGGAAGAGTAGCTTCGTGAGGGTCTGCTTTAATAGTCACCCGCCTAAAGTGTTTGACAGTGCCCTCTATAGATGCAGGCACCTTGAGTTGATGATACTTTTACTCTAAAAGCACCCTTGAAATTTCAGCAGTACCTAGATGCTCTTTGTGTTTCACTGTTGCAGTCATCACACTTGGGTTTATATGCTGCTCGGTTGCTGTCCCTCCAGGACTGATGTCAGGTCATCAGGGGTATAAAAACAGGCAGCCGATGCCATTACATCAGTCTTTCTTGCCGAGGAGCCTGAAGCAGAAGCAGTTTGCACGAGTGCCGGTCAGCCGCTGCCTGACTTTTCGTTCCAAATTGAGTCATCCTGAAGTCTTCTAAAGCTAAGTACCCCATTGGGGATCCTTTTTTTCTTGCTCTAACCGATGTCTGAAAAAGTTAACAATTGTCTTCCTTGTGGAAAGCAAATACCACACTGAGATTTCCATTCTTACTGCGTCACCTGTTTAGGCCCAGACCACGATGTACCTCGCTGTCAGTTTTGTGCTTTGTTCAGTGCCCGAATTATTCATCGTTGGTCCTTATTGTCACTAAATACTTTCACTCTCTATGTCCGTATTCCGAAATGGCTTCGATAAGCCATCTGACTATCGATCTTCCGAAAAAATATAAAGATAAAGACAAAGACAGACCACACAGGACCAAAACTGCCGACGATGCTTCCGTTAAGCTAGTCGCCAGTTCGCTGGTTTTCAGTGAGGTGCTTTCATAGCCCCTGATGCCCATATAGATGGATTCACAGGCCACTAGCGAGACCGATTCAGAGTCCGGTATACCGTGAGACACTTCTTTGACTACGGAACCTGCGGATGTCTCTACCTTGGTTGGGTCCGGAGCCGCTGTGCAGGCACAGGCTTCTGAGGAGCTTCTTCACACTACCGATATTTGACACAAACCGACGACTACTTTCGCATCTTCAGTTCTGTCTAAAACTACTGAGTTTCTAAGGCCAAGAGTACGAGCTAAGCCTAAAAAACCGACGACCCAAATTCAAGCACCTGCTTCCTTGCCCCAACAGCAAATGCTTAAAATGGCAGAAGACCTGATTATGCTGATTAGGGGAAGCCAGCCTTCCCCTGCTAAGAGAAAGAGACTTTTCCCCATCAGCTTTAACAGACCAAGTCTGACTCTGGGGTTTCTGAATATGAAGACATGCCTTTATCTGCTTATGATGATTCATATGCATAGGAATCCATTCCATTCTGCTTCTCCCCCAGAGTATTTTTTTGGTGAAATTTTACATACTTTAAGAGAGCATTTCCAGTGGGAATGCCAAGACTATCCTCAGTCCAAAAAGAGACTCAGAGAATTTTTAGATTTGCCACAACATAGACCTTTAGCAATATACTCAGTTCTGGATGTTGTGGATGATACCTTTATGGAATCCAGTCTAACTCCTGATAATTTACCCCCTGCTCCTAGGAAACCAGACAGGTACTACAGTGTTTCTGAGTCTCTCAAATTTCTTTCCAAAAATCCTACTGCTGAATCAGAGGTAATCTCCCAGGGGTCTAAAGGTATAAAAGCAATTTACAGCTAAGAATCCCACCTCTTCGGACAGGGATGCCAGAGCTTTAGATAGATGGGGTAAAAAAAGTATACACCTCTGCAGCTCTCGCCGTTAGGGCATTGAACTGCCAGTTTCACTTGCTGAAGTACCAGCAACATATTATGGAACTTAAGCAAAAATTAGCTACCTTTACAGACTGTGCAGAAAATAAAGAATTGCAAGAGCTTATGCATTCTGCAAGCCAAGTCAGCAAGCATACTTTGCAATGTGCTTTGATGCCCTAGAAGCACCTTGCAGGGCAGCAATCACTGGTTCTGTACTGAGAAGGCATGCTTGGCTTAAGGAGCAGACCTTGCCAGACCATGTCAAATCAAAATTACTAGATGCTCCTTTGAACAAGGACAATCTGTTTGGCACCAAAGCGGAAGAGATTCTTAAAAATATGGAAGAAAAAGCTAAATCTATGCAGACAAAGATTTCTTGCAAGTACAGTCTCCTAGATTCAGTAGGCATTATCCCTCGAAGCATTGGTCCTTTCCAGCCCCCTCAATGCCATCCCAGACTAGACCCAGGGGAAACACTCCCCATACTACAGTCTCTCAGGGTATGCAGAGATCTAAGCAATGGAGTGCCTCCATTTCAAAAACAGGGAGTGCTAAGCCACCCCCTTACAGAAATAATTCACAATGACTTCTCAACTCCACTCCCCACCTCTGTTCAACTGGTTTTGACCCCAGGAGGAAAACTTGCCCATCATGCAAAAAAAAAATGGACTTCCATCACCAGAGACTGATGGGTCCTCAACATTGTATCCCAGGGGTACATCACTGCCTTCCCGAAAGGGGTTCCCAGACCTTCCTCCAAACCAATGGGCAGAGGCACAAAACCAAATTCAACCCCTGATGATCTTCGTGTTTCACTGTTGCAATCATTACACTTGGGTTATCCTGCTGGCAGGTTACCCTCAGTCGGCCTGAATTCCAAAGTCTAGGTCCAGCGTCGGTTGCTGTCGCCTCTTCCCTGACGTCAGTGCGCCAGGGGTATAAAAGATGCAGCCGACGCCATTTTCTTCAGTCTTTCTTGCCGCGCGGTGCCCGAAGCAGAAGCAGTTCGCAAGTGCCAGTCGGCCGAATCCTGAGATTTACGTGTTCAAATTTCAGATCTGAAGTCTTCATTAAAAGCCAAGTACCCAGGGAAAACTTTTTTTCTTGCTCCAGACCGATGTCAGAAAAAGTTAATAATTGTATTTCTTGTGGGAAGCAAATACCTCATAAGGATTTTTATTCTTACTGCATTCCTTGCCTAGGCCCTGACCACGACGTTGCTTGTTGTCGGTTTTGTGCTAGATTTAACCAGCGCACTATAAAGTGCCAGAACGATTTTTCTTTTCACTATTTTGGCAGAAGATTTAATTACACGATGCTGTCTGATAGCCAACCGACTACCGCAATTCACAAGAAACGCAATGAAAAAGAAAAGGACAGGCATCCGAGGTCTAAAACAGAGGACGAGGCTTCTTCTAAGCCATTCGCCGGTTCGCCGGCTCTCAGTGAGGCGCTTACACAGCCCCTGATGCCCGCTACTTTGAACCCGCAGGCCGCTACAGACTCCCACGTGGAGTCGCCTAGGCTGCTGGAAGCTCAAGGTATTGGACCTTTGGAAAATATTCCCTCAGATAGGTCCGGAGCCGCTGAGCAGGCATCGGCTTCTGAGGGTGTTTTCAGACCTACTCAATTGTACATTAAAGCTACTCCAGCTACAAAGGCAAAGACTAAAGCATCTTTAAAGACAAAGAAACAAGTATAGCAGCCTCATGGTCAGGCCTCCATGCCCAAAAAACATGCTGAAAAGGGCCGAAGACTTAATTACTTTGATCAGGGGTTCCCATTCCCCCTCCTGATAAGAGGCCTAGACAAGAGACAGAATATGAATCTTCAGATCAGGTTTCCATTTCTTCAGATTCCTCTTCTGATCAGGAATACTCTCTCCCTCCCTATGAGGATTCTGATGCTGAAGAATCTATCCCTTCAGCCTCTCCTCCTGAGGATTACTCTTTTGGGGAAACCTTGCATACCATGAGAGAACATTTCCACTGGGAGAGCCAAGATTATTCTGAATCTAAGAAAAGGCTCAGGGACTTCCTTTTACTACCACAACACAGGCCCCTAGCTATTCCGCCTGTGTTAGACATTGTAGATGATGTATTTTCAGAGTCCAGTCTGACCCCTGACTCCTTACCTTCAGCTCCTGTTAAGCCGGACAGGTATTACAGGGTACCTGACTCTCTCAAATTCCTTTTCAAGAACCCTGCTGCTGACCCAGAAACTATTTCTCAGGGTCCCAAAGGGGTCGAGGCATCCACTGCAAAAAACCCTACCCCCTCCGACAGGGATTCTAGGGCATTAGACAGATGGGGAAAAAAGATTTACACCTCTGCTAGCTTGGCTGTAAGGGCTTTAAATTGTCAGTTTTATATGCTCGAATATCAGCAATATATTATGTCACTGCTTAAACAGAAAATGTTAATAAATTCTGAAGGTGCAGAAAACAAAGAAATGCAGGATTTATTGCATGCAGTTGAGCAGGTTGGAAAGCATACTTTGCAGTGTGGTTTTGATTCTCTGGAGGCCTCCTGCAGGGCCGCTGTCACAGGTTCTGTCATTAGAAGGCATGCTTGGTTAAAGGAACAAAATTTACCAGATCATGTTAAAGCAAAATTATTAGATGCTCCATTACAGCATGATACCTTGTTTGGTGTTAAAGCAGAAGAGGTGTTAAAGAAAATGGAGGACAAAGCTAAATCTATGCAGTCAAGGATTTCTTACAGGTACAGCCTCCAAGATTTAGCAGACACTGGCCTTCAACGAATTGGTCCTTTCCAGTGTCAGACAGACCACAAAGGGGCAGATACAGACGCCCAAGAGGCAGATCCCAGCCCCAAGGTTCATACAGGTCTAAACAATTGGGTGCTTCTACCTCCAAAAATGGAGAAGACAAATCACAGCCAATGACTTCCCCCTGCCTGCGCCAAGCACTTGTCTTCTGGCAGCACCTTTAGCGGGAAAACTAGAACTTTTTTCTCAAAATTGGCACATAATAACCCAGGACAAATGGGTCTTAGACATAGTGTCACGGGGCTACAAGTTTCACTTTCATACCCTGCCATAGGCAAACGGTTGCCCAGACCTACCAAAAAACCAATGGGCAGAGGCACAAAAACAAGTCTCATCCCTCATGGACATGAGGGGCCATTCAACAAGTACCAGAAGAAGAGCAGGGACAAGGATTTTATTCAAGATTGTTCTTGGTACCCAGAAAGGACAAAGCCTAGAGACCAATACTGGACCTATCTATTCTAAACACATATCTGGACATACCAAAATTCAAAATGTTGACCTTACAACAGCTTCTGCCCATGCTGGGCAAGAATGCTTGGCTTGTGACTTTAGACCTAAAAGAGGCATACCTGCATGTCCCAATCAGACAATCATGCAGAAGATACCTCAGATTCAAAGCTGGCTCAATGCGCTACCAATTCTCTGCACTGCCCTTTGGCTTATCTACTGCGCCCAGGGTCTTCACAAAGTGCCTGGCACCAGTAATTGCATTTTGCAGACAAAGAGGAATACAAATATATCCTTACTTGGACGACTGCCTCATACAAGCAGAGAACAAGGACATTCTACTACAGCATCTGGCGTTTGTAAAGAGATTACTACCATGCCTAGGGTACACAGTCAACGAACAAAAATCAAAACTAGTACCCTCTCAAGAGATAATATTCCTGGGTGCAAGCTTAAATACAACTGCCCAGATGGCTTATCTCACGTCAGACAAACAAAGGCAACTGACTACCTATTTCAAACTGTTGGCAACAAAGGCCCAGTTAACTGCAAGAAAAATTCTGCAGGCTTTGGGCTTCATGGCATCCTGCATTCTACTAATTCCATATGCAAGACTGCATATGAGGAAACTTCAGTGGTACCTAAAAAATGTTTGGACTCAGCATTGCCACAGCCTAGAAACAATTTCTGTCATTCCCTGCTTGCAACAGGAGTTTCGATGGTGGGCAAAGGCCTGTCACCAAAACAAGGGACAGCCATTCACCTTACCCCCAGCCAGGCAGACATTGACAATGAATGCATCAGATTATGCCTGGGGGCACACATAGCAGGAAGATGTATACAAGGCACATGGTCCACCAACCAAATGCATCTACATATCAATCAAAAAGAGATGCTAGCTGTTCAGAATGCCCTGACAGCCCTCAAGGACCTACTTCATCCGGGACAACTACTGATAATGACAGACAATACCACGGTCATGTGGTATATAAACAAGCAGGGAGAGGCACTCATTCTTACCCCCTCTGCAAACTTGCCATGACTTTGTGGGACACAGCATTGATTTACCAAGTACATCTGCAGGCACAATTCCTGCCAGGAAAGATAAATACTCTGGCAGATGAACTAGGCAGAAACCTCATGGATCCCCACGAGTGGAAATTGGATCCACAAGTCGTCAACATGATAACAAGGAAATGGGGATGCCCGGACATAGACCTATTTGCTTCTCCTCACAACTGCCAACTAAAGAGATTCTGCACAAGGACTCATCACAGACAAGCATGGAAAGTGGATGCTGAATCTTTCAGCTGGAAAAACCAACAGTATATGCCTTTCCCCCACTGCCTCTCCTTCCCAAGGTACTCCTAAAGGTCAGACAAGAGAAGCCAAAAATGATACTGATTGCCCCAGACTGGCCCCGCCAGTACTGGTATCCCATCCTAAGGAACTTGTCTCAATGCCCAGCTTGGACCTTACCTCAAATACCTCACCTACTGTCCTAACAAAACAATCAAATCCTGCACAGCCAACTCAAGACCTTAAATCTGGCAGCATGGCGGATAATGTAGTCATACAAAACACACCTCTCACTAAAGCGGTGATGAATGTCATTTTGGATGCCAGGAGGCCTAGTACTAGAAAATCCTACGCTGGAAAATGGAAGAGATTCTGTGCCTGGAACCAGGCATAATGACTTGACACAACAGTACCACATATTTCTCAGATTTTGAAATACTTAACTGAGATTCTGGACAAAGGCCTATCCTTTTCATCAATTAAAATTCATGCCTCTGCCATTTCAGCTCATTACAATACAGAGCCACCAATCTTTTCTCATCCTTTAAGGCAATATCTCAGAGGAGCTAAAAACTTAAGGCCTCCAAGGAGATCACTAATACCTGCATGGGACCTCAGTTATGTTTTGGAAAACCTCATTCTGCCTCCTTTTGAGCCAGCCGCTACAGCTGATATAAAGTTTTTAGCTTGGAAAACAGCTCTGCTCCTAGCAGTAACCTCTGCAAGACGAGTGTCAGAGCTACAAGCACTCATGGCTGTGGAACCTTTTATCATTTTTATCCAGACAGGGTTTCTGAGGACAAACCCGACATTTATGCCTAAGGTAGTGTCCAGTGTAGCCCTTAACCAAGCTATTCATCTGCCTACTTTTTATCCAAACCCACAGAATAAGGGGGAGAGAATTCTGCATTCTTTGGACATACACAGCTACGCGTCTACCTGAACAGAACCAAAGCTTTCAGAAAGACTGAGCAACTACTAGTGGCATAGGCTGCAGGATTACAAGGAAAGGCCATCTCAAAGCAGACTATTTCAAAGTTGATAGGCCACTGCATTAGTTTCTGCTATTCACAACATGGCAAGCCAGTGCCTAAGGGCATTAGGCCACATTCAACCAGAGAAGCAGCCACTTCAGCAGCCTTCCTCAGGGGAGTACCAACCAAAGACATTTTAGAGGCTGCTACCTGGAGTTCAGTGCACACCTTTACAAAGCACTATCATTTACCACTCTACTCTAAATCCAGGGCAGGCTTTGCCACTGCAGTTCTGCAGGGCCTCATAGCTTTGGGATTCAACCCAAGTGTAATGACTGCAACAGTGAAACACGAAGAACATAGTACAGTTGTGTACACTTACCATAAATGTAGATGTTCGAGTATATTCACTGTTGCAGTCCAGGTTACCCACCCACCATCCCCCATCTACACTTCTCTAATCTATATAACCTATGGTGTTGTATTTGGTGCATGCATGATGTTCATCATGTTACACTGTTGCAGTCATCATACAAGGGTTATCCTGCCATCAGGCGGTCCCACAGTCGGCCCGAGTTCCAAAGTCTTGGTCCGGCGTCGGTTGCTGTCGCTTCTTCCCTGACGTCAGTGCGCCAGGGGTATATAAGATGCAGCCGACGCCATTTTCTTCAGTCTTTCTTGCCGCGCGGTGCCCGATGCAAAAGCAGTTCGCAAGTGCCGGTCGGCCGACTCCTGAGATATTCATTCCGAATCCAGAAACCGAAGTCTTCTAAAAAAGCTGAGTACCCCGTTGGAGAAACTTTTTCTTGCCTCAGACCGATGTCAGTAAAAGTTAATAACTGTATTTCTTGTGGGAAGCAAATACCTCATAAGGATTTCCACTCCTATTGTATTCCATGCCTAGGCCCTGACCACAACATCACCGGTTGTCGGTTTTGTGCAAGGTTTAACAAGCGCACTATTAAATGTCGGTTTGATTTTGTCCGACATTATTTTGGTAGAAAATTCAATTACACCATGACGTCGGAAATTCTGACGACCGCAATGCATAAAAAAACACAAGGACAGGCATCTGAGGCCCAAAACGGACGACGAGGCCTCTTCTAGGCCAGTCGCCAGTTCTCCAGTTTTCAGCGAGGCACCTACGCAGCCCCTGACTACCGCGTCCACAGAACCACAGACTCCCACGTGGAGCTGGCTGGGCCTTCGGACGCACTAGGCCTTCAGTTTACCGATCCTAAACCTACAGAGGAAACCGAAGTAGCTGAGCAATCCACAGCTACAGAGGGTGTTTTCAGACCTACTCAGTTAACTATTAAACCCTCTGTTAAGTCTAAGCCCCCCTTAAAGGCTAAGACACAACTCTCTCCAGGACAGGCTTCCATGCCTAAGAAACAAATGCTAAAAATGGCCGAGGTCCTAATCACCTGATCAGGGGGTCCCATTCCCCTCCTGATAAAAGACCCAGGCAGGATGCAGACTATGAATCTTCTGACCAGGTGTCCATTTCCTCTGACTCTTCCTCGGACCTAGGATATTCTTTACCTCCTTTTGAAGATTCTGATGCTGAGGAATCAATTCCATCAACCTCTCCGCCTGAGCATTACTCCTTTGGGGAGACCTTACATACCATGAGAGAGCATTTCCATTGCGAAGGCCAGGATTACTCAGAATCCAAGAGAAAACTCAGAGACTTCCTTTTATTGCCCCAACACAGACCCCTTGCTATCCCACCAGTTTTAGACATTGTGGATGATGTGTACACTGAATCCAGTTTGAACCCTGACTCCTTACCCCCAGCCCCTGTTAAACCTGATAGATATTACAGAGTCCCTGACTCTCTCAAATTTCTGTACAAAAGCCCTGTTGCTGACCCTGAAACTATTTCTCAGGGACCCAAAGGGATTAAGGCTTCATCAGCAAAAAAAACAGTTCCCTTTGCCAGAGATTCCAGAGCATTAGACAGATAGGGAAAGAAGGTATATATGTCTGCAACTTTAGCAATGAGAGCCTTGAATTGCCAGTTTCACATGCTAAAATATCAGCAATGTTTGATGTCTCAGTTGAGACAAAAGATGCTTCCAGATTCAGATCCTCCTAACTTAAAAGAAATGCAGGATTTATTGCATGCAGCTGAACAAGTAGGAAAACATACTTTGCCATGTGGGTTTGATTCCTTAGAAGCCTCCTGTAGAGCAGCAGTTACAGGCTCTGTCATTAGAAGGCATGCTTGGTTAAAAGAACATACGTTACCAGGTCATGTTAAGGTCAAACTATTGGATGCACCTTTGCAGTGGGATGTGCTTTTTGGAGTTAAGGCAGATGAGGTATTAAAGAAGATGGAGGATAAGGCAAAATCTATGCAAATGGTGAAAGATTTCTTACAGGTTCAGCCTCCTCGTTTTAGCAGAAATTGGCCAACAAAGATTTGATCCTTTCCAGTCACAGATAGACCTCAAAGGGGCAGATACAGACGTCCAAGAGGTAGAGGTCAGACGCAAGGCCCTTACAGGCCTCGACAATGGGGCACACCAGGCCAAAAAAAGGGGAAGACAGGCCTCAACCTTATAAAAAACAGCCTCAATGACTTTCCACTACAGCTGCCAAACAGCTCTCTCTTGGCAGCCCCCTTAGGAGGAAAACTGGCACTTTAATATTACAACTGGCATTGCATCACCAAAGACAAATGGGTTCTCAACATTGTATCTCAAGGTTACAGGTTCCATTTCCACACCTTTCCAAGACTAAAAGGAATGCCAAATCTGCCACCAAATCAATGGGCAGAGGCTCAAAAACAAATTACAGCACTCATGGACATGAGAGCTATTCAAAAGGTACCACCACAGGAACAGGGACAAGGATTTTACTTAAGACTCTTTCTGGTTCCCAGAAAGGACAAAGACTGGAGACCCATTCTGGACCTTTCTACACTAAACACTTACCTGGATGTTCCGAAATTCAAGATGTTGACACTACAGCAGCTTCTTCCCATGCTGGGCAAGAAAGCTTGGTTCGTGACTTTGGACCTCAAAGAGGCACACCTGCATGTCCCTATCAGACAAAATTGCAGAAGATACTTCAGATTTCTAGCTGGTTCAATGCATTCATTTCTCTGCACTGCCCTTTGGCTTATCTACTGCGCCCAGGGTCTTCACAAAGTGCCTGGCACCAGTAATTGCATTTTGCAGGCAAAAAGGAATTCAAATTTATCCATACCTGGACGACTGCCTGATACAAGCAGAGAACAAGGACATTCTACTGAAGCATCTGGCATACGTAAAAAAGTTAAGTTGCCTGGGGTATACAGTAAATGAAAAGAATCAAAACTAGTGCCCTCACAACAGATAATATTCCTGGGTGCCAGCTTGAACAACGGCCCAGATGGCTTATCTCACGCCAGACAAGCAAGGACATCTGACTCAATATTTTCAATTAATGGCAACAAAGACCCAACTCCCTGCAAGAAAATTTCTGCAGGCCTTGGGCTACATGGCATCCTGCATACTACTAATTCCATTTGCCAGACTGCATATGAGGAAACTACAATGGTACCTAAAGAGTGTATGGTCTCAACACTGTCAAAGTTTGGAAACAGTTATGCCACTAATTCCTTGCCTACAACAGGAGTTTCGATGGTGGGCACAAGCTTGTCACTTCAACAAGGGACAGCCTTTCACTCAACCCACAGCCAGTCAAACACTGACAACAGATGAATCGGATTACGCCTGGGGAGCACACATGGCAGGAAAATGTATCCAGGGCGAGTGGCCCACAGAGCAAAGACATCTCCACATCAATCAAAAAGAGATGCTAGCTGTACAAAATGCTATTATAGCTTTCAAGGACCTACTGCATCCAGGACAATTACTATTAAAGACAGACAACACCACAGTTATGTGGTACATAAGCAAGAGGGCACACACTCCTACCCCCTCTGCAGACAAGCCATGACCTTGTGGAACACAGCTCTAAACTACCAAGTTCATCTGCAAGCACAATTCTTGCCAGGAGAGAAAAACACACTGGCAGACGACCTAAGCAGAAACATTATGGACCCACACGAATGGGAACTGAACCCACAAGTGTTCAGAATGATAACACAAAAATGGTGGAGCCCCGGACATAGATCTGTTTGCTACCCCAAGGAACTGCCAATTACAGAAATTCAGCACAAGGAGCTACCATCCACAAGCATGGAAAGTGGATGCCCTCTCATTCAGCTGGAAAAAACAAGTATACGCTTTCCCCCCTTTACCTCTCCTTCCAAAGGTACTCATAAAAGCCAGGCAGGAAGAGCCAAAAATGATATTGATTGCACCAGACTGGCCACGCCAACACTGGTACCCAATCTTAAAGAACTTAACACAAGAACCACCCTGGATTTTACCACAAATTCCACAGTTGCTGACTCAGCACAACAATCAGATACTTCACAGCCAGCTAAAGACCTTCAATCTAGCTGCATGGAAAATTCATTAGTCAAGCAAGCAATGCCTCTCTCCAAAGCCATTATGGATGTCATTCTGGAGGCCAGAAGGCCTAGCACCAGGAAAGCATACTCGGACAAATGGAAGAGATTCTGTGCCTGGAACCAAGCGCACAGCCTTGACCCTCTAGTCCCAAACATTCCTCAGATACTGCAATACTTAACTGAGATGCTGGACAAGGGCCTCTCTTTTTCATTCATCAAGATCCAAGCTTCAGCTGTTTCTGCTCATTACAACACGGATCCACCAATTTTTTTCTAATCCTTTGCTCAAACAATACCTCAGAGGGGCTAAAAACATAAGACCGCCCCGTAGAGCACCAACACCTACTTGGGACCTGAATTTTGTTGTGGAAAAATTAACTTTACCTCCTTTTGAGCCAGCTAACACAGCAGAATTAAAATACATCTCTTGGAAAACTGCTCCGCTACTGGCAATAACATCAGCACGAAGAGTTTCAGAATTACAGGCACTAATGGCAGTGGAACCTTTCCTCATCTTCCACCAGGACAGGGTGTCTTTAAGAACCAACCCTACGTTTATGCCAAAGGTGGTATCAAGTGTGGCTCTAATCCAAACTATTCACTTCCAACTTTTTATCCAAAACCACAGAACAAAGGGGAGAGACTACTACATTCTTTGGACATTCACAGACCATTACGCTTCTACTTGGACAAAACCAAAGCTTTCAGAAAATCTGAGCAATTATTGGTAGCATACGCTGCAGGGGCACAGGGAAAAGCCATTTCAAAGCAGACTATTTCAAAATGGATAGGACACTATACGTTTTTGCTATACCCACCATGGGAAACCTGTACCTAGCAGCATTAGATCTCACTCCACCAGGGCAACAGCCACTTCAACTGCCTACCTCAGAGGAGTACCTACCAAGGATATTTTGGAAGCAGCAACATGGAGTTCTGTGCATACCTTCACCAAACATTACCATTTGCATTTATACTCCAAATCCAGAGCTGGCTTCGCCACTGCTGTACTGCAGGGCCTTATAGCCACCCCTAATGCCTTATAGATCCAGCCTCCCTACCTCAGCTTTGGGATTCCACCCAAGTGTAACGACTGCAGCAGTGTAACACGATGAACATAGTACAGTTTTGTACCTACCATAAATGTAAATGTTCGAGTGCAAACACTGCTGCAGTCCAGGTTACCCTCTCTCCTTCCCCTCTTACTTTTTGGTATTTACCTAGGGCATATACCCTTTATTACCTATGGGGAGTATTTGCTGGTAACTAAAAATGGTTGTTTGCTTTTCTTTTGTATTTTTTACTAGCAATTTGTATTGCCTACCTATTTGGGGGCACCTGACATCTGGGGCAAGAAAAACTGAAGAAAATGGCGTCTGCTGCATCATATACCCCTGTCGCACTGACGTCAGGGAGGAGGCGATAGCAACCGACGCCGGACCAAGACTTCGGAACTCTGGCCGACTGCGGGACCGCCTGATGGCAGGATGACCCAAGTGTAATGACTGCAGCAGTGTTTACACTCGAACATCTACATTTATGGTAGGTACAAAACTGTACTTTTTGTACCTACCATAAATGTAGATGTTTGAGTGTATACACTGCTGCAGTCCAGGTTACCCTCCCTCCTTCCCCTCTTACTTGCTGTTACTTACCCTGGTGTTCTACCCTTTGCTGCCTATGGGAAGTATTTGCTGGTAACATAAAGTATTTGATTGCTTTTCTCATGTATGTTTTATTAGCAATTTACATAGCCTACCTTTTTGGGGGGCACCTGACATCTAGGGAAAGAAAAACTGAAGAAAATGGTGTCTGCTGCATCTTATATACCCCTGGCGCACTGACGTCAGGGAAGAAGCGACAGCAACCGACGCCGGACCAAGACTTTGGAACTCGGGCCGACTGAAGGACCGCCTGACGGCAGGATAACCCTAGTGTGATGACTGCAGCAGTGTATGCACTCTAACATCTACATTTATGATGGGTACAAAACTGTACTTTTTATTGGCATATTTTTAGCCTACCCTTGTGGGGGCACCTGACCTCTGGGGCATGAAAAACCGAAGAAAATGGCGTCGGCTGCATCTTTTATACCCCTGGCGCACTGACGTCAGGGAAGAGGTGACAGCAACCAACGCCGGACCTAGACTTTGGAATTCAGGCCGATTGAGGGTAGCCTGCCAGCAGGATAACCCAAGTGTAATGACTGCAACAGTGAATACACTCGAACATCTACATTTATGGTAAGTGTACACAACTGTACTCTCTCCATAAGGGCAATTCAGCCTGTTCCTGCAGAGCAGATAGGTCAAGGGTTCTATTCCATACTTTTCCTGATACCCAGAAAAGAGGGCACTTGGCGCCCAATCCTAGATCTTTCTATTCTAAACACCTTCCTGGAGGTACCAAAATTCAGAAGGCTCACCCTTCAGCAGCAGCTTCCTATGCTGACCAAAGATGCCTGGTTGGCCACCCTAGACCTAAAAGAAGCCTATCTGCACATCCCTATCAGGGACTCGTGTAGGAAATACATATGCTTCAGGGCAGGATCTATGCATTATCAGTTCTCTGCACTTCAGTTTGGCTTATCCAATGCTCCTAGAGTATTCACAAAATGCCTGGCTCCAGCCATTGCCTACTGCAGACAGACAAACATTCAAATTTACTCGTACTTGGACGAAAGCCTGATTCTTTAGGAAGACAGTCAGGAAATACTGTTGCAGCACCTGACATTTGTAAAGAACCTTCTGACCTCCCTGGGGTACACTACCAATGAAAAGAAATCAAAGCTAGTCCCCAGTCAAAAAATTGTATTCCTGGGAAGCAAGCTTGGACACAGCATCCCAGATGGCATTCCTTACTCCAGAAAAACAAGCCTATCTGGCAGGCTACTTCACTCAAATGGCCACCAGAAACCCAGCTGTCTGCAAGGAAAATCCTGCAGGCCCTAGGGTTCATGGCCTCTTGCATTCTACTGATTCCATATGCCAGACTGCATATGAGGAAACTTCAGTGGTACTTAAAAAGTCTTTGGTGGCAACATTCTCAGGATCTGGAAACTGTCATACCTGTCATACCTTGTCTAAGGACAGAGTTTCTTTGGTGGGCAGCAGCATGCAACCACAAGGGACTTTCCTTTACTCAACCCCACACTGCCCAGACCCTAACCACTGACGCATCAGACTGACTGGGGGTACACCCGGACGACAAGTGCATTCAAGGCCACTCGAGCCCAAGTCAATTCCTCTGCATATCAACCAAAAAGAGATGCTAGCTGTTCAGCATGTTCTAACGGCTTTCAGATCCCTACTTTCACCAGGACCCCTGCTAATAAAAACAGACAACGCCACAGTTATGTGGTACATCAACAAGCAGGGGGGAACGTACTCTTACCCACTTTGCAGGCTAGCCATGGCCCTGTTGAACATGGCCTTGGACATGCAGGTCTATCTGCAAGTTCAATTCCCTCCAGGCAAACAAAACTCACTGGCAGACAATTTGAGCAGATATCTCCTAGACTCACATGAGTGGCATTTAGAGCCCAGCACCTTCAGTCTTTTAATCCAGAAATGGGGGACCCCAGAGGTGGACCACTTTGCCTTCCACTGCAATCACCAGCTCAGCAAATTCTGCACCAGGACACCTCACTGCAGGGCCTGGGAAGTGGATGCCCTATCCTTCAAATGGGAAAACCTCTCGATCTGTACATTTCCCCCTCTGCCCCTCCTCTTAAGAATATTAGGCAAGATAAGATGGGACAGACCAAGGAAAGTCCTGATGGCCCGGACTGGCCACGCAGGCACTGGAACCACTACTGTGCAGCCTGTCACAGGTGCCACCCTGGCACCTACACCGAGCACGACACTACTCACTCAACAGGGGGGGGGGGGCAGATCTTGCGTCCGCAACTGCAAACCCTGAATCTTGCAGCCTGGCTTATTCTTTGAACCCCCCCCCCCTCCCAGTGCCCAGCCTAAGCAAGCAGGTGCTGGACATCATTCTTGAAGCCAGAAGACCCAGTACAAGTAAATCCTATGCTGATAAGTGTTAAAGGTATTGCTCCTGGATTCATTCTAAAGGATAGGACACAGAACTTCCCTCCGTACCGCTAATCCTGGATTACCTAGCAGATCTCCTCCACAGAGGCCTTTCCTTCTCCTCCATTAAGATCTATGCCTCTGCCATCTCGGCTCATTACAACACTGAGCCACCTCTCTTCTCTCACCCTCTCAAACGGTTCCTGAGAGGGGCAAACAACTTAAGGCCACCAAGGAGAGCACCCACCCTTGCTTGGGACTTTAACTTTGTACTGGAAAAGTTCACGCTTACCCCCCCTTTGAGCCTGCAGTGTCAGCAGAGTTAAAATTCCTCTCTCGGAAAACAGCATTGCTTCTGGCCATCACTTCAGCTAGAAGCATGTCTGAGCTACAAGCACTTATGGCTGTGGAACCCTTCATTATTTTTCATGCTGACAGGGTCTCCCTCAGGACTAATCCTTTTATGCCAGTCTGGCTCTCAACCAATCTATCCATTTGCCAACCTTCTTCCCTAATCCTCAAAGTAAAGGGGAAAGGATCTTGCACTCCTTGGAAGTGCACAGACAGCTCAGATTCTACCTGGATATGACTAACCCCTTCAGGAAATCAACCAGTTACTACTCAGTTTTGCACCAGGGGCAGAGGGCAAGGCCATTTCAAAACAGACAGTCTCCAAATGGATAGCATACTGTATCGATTTCTGCTGCAAACACCATGGGAAACCAACCCCTCAGGTGGTCAGACCACATTCCACTAGGACAACCTCTACCTCTACAGCATTCCTCAGGGGAGTCCCTACCAGGGACATTCTGGAAGCTGCTACCTGGAGTTCTGTACACACATTCACCAAGCATTACCACCTGCCTATCTTTTCCAAATACAGGGCAGGTTTTACAACAGCAGTTCTGCAGGACATACTAGCCAGCCCAAACTCTTCTTGACTGCCTCCACACCTTGTTCATCTTTAGGAATCAACCCAAGTGTGATGACTGCAACAGTGAAACACGAAAAACATAGTGCAGCTGTGTACAATGTAGATGTTTGAAAGTATTCACTGTTGCAGTCCTGGTTTTAC